>NW_026294480.1:26230825-26850825 GCF_007827085.1 Peromyscus californicus insignis
TCCTAAATAAAGAAAATCCTGGACCACATCTTTACTCTTAATAAAAAATGATTCTCTACTCTAACTTCCTTTAATCAGGTCCCTATCCACAATTTGGTCAGACTTCTCAGACAAGACCCTAAAAAGTTTCTGCACCCTGATAAGCCTCTCCGTCGACGCAGCAATCCAAATCAGACCAAATTAGAAAAAGCCCCAGTTTAATGGGTAAAGCATTCCTGGGTGATTCTCCGGCCCCCCAGAGAGGAGAAGGGGACAAGAGACTGAAAAACCATGTCTGTTTTCTGGGGTGCAGTTTAAATACCCTGTGGGAGTGGTCTTGAGCATCTCTGGGGGAGGACCTGAGGGACAGCATCTGGGCAGAGAGGTGGGGCTTCCACCAGAACATTCCAGACTCTTTGGGTATATGGATGCCAGGGGCTAAGGTGGAGCTTCCACCAAAACAGACCCTTTCCTCATTCCAATTTGGTTCCACATGTTGCTAAGATAAAATAACAATCACATCAGTTACACAAGGCTTTGCATACATACATCTACAGTCTCATCTCAAAATATCACGGGTTGCTCTTCTCAAACTATCTGCTTGCCTAGTTCCACTGTATTCCTAGAGTCAGAGATAAGAAATCTGAGAAAAACAAAGGTATCTTCTAGAATTCATTAACTATGCTTCTGATACTCAGAATATAGCAAAGCAGAAAAAGGTTAAGAACTCAAACTGTCTATGTCACCTTAAAGCCTCCACAGAACAGGATAGGGTATTAAAGAATACAAGCAATACACATATAGCAGTACAAAGTCAGTCAGGAGTCTACAAAAATACACATGCAGTTTTCATCCCTGCAAAATTAATTACTTAGTCAGAAATCAAGTCATTGTTATTTAAGACAGGTGTGTCATATAACCACAATTTCATGGAAGTTTATAAAAAAGCTGCCAACATTTTCAGGGACTATTTATTTATGACAATAAATACAAAGAAATAGCTCACCAAGAACCAAAGAAACAATACACATCATTTGTCTACGGTTGTCTTTAAGTGTTAACCTTGTATTTTCAAATTCACTATCAGAAAACAATCCTGCAATAGACTGTATGCTATCTCTTCCAACTGAAAAGCTAGGTCAGAACACATGACTAGCTTTCAAATTCCCCCAAAGGGCAGTATATTATCTGCTTAGGGCTTCTACTACCACCGCCATCGACAACAACACTGCTTATAATATGGACCTTTTGTCACATGAGGTGCAAATACTTTACAACCATCAATTAATTTAATTCCTGCTACTACAAGTGAAATAATTCCAGAGGAAATCAGGACAGTGTCTAGTCAGTGCTTTGCAATTTCTTTACCATTTAAATACAGCTTGTCAGTCTTACCAGAATAAGTAACTGCTGTGGTACTGTAAGTAGCACTCTGAGTGTAGGACGGCACCACAGTAGCCGCAGCTGCCACTGGTTGTACGGTGGAGGACACAGGATAAATGGAGAAAGTAGTGGTAGCTGGACTTGGTGTGGCTGGTTTTATGGCTGTCACTTGTCGAGCTTGCTGGGCTTGAGTATACTGTGTTGCACCTTGACTATAACCTGCTTTAGGAGCTAAAGCAAGAAAGATATCACAAGAAGAGAAGTGTAACTCCAGTCACTGTAACAATATACTTAAAGAACTAAAAGCAATAGCAATCAGAAGTCTTAGCAATTTCTTCTGAGCAAATGATACAGCTTTTACTACTAATATGAATAAAACATGTAAATTCATTTACTACCTTTCCCCAAATGTCTCTTCATTTCTGGCATGACAGTTCATCACAATTACAACCAGAACAGCTGTACTATTTATAAGTGACAGATTAAAAAGTTTCTGTATAACTTGTGGATATGTATTTAAATAAATCAGTCTACTTGAAAGGCTTAATGTTGCAAAGAGAACAAAGAGAGCTAAATTTGTATTTTAATTCATATTAAAAATTTCAGTGCTTAATCCTGAAACTTGCTCATATACCATCACTGCATTTTGCCAATTTACTCAAGTGAATTTAACTCCACTCACAAATATTATTCTCCAAATAGCCTGAAAAAAAGCTATTCTATTCTATTTATTTATTTTGGTTTTTTAAGACAAGGTTTGTCTGTTCAGTCCTTCCTGTCCTGGAATTCACTTTTATATACCAGGCTGCCCTCAAACTCAGAGATGTGCCTGCCTCTGCCTCCCGAGTGCTGGGATCAAAGGCATGTGCCATTACCAAAAAAAAAAAGCTATTCTTAAATGGCTACTATTCATGTTTTACTAAACTTTGTCTTTGACAATATTCAAAATATGAAAAAAACCTTATTAATCATATTTCTCATTAATTACTTGTCACTTATTAATGGTTTCATTTCCGAGAAATGCCCAAATACAAGAGTAAAAACTTACTTGATGCTCAGTTAAGATAATTTTAAACTTACCTATACCCAAACCAAAGAACACAGATTAAGATAGTATTTTACAGAAAAATCTAATATCTAAGACCTAAATAACTAAAGTCAGTCAATGTCCAAAAAAAAAAAAAAAATCAATCAATCAAGATCTTCTGACTCTCACATAATTCAGCACTCTTAAGCACAAGACTAGTCTTGGAATAACTATGAAGTTCGTGTGTGTGTGTGTGTGTGTGTGTGTGTGTGTGTGTGTGTGTGTGTACACATACATACAATCAGAGAAATGATCATAAAAAGGCCAGCCATTCCAACTTATAGACACACATTCTGAGCCAGGGCCTTACATTTACTAGATAAGCCCAGCCTGGCCTCAAACTCATGCCTCCCACATGCTAGGATTATAAACACATGGATGTGACCTTCAAAATAGTTTTCAGGGCAAGCACTCTGCCAACTTTTAAGAGATTTACAAAATCAAAACATCAGAGACACTGAAGAGATGGGCAACTACTTCATGTATAGATGTGTATAAAGAACAGAGATGGAGAGGGAAAAGAAATCACTTCCCACTCATGATAATGAAACCAGTTTGACCTTTTGCAAACCAAAGGTTCTAATCTACCTTCAAAAATAAGATATTGCTCAATCTTCAGACCTCAGCATTTTTTTTGAAAGAGGGTCTAATATAATCGAAGCTAGCCTCAAATCTACTATGCAGCTGAAGTATAGTCTTGACCTCCTGATCCTCCTACTTCCACCTACCAAATGCTGGGATTACAGACATGCATCATATGAAGTTGTGGGCTGGACCTAGGGCGTTATGCAAACAGGGTAAGCACTATCCCAGCTGAGCTATATTCCTAGCTCCTCAGCTTTAAAATAAAGCTCCTTAAAAATGTTTTTTTTTTTTTTTGTTATTTTATTTTGGTCAAGTTCTCAAGTCTGTAATAAGTCCATCCTTCAATGTCTACAAATATGGAGGTTTCTACACAGACAAAAAACTTTCTGCACTTGAACTATATTTAACATTAGGGATGTTCAGTGGATGTAGCCGGCTCAGTACTCTGGGCGTAGCAGTGGACTGGAAAAGAGTTGTGGTGGTGTTTAACAATTAGTTTTACAAACGTGGGGAGTGAAACCCATTATCAGTGGTTGGTAACAGAACCACCTGTCATTACGGATAAAAATATGGGCCCATAAAAGTACCAACTAGTTACTAAGACAGTCAAGTATTATAAATGAGGCATGTCTGGTATAGCATGTGGTAGAAGTTAGTGTCACAGTTTCTTTTGTACAGTTGATTTCAGCAAGACAGAAATCCTATGCTGTAAACCACAAACAGCATACACTTCCAGAACAAACGGACACCATCATTTCTCTTAATCATCCTCTTGTGACTCAATGGCATTATAGTAGTAGAAAACAAGGACATTAATAGAACCATTGTAGATGGATTCTGCAGTTTGTTTTCATTAGAATACCCCAAACATATATTTCAATAATTGATACTCAAACTGTTTATGCTCATAAAGCCCACCTGTCTGATAGTAGGTTTCAGCAACAGAAGGCTGAGGCTGGGCAGCAGCAGCTACAGCAGCAGCAGTTGCTGTAGGCTGTTGGTAGTACTGCTTACTATCATAAGCTACAGCAGGGGCTGTGGATCTTACATATGAATATGAGTCCTAAGAGAAGAAATGAAAAACAAAAGCCTTGACTTAAGTGGCAGGAAAAAATCCTTACTATCTAAAAATATAACAAAGGAAAATAAAACATAGTTAGTTATAGGCCTAGACATATAGTTTCAATACAATACAACTAATCAAATTACTAGTTTATCATAAGGAAATAAATCATTAACAATAAATATAAATATAATAAATAGTAAATAGTAATACAATCAAGTTTTAATACAAATACAACTAATTTTGAACTTTTAAAAATAAAAACGACTTCAAGCAGTATGTTTGACTTCAATGAGAATTTCAAAACATTAAATATGTAACTTAATCAAATAAACCCATTTTACTCAAAAACAAAACCCACCAAAAACCAAAAACCAAAAAAACCCCACCATGACTGTAATTTTGCATTTAAAGATAAATCCTATGGTATTAGAGAAAGAATTTCCATGGGACTAGGTGATACATACAGCATTAAAGTATAAGCAAGAGGACCAGCAACTCTGATAAATTTCAAGAAAACATGTAATATTTATTCAATGTAGCTTACAACTATGAGCTTCAAACTTCCCTATCCCAAATGGACAAGTAAAGCTCACTTGTGTAAACAAAGAACATTTTTCCTATGTAATTTCTTTTCTCCATAAACTTAGGGTAAAATGAAAGCATTTAAACAATAATTTGTGTAACCTTTTAAAAAACTTAAACACATATAAAGACACGTATGTGTAATAGGGTAAAACTAGCAAAGGAGAATTAATGTAAAATCCACTGTAAAGAAACTTAATGCTTGGATCATACCCTTAAACACTAAGGATATCATTCACTTTATCACTGTAAGTACATTTAGAAGTACTGGCTTAGGCCTTCTATTATATCTGAACCCATTAATGTACACTTTAAGGCTACTGAAGCTAGTTGTTTTCTTACCTGGTAGTTTTGTGTAGTAGCTGGGGGTGGTGGTGGTGGTGCTTCTTGTTGCCTCTGGGTGTAACCATAGTCTGTTGCTGTGTGTGCAGTGGGGTAGCCTCCATAAGCAGCAGCTGTTGCAGCAGCTGCAACAGCTACTGGAGCGGGCCTGGCAACTGCAACTGTGGCGGCTGCTGGTGCGTAAGCAGCAGTAACTGTGTGAGCAGCTACTGGAGCCTGATGGACAGTGTAGCTAGCAACTGTAGTTGGATGAGAATAGGCTACACCCGAAGCTGGCTGCTGGCTATATTGTGAAGTAGAAGAATAAATATAATAATTTAATTTTAAAATCAGGCAGTTAGTCATCTTAAAATCACTTATCAACTTAAAAACACGGGAAGTATGATTTAATTTTTAAAATCAAGGAATCATCTTAAAATTATCAACTAAAAGCATATTTTTCAAGTAATAGAATTAGTGACTACAGAAGGCTAAGGAGCTGAACTCAATACTTTCTACTCAATACTATTATCAGTTACTATTTTTTAAACTAAATTTTCATTCCTTAATCACAATACTTTATATATTCACATATATTATGCATCAGATCATGAATCACATGGCAAAGCAAGAGATATGAAACACCAGGAAGGAAAAAAATTATACCGAATTAGGAATTTAAAAAAGCATTTGTATATATAAAGTTCTTTATTTTATTCTATATAATTAAAAATCTCAACAAAGATTAAATTAAATCTTATACAACTTACAATGGAATATATGATAAAATTTCCAGCTTACAAGTAGCATTTCATTAGTTAAGTTCTTTTAGAAATTTAATAGGGCTTATTGTAAAAGGCCCTAAGGCAGATGTTCTGCAGTCATTCCCATCTAAGCCTCAAAAGGCAAAAGCATTTTCCAAAATAGTAATCAAATGAATTCCACCTAAAAGTCTTATAGAAATGTTACTTTAACTTCTTTAAAATGAGACTCTGTGTTATATAAAACTCAAGTCATACAGCTGTTATCACAAGATGGCATAGTTTTTCATTTTCATTAAAAGTTCACCTGCTAAGACTGTACTACCAAGGTACTACTATTGGGTGTCTCAAAAGCAGAGACACCCACTAGCTGAACTGTTTTGGCTAACAACAAGGGTTAGTACGAGCCGACAGTTAAGAATAGCTGGGGGGGTGTGAACTGCTGATAGCACTAATTACGAGTATGTGATTTATGGGTTATAAAGTACAGTGTATCCTGTATTGATGTGCATGGCAGCATAGAAAGACTATAAAATTAGTATTTTGGGTCACCATATTTAACCTGCATTATGGAAAACACCAATCAACTAAAATTTGACCAAAGGAAATCAATAATGAAACTTATAGGTAAGGATTTTATTTCATATAAAAAATGGAAGATTCTAGAAAAGATGATAGCTGCCTTCTAAAAGAAGACACTTACTCCATGCTGCTCCAGAGAAAAGAACTAGAATCAACAGATGGAAGTTACAGGGTGCCAGATTTCAGTCCAATATGAAAAAGAAAACAAAAACAAACAAACAAAAAAAAACAAAAACAGAAACAAAAAACTTAGAGCCCAAAGAAACTCATAATTTCTATTTGGCTGAAGTTCCCATATTTTAATATAAAACTAGCCAACACTTTCTGCATAAATGACAATTACAGAACGAGAAAGATAACCTCACATTTTCACAACGGGAAATCTGTCTAAATAACATTTCATTTTTTATGGATAATGTAACATTTTAAAAAATTTATTCATTTATTTACTATTTTGCAGTGCTGGGAATTGAAATCAGGGCTTCATATATGCTATTCCTAGCCTCAACCTGACATTCTTTAAGAAAAATTATTGTGTGTGTGTGTGTGTGTGTCAGAGAGAGAGAGAAAAGAGAGAGAGACAGAGACAGAGAGAAAGAAAGGGAGAGAGAGAGAAAGGTGTGGGTATGGAGGTCAAAGGAAATTTTGTGGAGTTGGTTCTCTCTACCTTTATGTGGGTTCTGATAATTTAACTCAGGTCATCTGTACTTTTATGTTCTCAGTGGCTCATAATTGGATGTTCTTTAGAGAACAGACTCCCATAAGTTGTGCTTTGACGTCCACATGTTTTAAATGTGTGTGCGCATGCACACGATGGGAATGTAGCTCAGTTGATACAACGCTTGTACATGTACTGAAAACCCAGGGCTCAAATCTCAGAATCCCATAAAACTGCTGTGGAGATACACAACTATAATCCTAATACTTGGGAATTGGAAGGCAGGAATCAAACATTCAAGGTCATCCTTGGTTACATGAGATCTAGTCCCAAAAACTAAAATAAAAACACACTAGGTCTATGAGATTTGTATTAAACATTTAACTAGTTAGATTTGATTTTACATATATAGACTACATTGTCTAAGAAGGAATTTAGTTATGTTAAAATTCAGATATAGTCTTGGATTCTTATATAATCACCCTTTGGTATCGGTAGGAAACTGGCTCCAGGTCAAAATAAAATAAGATAAATAATAAATAAGATAAATAATAAATAACAAAATCCAATAATGCTCAATTCCTTGCTTAAAGGGCACAGTAGCTCAGTGGTAGAGCTTCTTGCCTGACACATGCAAAGGCCCTGGGTGGAATCTTTACCAAAACAAAAAACTGTTAAGTTTTTAAACTGGCACAGTATTTGCATATAATTTAAACACATCATACCCTATACTGTAAATCTCATGTTCACATTATTTACATTAGTATAATGAAAATGCCATGTAAATAAATAACTACAGTTTAGGAAATAATGGGTGACAACAAAAAAACTTAACGCTCATTATTGGTACAGGCACAATTATTCATTCTTTATCCATGACGCAGAGCCTGCACATATACAGTCAACTCTAATTGTTCCCATTAATCCCATCATTCCTTTTTTAGTACAGGCCCACATTTCTTGGCCCCAAAGACGTTCTATAGGACAAAAAGTAGGTGGGAATAAATAGAGTGGAAACAAGTCAACTAGGTAGGCAATGTGACTTACACTGCCTGATCCTAACCCTTGAAAATGCATGACTAAAGGAGGAAGACCATATGCTCTCATTTATGCCTCCTGTCTCAGTGGAATTATTCATATTATTTCCGTCACTCTTCCAGTGTCTCAGTCTGAACAATAAATCACAAAGTCGCCATTCCCAAATACTTTATAAAAATGATGCTAGGGCAGTATGTACACACACACGTACACACACACTCTCTCTCTCCCTCTCTCTCTGTCCCAGGGCTTCCTAACCCAGTTCTTTTTCACAGAGCCAGATCCCTATGCTCATCATCTGGACTGGAACCTTAACTTATTTTTGTTGCTGTTTTGATACAGAGGCTCCTGAATTCCAGACTGGCTTTAAATTTACTATGTAGCTGAGGATGACTTTGAATCCCTCATTCTCCTGCTTCAGTCTTTGGAGTGCAGGATTAGAGGATTTCATTATTACACCTAGTTCATATGCTGGGGAATCCAACTGAAGTGTTCCACACAGTGCAAGCACTCTATCAACTGAGCTACATTCACCAGCCCCTGGAACTGGAACTTCTACCAAGAACATTAGGTGGTCCCAATTCTTAGAGTAGCAGAGCTGATTTTCATTCAAATTAAAGACTCTCTATTGTCTTAAAAGCCATCCAGAAATCTTTCAATTCCAAATATGCCCTCCCCCATAAGATGCTATGATATAGATGACCAAATTAGCTTATAATAATCCAATCAAATATACAGGAGCCAATAAATTTACTTTAAAAATTCAGGTCAAAGACCAGGGTAAAGCCTACCATGAGAGAGGCCCTGAATTTGATCCCTAGCAGTGGGGATTTGAATGCAGAAAGGACTGTTTAAGTCAATACCAAGTTCAAAATATCAAGTTAAAAATCCAGGGATTTGCCTATTTTATAATAGTAAAATAAAAGGTGTCATCTCCCTACATACAGTGTAAGATTTTTTTTTTTTTTTTGAGACAGGGTTTCTCTGTGTAGCTTTGCACCTTTCCTGAAACTCTCCCTGTAGCCCAGGCTGGCCTCGAACTCACAGAGATCCGCCTGCCTCTGCCTCCCAAGTGCTGGGATTAAAGGTGTGCTCCACCACTGCCCGGCATACAATGTAAGATTTAACTGACTTCAATCTGTAAAGACAAAAGCTTTCTCGCACTAATCTTCTGTGAATAATAAACAGAATCTAGTCAGCTTTAAATAGAGAGAAACTAAATAGAACATCAAAAAATGTGAGCTGGGTATGGTGATCATACCTTTAATCACAGTCCACAGGAGGTAAGAGCAAGCAGATCTCTGTGAGTTTGAGACCAGCCTGGTCTACATAGCAAGTGCCAGGGCAGCGGGGCTAAGAGACCTTGTCTCAACACTCCCCTCCAAAAACAAGCGCCACCCCCAACATTAATAACTATGTGTAAGAAAGTTTAATAAAAAGGGGGCTGGAGAGATGGCTCAGCAGTGAAGAAAGCACTTGGTACTCTTTCAGAGGACCTGAGTTTGATTCCCAGCATCTACATGGTGGTTTGCAACTATCTGTAACTCAGGGCATCTAATGTCTTCTTCTGGCCTTGGAGGACACCAGGCACACAAGTGGTACACAGACACAGATTCAGGCAAGACACCCAAACACATAAAAAAAAAAAAAGTTTAATTAAAAAAGAGAAAGAAAAGAAACACTTCAAGAGTTAAACATAAAAGAAGTTACTTCCTTCAACGTTAAACATGGAAAAGAAACCAGACATAGTGGTGCAGATCTGTAAAGCCAGTACTTGGGAAGTAGCGAGGCTTCTAAGCTAGCCTCAACTAGATGAGACCCTGCCTCAAAAGATTAATAAAGTAAAATAAAAAGAAAGTATCGCCGGGCGGTGGTGGCGCACGCCTTTAATCCCAGCACTCGGGAGGCAGAGCCAGGCGGATCTCTGTGAGTTCGAGGCCAGCCTGGACTACCAAGTGAGTTCCAGGAAAGGCGCAAAGCTACACAGAGAAACCCTGTCTCAAAAAACCAAAAAAAAAAAAAAAAAAAAAAAAAATCTAGAAAATGGTTAATGTTACACTGTAAAATTACTCCACATTCTTGGATTTCCTCTGGAAGATAGTGACCAGTCTCCTAGCCACTTACCAAAAACTAAGCTAGAAGCCTTGAAATAGTTCTTTGGGGTGGTCATGGTGGCACATGCCTTAAATCCTAGCACTCAGAAGGCAGAGGCATGAGAACCTCTTTGCACTGTGAATTTTAGACAAGTGTGAGCTACAGAGTCCAAGGCCAATCAGTACTACATAGTAAGGCCCTGTCTCAAGATAAATTAGATTTTTCAGACAGCCTTGCTGTTTTCTTCAAAACAAACAAACAAACAAACCCTGAATGGTGACAGACAATTCATTATCAGGTATTTAAAGAAAGCATATTCTCAACTGCAAAGCAGGATAAGTCTGACAGTGCAGGAACTAAATATATCAAAGTAACACAATTCAAAACCTCTAATTTGTTTCATAAAACAAAAACTACACTAGTCAGGAGATAAGCCTGACTTACGTATTTATATATATATATATATATATATATATATATATACATAATATATATATAATGTGTGTATATATAATGTATGTATATACATATATATAAAATAAAGATAAAAATATGAAAAAGGGTTCCAATATCTAACCAGAAAGCATTCTAGAAAAAGGAAAAAAAAAAAAACAAGTAAATGAAATTAAGAAATATTTCTACTGCTAAAGGGAATCATGGTATTTTCAAATTCAATCAGCTGACCAACCAAGGAACCAACTTGGAGACATTTTCCAATTTTTCAACACAAAAAAGAAGTCCTTCAATTTTCCAGAGAGGAAAATAGTGTATTTTAGAACCAATAGAAAATTAGATACTAGTGGGTCATAGACAGTAGGCTGATGTCTTCAAAATTCAAGAGAAAGTGGTTATTCTGTAGAATTCTGTGCCCAGCTTAACTATGGAGAAAAAGTACTTCTTAAAGACATGTGAGGCCAAGTTTTACTATTATATACGCACTCAGACTAAACAATACATAAAGCAAGATGATAAATTCTGCAAACCATGGAGAAAGATGAAAGCCCAGGTCTAAAGCTATGCAGCAGGCTAGAGATCAGAGCAAGATCAATGGCTAACAGTCAAAGTACAAAACCTCTGACAGAAAGATGAAGACAGGAAACAGAAATTAAGATATATAATCACTAGGCCTGGTGACACATGCCTATAATTCCAGTTCTTAAGAGGTAGAGGCAAGACCATTAGTAGTTCAAAGTCATCCTTGACTACACAGTAAGTTTGAGGCCAACCAACCCTGTCATAAACAAATGGTAATCATGGCAATGACAACAAAGGTATGATCCCATGAGATGATCTCACAGATGGACAAAAGTACAATTGAAAAAAAATCTACCTTAACTTTAGACTAGGTAGACGTTCCATTAAGTGGCACAGGATTGCAAATGGTTTCTAGTAGGATTCGGAACCATAGCCTGGTATCTGGCTCCACAGTGACTACTACTTACAGTCAGAATTTACAGGCAAATTTGTTTTTTTGGGTTTTTTTTTGTTTTTTTTTTTGTTTTTTTTTTTTTTGTGTGTGTGTGTGTGGTTTTTTTGTTTGTTTGTTTGTTTTTGTTTTTGTTTTTCAAGACAGGGTTTCCTGTGTAGCTCTGTGCCTTTCCTGGAACTTACTTTGTAGCCCAGGCTGGCCTCGAACTCACAGAGAGCCACCCGCCTCCCCAGTGCTGGGATTAAAGGCGTGTGCCGCCGCTGCCACCATCACCACCACTGCCCGGCAAGTTTTTGTTTTTAAAGTTTTAAAATCGACCTAAATTACAGAAGACAAACCAAAGAACACACCACCAGTAAAAACTGTAACACAAGAGGGGGAGGGTATATGGAAAGAGAAGCAAAGCACAAATGGTTCAAGACTATTATTATTATTATTCTGGTTTTTTGAGACAGGATTTCTCTGTGTGTAGCCCTGGTTGCCCTGGAACTGGCGCTGTAGAGCAGGCTGGCCTCAAATTCAGAGATTGGCCTGTCTCTGGCCCTGCCTCCTGAGTGCTGGGATTAAAGGAGTGTACCACTACCACCAGGTTGTTTTAAGGTTTTTTATTTTTTAAGAAGATGTATTTACTTATTTTATGTATATGAGTGTTCTATGTGTATGTATATCTTTATGCTGGAAGAGAGCATTAGGTCCCACGATGGATGGTTGTGAGCCACCATGTGGTTGCTGGGAATTGAACTCAGGACCTCTGAAAAAGTAGCTAGTGCTCTTAACCACTGAGTCCTCTCTCCACCCTAGTTTTAAGATTCTTAAAGCAGAGAATGAGATGCTGCTATCTTCAGGTGAACTAGTGATGTAGTATACTATCTAAAGAAACAGTCTACCACTGAATTTAGGAAAAGAGGAAAGTATGCACAACATCTAAAACTATGAGTGCAGAAGATAAAAATAATTGCATAAAGTTGATTGGATAAGTTATATATAGTAAAATAGACATATTTAGTGATATAAATTGACACCAAAATAAAAATAGAACACATTGAGGGTGTAGGTCTCTAGGAAGTAGAAGTCTTTAGTCTTTTATTATTTTTTGATACATATGAATGTTTTGCCTATATGTATATCTATGTAACATGTGCATGTCTGGTGCCCTTGGAAGCCACTCTGTAACTGGAGTTATAGATGGTTTTGAGCTGCCATGTGGACACTGAGAATTAAACCCCTATCTTCTGGAAGAACAGCCAGTATCTAAACCCTGAGCCACCTCTCCAGTCCCCTTCAGTGTTTTCTTTCTGAGACAAGGTTATCACTATGTATTACAGACTAGCTCTGAACATGTGATCCTCTTGCCTCAGCTGGTGGTGGACATAAAATATACAGCAGTATCAAAAAGATTAAAATAGTTAAGAATAAACCTAAGGGGTGGGGAGATGGCTGAGTTGATAAAATGACTGCTAGGCAAGCGTGAGGACCTGAGCTCTAATTTCTACAATGCACATTTAAAAAAACCAGGTTCAGTAGTATAAACCTGTAATTCCAGCACAAGGGAGACAGAGACAGGCAGATCTACGGGGCTTGTTGGCCACTGTTGAGTGCCACATTCAGTGAGACTTTGTTCCAAAAAATAAATTGGATAGCAACTGAGGAGAACCAGATGTCAACCTCAGTCTGGTTCCATATACTCCACGTTTGCCACACCTCCCACCCCGTAATGAACACACAAAGAACAAAACTGGGCTGGTGAGGTGGTTCAGCAGGTTAAGTCATGTGCCTCAAGCCAAGTTCAATACCTGGGACCTACACAGATGAGAAAACTGACTTCCACAAGTTGTTCTCTGACCTCTACATATGTGCTGTGCCCATGCAAAAAAATAATGCCCAGGAGTAGTTAGCTGTTGTAGAATACTATTTTCAGATGTGTTGCATTTGTTTATGCTGGGGAACATTTGTTTTAATGATGCAAAGATATATTGCATTCTTTTATGTTGCATTTGTTAAACTCTGTGAAGCTGTGTTATTTTGCCTGTCTAAAACACTTGACTGGTCTAATAAAGAGCTGAATGGCCAATATCAAGGCAGGAGAAAGGATAGGTAGGACTGATAGGCAGAGAAAATAAATAAGGGGAGAAAACTGGGACGGAAGATCAAGAAGTGAGAAAGGAAGGAGGAGGACTTCCGGGGCCAGCCATCCAGCCACACAGCAAGCCACAGAGTAAGAAGTAAAGAAAGATATGCAGAAATAGAGAAAGGTAAAAGTCCAGAGGCAAAAAATAGGATAATTTAATAATAGCTGGCAAGAAAGCAAAATCCCAAACTGAACAGAAGTATCTGTCTGTCAATGCAGCTGCATTCAACTACAAACAAAAACCTGCAGATATGGTTTATAACCTCTCCTAAACTGCCCATTCTTTCAGGACTAGCATGCCAGAAAATGTGGTAGGCTTTGTGTGACCCTTGTTAGCAGTTGGTAAAGGGTGCTGAATGCTGTCCAAAAAACATTTTCTGTACTGCAGAGACACGAAAGAATTGGAAAGCTTTTTTTTTTTCTTTTTGGTTACCAGGTGTTTTGAAGGGTCTACACTTGGCTGTACGTTGCCCATTAGAATAAAATCTCAAGGTGGCTGGGTATTGACCCAGGGCCCTCCCAAAGCTATCCTGTGCCTCTTTCTTGCCATCTCCACCTATAGTTCTAATATTTCCTCATTCTTCTCTCTTACCCCCAAGAACCCTTCCACAGGTTGGAGCTGGACTCCTACAGAGACCTGTCCCCAAAAGCCACAAAATTAAAAATTAAAGAAAATCAGATGAAGATGGGTGTGGTCCTGTACTCTGTAATCCTCAGTACTCAAATAGCTAGAGGAGGATTGTCACAAATTCAGGGGCAGCAGTGGACATTGTGAGTTCAATGCTGGTTTGGAGAGTTACATTATCAAAATACTGTCTCAAAAAACAACGCAAAAACAAAAAAAGGCTGGTGAACTTTTAAAGGAATCAAGTACAACGTTCAGAAATGTAGTATATAAAACTGTGTAGTTCTGGCTGCCCTGGAACTCCCTCTGTAGACTAGACTCTTGAGATCCGCCTACCTCTGCCTCCTGAATGCTGGGATTAAAGGCATGCACCACCACTGCCCAACCAAAAAGTATTTTTAAGTATTTATTTTTTATTTTTTTTTTTAAGACTTAAATTTAGGGACTGGAGAGATTGCTCAGAGGTTAAGAGCACTGGTTGTTCTTTCAGAGGACTCTGGTTCAATTCCCAGCACCTACATGGCAGCTCACAAATGTCCATGACTCCAGTTCCAGGGGAATCAGACACCCTTCACACCAATGCATATAAAATTAAATTTATATAAAAAGACTTAAATTTAAAGAAAAGTTTATGTATACAGGTGTTCTTCTCTGCATCTATATCTGCACCACATGCATACCTGGTGCCCGAGAAGGTCAGAAGAGAATGTTGGATTCCTGGAACTGGAGTCTGGGATAGTTCTAAGCCACTACTATGTGGTTGCTGGGAACTGAACTCAGGTCCTCTGTAAGTATGTTTAACTGCTGAGCTATCTTTCCAGCCCTGTTTTATTTATTTACCCTATTTACCTACTTGCACACATTTGTGTTTGTGTGTGTGTGTGTGTACCTAGGAAACCAGAATAGGGTTTTGGATTCCTTGGAGCTGGACTTGCAGGCAGTTGTGAGCCAGCTGTTATGGATCCTGAGAACTGAACTCTGGTGTCTCAACTGTTGACCCATCTTTCTAGATTTCCATAAAAACATTTTTTAAAGCCAGGAATGATGTCTCACATCAGTACGTACTTTGAAGGCTGAGGCAGCAGGGTTATCTCATGTTTGAAGGTAGTTGGACTACTCAGTGAGTTCCAGGTCAGCCTGGACCACAGAACATAACTGTCTCCAAATACAGTAATATTTTTAATCAGATCCTCCAATTTCCTATTTTAGCATTTCATGAAAATCAAGAATAGGGGCTTGGGAGACTGCTCAGCCATTAAGAGCACCTAACGCTCTTCAAAACAACACACACACACACACACACACACACACACACACACACACAAACACACTTTTTTTTTTTTAAAGTTAATGACTGCTACCATAGCATAGCTATTTGTATGAAGCCACATCTGTCTCTGCATTTGAGCCCCACAAGTGTAAACTCTTTGAATGCAGACTACAAAAATGAAGTACCGGTATCTCATGAATTATATCTTTCAAATGTCTTTTAACATACAGAATATTCAAAGAAACAAAAAGCACACATTCATTTTATTAACTTGATTTCTATGTATTAAGAGTTACACCTCACAGGGCTTTATCAAACCTTAAAAGATGCTACCCTTGAATAATGACCTTAATTCTGTGCCCTCATAGAGTGGTGCCATGAACAATTTGTGGATAAGGACTGTGTTGACTCTTCAACCTTTACTAAGTAGATTAAAAATATATCTAAGCAATTCTAACACTGTCAGTTATTGCATTTCTAAGTAATAATGTAGCTGACTGTATTAAAAAAACAAACATGCCTTTATTTTAAGCATTCTATACTCTATATATTCTAGCTCAACTAAGCATAGTTCTATCTCTAAAGTCGTCCCCCTCTTCCCAGAGCTGAGGACCAAACCCAGGGCCTTGCACTGGCTAGGCAAGTGCTCTACCACTGAGCTAAATCCCCAACCCTCTACGTCTTTCTTAATCTAATGATCTATCCATCCTTACTATACTTGTACTCTTTTTCCTTAATGTGTATTAAAGATTTCATTGTTTTTATTTTTATTCAATCGGTTTAGGGCTGTATATAAACATGGGACTTAGTTGTGGAATACTCACTTATATAAACAGGAGTTATCTGAAATTTAGTTATGCAAATTTGTTTTGTTTTATTGAGACAGGATTTCCCTTTGTAGAACAGGTTTGCCTTGAATTTACTCAGGCTAGCTCAAGTACTGAGATCACAAATGTATATAACACCACCATATCCAACTCATGAAAGTTAATTTTTTATATGATTTAGTTACAGAAAATTTACTGAACTCTTACTGGTTTTCATTTTTGTGTGTGTGATGAACCCAATAATCATACTGTAAGTAAGAGTTTTTCTTCCCTACTGAATTGAAACTGAGACCTACCATTGACACCAACACCTATTTTATAGTTAGCATATGGCAGACATAAATTGTGAGTTCTTGGGAGGCATGCTTTCTAAAAACCATGCTCGAGGCTAGGAAATATTGTATTTAATCTTCACCTTGAGAAAAGGTGAATGAAGAAATCAAAACTCAGAGAAGTTAGTGATTTTGCCAATTGACTAAAGAAATGGAGCTGAGATTTCAATTTAAGGTTAACTAGCTCCCAATTCCAATCTTTCTGAGACAGTGTACCACTATAAAGGCAATTTAAAGCAAATGTACACATTCCCTTCAACATTCTATACAGAGTTATTTTGACTCATTCTATAATCCACCAACCCCCTTTATAGTAATACTAGGGATTAAATTCTAGGCCTTGGACATGCTAAGCAAAAATCAAAACAAAACAAAACCTTACCAAGCTATACTCTAGTTCTTTTAACCTACTCCCTAGGCTGTTAATAAAACAGGAAATACCAGAAGTCTAATAGCAACTATCCTTTTTTTTTGGGGGGGGGGCAGGAGTTCATTATTTCAAGTTATTTCATATATTTAATATATGCATCCTAGGGTCTCTGATTCAGTAATGGGAGAACTAATACATGTAAGTTGAAAAAAAAATTAACGATCAGTAAAATTCCATCTTCATGGCTGGTTTCAAAACCTGGACGGTCTGTCTTTTTTCTTTCATTCTTTCCCCCCTTCTCACATTAGTAATTAGTCTTTATACCCTACTAATGTTATTTTTAAGACAGTATTATTAACTCTACATTCTAATACAAAGCATAAAAGAAAAATCAAAAACCTAAACTCACTGACTAACCAGCCCATTCAAGGTGATCATTTGCCTGCCCAAATTATTTTAGTAATATAAGACACATCATTTAGAAACATATACGCAAAGAAATCTCAAAAGCATTAGATGAGATGCCTTCTTTTGATTAGCAGATTCTTAAATGCTCACCAAGTAGGCATGGTGACTCATGACTAGAATGTTAACACTTGGAGGCTGAAGCAGGAAACCTGTAAGAGTCTAATAAGGGGAGTGATTATTTTGTACATTTATACAACCTTTACACTCTCTGGAGTCAATAAATATAAGAATGGTAAAAATGTTGCCAAATGATTACTTTAAATAGCCAACTTTATTGAAGGTAAGTAACATTCAGACATCAATGACACCAAAAGTTACATCTAGGGAAATAAAACTAGTTTAAGTATCAGCTAAAGATTTAATTTATTTGGAGAACAGACAAGTACCTGACCAAATATGAAATGACAAGAAATATTCAAGGTTTTTCTCAAGAGTAAGTGAAGAGAAAATGGCTGTTTAAAATACTAAAGGAAATGGTTATTTTTCTGCTCACTGGAGAATAGAAATTACTTTATAATAATTTTATTATATATTTGATATGGCATAACCCCTTTAAAAACTCAAGTACTTCTGGAAGTGGTGGAGTATTCCTTTAATCCCAGCACTAGGGAGGCAGAGGCAAGCAGGCAGATCTCTTGAGTTCCAGGCCAGCCTGGTCTACAAAGCAAGTTCCAGGAGAGCCAGGGCTACACACAGGGGAAACCCTGTCTCAAAAAAACAAAAACAAGAGGGTGAAAGATTTCTGTTATGAAAACATTAGGAAACTCCCCACCCCCACCCAGAATTATCTTAGGGCCAGCAGGTAAAAGCACTTGCCCTACAAGCCTGATAAACTGAGTTTAGTTCCCAAAATATAAGATGGAGGGCGAGAATCAACTACTGAAAATTGCAATCTCATCTCCACAGATATGCTGGACACACACTTAAGTGGACATGCACATACACCCATGTGAAGCAATATACAATAATAAAGAGATAAAAAGCAAATGAAAAAGAATTATGCTAGCTGGATAAGGTGAATGTAGCTCTAACAGAAGCACAGTGCAGGTTAAGGCAGGAGGATCAGAAGTTTAAGGGTATCTTTGACTACCTGAGCCTGAGATATGTTGAGACCCTGCCTCAAAAAATAAATAAAAATAAGAGAATCAGCTTGGCATGGTAGCAACACCTATAATCCCAACAACTGGAAGGTGGAAGCAAGAAGACCCAGAGTTCAAGGTTGAATTTGAGGCTAGCATGCCCTACACGTTATATATGTATTTTATTTTTTAGAGTGTGGTGTTTGTTTTGAGTGTTTCCTCAAGCATCAGTCCTTGGAGTCCTCCCTAAGGTTTTTCTTTAAGTTTTTGTTCATTTGCTTGCTTGCTTGCTTGTTTTTTGAGAGGGTTTCTCTGTGTAGCCCTGGCTGTCCTGGATCTCATTATGTAGACCAGGCTGGTCTCAAACCCAGAGATGCACCTGCCTCTGCCTCCCAAGTGCTGGGATTAAAGGTGTGCTCCACCACACTCCGGCTTACTTTTTTTTTTTTAAACCATTTATTTTATGTGCATTGATGTTTTGCCTGCATGTATACCTGTCTGAGGGTGTCAGATCTCCTTGAATTGCAGTTACGGACAGTTGTGAGCCGTCTTGTGGGTACTGGGACCTTCTCAAATACAAGAATTCTCTAACTAAGCCTCACTTTGTGCCATGAAGCCATCTTGATTATTTTCTATCAGAGAATCTGTTTTGTCTTGTGCCTCTGCCCATAAATTAAACATCTTATGAGAAATATATAAACACATACACAAATTCAAAATTTTCTTTCCTAATAGGAAGCAAATCTCTGAAAGACAAATGGCATTGTTAGGTTTACTTGTCCTTAAAAAAATACACAAAACAGGAAGAAAAATAGTAAGTGGGGCTTTGCAGCACAAAGATTGAATAAATTTTCAACACAGAAATGTTTAATATGAATTATCATAAATGAAAACACTCTAAAAGCTATTTGGAACTTATATACTCTCTTTACAATACAGCATACTAACTCTTTAGTATATCATTACAATTATCAAAGCTAGGGCTGGGGATGTAGTTTCCTGGTAAAGCAAACTGCCAGAGAGCCTGAAAGATACAGTATTCCATTTCCAGCATAGAGGGAAGATGAATCTAAGGTAAATTTAGTCAAGTATATTGTATATAGCTGTGACTAAGAAAGCAAAGAACCAGAATTAAATTGAGATTTCAGATGTTCACTGAGTTATCTATACTCAATGACAATGAAACAATTCATTCACATGTAAAAGCCTCCCCTGAGTTTACAATCTTTCAAATTAAGAAACATATACATGCAAACTAACTCTTCCACTTCTTAAAGTTCCATTATAACTATTTCTGGCCAGAATTAACATTGCTGGTATTAATGTTATTTATCCATCTTCCTCAAAACATTAGCATTATTGGACATGAATTCTTGTTTTTTAAATGCCAGTAACTTTCATATATGCCTATGTAAAAGGACAGAAGAGTCTTATCAATTAGTTTTGGTGATATATGCATAGTTAACATCAAGACTAGTCTTTTCTCTTAAAACATACTATCAATCAATTCAGCAAGCTG
Source organism: Peromyscus californicus insignis (assembly GCF_007827085.1). Lineage (NCBI taxonomy): Eukaryota > Metazoa > Chordata > Mammalia > Rodentia > Cricetidae > Peromyscus > Peromyscus californicus. The sequence continues at coordinate 26,251,009 of NW_026294480.1, forward strand.
GATTATTATTTTACTCAAGATGGGATTCAATATTCTCATAATATTGACTGGATTAAAAAAAATTTTCCCCCGAGACAGGGTTTCTCTGCGTAGCTTTTGCCTTTCCCCGGAACTCAGGCTGTAGCCCAGGCTGGCCTCGAACTCACAAGAGATCCACCTGGCTCTGCCTCCCTAGCTCTGGGATTAAAGGCGTGCGCCACCACTGCTCGGCTTCAAAAATTTTTAAATCTGGGCCTACACTTAAAAAAAAAAAAAAAACAACTAAAAACTCCAACAAACCCATCAATTTTCAGTATGTAAACAGTTAATGATACAAATCTGTCATTCAGTGGATACTAAGGAAACAGAAAAATACTGTACAAGATGAACAAAAAATTTTAATGGTTAAACGAAGCATCTTCTAGAACACATGGTACTCGCTCACTAGCAATAGATTTATGGCCATAGATGCCATTAGCTTTCTCATTTCCCAAAAAAATAAATTGCTTGACTATGTTCTCTTCCTTCATAAAAGGTTTTTTGAAACTCTGCTTGTTCGATATGAAAACTTGTAAAACAAACGACATGTTAATGTCTGAAATGTCCCAAAATTTTGCTCCGACAATATAATTTCAGTCCTCTTTCTCAACACAAGCCTCAAGAGACTTGTAAAACGCCACGTAAGATTAAGGCTTTCAACAATCCGAAAAATGCCAATGTCAGCAATATAATACATTTACAAATTTTAATACCTCTTTAAAAAAACCAATGGAGGCATTATGTCTGATTGGCAGAGATTTTTCTTTTTCAGAAATATATAAAATAGTACCTCTTGCAATAAATTGTATCTTAAGTGTCCATAAAATCAGGTAACTTTTTTCTCCTTCAGATCTTTCAGCCCCCAAACACTAACCAGTACCCCATTTTACAGATGAGGCAATCGGAAACTCAAAAATACATGTCCAAACGTCACAAAAATCAACACGATATTGTTACTCAAATTTTCTGTTTTCCAATGTGCCCCTTTTAAATACACAACTCGCCTAAGGTAAATGAGATGACAGAAACTACCTTAGTTTAACTACGATGAACCTAATATGCAAATGTATGCGATGCAATAATACACACATAAAGCCAATACTCAAGAGCTGTGTGCTTATGACTTGAACCAAGAGACTGCCTTACTCTGATCCATAGAAAGTACAATAAACACATCGTTTTGTCTTTGTTTTTGCCAAGATGTACAAAGAATTACAGCTATTTTGGCAGTGACAGCTATCTGAAGGCAGAGGTTTCATCCCGTGCATTACAATGACTCAGTATAAAGTCATTCGCATTTTCTTCCCCCCAGCCCCGCGAGGGAGGAGAAAGACCCCAACGGAGAATCACTGATCCACCTGGAACCGTCCTCAATGGTTAAAAAGGCTATGCACCAGAAACTTCGCACATCTTTCCCAGTCTCACAGCTAAACAATTCACAGGTGGTTGGCATATTAACATCCTCTCCGCGCGAGAAAACCAAAGGGAATGGGATGGATGCCGCGACGCTGGCAAACGGGCAGTCAGCTTGAGGGACAAGCGGGGGTAGCGGGCCGGGGACTCAGGACCTAGGGGAAGGTGCCCACAAAGACACGTTATCTGGGATCCGGGGGCGTCGCGGTAGAGGCCGCTGCGCCCGAGCCTCGCTGCGAGGCCCCTCCGCTCACTCCCTCCCGTTCCCGGAGCCAAAGGCAGATCAGAGGTGGGGGCTGGCAGGGCGGAGGCGGGGAAGCCGAGGGGCCCGGGGAAGCCGAGGGGCCGGCGGCGGGCAGCTCGGCTCCGCTCCAAGGCCGCGGGGAAGCCATTTTACCTCCGGGGCCGTCCAAGGCTCTCAGCGGCCCTCCACGTCCCCAACCCTCGGTGGTCTCTTCTCCCCCCACCCTCGCCCCTCCGGTGGTGGTGGGGGGGGACCGTTCCCCGATGCTCGCCCGCCGGCCGGCCGGCCCCGGCGGGGTCCAACGGGGCAGGGAAGGGCGGGGTGTGGGGAGGGTGCGGGGCCCGGGCGCGCCTGCCGCGGGGCTCGGGGCTCGGGGCGGTGCGGCGGGGGCGGGTGCCCAGGCGGCCGCGGGCCGTGGTGTCGGCGGGATCCGGACCGCGGGGCGCGGAGGGAGAGGACGGGGAGAGGGGCGGGGAGCCGTTACCTATACTGGGCCGCAGCCGCCGCCGCCGCCGCCCCGCTGTGGGTGAATCCAAAGTAGTTGCCGGTCGCCATTTTGGCATCTTCCCCCAGCCGGCTGGGCACTGCGGCGGGCACGGAGAGTCGGGTCCCATGGCGGGAGGGCAGCCGCGAAGGGGTCGGGGCGCCGAGCAAGGGCAAGGGGAGAAAAAGAGGGCCGTGAGAAGCCGCCCTGGCCGGCCAGGCCGCGGCCGCACCGCCGTCCACCTCCCTCCCCGCACTCCCTCACTCACTCGCACGCCCGGGTGGCGGCCGCCGCCTCCTCCCCGGAGCTGGCCCCAACCCCCGCGCCTACCCGCCACCCGGGGGCTGGGGAAGGGCAGGGCAGAGGCCTCCGCGGGCCACATTAGACTCACCATAGGTGAAAGAAACTACAGGGCATATGGGAATCATGGGCTCGGGCTGCTGCTGCTGAACTCTGAACTCTCACCCGCTGCCTCCCTCTGCCCCACTCCTCCTCAGCGGAGAACAGACCGCCGCCTCCGGCCGCACTGCGCAAGCGCGCTGCTGCGCTGCATCCTGGGAAATGTAGTCCTCACGGCCCCTGCGCCAACTCACACCCCCCCCCCCCCCCACACACACACACTCCCCCGCGAGCTGAGCTGGCGCAGGGCCCCCCTGAGGAGCGGATTTCTGGGGTGCGGGTGTGGGGCTTCCTCGCGGGACTACGGGCCCGGCCTTCTCCCCAAGTGGTGGTGGCCCGCAGCCGCCGCAGGGCGGCTACAAGGCGGAGGAGGAACGCCTCGCCCGGCCGCGGGGGGAGTCGGGGAGCGTGACCAGAGAGAGTGACGTCTGTTGGCCTTTTCGCTGCCTCACTTTTTCTCCCTTTTCCTTTACTTTTGCATCTACGTGTGTTCTCTGTGTTTCAACCCTCCTCTCGCGTTTAATTCCCATTGGATTTTGAGCTGGGCTAATTCCTGTGGCTTGTCACTAGCCTTTGAAAAGGGGAGGGGGAAAAAGAGAAGTCGAGGGAGTGCTGCATCTAGCACCTGCCCAGAATCCTGCCTGCCACGGAGTCACACGTCTGGCCAAGCCCTGCGCCCCACATCACATACTTCGGTTTTTCAGGGTCCTATAGCCGGCCCCCCAACCAGATGTTGGGTATTGTAGATGCTAGTGAGCAAAACAAATTCCCCGTTCACGTGAAATTTTTAATTCTGGGAAGGCTTATGAGATCCAAAACATGGAAAATGTAGTGGGTGGTGATTGGAGCGTTAAGAAAATAAGGCAATGGAGATGAGGGGAGCAGTGCGGTTAGGGCCACTACTGGAATAGAGACCTGACAGAAGCTAGAAAACCACCAAGGTGGGTCCCTGGAGGAAGGATAGTGGAGGGAAATCCAAGAGCATCAAGGAGGTCATTCTGGCGAGAAGTGAGGGAGGGAAGGACCAGCTGAAAGGTCTTTGTGAGTGCCGGATCTGCTGGGGGTGGTGGCACTTACCTATAATCCCAGCATTCGGGAGGCTGAGACAGGAGAATCTCTGAGAGTTCTACACCGGTGTACACTACAGAGGGAGACACTGTCTCAAGAAGAAAATACCCACCCACCCATCACGCACCCACCCACTCGCCCACTCCTACTGCACTGCCAAAAGAGTGCCAGATCTCTCTGGGTAAGGGTTAATACTTTATAAATAGTACTGCATGCAGCCGTGTCTTCCTTGCGGCTGCTTTACTGTCTCTTTATCTCTTTATTTTCACAGGTCATTTTCTGTCACCACCCCTCTCTCCCCACCCTTTCCTCCTCTGCTGCTGGGGACAGAGCTCAAGGCATCCTGCGAAGTGCAGGCAGGCAGGCAGGCACTCTGACCTGAGCTCGCGCTCTCTCTCTCTCTCTCTCTCTCTCTCTCTCTCTCTCTCTCTCTCTCTCTCTCTCTCTCTCTCTCTCTCTCTCTCTCTCTCTCTCTTACAGTTCTAGTTATTTATTCTCGAGGCAGGGTCTTGCTGGCTGGCCCGATGACCTGGCACTATTGTACCGCCTCTGCTGGCCTCCATTTCCCAGTAATTCTGCATCAGTCATTAGAGCGCTGCAATTAGGAGTATGGGCCACTTTACTGTGCCCAGACCTCTCCTGCACTGTTTTCCATCCCCTTGCCTTTTCCCTGCCTCCATCGCGGCAGAAGAGCTCCACCTCACCTCCTCCTTACCTTCTGGAAGCCCATCCACCAGCACCCTGCTGTTATCTCTTCTTAGAGTCAGATGTGAATCTTAAAATATTCAGTGAATCAGGACTCACCCATGAAATTCAGGGCTTTCTTTATTCTACCTTTCTTTCAAAGCAGAAACAATGCCTCCATTCTTATTTGTGCCAACCCCCACACCTCCTACAAAAGTACAGGTTCTCAGAACCTGTCTGATTTGTCCTTTTACTCATTTCAAAAGAGAAAATGTAGAGCATTCGGGAAAAATCAGTGTCATTGTTTTTGAGAACACTGATGTTTCCCACTTGTGTTGCTAGGGGAGGAAAAAAAGTCTTCTCATAGGGGTATTAGAACTGCATTTAAAAAGTGACTTGCCTTGAACTTTACAGAACAATTAAGCCTCCAGACAGACTGCAACTGCTTTCAGAAACCTCACTACTATAAAGCTATTTGCATAAAACTGGAGGAGAAAAGTCAGATGATAATTTGTTGCAATTCTGTTGAGGCTGGTTTTCTGTGTGGCTGCTTGGCAGGTCTTCAGTGGATGAAGTGTGTTGACACTTTCCAAGGAGCAAGAACGAGAAAGAAGAGGGCTTCCTTAGGGTGATTGTCCTGAGGGGTGGTGGGCAGTGTTTGCAAACAGTCTGGAATGTCCTGATTAGGTGTTATTTAATATTTTGGAATCTCTTAAGATAGGAATTAAGCTTGTATCTTCTGTCTTCTTTATTTGGGCCAGTGAGATGGCTCGGCAGGTAAAGGTGCTTGCCACTAAGCCTGATGACCCCTGGCAGGCACAAATTGTCCTCTGACCTCCACACAAGTGCCCACACGTGTACACAGACATACACTAAATAAATAATTTGAAATATTCATCATAGGGCTGTGGTAGGGATTCAATGGGGGCATCTAACCTGTTTATTAAAACAACAACAACAACAACAACAAAACCCCTGGGACCCTGAGAAATGGCTCAGCAGGGTTATGGTGCTTGGCATGGAAACTCAAGTCTGAATGGAAGGAGAGAAGTGACTCCACAAGGCTGTCCTCTAACCTCTACATAGGTCCATAGCACATGCACCAACATACACAGTATGCTTGTATAAAACACACACACCCCCCAAACAAGGCCAGATGCTCTTTTTAAAATCAACCTTCTAGTAAGTTGTTGCTTTTTCTCTTTTGCTCTTTGGGGGGCCTGCTCTCAAATAATTCACACACAGAGGCTTATTCTTACTTATAAATGCCTGGCTGGCTTACTTTCTAGCCAGCTTTTCTTAAATTATCCCATCTACCTTTTGCCTCTAGGCTTTTCCCGTTCTCTTACTTCTGTTTCCTACTTTTACTCCATGGCTTGCTGTGTAGCTGGGTGGCTGGCCCCTAGTCTTCCTCCTCCTCTGGCTACTTCTTCATTCTCCTCCCAGATTTCTCCATGTATATACTCTCTCTGCCTGCCAGCCCTGCCTATCCTTTCTCCTGCCTTGCTATTGGCCATTCAGTTCTTTAGTAGACCGTCAGGTGTTTTAGACAGGCACAGTAACGCAGCTTCACAGAGTTAAACAAATGCAACATAAACAAAAGTAACACACCTTAAAATAATAGTCTCCTACCGTAAGTAAATACTCCATGACGAATATTCACCTACAACCAAAGAGCTTATGGCTCCAAGCTAGAGGACTATGTCCCAGAATACCCAGCCAAGTAACATGGCAGCCAAGAATCCCCCGGGCCAACAACAGAAAACAAGACATGACTGGAGCTGGGGGTGTAAGGGAGCTGGTAGAGTGCTTGCCTAAGCTAGCATGCATGAAGCTCTTGGCCACATAAACTGAGCACAACGGACTACCCCTGTAAGCTCAGCCCTGGGAAGATAGAAGCAAGAGGATCAAAGTTCATGGTCATCCTTGGCTAAACAGGAAGTTTGAGACTCACCTCAGGTCCGTGAGATCCTGCTTTCAAACAAAACAGCAGCAGCAAGCTGGAGAGGTGGCTCGCTTCATGATGGGCAAGCATGAGGACCAGGGTTTGGCCCCTCAGCACCCATGTGAAAGCTTGGTGATGTGGGTGTGCTTCTGTGGCACACGTCTGCAGCCTCGGCACAGGGAAGAGAAGGGTGGAAGTGGGGACAAGACAGGGAGATCTCAGGGGCTCCCTGCCTACCCAGTCAAGCCAGAAAGGTGAAAGGTGAGCTTTGGTTTCAGTAAAAGACCTTGTCTTAAAAAGGGGGGGGGGGGGGAGAGCAACTGAGAAAGACATCTGACATCCACCTCTGGCTTCTACATGCAAGCACACACATGCACATGTGTGTATATTCACCCGAAAACACACACATACATAAATACACAAAGAACATACTTGACTGGAGGCAGCTAACTATATTATCTAGCATCTTCATTAAGGAATGATTCAAAAATCATATCTGGTCAAGGTCTCTGCTTCTCAGGACAAAGCAGAATTCTTCTAAGTAGACTTAAAGACTTGACATGGTCTGGCCTTCCTGCCTGTTCACCCTACTCCATATCCTCTTCATTCCAACAACCTTTCTTACCTCCTGTTTACCATGCCCCACACCCCACCATAGGGCATTTCACATTCTCCTTGCCTAGAATTGCTTCTCTTTGCCAAGTTAATCAATCCTCTTGTGTGGAGGACTAAACTCAACTCAGTCAGCCCCTCTGCATCCCTCCATGACATCCCCCTTCAATTGATCAGAGTGTTTTCACGCTCTTAGAGGACAAGGCAAATTTGCTTAGCTGCCTCGTCACAGCTACAGCCTTATACTTATGGTGTGATGGTTTGATTGATGTGTATTCCTCCCATCAAACTATGATCTTTCTGGGGGCAGAGTGCTAATGTTGAATGCCTAGTGACAGACAACTCACCAGGAAGTACTTGAAGAGTGATCAAAGCAGAGGATGAACAACTTAATCATTCTTTGATGATTCAGAATGCAGTTCCAGATTCCCATAGTTCCCGGGGTTATAATTATGAATCTCAATTAGCATCTGCAGACAAATTAGGAAATGTTAATTGGCAGTTCTGTCAGCCACAAGGTGGTGCTAGTCTGAGAAAGCCTGTCTTCGATTGCACCTTGGAGTCAAGGCCTGGTGTCCTGGAAGCCCTTGTTGAATACAAGATTCAACACCCAGAAAGCAGGCCATATTAGCTACTATGTGCCAAGAAGACTATATAGATGTGTGCTGGTTGGCTTTTGAAAGCTACACATATTTGGGAAGAGGGAATCATAGTTGAAAAAAGGCCTCCATAAGATTGGTCTGTAGGCATGTTTGTGGGCATGGATGTAGGTATGTCTATTGTCTTGGTTAATGATTGACATGGGATGGTCCCAGCTCTTCTGGGTGGTGCCATCCCTGGACTGGTGGTCCTGGGTGCTTGCTGAGCAAGCCACAAAGAGAAAAGTCAGTAAGCAGTGCTCTCCCATGGTCTCTGTTTCCGTTTCTGTCTCCATGTTCCTGCCTTTAGTTCTTGCCCTGACTTACCTTAGTGACAGAGTGTGATCTGAGAGTTGTAAGATGAAATAACCCTTTTTCTCCCCATGTTGCTTTGGGACATGGTTTTTAATCACATCAATAAAAACCCTAACTATAGTGAATAAGGGTAAGACTTGTGGCCAGCCTGTGCTAAAGTATAGTGAGTTTTAGACCGACCAGTTTGGGCTACAGAGTGAGACTGTCTCAACTTACCCTCTCAAAAAGAAGGGTGCATTTCACATACCATAAGAATCACTCTCTTAATGTGTTCAATTCAATGGAATGTAATATGTTGCACGAATCCTAAGTGGTCTTATAATAAAAACCTGGAGCCAGATATTGTGGTAAATGCTGAGAGATCAGAGAGACAAAGGAACAAGCCACAGCCACTTCTCACCTTGCCAACTCTATGAATCCTCTGACCAAATGCCCCTGAGTCCTCAGTCGAAAGCACCTTTTGAGTTCCTGTCTCCTCACCCCTTATATGCCTGTCTCTGCCCAGCCATTTCACTCCTATGTCAACCTTCCTAGTGCTGGGATTAAAAGCGTGTGTGCTTCCCAAATACTGGTAGCAAAGGCATGAGATACCAAGTGCTGGGATTAGAGGTGTGTGCCACCACTGCCTGGCTCTGTTTCTTTTAGACTGAATTAATCTCCTGTAGTCTAGGGTGGCCTTGAACTCACAGAGATCCAGACAGATCTCTGCCTTCGTCTCCTGAGTGCTAGGATTAAAGGTGTGGCCACCAATGCCTGACCTGTAGCTAAATCTGTGGCTGGCTCTGTCCTCCGATCTTCAGGCAAGTTTTATTAGAGTACAAAAAAATTTCACCATATTAATATATTCCCGAGTTATACAACTACCACTGCTATCTAACTTCAGAATATCTTTGTCACTGTAGTAATAAATTCTATACCCCCCAACAACCATGTATCTTCACTTTCTTCCAACCCCTAATGGCCACACAAATAATAGTTTGGGGTATATTTTGTTTGTTGTTGATTATTCTTCAAGCACTGGGAATTGAACCCAGAGCCATGAATTCCAACCCCCTCCCCATTTTGCTTTGCTATGTAGCCCTCCTAGGCTGGCACTTACAATGAAACAAAGACTGGCAATAATCCTCCTGCCTCCGCCTCCTGAGTTAAGGGATAAGGGTATATACCACCAGGCCTGCCCACAAAAATACTTTCTATCTCTATGGATTTGTGTATTTTGGACATATGAATAGACTTTAAGGATATCTGCCTCTTGGTCTAGTTCTCTTCACGTAGCATAGTATTTTGAAGTCCCATTGTCTGGTTTTGAGAAAGTCTCTCTCTCTAGCCCAGGTTGGAGATTTTTCTTTCCTTAGTCTCTCAAGTTCTGGGACTGTGGATGTGTGCTACCACACTTGGCTGACCCAGAAATTCTTGAGAGGAACCTGTTTTCATTTCTGCCGATACATATCTAGGAGGAGAATGTTGGTATACCTTGTGGTTGTTGGGGCGGGGTTTCATGATGCAGCCCAGGCTGGCCTGAAAAGTACAACAATTCTCTTACCTCAGATAATTGAGTGCTGGAATTACTAGCCACCATGCCATATGTTTGTTGTTGTTGTTGTTGTTGTTGTTGCCATTGTTGTTTGTTTGTGTGGGTTTTTTTGTTTTTGTTTTTTTGTTTTGTTTTGTTTTGTTTTTGGGTTTTTCGAGACAGGGTTTCTCTGTGTAGCTTTGCGCCTTTCCTGGATCTCGCTCTGTAGACCAGGCTGGCCTCGAACTCACAGAGATCTGCCTGGCTCTGCCTCCCGAGTGCTGGGATTAAAGGCGTGCGCCACCACCACCGGCTTGTTTGTGTTTTTTTGTATCTAAAATTGGCTTCTCTCCCTGCCAGCTTCTTCCCTTCATCTCTTTCCCAAGGCTACCTCAGCCGTCCACTGATCTTTTCATAAGGATCAGATCCCCTAAACTCATCTATGGAGATATAAGGCAGAACAGCAGTATGTGAACAGCTGTGTACATTATAATACATTGTCTTCATTGATTCTTTATAAAAACCTGTGAGCTAGGCAGAGGCAGAATTTAAAGACGGCTTACATATTGACTCCAGCATACCAGTCCTCCATGATATACTGTGTCCCCAAAATCCATCTGAGGAACATTTCACTACTTGTGTAAAGTAAGAAGACATGCTTACATTCACCACAGTTACATTTGTTCCCAATTTTAGTGCCTGTGGCTAATTCTCATTTATGAACTTCTAGAGCACTCATTGTGGTCTGTTGAAAGAAAATGGCCCCCAAAGGAGTGGCACTATTAGGAGGTGTGGCCTGTTGGAGTAGGTGTGGTCTTGTTGGAGGAAGTGTGTCACTGTGGAGGTGGGCTTTGAGGTCTCATATATGCTCAAGCCACACCTAGTGAGACAGACCACCTCCTGTAGACTGCCTATCATGATGGAGGACTCTCAGCTCCAGCACCATATCTGCCTGCACACCACCGTGTCCCACCATGATAATGGACTAAATCTCTCAAAAGGTAAGTCATCCCAGCTAAATGTCTTTCCTTTATAAAAGTGGCCGTGGCCATGGTGTCTCTTCACAGCAATAGAAACCCTAACTAAAACACTCATCAATCTTGTTATCCCTAGTTTGGTATCTTTCTCTTCTCAGGAAAGAACATAGACTCCACCGGGTCAGGAACTGTGTCTGACCACTGAGTTTCTGATGCTTACAACCATCCCTAGAATAAGTAGACACTTAAGTACTTGATCGCAAAGGCATTCTGACATATGTCTTTAATACGTCCCAGCTCCTAGCTATCACCCATTGTGATAATAGACATATAAGTAAATACCAACCTATTTTAGTCCTCCCAGCTCCCTTGACATTCTAACTCACCGTGTTCACTGCCAAGTCTCAATACCAAACACCAGTGTTATAAAGGGTTCCATTGTGTCAGTAATGCATTCTTAAGAATTTGAAGAACTTGTTGAAGTCAACACAGTCACAAGGAATAACTATTTAAAGGCATGGAGAGGCTGGGCTGTAACTTGGTGGCACTAGCGTGTGCATGGATTCCATTCCTAACACTGCTAAAAATACATTAAAATATAAAAATAAATAAAGCTTGAAGGAGAGTCTCAGCCACACTGTGCTCTCACTTAGATGCTGATAATCTATCAGTAACAGATGCTAAAGGGCATATTTATTTAGAGTCACACTCTAGAGCAATGCTATCCAATAGAATTTTATTTCAGTATGAAATTATTCTCTAACTGTTCAACATGACAACCATCACTGAGTACTTGAAATTCGACTAGAATGTCAGCAACTATATTAATTTAAATGTAAAGACTTACATATGAAGGGCAGCTACTGTGTAGATTAATATAGTAGCAGACTCTGGTGATCTAAGTTCAAATCCCAGCTCTACTTGTAGCTGACAATGACCTTTTGTGTGGGGTGTATGTATGTTGCTGGGAGTGAACCATTGTGCATGCTAGGCAAGTACTCTACCACTGACCTTCATCTCAGCCTTGATAAAGATAACTTTGTCCAAATTCCTTAACATCCCTGCACTCTCTCCCTACCAGGAGCTCCTTGTAAACAGTTAATGAGGGCTGGTTTGATAGTTTACCAGGTGTTGAAAAAATTCTATCATCTATCCTATTTTTGTGAGTCTAAAGTTTTATATCTAATTTATCTTTTATCATGACTAAGGAAAACTATAATTATAACTATCTAGTCTTCAACTCCATCAAAGACCCCAGGAGTATATAATATTACCTGAGTAAACAGGAAGTACATGGCAAGCAACTTCCATAATTCTAGAAATGACAGAGACATCTGGCTGCCTGGACACTCATCCAAAGTTCTTTTGTAACGTCAGGGCATCTATTTTTAGCCTATAGGCCTAGAGTCTCTGGCATAGCTTTCAGTAAAGCAGGAAATTTTAAGGACTGTTCTACCCACTCTAGCAAAGTTCGTCAGTTGCTTCTCCCCATGTCCTGTAGAATGTCTGGCAGTATCTTCTGTGAAGCAGGAAACTGAAGAACCATCTCACCTTGCAAAGTTCAGTAGTCACCTTTTTATGGGTCCTGCATGTCCAGTTTATAACATCCTGTCAAGCAGTCGAGGAAAGGGCACTTTTTTTGCCCAGTGGCTAACTTTTGCCACAAAGAAAGCAAACTCCATAATGAATTTCTTCGGTGCTCATCATCCTCTTTGAAGTAATTGGTGCTGCCAGGAGCAGACATGTCTCACTGCCCAGAAAAGTGTTAAGTTCTTAAAAACATTTATAATGCCATATTCTATAGGTCTTTGAAGTGTTTGAAGATTACCTACCTAATTGAAATATACCTTTGTATACCTAAAAAACTTAACATGACTATTAGTTTGATTCTGATAGATGACTATTAATCTGTATGTCTTAATTATATTTTATAATTTTAAATGAATTGCATAAACATAGTACCTTAAACAAGAGTAGAAATATACATAGAGTATAACAAAATTAACTTTAAATTTGTATCAATAAACTAAAATCTATAGCAATATAAATATTTCAAATGAGTTATTGCTTTTTTAAAAGTAGATTCAATAATCTACCCTTTTATTCTATTATATCTATATCCTACATTTCTATATCATATCCCCCTTTCTTCTTTTAGAAAGAGATTGATTATGACCAATAACAATTTGTAACCAACCTCCTAAACGAAGACAAACATCCATAATCCATTTTTGGGGGGAGGGCAATGTGGGCGTAGTCCTCTAGGCTACTTCCTGTTGATTGGGGGTGTTGTTATTTTATGGGGATCCTGAGAAAATTCAAGATAATAGTCAAGTCCTGGGAAGACCTTCTATTACCTTTGTTGATAGATACCATCTGACAAGGTTCAGGAGGTCTTACTTGATCAAATCTGTTGATGTTAACCTGGAGCAAATCCATAGCTTCCTGCTTCTGGTGGAAACAAAAGCAGAGCCTCCTTTCCAAAGGAACATTTTCTTAGACTCAAATTTTGTAGTCAAGATACCTTTAAAATATATATATTGGTTTAACTCAGTAGCCTTTACAATCAATTGTCTCTCTCCAGTTAAAAACCCCAAAGACAATATAACCTAGATTCTCTGTGTAATTTCCATCTTTTACATGGCTTGTTATATTTTTATATATTATTTTATTTTTTTAAGATTTTATTTTTATGACTATCTATATCCTTTCTCTTCTCTCTCTCAAGCCTATGTACCTTTTTACACACACACAACGTAAACCGTTTAGAGTTTTATTCCATGTGAATCTGTCTTATTGTGTATCTATAATCCTTTTCTGGCCAGGAGAGATTCTAAACTGCTTAGCTGTGCAGCAACTTTGGCTGTTGACTCCGCCCCATTCAGTTTTTCAGTATGGTGCAGGTACTACAAGTCATGCTTATATCCCCATTTCTGGGAAGCAGTATTAAGTAGTATGCCTGTGTTTTTGTTTTGTTTTGTTTTGTTTTTTTTGAGACAGGGATTCTCTGTGCAGCTTTGTGCCTTTCCTGGAACTTACTCTGTAGCCTAGGCTGGCCTCGAACTCACAGAGATCCTCCTGGCTGTGCCTCCCAAGTGCTGGGATTAAAGGCATGCGCCACCACCACCCGGCTTGTGTTTGGTTTTTTCAAGACAGGGTTTCTCTGTGTAGTTTTGGTGCCTGTCCTGGATCTTGCTCTGTAGACCAGGCTGGCCTTGAACTCATAGAGATCAGCCTGCCTCTGCCTCCCGAGTGTGCTGGGATTAAAGGCGTGCCCCACCACTACCCCAGTGTATGCCTGTGTTTTTAAACCCGTGGCTGTGCTCCCAAGCCTGCAGGCAGCAGCTGGGAGAAGCCTCTTTGTATCGTGGCTCAGGCTTGTCTGAGACCATGGGAGTCTGCCATGTTGCTATGAAGCTGGTCTTGGCCAGGGGACATGTCTCTGTACTGCGGCCCACCATGAGCAACATGAACTAGGAAGGTGCTCTTAGCTACATTTATAATCTCTTCTTAAGCTCTCTCAGGTTTTAGGTGGAAACCCTTGCCACCATGTCTGGGTGCCACACACACACACACACACACACACACACACACACACACACACACACTCATTTTAATTGTATTTTCTAGTTCAGTCTCCTCTTTTCTTCCTGTCCTTTCCCCCAACCTCTAACTCCTTATGAAGAATGTTAGTTACCTGGTTTTGTGCCCTTGAGTACTTCCCCCTTATTTTCAATCCAATTGAAAAATGGACTAAAGAGCTAAACAGAGAATTCTCAAAAGAAGAATCACAAATGGCTGAAAGACATTTAAAGAAATGCTCAACATCCTTGGTCATCAGAGAAATGCAAATCAAAACAACTCTGAGATACCACCTTACACCTATCAGAATGGCTATGATCAAAAACACTAATAATAGTCAATGTTGGAGAGGATGCGGAGCAAGGGGAACACTCCTCCACTGTTGGTGGGAGTGCAAACTTGTACAACCACTGTGGAAATCAGTATGGCGGTTTCTCAGAAAATTGGGAATCAATCTACCTCAAGACCCAGCTATACCACTCTTGGGCATGTACCCAAGGAATGCTCAATCATACCACAAAGATACATGCTCAACTATGTTCATAGCAGCATTATTTGTAATAGTCAGAACCTGGAAACAACCTAGATGCCTGTCAACTGAAGAATGGATTAAGAAAATGTATGTATACACAATGGAGTACTACTCAACAGAGAAAAACAATGACAGCATGAAATTTGCAGGCAAATGGATGGATCTAGAAAATATTATCCTGAGTGAGGTAATCCAAACCCAGAAGGACAAACATGGTATGTACTCACTCATAAGTGGATACTAGATATAAAGCAAAGAACAATCAGACTGCAACCCACAGAACCAGGGAGGCCACCTAATAGGGGGGACCCTAGGATGACTGTGGCTTATAATAAGTTTTGGTTTTACTCAATTACTGGGCAAGCCTCAATGAAACATTTCACTATTAGGATAAGAATTTATATTGTATCAAGCTGATAATAGAAAAATAAATTTAAAAAAAGAATGTTGGTTACCTGGTTTTGTGCCCTTGAGTACTTCCCCCTTAGGCTCATATACCACATGTCCCTATATGATTATGCATAGAGACATGTGTACACTATATATAAGTATATGAATTGTTAAAATTTTTAGCCTTATTTTCCCTGAGTTCTCAATCAGCTGGCCAGCTCACCAGCTCATGCTCATTTCTAAGTCTAGATCCATGCGGTCTGTCCTTACATGGGAAATAAACAATAAGGCACACTCCTGTAGACCTGCTTTTGACTCTATATTTCAGGTGCTCACTTTGGCGGCATATGTACTAAAATTAGAACACCATGTCTCAGAATGTCCCTGATGGAGCAGCAGGGCGGCAGTCATATACAGTATCAGCTCATGCCAGCATTCCATTTGATTGGCCGCTGATTCGGGCCCTTGATTTCTTCCTTGTTTGTCTTTTTTCATAGGGAACTCTCAGGGTTATACAAATAGCTAGAAGAAGAAAGTGCCAGGAAAAAGGAACTTACCATGGGATTCTGCAGTTTCTTGCTTGCTTTCTTTGTTCTTACTTCTTTCTGCACTGGGGATTGAACCTAGGGCTTTGTATGTGCTTCTACCACTGAGCTACATCCCCTCTTTTACTTTTCACTTTGAGACAGGGTCCACCCAAGTACTCAGCTTGGCCCGGGATTCACTCTAGTTCAGGCAGCTCTTGAATTTGTAGACCGCCCCAGTCTTCTAAATAGCCAGATTGCAGGTCTATGCCACCAGGCTCAGTGATTCCGGGTCATTTGCTTTTAATAGTCTCATTACTGCCTTGTGGACTGACCCACCCTGGTACGTACACATTCGTGTTTGCATGTCTTAAGGAGATTGTTTTGGAATGCTGCACATGTTTAAATTTATGGTTTGGAGTGTCAGATTGCCCTTGATTTGTGGTTGGCAGTTCTCATTATGAGAACTTGGTGTCTGCTATGGTCTGGATGTGGTTTAAGTGTGCCTCCTAGTGGCTCATGTGTTGGAAGCTTGGTCCTCAGTGAGCAAGCAGTGTTGGAAAATGGGACCTCTAAGAGGAAGGACCTGGTGGTGATGGCTAGTTCATTCACTGGGATGGAAGGAATAAAAGTAGCTCTCTTAGGCCCTCTGATTTTCAAGAACACAAGTTGTGTATTGTTGTTGTGGAATATCAATTTAAGTGTGTTACATTTGTTTATACTGTGGAACATTTGTTTAATGATGCAAAGTTAGGTTGTATTCTTTTACGTTGCATTTGTTTAACTCTGTGAAGCTGGGTACTGTGCCTGCCTAAAACACCTGATGGTCTAATAAAGAGCTGAATGGCCAATAGTGAGGCAGGAGAAAGGATAGCAGGACTGACAGGCAGAGAGAATAAATAGGAGAAATCTGGGTGAAAGAGAAGAAAGAACAAGAAAACAAGGAGAGGAGGACACTAGGGTCCAGCCACCCAGCCACCCAGCCACCCAGCCACCCAGCCAGCCACGGAGTAAGAGTGAAAGTAAAATATACAGAAGTAAGAGAAGGTAAAATCCCAGAGGCAAAAGGTGGATGGGATAATTTAAGTTAAGAAAAGCTGGCAAGAAATAAGCCAAGCTAAGACTGGGCATTTATAGGTAAGAATAAGCCTCCATGTGTGATTTATTTGGGAGCTGGGTGGTGGGCCCCCCAAAAGAGCAAAGAATAAAAACAACCAACAACATGCTGTTCTCTGGCTTTTGTCTTTGAGTTGTGACCTCTTCAACCATGTACTTCTCCCATTGTTAATACTGCCTACCACCTGCCAAAGGCTCCCCACAGTGTGATGCTGCCCACCATCATCTGCTACAGTTCCCCACAATATGATACTGCCCACCCCTCCATTCTGCCATGGTGCCTCACAATGCGACAGTGCCCACCTGCTGTGAGGTGGTGCTGGTGTTTACTCTTGAATCTCGAGAACTACATAAACTACATAAACATTTTTTTTTATCTGATAAACCTAACTGCCTCAGGTTTCTTGTTACAGTGATGAAGAATGAGTACTGTAGAGTTTCATACTCAGTGGTTCAGTTTCCACCAGGATCTAGAAGCTTCTCAAAATGAATAGTTGTTGACAGAGATGACACAGTCTGGTCCTAAAACCTTAAGTGTTTTCTGCTTGGTTTTGCTGTTGGTGCTTGCTAGAGGACTGAATGTTTGTCTGCCATAGAAATTGCCAGTACTTCTGTATCCTCAGCTCATAATGCCCAGCGGCACAGCAGCTGGAACTGGAATCTGGATCCACTCCATTGCCTTTTCATGATCTGATTCATACTAAAAACCGGCCTTTATAGATACGGAGCAGTAGAGCCAAATGTAACCCATGTTGGCTCAAAACTCTTGACATGTTTCCCAATGACCGTGCTCTGAGGTCATGTGGGTTATGGATACAGATGGATGTGGGTCTCCAAAAGAGACATTAGCTCATGAAGCAGCCTCAGCATTGAAAAGCTTTGTTCAGGAGAGGCTGGCTGCTTCACTGCAGCCCAAAGAATGGAAGGGGTCAGACGTTATAGCTCTGCCTGCCCTGCCCGCATGGCCCCATTCTACTGTGGGTCCTTTTACACCTGTGTCCTAATTTCAAAACTACAGAAATCTGGCCTTTGATTAGTGCTGAAACACTGCAGCCCTTCCCATCATGCTCTGGGTATGCCCCCCACCACCACCGTGACTTCATAGAGGAGGTACTTAGTTAACATGGCCGCTGAAGACGTCCAAATGGCTGCTGCGTTTCTTAGTCAGGCAGTCACTTTGGTTTCCCAATGCTTTATCCTGCCCATTCACTTCATCTCATGCTCTCAGCAGCCATAGGATGAGAACCTGTGATGCCAACCCATGCCAGGTTCTCTTCGTGCCAGAGCAGAACAAAGCTGCGTGTTCCTCCAACACACAGGAGCGAGCTAATTCCATTCTTCTGCTTTTGCTTCCTTGACAACATGGTACATTATACAGCACCAGTTAAGATTTTAGAAGAAAACAGTGGGACCCACCTAGGACCTCGGCATGTGTGTGACAGTTGTGTAGCTTGGTCTGTTTGTGGGGCTCCTAGCAGTGGGATCAGAACCTGTCCCTGGTGCCTGAGCTGGCTTTTGGGAACCCAACCCCCAAACTGTATTACCTTACCCAATCTTGATGCAGGGGGAGGAATTTGGTCCTACCTCAATTTGATGTGCCTTTCTTTCTTTCTTTCTTTCTTTCTTTCTTTTCTTTCTTTCTTTCTTTCTTTCTTTCTTTCTTTCTTTCTTTCTTCTTCTCTTCTTCTTTCTTTCTTTCTTTTTCTTCCTTCCTTCCTTCCTTCCTTCCTTCCTTCTTCCTTCTTTCCTTCCTTCCTTTCTTTCTTTCTGTCCAAGGACCACACAGACTGGGTGCTGGGAGGAGGGTACATAAAGCCTTCCCTGTTGTTGAATAAATGAGTTCATTCTTTGCCTTTAATGGACTCTCGTGTCTGTGCCATTGACACTATGCCTTCTCACCTCCTCCCCGCAGAGAACCATTAGAATCCAAGCAACACACCACCACTGCCCAGCAGGTGGATCTTAGTTTTTGAAGTAATGTTTTCTTTATTTATTTTGTGTACCTGTGTATGAACATACATGTGCTACAGTATACTTGTGGGGGTCAGAGGACACATGCAGGAGTTGCTTCTCTCCCCAACCATCTAGGTCTCGGGGATTGAACTCAGGTTGCCAGACCTGGCAACAAGTGTCTTTACCAGCTGCCACCTCACCAGCCTCCAGATAATGTTTTTTCCTTTCTTTTATTTTTTTAAAAATAATTTTAATGAGTTGCCATAAAATTAGTTAACAACTTCTTCTTCTTCTTCTTCTTCTTCTTCTTCTTCTTCTTCTTCTTCTTCTTCTTCTTCTTCTTCCTCCTCCTCCTCCTCCTCCTCCTCCTCCTCCTCCTCCTCCTCCTCCTCCTCTTCTTCTTCTTTTTTTGAGACAGGGTTTCTCCATTTTGGTGCCTGTCCTGGATCTCACTCTGTAGATCCTTGCCTCGAACTCACAGAGATCTGCCTGGTGTTGCCTCCGGAGTGCTGGGATTAAAGGCGTGTGCCACCACCGTCTGGCTCACTTTACTTCTTTATTGCTTAGAAACTTCCTTTTAAAATTATTACATTTATTTAATGTGTCTGTGTGCATGTGCACATATATGTGCATCACACACACACACACACACACACACACACACACACACACACACACACGGAGACCATAGGAGAACTTGTGAGAGTCAGTTCTCTTCTTCTCCCATGTGGATCCTGGGAATTAAATTCAGGTCATCAGGCTTGGCAGCAAGCACTCTTCCCTGCTGATCCATCTTGCCAGCCTCGAACTTCTTATCTCTATAAAGTCACATCACATTTGGGCTCCTAAGCAATTGAAAAATATTCCATGTTAGAGAGTCTAAATCCAGCGTTTCCAGACTTCCTGATGAGAAGGATCACCCAGGGATTTTTCTATCAGAACAGATCCCGGAATCCCAGTGTTGTCTCACTAAACCAGAATCCCAGGGCTTTGAAATGGAAAACATAGGTTGTTGGGGAATATTATTTTTAGGTGTGTTACATTTATTTATGTTGTGGAACAGTTGTTTAATGATGCAAAGATGTGTTGCATTCTTTCATGTTGCATTTGTTTAACTCTGTGAAGCTGTGTTACTTTGCCTGTCTAAGACACCTGATGGTCTAATAAAGAGCCGAACGGCCAATATCAAGGCAGGAGAAAGGATAGGTGGGGCTGGCAGGCAGAGAGAATAAATAGGAGGAGAAATCTGGGAAGGAAGATCAAGGAATGAGAGAGGAAGGAGGAGGACTTCAGGGGCCAGCCGTCCAGCCATCTAGCCACACAGCCAGACACAGTAAGAAGGAAAGAAAGATATGCAGAAATAGAGAAAGGTAAAAGACCCTGTGTGGTGGTATTGTGTTCCCCAAAATATTGTGTACCTTAATAAACTTATCTGGGGTCAGAGAACAGAAAAGCCACAAGATACTTAGGCTAGAAAATGTTAGCACACGCCTTTAATCCTAGCATTCCAGAGACAGAAATCCCTCTGGATCTCTGTGAGTTCAAGGCCGCATTGGAAACAGCCAGGCATGGTGACTCACACCTTTAATCCCAGAAAGCAGCCTTTAATCCCAGGGAGTGGTGGTAGAAAACAGAAAGGTTTATAAGACGTGAGGACCAGAAACTAGAAGCATTTGGCTGGTTAGGCATTTGCCTGGTTAAGCATTTGGCTGGTTAAGCATTCAGGCTTCTAACAGCAGTTCAGCTGAGAGCCATTTGGATGAGGACACAGAAGCTTCCAGTCTGAGGAAACAGGACCAGCTGGGGAATTGGCAAGGTGAGATAGCTGTGGCTTGTTCTGGTAGCCTGACCTTCCAGCGTTTACCCCAATAACTGGCCTCGGGTTTGATTTTATTAATAAGAACTTTTAAGACTCATGCTCCAACCCTGCTGAGTCAGAAGGTAGACCAGATAAGTTCGGAAAAGCTGGCAAGAAATAAGCCAAGCTAAGGCTGGGCATTTATATTTAAGAATAAGCCTCCATGTGTGATGTATTTGGGAGTTGGGTTGCGGGCCCCCCAAAAGGAAAAAGAAAAAACCCCAACAACAAGAGATTGCGCAATAGGTTGCAAAAGTTGTGTCTTCCCTCCCAACCCCGGAAATCTTACTGACAAGCTGGAATGCACTGAACTCAAGCCACACTGTTCTAGCTAACCTCAGTGCTTTACTTTATAGATTTTTGTTCTTTCCACAACTCACAGCTTAATCCCCAACACCACCTCGTGAGAGTTGTTCAGGGCTAATGGGTTGAAGCCACTGATATAATTCAGATTTAAAACGTGCCCCAAAGGCCCACAAGTTAAAGGTATGGAATGCTCAGTGTGGTACTATTTGGATGTATTGGAAGCCCAAGAGGATATGCTTAGGGAGACATCTTAGGTCGTTGGGCATATGTCCGCAAAGGGGATTGTGGGCCATCATTTGCTTCCTTTGTTTCTCTTGCTTCCTGGTGTCCATGAAGTATGCGGCTTCCTCTGCCACCTTCTCTTGGAAAAATGTATTGCTTGCGCCAGGCAGTGGTGGCACATGCCTTTAATCCCAGCACTTGGGAGGCAGAGGCAGGTAGATCTCTGTGAGTTCTAGGTCAGCCTGGGCTACAGAGTGAGTTCCAGGAAAGGCGGAAAGCTACACAGAGAAACCCTGTCTCGAAAAACAAAACAAAACAAAAACAACAAAAAATGTATTGCTTGCTGCAATCACATTTCTACTCACTGCGAGTCTACAAAACAGACTACAACACACAGAGAAACCAAGTAACTGACTGAGGATTCCTGTATGGATGCTTCCCCGGGCCCAGGCTGCTTCCAGAAGGAACCAGAGGACAGTGAATCTGAGAGGCAAAGAGACTGTACTTTTCCTATTACTTGCTCTTGTGGTGGTGGCTATGAGAAGTTTTCACCACATAATGAATTGATTGTTCAATTCCAAACTTAGTTCTGATACACTGATTTGCATACATCTTGGAAATACAGTCATTTGTACCCTGGCTTTCCTCACTCCCACCTGCCTCGCATCTCTTTCCTAGCTGTCAGTCAGCCCCCTCACTTCTCTCTCCTCTGCCTTCGCACACTCCTACTCCAGTAGCCATAGCTGGGTTGGAGGCCAGGAGGCCCTGAACAATCCCTTCATCTGTCTGGAGGAGTCTGGGGAGAGTCATCGATCTCCCAAGATCGAGTGAGGGACCTAGAGCTGTCTGTTCCACTTGGGTGAGAGCCTCTGCAGTCTATCTTGTAGGCTTTGCCAATCCATTAGCCCCCTAAGCAGTGCCTATCTTATGTATCCAGCCCCCTCCCTCAGCAGTGCTGGACTCCAGATGCATTCAGAAGGGACATGAATGCTAGCATGGCCACACTAGCATTTTGCTAGTTTTGTGTAGCAAAATCTCATAGTCCTATAGATGATATTCTCTGTGATAGGAGGTCAGAAGAAAACGTTGAAATGTGGAAATAAGAGAGTGTGGGGCAGGAGGAACTGTCGGGATCTGGTGGGGATGACAGTTGTTCCACTCATTTTGGAAAACTAGTTCATGGAATTCTTTTACTAAAGCTCAATGATGCATACATATGGCCCAGCATTTCTGCTCCCACACATTACAGAAATATGTTTATATATCTGCTAATGGCTATGTGAAAGAATGTTCAAAGAAACTGCCATTCAAATCAGTCCCCAACTGGACACCACTCAAGTGTTCACTAATAGTCAAATGGCCAAGTAAATTCTAGTCACTCACCTGACCACTGGCAATGAGAGTGGGAGATCTGCCGCCATGGGGTGACTCTGGCAGATGTCACTCTGGACCTCTGAACACACGGAAGTACAGATTCTGTAGTGTTGTTTGCATCGAGTTTGAAAGTTAAATAACAATGGTCTCTGTTGTAAGTCTGACTAGTTGGTGCAAAATGATTGGGAAAGAACTGATTAGAGTCAGTAAAGGGATGGCTAACATAAAATTTTAATTTATAAATATACAAATTGGGTAAAAATATGTACACTATAAAAATCATTAATTCATTATTTGTATATTCTTGAATGCATCTTTAACATAAAACCTACTTTGTAAAAACAAAATAATTATTATTAATTGCTTCATAGAACAGTGTTCTTTACCAAATCAAATGTTTTGTTTTGCTTTTGTTGTTGTTTTTGTTTTGTTTTTGAGATAGAGGCTCATATAGCCCAGGCTAGCCTTGAAGTGACTATGTAGCCAAGTATAACTTTGAACTCCCGATCCTCTGGTCTCTGTTCCTCAAGTGCTGGGATAATAGGCATGCACCACTATGCCCAGTTTTATGTGATGCTGGGGACCAACCCCGGTGATTCATGCATGCTGGGCAAGCATTTTACCTCAGCCACATCCTCAGCTGTATTTTTTTTTTTTAATTTGAGACAGGGTCTCATGTAGTTTAGTCTGTCCTTGACCTTTCTCTATAGCCTAGGATGGCTTTGAACTTCTGATCCTCCTGCCCCTGATTTCCAAGTCCTGGGATTACAGATGTAGACCCACCATATCTGGCTCTACGTCTTCTTTTATAACAAATATATTAAAATATCCTGTTCTCTTCTGAATTAAAGTTATAGATGATTTTGCACAGTGCATGTGTAACTACTATTAGGATTTATTAATTATACATAATCATGGGTTTCACCATGAAATTGTCATACATGTGTATAATGCATTTTGATTATGCTCACCTCCATTACCCTCTGTTCCCCATCATATTGTCTGATCCCCTTTCTCACATGTATAATCTTAAGTTTTCCTTTTATCTTTTTCTTCCTCCCCTCCTTCCCTTCTCTCCCTCCTTCCCTTCTCTCCCTCCTTCCCTTCTCTCCCTCCTTCCCTTCTCTCCCTCCCTTCCCTCTTTCCTTCAAGTCTCAATATATAGATAGACCCAGTTGATCTGAATCTCAAATCCTCCTTATCTTCCTACCTCCACCTCCCAGAACTGGAATTACAGGTATGTTCACCATGGCCAGCTGTGTGTGTGTGTGTGTGTGTGTGTGTGTGTGTGTGTGTGTGCGCGCGCGTGCGTGTGCACGTACAGACACACCTGTGCCATGGTGTGCATGTGGGGGTCAGGACAACTCTCTGGAGTTGGTTTCTCCTTCCACCGTGGATTCTAGGGATTGGCCTCAGGTCATCAGGCTTGCTGGACAAAGACTTTTACTCACTGAGATAGTTCACTGGCTCCTAAATGTGCTTTTTTTTTTTTTTTTTTTTTTTTTAAATAAAGATTTGGCCAATACTCAGAAGGCAGAGGCTTGAGTATTAGAAGTTGGAGTCTGAGCTCCACAGCTAGGCCATGCTATGATTTGAGTGTCAAACGTTCTGCGCAGGCTCATGTGTTTGAACACCTGGTCTCCAGTGGTATGCTTGGGGAGGTTGTGCCTGTTTGGGGAAGTGGGGCCTAGCTAGAAGAAATGGATTACTGAGGAGGGGAAGGTTTGAGGTTTATAGTGCCGCCCAGCTTCCCGCCAGAACTGCCTGCTCTCCGTTCCACTGAGATACAAGGAGTCCCAGCCCCATGCTCCTGCAGCCGTGGAGCCGCCACCAAGGAGCCACCTGCAGCTGTGTCTTCCCTGCCGACACCATGAGCCCAAGTCAACGCTCACCCCTTAAGTCGCGCCTTGTCAGACATTAGGCATAGTCACGAGAGAAGCAATGAGTGCGCCTGCGTTCAGGAAAGGCTAAATAAATAAAATAAAAATGTAATTTTATCATCAAAAATCAATATGCTGCCTTAGTTGAACAATTTTTAAAAAAAAGATGAGAGGGGAAAACTTTCTAACACAGTCAGACATCTTCCTGTATGTTAGTGTTTGGTGGCACAATCTCTGGAAGATGCTGTCCACAGCAGAGCCTGTGCCTTTTGTACACATCTCCAGGGATACAACAGTTGCAAATGCTCACGGAACTGGGCCCTGTACTGGCTAATTAGGACAGGGATGATGCAATTTTCTGAAATGGTGAGATGGTCTGTTAAAACACCAGATAGAACTCAGCGCGACCATCTCTTGCCCTACCCATCATGAGGTTCTCTAGGGGTCATGTTAAAACCGTCAAAAGTTCTCAGTGTTTATATGTTGAAGCCCACTGGGATTCTAGATATGTTCAGTTCCCACAACCCTGCAAAGTAGGGATTGCTGTCTGTATTTCAGTGCTGAGGGCTGACTCTGGAGCTTCATGCAAGGTGCTGCTGTCGCCCCTAGGTTTTGTTGAGGAAACTGAGCAGACAAGTCAAATGACATTCCCAGGCTCACATCATTAATAAGCTAAAGAGCTGATCACAGAATCCAGGTCCCTGATCCCAAAGCTGAAGTTTTTGTCCCTGATTGCATTCTGCCTCCAACACAGGAGAACATTCTTTTGTAAAAAGGTTTTACGCACATCATAGAGAATTGTAGTCCTACTTTATCTAAGTTCCTTTTGGCATCCAGAGTCCCTGGGACAACTCTGGTGGCTGCCTGTATCAACAAGGGTGTGGAAGCTCTGCCTCTTACCCCAAACCTCATCTTTCACATCACTTAATCTTTGTAATTACATTTTTATATATTTTGTGTGTATGTGCATTGGTTTGAATGTGAACGGCCCCCATAGGTTCATATGCTTGAATGTTTGGTCCCCAGTTAATGGAACTGTTTGGGAAGGATTAGGAGGTGTGGCCTTGCTAGAGGAGGTATGTCCCTGTGGGTGGGCTTTGAGGTTTCAAAAGCCCATGCCAGGCTCAGTCTTGCTCTCTCTTGACATCCAACTTTCAATTAGGATGTAAGCTCTAGCTACTGTTCTGGCACTATGCTTGCTTGCCTGTCTGCCTGTCTGCCTGTCTGTCTGTGTGCCTGTCTGCCTGCTGCCATACTTCCCACTATGATGATAATGGACTAACTCTGAAATTGTAAGCAAGCCCACAATTAAATGCTTTCTTTTGTACGTTACCTTGGTCATGGTGTTTTGTCACAATAGAAAAGTAACTAAGACAATGTGTATATATGTACGGGCATATGTGTGCCATAGCATGTATGCAGAGGCCAGAGGACTGTTGTTGGTGGTTTTTGCTCTTTTGAGGGGCCTGCTACCCAGCTCCCAAATAAATCACACATGGAGGGTTATTCTTACCTATAAATGCCTGGCCTTAGCTTGGCTTGTTGCTAGCCAGCTTTTCTCAACTTAAATGATCCCATCTACCTTTTGCCTCTGGGCTTTTTCCTTTTCTTACTTCTATATATCTTACTTTCACTCTCACTCTGTGGCTGACTGTGTGGCTGGCTGTATGACTGTGTGGTTATATGGCTGTGTGGCTGTGTGGCTGTGTGGCTGACTGTGTGGCTGTGTGGCTGGTTGTGTGACAGTGTGACTGTGTGGTTATATGGATGTGTGGCTGGCCCCTGATGTCCTCTTTCTTCTTTTCTTGTTCCTTCTTCTTTCTTCTTGTTCCTCCCAGATCTCTGCCTGCCAGCCCCGCTTATCCTTTCTCCTGCCTTGCTATTGACTATTCAGCTCTTTATTAGACCAATCAGGTGTTTTAGACAGGCACAGTAGTAACATAGCTTCACAGAGTTAAACAAATGCAACATAAAAGGATGCAGCACAGCTCTGCATCATTACATAAACATTCTAGAGCATAAACAAATGTAACACATCTTAAAATAATTTTCTACAACAGAGGACAGCTTTGGGGAGTCAGCTCTGTCCATCCACCATGTGGGTCATGGGCACATTGTCAGGCTTTGTGGCAGGAGCTATTACTTACTGAACTGTTTCCTCAGCCCTGCATCACTTTATCTTAATCCTTTGTAATGCCTTTATAATAAACCCATAACTATAACGACGTCTTCATATGAGTTCCACGAGCCTCTCAAGCAAATAATTGAACTCAAGGATCAGGTTGTGGGACTTATTTCTGGTCAGAAGCACAGGTAATACTGTGCAACTGGCATATAAAGTGGAATGGAGGACAGCCTTGGGACTGAGCCTGCCACCTGTGGGATCTGGCACTGTCTCCAGGTCAGTAGTGTTGGAACCGAATTCAATTAGAGGATGCTCAGCTGGAGCCCTCTGCTTCCTCACTGTTCACTTGCTCACTGTTGAGGAGAAGCCCTGTCACCTCTGAGGTCACAGGCGTCTTCTATGTTAATTGCTGCGCCATGAGAGCCATGGAAAAACCGGTGCTGCATTTTACTAACATCAAAACCACACGATAGTCTGTATTTATTTATTTAATGTGGATATGTGCCTGTCTGTATGTGTGCCATGTGTGTACAGGTACCCACAGAGGCCAGAAGAGGGTGTCAGGTCCGGTGGAACTGGAGTTAAAGGTGGATGAGAGCGGCCTGATGTAGGTGCTGGGAACCAAACCTTCATCCTCTGAAAGAGCAGCAAGTGCTTTTAACCACTGACCACTGAGCCATCTCTTCAGCCACCCCCTTTTAAATAGATAAATTGCAAGTATTATAAAAAAAAAAGTGCCAGGCACATGCCTTTAATCCCAGCACTTGAGAGGCAGAGCCAGGCAGATCTTTGTGAGTTCGAGGCCAGCCTGGTCTCCAAAGCGAGTTCCAGGAAAGGTGCAAAGCTACACAGAAAAACCCTGTCTCAAAAAAACAAACAAAACAAAACAAAACAAAAAAAGGTAAGGACTCAGATGTAGCTCAGTTGGTAGCTCTGCATGTATGAATCCTGGGTTTGATTGCCAGCACCCGGCATCGTGGTGCAGTCCTACCCTGGTGTGAAAAGAAAGAAGTGGAGGGAGAAAGAAATTTAGTTAGGCATAGTGGCTCATTCCTGTACCTCAGCACTTAGGAGGCTGGAGACTGAGATAAGAGCATCACATACTGGAGGTCAGCCTGGACTTGTAGGGAGAGACCTGTCTATTAAAAAAAAAAAGTTTAACCAGGTGGTGGTGGCACACGCCTTTAATCCCAGCATTTGGGAGAGAGAGGCAGGTGGATCCCTGAGTTCAAGACCAGCCTGGTCTACAGAGTGAGTTCCAGGACAGCCAGGGGTGTGCAGAGAAACACTGTCTCCGAAAACAAAAAAACAAAACAACAACAACAACAAAAAGTCTAGTACACCTAATATAATTAGATTCCTGGTGATCATTCCTACCCTAGCAACAGTGCAAGACTTATTTTAAAGCTTAAATCCTTGCTAAAAAGATAGCTGAAATTTTCATATGCTGTGAAATATTCGTGTTCATATCCTTCCTCCCACTCAGCAAATTTGTCATCCTTGGCCACGGAATGTGTGTGAAATCATGCACAACATGAGGTAAATTGTCAGCTCCCTCCGGATCGCTGGCTGCAGCCCAGCATGGTTTGGCTGGTTCTTTTGGATTCAGAGCTACAGAGTCAGCTGAGATTCTTCTTGATTCAGACACAAGCCACAAGCCAGGACTGTGCATACTGTGCATAAATCAGAAGGGCCACCAAGACGCTGACAGCTCTACCTTCATGAGCAGTGGTTCATAGTTCACGGGAATTTATTAGGTTCCTTATGAAGAGCTGGAAGAGAATCTGGGAGCTGGGTCTGGTGTTTCATGCACTGGGGGGGCTGAGCCATGGAGATTGTAGTGAGTTGGAGGCTAGTTTGAGACCCTATCTAAAAAAACTCAACAACAGCAACAGCAGCAACAATAACAGTAACAGCAGCAACAGCAACAGCAACAGCAGCAATAACAACAGCAACAGCAGCAGCAGCAGCAGCAGCAGTAATAACAACAGCAACAGCAGCAGCAGCAGCAGCAGCAGCAACACAGAAAAGAGTCCAGAGTTTCCTAGCCCAAAGCAATGATAAACATTCAAGGAAAAGGAGATACCTTCTACCCTAATCTGAGCATTGAGTAATATATTTGTGTATCATATATTACACCCCATATATATATATATATATATATATAATTATTATGTGTCAACTATAAACTAACAAATGAATAAGGTACACAGTAATACCACTGTTGGTGCCTTTCTCAAGGATAAAATTCTCCATGTCTGCTCTGTCAAACCACAGGCTAGATGGGGATTGAAACTATACATAGACAAATTCTTTTTAACTAAAGTATATTTACTTAGTGTGTATGTACACACACACACACACACACACACACACACACACACACACACGTACATGCCACAGTGCATATATGGAGGTCAGAAGACAACCCGAGGAAACTTGTTTTCTTCCTTCTATAGCAGGTCTTTCTCATTGGACTTTCTTGGGCCAACAGCTCCCAAATGACATGGAAACTTATTATTCATTATGAAAGCTTGGCTTTTCAGCTCAGGCTTGCTCCCAACTAGTTCTTATAACTCAAATTAACTTGATTTTATTAACCTATGTTTTGCCACATGGCTCTTTACCTTCCTCCATAATGTATGTGCAACTTCCTCAGTGTCTTGATGGTGTCTCTCATGTGCCTCAGATTCTTCTCCAGTTCCTCGCTCTCCCTGGAAGTTCCACCTATTGTCTTCTGTCTAGCTATTGGCCATTCAGCTCCTTATTAAACCAATCAGAAGGCTCCTTTCACACAGTGTGATCAAATATCCCATAGCACCCTTCACTGTGTGGGTCTTGAGGATTAAGTTTGTGTTCTCAAAGATACCTTCTATCAGCTCTGTATAGAAGAACCCTGTGTCTTCCAATCATTTAGCTTATTTTTAAAATTGTACTGAAAATGATGTATTTATGTCTTTATTTTCTGTTTCCTTCCCATCTTCTTCCTTGCATAAGCTGCATGATGGCCTAGGTTTTGTTTCTTTCCCTTCTCTGTCTCTAGTGTGCAGTACCATAGTTGAATAAGTGTTGGATTCATTAATGATGACTGTTCCAATCCTACACTGTCAGGCTCATATTCTCTAGAGCAGTGGTTCTCAACCTTCCTAATGCTATGACCCTTTAATATAGTTCCTCATGTTGTGGTGACCTGAGTGAGGCACAAAATTATTTCCATTGCCATTTATTAACTGTAATTTTGCTACTGTTATGAATTGTAAATATCTGTGTTTTCTAATATGTTCTTAAGTGACCCCTTGACCTCATAGGGGTTGCAACCCACGGGTTGAGAACAACTCCTCTAGAGCATGGAAGTAGACTTAAGCTTCAGAGTGTCTTCTGTCAAGAGAACCTCATGCTTAGTGCCCAAAAATTGTAAGCTGGCCCCCAAGGATCCAAGTCACATTCAGCTAAAGAACAATGACTTTGTGTTAACCTTCTCAGCTGTAGGCCAGTAGGCAAGCAGCTCATCCCAGAATGGGTGGTCATGCTTATCTCATAAGTACTGTTTTGGGTGAGTGAAGAGAAAGGTTTGAATGTATCACCATGAAAAGCTCAAATGATCTTTAGACCCAGCTGTCTGGTATCAGTCCCCTGGACAAATAGTCTTGTGCTGAAATAATCACAACAACAACAATTATTATTGTATTTTTATTATTAATAATTTATTGCTACTACTAATTATTATTATAAATTAGCCAACCTGGAGAGCTCTAGGTAACAGTAGAGGGGTTCCACTTTAAGGTCTCATAGTGTTTACTTGGTCAAAGATGTTTGAATGTAGCAACAGGCAAGAGCACTTTACCTCTGACTGCAGAGATGAGGGAGATGTTGTAGGGAGGATGGAGGTAGTCACAACAGGCAGGTGTATACCTGTGCAACAGGAGCCACAGTGCTTGTCTGTTGAGGAGTGACTGTTGGAGTGACATGGGCACATCATGATAAACACTGAGATGAGTAAGGAGGGGGCTGGAACTGTCATGTTTCATCACAATGAATCTATGTACAAAACCATACCACATTAATATCACATATGTGTATCCTATTTACAAGTGTTCAGACCACTTGTGGTGGTTTTGTTCCAGGCTGTGGGTCCAGTTCAAGGCTGCCTCACAGATTTCCCATGTCAAGGCTGTCAGCCAAACCATGTAAACACGTTTAAAAAAAAAACCAAAAACCAAAACCTCTGCATTTATAACATCGCACTGGCAAACACATTACATAATCAAGCCCAATGTCAATGGATCATGAAAATGTCCCTGCCTATCCTAGGGAGAGGTCCCGAAAAGGCACATGGCAAAGGCTGTGGTACTTAATTCAATTGTAACGAAGGAGTAAGGAAAGGAGAGCGGTAATCCAATCTGCCTCAGGATGGCTGTTCAGAGGTACAAGTGAGTTACCATGGAGACACTCTGAATGAGGATGAGAGACTAAACCATCAGGGCTGGGAGCTCAAGACTATTCCTTTAGTACTGTCACTTTGAAAAATATTCTTGATTTTTACCCTCCTAGCTAAAATTTGAATCACCTTGATTTTTTTTTACCTCCAGGCTAAAATTGAAGTTTCAGGAAGCTGAAAATCAGGCAAAAAGCATGGAGGAGAGTCTGAGCACACTGAGCGTGTAGCCTGGAGCTGTAACCCAAAGAGCCACACACTAATGTGGTGAAATTAGACAGCCAGGGCTGGCACGAGAAAAGAAAGCATATTCATACTTCAGATTTCTGGACAATTACAGAACATGACATTTCTTTGTTCTGGTTTGGATATGGGTTTCAGTGTGTCCCACAAGGTTCGTGGGTGTGACGGTCGCTCCCAGTGCAGCAATGTCAAAGGGCAGTAGGGTCTTTCGGAGGGAGAGCATGCTAAGGTGTCATTGCCCTCTCCAAACTGGTCTCAGTTTTCTAGGACCCAGTTTTAGTGAGAAAGAACGGTTATAAAAGAGCGACCCTGGACCTGATCCTACCTCTTTGGAACCTTATTTCATCACGAGGCTATCCACCATGATGTTCATCCAGACCCACACTTAGGGAGCCACCACCATGCTGTGGGCCGGTCAGCCTTCCCGACTGTTTAAAAAATCCTTCTTTTTCTGCATTGCTCAGCTTCAGGTGTTTTTGTAAAGGCACACTAAATATGCTCTTCCTTGCTCTTCATTTATGAGCCTGTCCTGCAGGAATTTATTTTCCTATCTAAGAATTATTTCAACATTTCACCCAATATTGTGGGGGGATGAGGATTGGGCATAACTGATATTTTTAGATATTAAGAACATGCTCTTGCACGTATCAAAACTTTATTTTAACCACTTAAAAAAATTAAAACAAAAAAACACGAGTTTTATTTTGATGATCTCACTGCTGATAGTTGCCATGGAGACAATGAAGGACAGTTATCAGGGCTTTGTTGAGGCCCATTAAAGGTCAAGAGAGTGGAATCTGGGGGCTAGAGAGATGGCTCAGCAGTTAAGAGCATTTTCTGCTCTTGCAGAGGATCCATGTTTAATTCTCAGCACTCACATGACAGCTCACAACCATCTGTAAATAACTCTAGTTTCTGGGGGTGGGGGTTGGGGTGGGGGTGGGCCCAATGCCCTCTTTATATGGTGCACAAACATGCATGTAAGCAAAACACCCATACATATGAGAGAGGGGGGGAGTGAGTGAGAGAGAGAGAGAGAGAGAGAGAGAGAGAGAGAGAGAGAGAGAGAGAGAGGAATCTACCTTTGATATCGGGTGGAGAAATGATAATCTCATCTCTTGCAAAGATTAAAATACTACATACTGTCTCTCCTCCCTTAAGAGTTAATCCAGTTGGGCCTGTAGTCATCCATCCAAGAGACCATTCTTTAAGAAAGCTGGTTCACCTAAAGCCATGGTAAGGAGATGGGAAGAATAATCATCCCTTTAATAAGATAATAAACAGCCTTCCCAGAAACCCCTCTGCCCTGCAATTGCTTGCAGAGCTCCTATCATGTAATTCTTCAGCCTGCCTACTCTTCTGAGTTCCTTTTTCTTCTCTTTTTTTCCTCCGATACTAAGCAAAACCTGGGCATGCTTTCCTGGACATTGTGGGCTTTGCCACTCTTTTTCTTTTTTACCCTGAAACCCCCCTCTCCTACATGCAGCTGCTTGTCTGCCAAGTGGCTGCTTGCTGGCCCCCTGTATTGAACCTGTCTGCTTTCTTAAAGGCATGTCTTTCTCTTTTCTTCTTCTTCTCTATCTCCCTCCTCCGGGGAACTACTGAGGTTTACAGGTCCTGTTCTTCTCTCAAACCAATCAAACTGTCCTCATTCCAAGTCTGTTTCTAAATTCTTTATTAGCAGACTGAGAACCCAAAGAGGGAATGCCAGTTTCCCTGGTAACGTCACATGTGGCCTTGAATGTGTGATCCTCCAGCTTCAGCCTCCCTATTGACTAGGATTATGGGCCTGTGCCATTGGATCTGGCTCTGGGCTAGATTTTGAAGAAACTCACGATAGTGTTTTATTATTTTAGGAAGGACAAGTCTGACAGCATGGATGAAATTAACCTGGGTGAAAGAACCCAGATACAAAGGACGGATATATGCACCTACTCATCTGAAGTATCTAGAATAGACATATTCTAGATATGAGATATGACAAATATTTATTTCCTCACAGGAAAATAGACTGGGGTTGGCAGAGGCAAGTGGGGAGAGGAGAGTTATTATTTAGCAGCTTGGAGCTTTATTCTGGAAGATGGTGGTGATCAATGCAGAGAGATCATTACTTTCTGCAAAAGCTCGACTGGTCCAAAGCATCTTTCTGGATGTCTCTATTAGTCCTTTTGTTGTTGTTGTTGTTAGTATTTGGTAAACTGAGGAAAGCAGATGGCCTTCTTTAGAGTGAGGGGAATTACCCCGTTTTCCTACCCCTGAGGTGCCTAAAGAGAACAAAATGGTAGAGAGAAGGTGAATGTGTTCTCTCTACCCGAGAACACATTTTTTTCTCCCATCCTGGACACTATCAGGCTTTCAGACTTTGGGCTTAGATCATCATCCCTTATCTTCCCTCTAATGAATGAGAGAAGACAGATGGACAGAAAATTAAGGGGGGATGGAGAGAACAGAGCCCTTTAGTTCAGAGTCTGGTTGAAGTCTCTCTCTCCAGCTGGGAGTCAAGAATTCCAGCACAATTAACAAAACTTGCTGTGAAGGGGACAATATCCATTTTGGAGATGTTTCAAATGAGAAGGTTAATGTAGCAATGGACCACACTTAAGCTCTAACTGTATATGATCTTTTTTCCTGGACATAAACCTGAAATTTTCTGGGAACTTTAGAGTGAGACTAAAAATTTTGTTTATGGGGGGAAAGCCATATTTTGACTCCCTTGTAAAGCCCTTGTGGCCTATGGTTTTACCTTGTCAGCTGTAATCATATCCAATACACCTGAGGAACCTTCTATGATCTCATTTGTGCCCCTTAGTAACCCTTCAAGTTAGGAATTCAGAGGCCACCATACGCACGACTATTGGAAGTTACTTAAGCATGACTCTCTCTGGAGAAACCCACACCCATACTGGGTATATAATGTTTTCCTAAGCACCTTCCTTTCTACTGACTTGTCCTAAAATTCCTTCCTGCAG
Source organism: Peromyscus californicus insignis (assembly GCF_007827085.1). NCBI lineage: Eukaryota > Metazoa > Chordata > Mammalia > Rodentia > Cricetidae > Peromyscus > Peromyscus californicus. Next base: position 26,284,828 of record NW_026294480.1, read on the forward strand.
AGAATATGGCTTCCTTTAATGAAAGTCTCAGAAAAGAACGCTCCAGGCTGCTACCACCAGCAGCATGAAGCTGTGCCTCCATACCGGCCCTGCTATCACTCACAACTCCTGTTTCTACCTTGTCCAACCCTACTTCACACGTTTCTAAGGATACAACGTGTAGTAATATAGAAAATGTACGATTACTAGAGACCAAGACCTTGGCAAACAGGAGAGGGAGGATAGGCAGAGAAAACCTTTGTTTCTCATCCTCTTAGGAAGTGGCTCACTCAGCCAGGGGGGGCTCACACTTGCCTTTCCAGCATTTGAATTCAAGGCCAGCCTAGCTACACCGTGAAATCCTATTTCAAAATGAAGAAGCAAGCAAGGTTCTCGTTCCATGCCTGCTCCCTGGACATCACAACCTCGTCGAGAGGTGATCTAGAGAGCCAAACATTAACATACATGGAAGAAAACCGTCCCCTCCTTTGGGGGCTAGCATTTGATACAACCCTGTCTCTTTCAGTCACTGCATTTAATTTTTGGTTCATTTCTGAGCCACCCAACTGGTATCAAACTTCTGTTTGGTTATTTTTGACAAGGTCCCATTGTAGCCTGGAATGGCCTGGAACTCATCATGCAGCCTAGGATGGTCTCAAACTTGTGGCAATCCTAAATCTCCCATGCGCTGAGATTATACTCTTGTAGCTGGTTCAAGCTTTTTCCTTTATATTTTATTGTTCATTTACTTAGTATGTATGGTGTATATGAGTGCATGGTGTGTGCTCACAGAGTCCACAGGAGGACATTGGGTTTCCTACTCTGTCACTCTCTGCCTTATTTTCCAAGACTCTCCAAATCTGCTGGTCTCCAACTCCCAGCAGAGTTATAGGCAGTGCAGCCATGCCTGGCTTCCCTTCCTCCCTCTCTCCCTCCTTCTCTCCCTCCCTTTTTTCTTCCTTCCTTCCTTCCTTCCTTCCTTCCTTCCTTCCTTTCTTTCTTTCTCTCTCTCTTTCTTTCTTTTTCTCTTTATTTATTTATCTATTTAATTTTTTTTTAATTTTTTTTTTTTGGTTTTTTTGAGACAGGGTTTCTCTGTGTAGTTTGGGTGCCTCTCCTGGAACTCACTCTGTAGCCCAGGCTGGCCTCAAACTCACAGAGATCCGCCTGGCTCTGCCTCCCGAGTGCTGGGATTAAAGGCGTGCGCCACCACCGCCCGGCTATTTATTTATTTAGTGTGGGTGCTGGGGATTCAACCTCAGGTCTTCATGCTTGCACAGCTCTTACTGATTTCTGTCTCCATTTTTTTCTCTTCTCGTGTGTGTGTGTGTGTGTGTGTGTGTGTGTGTGTGTGTGTGTGTGTGTGTTGTATGTGCACACAAATGTGCTGGTAGATGCACTGTGCATGCACGGAGGCCAGAATGATAAAGGTACCCTCCTTGATCACTCTGCCTCATTCCTGTGAGGCAGGGCCTCTCCTGAACCTAGAGCTCTCACTGTTTGGCTAAGCTGCAGCCAGCAAACTCCAGGGATCCTCCTGTCCTCACCTGCCTCAGTCCAGAGGTTACAGGTGTGTGTGGAACCACATCTGGCATTTATGTGGAGGCTGGAATCTGTACTATGGTCCTCAAGATTGTATGGCAATCTCAGTGAGTAAACCACTGGGCCATCTCTCTAGCTTCAGACTTCTAAATCTCACTTTCTCTGTGTTCCCGGCCCCTTGTGCTCTGTCCTTTGATATAGCCTCTATACTGTCTCACACAGCCCAAGCCAGCCTCAAACTTGCTATGTAGCGGAGAACGTCCTTGAACTCCTGCTCCTCCTACCTCTTCCTCGGAAGTGCTGGCATCACAGGTGTGCACATCACACCTGCCTCGAGGACATTTTCAGTCCTCTGTTCCTCTTGCTGTAGGATCGTCCAGGCCTTTGTAGGGCTGAGATGCAGCAGAGACACCCAGGAAAACCAGTACAACTATTCACCTCCGGCACTAGTTAGGAACTGCTCCTGCATCCTGGAAAACTGCCTGCTTCCCTCGGTCCTCACACTTATTCCAGCTGGAACGATGCTCAGTACACTGCGTTAATGCTGTGCCGCCGCCATCTGCTTGTCCTGAAATCCTGGGCTTGCTTCAGTGTCTCACATTTTCCACATCCTGTATTTGGTTTTCAGGCCTTGAAGGACTTTCTTCTGTCTTTTCCTGGAACAGTGGGGTTTTCTCTGGAACTCCATCACTCCTAGAGTTTCCAAGTCCTTCATGAAGGCTTTGAGTTTAGCCAGCCACTTAATCAGGTCATTCTTCTCTTATCCATGCTGCTCACCGAGTGGTTTTTTTTTTTTTTTTAACCACCACACACCTTTTCCCTTCAGGCCCAGATATTTTTTTTCAACATTGGGGATAAAAAAAACCAGAATATTATACATGCTAGGCAAGCGCTTTACCACCAAGCCACATTCCAGTTAACATTTGTTTCTGTAACAAAATCCTCTGCTATTTATTTTGTCCCAGAGATCAAGACATAAAATGAATGAGTTCCAAGTTTTCTGAAAGTACTTTCAAATAAACAACATCATCAACAACTGAACATCCTGTGGATCGGAGCTGTATCAGTTCCTTTTCTGTTGATGTAGCTCTCAGAAGAGGTTAGGTACTTTATAAAGAAAAAAAGGACTTATTTACTCACAGTCTTGGAGCTTTAAGAACACACTGCAGGCATTGATTTGGTTCTGGTGAGGGCCTCTTGGTCGATGTCATCACAGCTGCAGTAATATGTGTAGAAGAAACCACAGAGAGAGCCTGGAGGGCCAGAGCCAGAGAGCCGGGGGGTGGGGGGGGGGAGAGCTGGGGGTGAGGGTGGGGGCAGGGGCCAGTCTTGTTCAGTTAATAAATAACTCATTTTGCGAGAGCTACCCAAGATACTAAGAGACCAGATTAATCAATCCCTTCCAAAGTTGGTGCCCCAATTTCCTCCCAATAGGCTCCACTACTTATAGGTTCTACCATCTCTCACCATCACTGTATGAAACTGGGGAACAACCATAGAAGAAACACATTTGAACCATAGCCAAACCATAGAGTGTATTACCTATTGGAAATGCTTTCCAGGTCCAGCAAGATGCCTCAGTGGGGCAATGCACTTGCTGCAGCCTCTGACACCCCGAGTTCAGTTTCCCAGGACCACACGGTGGAAGGAGAGAACTGACTCTTGGAAGCTGTTTTCTGAATTCCACATGTGAGCCATGGTGTGTGTGTGTGTGTGTGTGTATGTGTGTGTGTGTGTATGCATGCACATAAAGTAAATAAATAAATGTAGTGTAAATATATGTAACAACAAATTTTTTTCACAAGAAAATACTTGACTAGGCTGGGGATGCAGCTCAGATGATAGAGTACATTCACAAGGCCTTGCATCCCTGGCACTGAATACAATTGGCAATGGTAGAGCGTGCCTATAATCTTATAATTCAGGAGGTAGAGGCAAGGGAATCAGGAGTTCAAGGTTATCTTTGACTCCATAACCGTGTCTGATGCAAGCATGTGCTATATGAAAACTTGTTTTAAAAAAAAAAGGTATCAAGAGAACACTTGACAAATCTTGGACTTGTCTTATTGTGATTTTTTTTTTGCGTGGTTTTTCTTTCATGTTTTCTTCTTCCCTAATCTCCCTTTATATTTCTGGGGGTCCTTGTCAAGTACAGGGTCCTTGTCAAAGGTTCTTGGTCTTGTTGATAAAAATTGAAAAACGGATACAAGCCAGGCATGGTGCCTTTAATTTCAGCACTCAGGAGTCAGAGGCAGGAGGATATCTATGAGTTTGAGGCCAGCGTGGTCTACATAGAGAGCTCCAAGAAAGTCAGGACTATATAGAAAGACCCTATCTCAAAAAGCCAACCCCTCCAAAAACAATGGATACGGAAGAGTACTTGAGGACATCTTATTGGCATTAGAAAAGATAAAGGGCCGGACAAATTGGAGATTTGGGGAGCTGAAGGGAGGGAGCAAGTAAAAAGAGGAAAAGTTAAGTGTTTAATAGAATACAAACCCAAAGATACACTTTAGAGGAAGGAGATCACGACAGAAGAAGAAGCTGTCACACTCTCTAAGTAAATAAAAAGCTGGGAAGCAGCTAGAGGACTCAGTGGGCGAAGGCACCTGCCGCCGAGCCTGGTGGCCCGAGTCCAGTCCCTACAACTCGCTTGGTGGAAGGAGGGTTAGGTCCCAAACCTGGGACAAATGGTGACAGAGGTACCACATTGGAGCTGACCATCAGGTTCTCCCAGCATCCCTCAGTCCCTACTGGTTACAGGCTGTGGCTAGCATACCCCACCCCCTACCCTGAATTCTCTAGCCTAGGCGCTGGGCTGCCCTTATCCCAGCTGTTCGTCCGTATATCATCCAACCATTTGGGCTACACTGGTCCTTTTTGCCCTCCTGGCTCTCCCCTCCCCCCTCTCCCCAGTGGCCCAGCTCAGGGTCATGTTCACTCGGGATTCTCCCAGGTGTGTCTGCCTCCCTCATACAATAAACCCTCTCCTACAACCGTACCTAGGAGCAGTCATGTCCTCCTTTTTATTTTTATCACTCAAGAACCAAACCTAACAAGTTCCCCTCTGACCACTGCCAAGTGCTGTAGCATGTGTGCATGCACATACACATAAATTAATAAATAAAAATCTCAAAAGAGTAGTAAACATTTTGAGTCAGTTATGAGTAGCTTGGAAAGGTTCTTTCACAGCATTTAAAAAATGTCGCCTTTAAAATTTTTAATCCCCCTCTCTACCAGGGTATGAGTAACCACAGACCAGGTCATTTGTCTTAGAGGAAGTAGATACGTTGATATTTTTGAGTTAACATGATTTTCTACCCCACCAACTCCTCCTGTGCCCCACCACACTCCCTCTCAAGTTCATGACCTTTTCTTCTCATACACACACACACACACACACACACACACACACACACACACACACACGTACGTATAAATGCCATCTGAGGAGTCCATTTAGTGTTGCCTATATGTAGTTAGGGCTGACTGCTTGGGACTGGATACCCTGTCAGGAAGCTTGTCCCTGGAGAAGATGGCCATAAATTGCCTGTAAGAGCTGTGGTATCATGCCTTCCAAATTGTCTCGATACAGTCTGAGGAGGCTGCTAGCTGCAAAGCTATCCCAGAGAAAAGTTCTGTGTGGATGTTGAATAGAAGAGACATGAAATAGAAAAACGGGAAGAAAAAAAAAAAACCCAAAAAACCAAAACCTTCCGATTCTCCTATTGTAAATTGTAGTTTACCTCCAGACCACCAGGGGGTGCATGGGTTTTGGTCAAAGAGTTGGGCTGTGCTGGAGTCAGGTTGGGACAATTACTGCCAGGTGTGTAGGTAGGGACGCTGGGCGAAGTGGTCATGCAGCCTCGTTCTACAGGCCATAGGAATTAACCCTTCAGTTGGCAGAGTGGGACGTGTCTTGTCTGATTTGGGACGCTGCCTGTGGCCATTGTTCGGATTTACAAAGACAGGGCAATAAGCAAACGTGCTTATTCTTGGTCACTGGTGTTTTGGTTTGACAGTTTGAGCAGATTTCTGTTCTTTTCTTCTGTGTTTACTTTCGGGCCACAGCACTGGGTCCAGTGCAAAAGCCTGCAAAAACGGAGTGGGGGAAGGATTCGGGATGCGTTCTCAATTTTGCCGTCAAAGACGACCTCCCAAAGAAGGCCAGATCCCTCTGCACACAAAAGGAAAACACAAATGGCGCTGAAATTCCTAGAAGTAAAGTTCCATCTTGTGTTTGTTGCTCTTGTTGGTTTTGTTTTAAGGTTGTGAGCAGATGGCCTGGCTACATCAGTAACAAACGTAGCCAGGCCATGCGTAGAAAAAAGAGCTGGGGAGCCACGGAGCCAAGAGGGGAGGCTGAGCTAATAGCCCCCTATCTCTCTGGGGCACTATTTCTCCAAATATAGTCTCCCCCCTACCCGGGCTGAGCCACCTGGAGGAGAAAAGCCTGTGAAAATGCAGGTTTCTGGACGGCATCCCAGTGTGAACATCTGGATCACAAATCTCATTCCGCTTGTATTTTGAACCGAGTTCCCCAGATGATTTCTTATGGATAAACATTGCCTGTGAAATGAGAGGTAAGCCTCCTGGGGTGAGTGGGAAGGGAGATGTGATACCCAGAGGTGATATTTTTGCATCAGGCTTCAAGCACCTTTGCTCTGATACAAAGGTCACGCATCCCAGGGAAGCTGCCCCGTGCCAAGCAAAGTGACTAGTATCGGGACCTGAGGGGCGAGGTGGGAAATTTTGTGAAATGATAGCAGCTAGAGTCTGAACACCATGAGGAGCCATCAGAAGATAGATAAGTGGGGCCTCTGGAAGGGACTGAGAGTTCCCCACTCTGTGCCATTGAGAAGCTCCCAGAACCCCAATGCAACATTGAGTGACGTTGGTTGTAGCTACAGAGCATCTGTGGAAATCTCCCTTGCTCCAGAATGTCTTTCATATTGCAGGCAAGCACCTTTCTTAATTTTCCCTCCCGAGCTTCACTGGTGTCAGATTTTGTCTTGTTTTTTAATCTTCTTTTCAAATGCAAATCCCCTGGGGTGAGGATAAAGCTTCCGTTAAGAGTTGAGGGAATTTGCTTATTATTTCTTATTGTGAAGTTATGATTTCCCACTCTAAGAAACACTTTCATAAGTTGAGAGGAAGAGAAGTGGTAATTTTAGTGGTTTTTTGTTGTTGTAGTTTTTTGTTTGTTTGTTTGTTTTGTTTTGTTTTAAACAGGGCCTTACTGTTCAGGTTTGACTGGCCTGAACCTGCTATGGAGGACTGGCTGGCTTTGAACTCACATGCCTCTGACGCCTAAGTGCTGGAATTCCAGGTGTACACCTGGCAGGAAGAGGTAATTTTAGAACTTGGAAAGCTGGAGCAGGTGAGAGAAGGGGACTAGAACATTGAAGAAGGGCAAAGTTTGAGAGATGCTTCTGGTCTCAGAAGGCTTGAAGGCCTGTCATAATACAGGCCTGCAGAAATAAGGAACAGGGAGTGTCATAAAAGGAATGAAGCTTAGTTTCTAAACCTCAGGACAGAAGACAGGGAACTGTTTCTGTATGGATCCCGATTCCTCTTTTGTGTCTCTGTTCCCCACCTAGACTAGGTTGTGGGACAATAAAGACCCCACCCCTCCCCATCTCAGTAGCTTAGCAACAGAGGGGCCTGTGTTATCACTGGATAGAGGGTTCAGTGGGCAACTGAGGGGTGTCCAGATTCTTGTGTCCTAAGTCAAGAAGTCAGGCAGGGACTTGTAAATAATAATAATAGGAGGGGGAGTTTATCAGGAAAGAATGCACTTGGCTAGGCATGGTGGTACAGAACCTTGGAGGGAGAGGCAGATAAATCTCTTGTCAGTTTGAGGCCAGCCTGATCTACAGAGCAAGTTCCAGGCCAGCTGGGGCTATATAGTGATACTCTATCTCAAAACAAGCAAACAACAAAAAAACCCAAATAAACAATAAACAAAAGCAAAGAAAGGAAGAGAGAGCTCCCAGAGAAACAGGGGAGAGAGCTTGGAGGAAAAGTTGGTAGGTAGCATGCAGGCAACTGGTACACAAAGGATCGAGACCTCTCTGGGTTGTTCGCGTAGCGTAGGCCTTTTCTGTACAAACAGTTACCTGTGGTCATGATGCTAGACAGGGCAGCAGTGACCCAGTTCTCCTTGTGCCCACTGGTTTCTTTCAGATGCCAATGCACAACCTGGACCTCACTCCCCACCCTATTCCCCTGCCTCACTCGCTTGGATTCTGCTTGCCATTGTCTCTCAGGGATCAAGCTGGAAGAGATTAATCCACACTTGCTTCCAAGGTTATTGTGACAGGGAAAAGAAAATATGGATAATTGCATGTAGGTTCTGTGACAGTAGGGGTGTGTGTGTGTGTGTGTGTGTGTGTGTGTGTGTGTGTGTGTGCATATTTAGGAAAAAGAGAAATACAGAGAAAGCCATAACCAAGAATTTCTTTGGCCCACGCAACTGTGAGGGTTGACAGCTATGAAATCTACAGCGTGGGCAGGCAAGGAGACTGGAGAGCAGGGAAGAGACAACAGTGCAGCTTGAGTCTGAAGGCAGTCCCGAAGCAGAATTGCTTTCTTAGGGGACCAAGTGCTTATGATCTTCAAGGGATCAGACAGAGCCTATCCACACTTTAGAGGGTAATATTTTATTCCAAGCCTACTGATCTAAATATCAAACACATCTACAGTGAATTCACAAAAGCATCTACACTATTGTTTGACCAGAAACTGGATACTATAGCCTAGCCAAAATAAGACCTAAAACTGACCATCTCAGGCTCTTATGTTTACCCTAGACAGGATACATATCATTTTTGCTTAAAGGTTATTGGTCAAAATACATCTTGTGGACACATGGACACATATAACTTCAAGGGGACACAAAAATGCAAAACTTGCCATTTCTCCATAAGGAAGACAGCCAGAATATTTGGTAACAGCCCTAAATGGCTGTCACATTCTTATTTCACTAGGGTGGTGGGAACATGTTCTAAGCTAATTCAGAGTCCTCTTTCCCTGTCAGGATTGGAGGAGGGCACTTGGACCTCATGTGCTATCTTTTCAGGTTGGCATTGTTGCAGAGACATCTCTGCAGTCGCAGTAACCTGCTTCCCACATTCCAGTTTGCAGGGCTTCCTGAGAACCAGAAGTGCTCACAAGCACATCAGGACCTCCGCGGGGCAAGTAGAATTATTCTGCTTTTCCTGGGCATACTAGAGCACAGGGACTCTTGGAGGCTAGGGTGACAAGGACTGCCAGTTGCTCTTTAGTGTCTGTTCTCTTCTTCTGAGGAGCGAGAACTCCCATTTAAAATCTGGATACGTGTCTAGGGTAACCATTACATTTCCCAGACTTCCTTGTGAAAGCCTGCTTTCCTTGCCCTATGGTGCTTCCCATCCTTCTTTGGTAGAGCCATATGCATAGAGTCTGGCCATGGTTGTAGACTCACCATATACATATACAATAACCATCAAGGGGTCTTACAAGTGTGTGTGTGGGGGTCCCTTCTCCTTGACTTCCTCCTCTCTGCTGTCTGGGACATGACTGAGGTGACTGGAGAATGAGCAGTCACTTTGGAGGATGGGGAGACTTTGAGAATGGAGGTCATGACTACTGGAGCAATGTTTGGAGTGCCACATCCACTGACAGAGAGGAAATCTAATTCCCTTAACTCTGACAAGCTCACTGTTGGGACTCTGTAATAGAAGACAGATTAGCCAGAGAAATACAAGCAAATGTGTTTATGCATAAGGTCTCTGCGACACCAAAGGCACCTAAATGAAAGGTGAATAAAGGCAGTCGCTTCGAACTCTGCCTTGTCTAGCATCAAAACAACAAAAAAGAAATCTTTAGTGCAGTGACAAGTCACAGGAAAGCAATTCAGAGACTTGCGAGGATGAATATATGGAGGAAAAACCAGCGGGTTCTGATGAGTTTTCATATTCCTCTGACGCCCCCATGGGCTGATGAGGTCAACAATACATCTTGCTAGGCATGGTGGCACACACCTTTAATCTGAGCAGTCTGGAGGCAGAGGCAAGAAGATCTCTGTGAGTTTGAGGCCAGCCTGCTCTACAGAGCAAGTTCCAGACTAGCAAAGGCTACATAATGAGACCCTGTCTCAAAAAAAAAAAAAGAAAAAAGAAAAGAAAGAAAGAACACATCCTGCTTCAGGCGACTGGACCTTTTCTGCACTGCTTCATTTTGTCCCCAGCTCCACAATCTTCCTGTTTAGAAGGAGGTAGGTTCTTATCTTTAAACCCCTCGGCTACCATCTGCTAGGTGAAAGACACTTAACTTCCTACTCTGTTAAGCCACATTCCTGGATCTTCTATCACTTGCAGAACACACAAAAAAATGAAGTGCTGTAGTTGGTTTCTTTTTTTTTTTTTTAACTCTTTGTTCTTTGGGGGCCTGCCACCCAGCTCCCAAATAAATATAAGACTTATTCTTACTTATGAATGCCCGGCCTTAGCTTGGCTTGTTTCTAGCCAGCTTTTCTTACCTTAAATTATCCCATCTACCTTTTGCCCCTTGACTATTACCTTTCTCTGTCTTATATGTCTTCCTTTACTTGTTACTCTGTTCCTGGCTGTGTGACTGTGTGGCTGGCCCCTGGCTTCCTCTTCCGCTTCTCCTTTCCTGGATCCTCCCTCTTCTCTCTTCCCTCTGCCTGCCAGCCCCCACTTATTTCTCTCTCCTGCCTCGCTATTGGCCATTCAGCTCTTTATTAGACCATCAGGTGTTTTAGACAGGCAAAGTAACACAGCTTCACAGAGTTAAACAAATGCAACATAAAAGAATGCAACACTTCTTTAACTAATATTCCCCAACAAAGCACAGAATGTCCTACATGCCAGGGACTAGGTGCCTGAGTGGCACAAAGACAAAGAATCTGTAGCTGCAGAGCAGCCTGACCCAGGACCAACCCTCAGAGAGGAATGCAGACGATCTGTTCTCTCTTCTTCTTTCACTTTGCTGGCATAGATGGAGAGAAAGGAGACGTGAACCAAGTCTAACTTGGAATGCTATACCAGCTACTGGGGAGGAAGGATAACTTCTCTTCAACCCTCAGACACTCTTAGTTGGGAGTGTCTATATTAAAAAGCTCCTTGAGCTGGCTGTTATGATACGGCTTGCTGTAGTTGTTGAAGTTCCCCCAGAAGCAACCCTAAGTGAGGATCTGAGTGCAAATAGTATATTCACAAGTCAGATGGAGGTATGAGATGAAGACACAAAGGAATTCAGAAAAGCCTGTGGTGAGTTAGGAAGTAAGGTTCCTCTGTGTGCAACTGGAGCTCTTTGGAGGGAGTGCTGAGAATAACAGAGTGCATGCTTCAGAATTATCTAGAATATCCCTATTCTGGCTAAAGAAGCCAAGGACCTCACCCACTTATTCATTCCCTATTGGCTGATGTTGCTTCTGGAGGCATTCAGTCCCCAGAACTTCCTGATTGCTCCATCTGCAGGCTACAGAGGAGTCTGCTGGGGCCAACAAATCACTTTCAGGGGGAGATGTAGTGTCCCATGGTCAGAGATATGGGTCAGGCACTCAGGTCCAATTTAACTTCTCTCTAATCCCGTCCCCACTATGCGTAATCTGAAAAGGTGGAGAGGGCGAGGTCTTTCAAGAAGGGAATGAGGGACTGGAGAGATGGCTCTGTAGTTAACAGCGTTTGTCGCTCTTGCAGAGAACTCCAGATTCTGCACCCAGCACCCACGTGGTGGTTTACAGTTGTCCATAGATCTTTGGAACTCAGTGGGCACAAGGCACACACGGGGTGCACAGATATACATGCAAGTAAGATACCCATACCATGAAAGTAAAAATAAATAATTCTTTTTTTTTTTTTTTTTTTTTTTTAAGAAAGTAGTTAGTTTAACTTGAAGTGAAACATGAACTAAGTATTTGGAACTCCTGTCTTCTGAATTCCACATAGTAGTGTTTTTACCAGGACTAAGCTACATGATTTATACAACTTAGCCCCAAATGAAGACAGTTGGGTCTCCATGCAGAAACAAGACTTTCAAGACATCAACAGCAATGCATGAAGGAGCTATGAGGTCGTTCTATGCATGTATCCTGTGCAAACACACAGCTCATGCTCTCCACAGCTGGCCCTGCTCTGGGGGTGTTTGGAATATTTTGCAGATGGCTCAGAAGATTCCTCAGCCTTAGCTCTGGGTTTCCAACAAGAATTTATTGTTCTGCATGCTTCTTTCTCTTATGGATTTAATTTTTTTTTTCCTCTCTGACTCCTGACACTGAAAATGTAAGAGGGCTGGTATTCTTTCAAAGTGCCTCGGAGCCCATCTTCCAGTTTTTTGACCCGAAACAGCCCTGTTCCTGGATGAACTGGGGAGTTGAAGTCATGCAGCATGACTAGAGTGTAAGACAGGTTTTTAATCTATCTCTCAGTTGTAATGAACTTCCAGGTTGTTCGGGGTGTTCCTAGCTCTCGTTGTCTTATCTCCTGTATCTGGTTACCCCACTAGTCCAGTGCTTGAGAAAACAGATGGTCGCAGGCCTACAGTAATTCCGTTCATGGTCTGTCATGCAGTCCCAGTGGGAAATAATGGACCAGAGGGAGTTGGAAAGGGTTAATTCAAGAGAGTGTGAAAATAAGAAGTCAATAGGATTAGCTTGTGAATCGGAACAAGAGAAACTGGCTCTTGGCACTCCCGTCTCCAGTCTCTTGCCCTGTCCCTATAGTGACCGTGAGGGGATAGAAAGGTTCTGTGTGACTCTTTTCTCCACGCAGGCTTGGAGCAGTGTGGAGACGTGCTCCACCCCCAAATAACAAAATAACACAAACAACGCCCCCCCACACACACACCAAAAAATCTCTTAGTTTTCCACCTCACTTTTCCATCCGCCTGGATCATACTTACAGATGTCCAGAGGCCATTCTTCAGTGGTTTTACACATTTCCCCATAGACTCTCTTCTCAGCAATGTCTAGCAAACAGCTCTGGAAGTTGGAAGTATTGACCCCGGTGGATCAGAGGACAGCTCTTTGTCTGACCACTGTAATGTAGGTAATGATTTCCTCTGGGGCAAAGGAGACACAGGCTTGCTCGTGGTTTCTTCACTAGCTGGGGGTTTCACACTATTCCAAAGTGATCTTCACCTGGCCAGCTCTTCTCACATTCTTGGGGGTTGAGGGGCAAGGGGACTGATGAGAACATGAGGTTCTGCTGCCTGCCAGGCTGGGAATGGAACTTGCCGCCGGTCAGGAGACCTCATAGCTGCAGGACCAGTGGGTGTTTAGGGACAGCTTGACCACTTGACATGACTCTGCAGGACTGTCTGTTTTCCCTCTGGGTCAGGCCCTTTCTGTGTTTTCAAAGGTAGCATTTCTTTACTCTCTGCGGTCTTAGCTGTTGCTACTTTTCTTCTCTTGTCTTCTTGACGGAGTCGCAGGTGTTGAAGGTGCTAATTATTAATGTGCGTGCTCTGACTTCTTAGCAAAGCTGTATTTGCATGTGAATAGGAACTGAAGTAATACAGAGAGAACTTTTTGAGGTCTTTAGTGGCCTCATCAATATAACATTCGACTAGTAAATTGCAAAGCATAAAGAATCATAAAAAGGAATCTTTTTTTGGCCTGGTCGTGGTGCCTGCCTATAGTCTCAGAACTTGGGAGGCAGAGGTGGGAGGGTCAGGAACTCTAAGTCATCTGTGGCTGCTACTGTGGATTTTAGGTCATCGTGAGCTGCATGAGACCCTGTCATACAACAACACAACACAACACACACATGTGCAGCATGCATACACTCACACACTCACACATGCACACACACAGCACACACACACACACACACACACACACACACACACACACACACACACACACACACACCCTTTTGCTGATTCCAAAATGTCTCCTACATGCTACCCCAGATTTTCACCACAGGGACTACAGAGCCTTTTAAGGATCAAAGGCTGTTTTCTTCAGGGGCACGAGAAAGCAGAGACGTGATGAGCTCCACTGCAGATCTCCGGGTCACCCCTGTGGATAGGCTCTCAAAGAATCATTCCACAAATTCCTGTACACAGGGGCTAGGCGGCAGCAGCTGGCTGGATTCCTTTGCGGTTAGCATTTTGCATGAGATCGTAGTCATATTGTGTCTTTATGTTGCTATAACTAAATACTACAGGCAAACTTATAAAGAATAGCGGTTTGTGTGGCTCATTGTTCTGAAGGCTGGGAAGCTCAAGATGGGGTGGCTAGTGGGACTATTCTTCCAAATTCCATCTTATAACAAGACAGAGCTGGCAAGCCGTAGAGCTCCCTTGTATATCAAAGCCACACTTGATTTGTTTGTGTTGTTGTTGTTGTTTTCGAGACAGGGTTTCTCTGTGTAACCCTGGCTGTCCTGGAACTCACTCTGAAGACCAGGTTGGCCTGAACTCACAGAGACCCACCTGCCTGTGCCTCCCTAGTGCTGGGATTAAAGGTGTGCGCCGCCGCCGCCGCCGCCGCCGCCGCCGCCGCCGCCGCCGCCATCACCACCACCACCTGGCTACTATCCAGAGCCACACTTGAAGTAACTCATGAATCCAGCAGACCATCAATTTTATGAACGGGCTGGCCCATTCGTGAAGACAGAGGACTAGTGACCAATCACCTCTCCACAGTCCCACCTGTTAATAACTCACAATGGCAATCATGTTCGTCAGCTTTTCATCACACTGACAAAACACCAGTGGATAACAACTTAAAGAAGGGCTGACTTGTGATTTCAGAGGTTTCAGTGTGTGGTTGGCTGGTTCCATTGCTTGGAGGCTTGGGACAAGGCAGAACCGTGGTGGTGGAAAGGCACGGCACAGGACAACTGTTCCCTTGTGGCGGTCTGGAAGGAAAGACAGAGGGGGCTGGGGTGGGGCAGCATACCTAAAGTGATCCGTTTCTCTAACTGGGCCGCACTCCCTGAGAAGGCGCCTGTTCAGCCAGGAACTTCTATTTGTTACTTGTTACCGTGACAAAGTCAAGGGAAAGAAGAAACGGTTTATTATTTTCGATCCCAGTTGAGGGGAAGGCAGTAGGAGTATAAGGCATCTGGTCACACTGTGCCCACCGTCAGGAAGCAAAGAGAGATGAGCGTCAGGGTTCGGCTCACCACCTTCTTTTTGTCTACTCCGGGAGCCACGGGGTCATACTGCCCACACCTGTATGTTTCCTGCCTCCTGTGATGATTACTTAGTCTCAAGTGACAGTTTGCTGAGCTCTAGAATCACCCAGGAAATGGCTCTTGGGCATGCCTGTGGGAATGATCTTGTTAGGTTAACAGATTATCTTGTTAAATTAACAGAGGTCGCAAGACCTGCCCACAGTGGGCGGAACCATCCCCTGGCTTGGGAGCCGCACTGCGTGAAAAAGAGAAGATGAGCCGAGTATCAGTGTGCCTTGCTCTCTGCTTCTTGGCAGTAGATGCAATATGACCAGTTGTTTCAAGTGCCCGGTGCTGTGACCTCCCCACGATGATGCTCTATAACCTTGAACTTGGTGCCTAAGGAAGCCCTTCTTTCCTCAGTTGTGCTATGCGATGCCACAAGAGTCTGCTAAAGGATCTCGGGAATTTATTAAGAATTGATATAAGGAATTTATTAAGGAGTAGAATGGGGATAATACACTCACGGATACAGAACGAAATAAACACCGCCGCTTATCCAGCTGTTGTTGTCCTGGATTCCACCCAGGGGTGATGGGAACCCACTGCAAGCCTATCCACACGGCCTGACCTGGTGCTCGCTACCCAAGAGAGAGAGGGTGACCTCTCTCTCTTTTCTCTTAAGCAGTCACATAGGCAGACAAGACCACGCCTATTTGGTCAGATACCCCCAAAGCCATTGGTTGAATGGAATGAATTCCCACAACAAAGTTGCTTCTGTCAGAGTAGTTTATCACAGCCTCAGAAAAGTAAGCCAGAGACCTCTTTTCTGGACACATCCTCATTGCCACATCCAGAGGTGTAGTTCATGGTGATGTCATGATTATGAGGGTGTTTCAATTTTTTTTTTTTTTTGCTTTTTTGAGACAAGGTTTCTCTGTGTAGCTTTGGTGCCTGTCCTGGCTCTCGCTCTGTAGACCTGAGCTGGCCTCAAACTCACAGAGATCCACCTGGCTCTGCCTCCCGAATGCTGGGATTAAAGGTGTGTATCACCACCACCCGGCTGAGGGTGTTTCAACTTTAAATTGACCCCAGCAAGGTCCTGCTTTGGTGAGGGGACATCTTCCAAGGTGAAGGGTTTTGCTTTCTTCTGGAACAGCTGTGGTAGAGTCTCTGCTGCTTCAGACATGTTGGCATGGCGGCTGCTAACTTGTGTGACATGATTGTATTAATCAGAAAGGGGTACTTGAGCCTCAGCATAGCTCAGTGATAGAGTGCTTGTGTGGCATACAAGCACCTGAATTTGATCTGCATCCCTGAAAAAAGAAACGTAGAAAATTATACCTAATTCTGCCCAAAGCACTTAAATTCCATCTGTAAAAAACACCATCATCGGCATACTAATATATTAGAACGAGACACCATCTGCTGGAAGCTGTAATAAATAAATCTAAGCTGTCTACAGTGTGACTTGCAAACCCTGTGAGCCATGTTTACATGGTGTGCAGTGTCGCTAGCCAGGCAATCGTTAGAAGATGCTACCCCACTTTCCTCCTAGTCCAAGGCTGGTTTCCTGGTTCCCTCAGAAGTGCCTCATGTCACAAAGGGGTTCTAACAAATCCCTGGTACTTAGTGCTGTTATCTAGGTCTGGAATGTCCCCAGTGGTCACCAGCTTGGCAGCATTGGAAGGTGGCAGGAACTTGGAGAGGTAGGGCCTTTTGGCAGATGTTTGGGTCTTGAGGGGGTGGTCCCTCAAAAGGGATTTTGGTGTCAGGTCTCTGCCTCTTTCTTTTGCTCCTCATCCTGGCTGTCAGGTGACTCTGGGGTGAACTGAGCCAAGGTGTCCTGCTGTGATATGGTGCTTGACTACAGACCTGAAAGCGATAGGACCAACTCACTGTAGACTGATGTTTCCAAGATCGTAAGCCAGAACAAACCTTCTCCCTCCATAAGCCGATTTTCCTCCGGCGTTTATTATAATACTAGAGAGCTGACTCAAGGGAGGGTTCCAGTTTACCACTCACAACCGGGACACCAAAGACTGAGAAGGTGGTAGCAATGAAAGAAGTTGGAAGAAAATTAAACGAGACTTTGAGGTTTGTAGAAAGAAAATAAATGTCTCAGAAGAAAACCCAGAGAGGCTGGTAAGACAGCTGTGCCGATCGGCTTTTGTGAATTTGACACAAACCTAGACATCTTGGGTAGAGGGAAGCTTTCTTTTAAAATTATTTTTTTTTTAGCTTTTGAGATTATAACATAATTATATTATTTCCCCTTCCTTTCCCTCCCTCCAACCAACCCCAAATTTGAAGAGCAGTACTTCCCTGTTCTCTTTCAAATTCATGGCCTTTTTTCCATTAATTGTTTTATATATATATAAATAATATATATATTATATATTATTTATACATGTAATATATGTACACCCATATATTTCTAGATATAGCCTGTTCAGTTTGGATAATGTTTCTTGTATGTATGTTTTTAGGGCTGACCACTTGGAATTGGGTAGCTGAATGGTGAGCTCGTCTCTGAGGAAGTCTGTTTCCCCTGCTCTCAGCATTTCTTGGTTGCCTGGAGTTCTTTGTGCAGGGCTGATCTCGGGTTTCCTTGTCGCTTTAGTGTGTCTACTAGTGTCATTCTTGTTTAGCTCTTTAGGCAGTGATGTTAGCAAGACTTGAGGAGTGTAGCTTCTGATATAAATCCGAGAGGACAGACTGTACAAAACAAGATTCAGTAAGACAAGGCAAAAGCCCTCCTTTTGAGACTGGACAAGGCAACCCAGTAGGAGGAAAAGAGTCCCAGGAGCAGGCAAAAGAGTCAGAGACACACACACACTCCCACTGTTAGGAGTCTCACAAGAGCACCAAGCTAACAGTCATAACATATGTCCTGAGGACCTTGCGCAGACCCTCAGCTAGCCACTTCAATCTCTATGAGCCCATGTGAACCCTGCTTAATTGATTTGGTGGGCCACGTTCTGCTGGTGTCCTCCATCCCCTCTGGCTTCTACAATCTTTCCTCCTCCTCAGGAAGAGGAGATCTTAATTAAGAAAATGACTCCAGCCGGGCGGTGGTGGCGCACGCCTTTAATCCCAGCACTCGGGAGGCAGAGCCAGGCGGATCTCTGTGAGTTCGAGGCCAGCCTGGTCTCCAAAGCGAGTTCCAGGAAAGGTGCAAAGCTACACAGAGAAACCCTGTCTCGAAAAACCAAAAAAAAAAAAAAAAAAAAAAATGACTCCAAAAAAATTGGCCTACAGGCAGGTGAGTGGGGCATTTCCTTGATTCATGATTGATGTGGGAGGGCCCAGCTCATTGCACATAGTGTCAACCATGGGCTGGTGGTCCTGGGTTCTATAAGAAAGCAGGCTGTGCAAGCCGTGAGAAGCAAGCCAGTAAGCAGCACTCTTCCATGGCTTCTGCTTTAGTTCTTGCCTGTATTCCTGCCTGGCTTCCCTCAATGATGGAGGGTGACTTGAGAACTGCACTCTTTCCTCTCCAAGTTGCTTTGGGTCGTGGGGTTTTATCACAGCGATGGAAATCCTAACTAGGTCAATAGTTCAACAGCTAAAGGTGTAAGGATTATGTCCTTAATTATGTCACCAGCTTGCGACGGTGTCCCAGCCTAAAAAGCGTGTGTGCCCTCTCTGGGCCCTCTTTCTGTATTGCCTCTCCTTCCATATTCTCTCTCCTCCGCACGGTTTCTCTCTCTCTCTCTCTCTCTCTCTCTCTCTCTCTCTCTCTCTCTCTCTCTCTCTCTCTCTCTTTCTCTCTCTCCCAATAAAACTCTAGAAAGGTAACCATGGCTCGTGATGCTTCCGCCACGGCAACATCCGTCGGCATGGCTGCTGCTGGAGGCGGCCAGCCATGAGCGACGCTGCTTAACCAACAAAAGGTCCTTGCCACTAAGCCTGATGGATGGCCTGAGTCTGACCCCCAGGTACCACATGGTGGATGGAGCCAGCTAACTCTTAGAAGTTGTTGATTGACTTTTACATGTGCTCAGTGAAGTGCACATAGCTCCCTCCCCCAGGTAAATAAATAAATGTAATAAAAAAACATAAAAAAGAAACAGTGCTAGAGATGTCAGCTTCCAACCCCGGCACTTGGGAGGCAGGAGCAAGAAGATCTTCCTGGGTTACATAAGGATATCTTGTCTCCCAAAACAAACCTACACACACACACACACACACACACACACACACACACACACACACACAGAGAGAGAGAGAGAGAGAGAGAGAGAGAGAACAGGACAGAGACAGAGACAGAGACAGAGACAGAGAGCTAGCTCTTCCTTACAGAGAAGAGTTCCTCGGAAAGGATGCATAATAAGTTCCATGTAGGAGAGTTACAAATTCAACAGATGGGACAGCCTATATTTGCTCGAGAAATAAACACAATAGAGATCTTGAAATCAGCAAAAGGTTCTTCTATGCAGATTCACAATCCACCAGCTTAATGCCTTTACAAAGAAATGCCTCTGTAATCACTCTGGTTTACCCCTGTTGTTGGAAAGGAAATAGCTGTCTGATCCAGCCTGCAAATGGCTTTCTGATGAAGTGCAGACACAGAGTCTGGAAGACCTTCCTTAGGAGGGTCCCTGGGGGAGCTGGAGACTTGGGCCTCTTCTCTGCCTTAAGGTCCTCCTTCCAGGCTCCCCTCCCTTGCTCCAACTCCTTTACTTGCTCTCCCTCTCCCCCCCTCCCCCGTCCCCCAACATTTGCGGTGCTAGGAGTTGTATCCACTTGGTCCTGCATGGTAGGCAAGCGCTGGACCCCTGAACCTTATCCCTGGCCTCTCTTCCTTTCCTGAGTGCCCTCTAATCGGTCTCAAACTTTCAGTAAGCAGGGGAAGGGACCAAAGCCTTGAGTTTGCTGTAGAGACTCTCTCTCCTTCTACAGTGTGCTTTGTTATTCACTTGAAGATGGGGGAGGGAGTTCCCTAAAGACAACAGGGAAAGCTGGCCTCCGTGTCCTACCCCCCCCTTGCATTTGCATCTCGACCTTGCTGCAGCAGCTTTTCCTTCCCTCAACTCTCAACCCCTCCCTCGGCCTGAACCATCATACTTACAGCTTCATCCAGGATTTTCCTGGATGGACCCAGGGCTTTGAGCCAGGAAAGTGCTGGAAAGAGAAGGCTCGCCCTGGGGGAATGGCAGAGAGAGGGATCCAAATCCCTGACATATCTCAGCTTAAAAGGTCACTAGGATATTATACGAAGAAGCCTGTCTGCCCCATCATGTTGTTTGGGTCCATTTGGAATTCAACTCTGGGAGGAAGGAGGGTAAAAGAGAGAGAAAAAGGAAAGAAAAAAAAAGAAAAGAAAGAAATCTTTCCTGCTACAAATAAAATATCGCAGATGTTAACTGAAGATTACAAAAGACAGCGAAGCAGGCCAAGAAATGGTGGGAGGTGAGGGTGGGGTGGACCAGGACAGAGGCAGGGCTGTGGAGCTGATTGTTGATGAAGATGCTGGTAGAGACTAAATCACACACACACCCACACACACACACACACCCACACACACACACCACAGACAATTTGTGTCACCGCCCCCTCCCCCAAGTCTCTAGAACTGGAACCTGCATCCAGCCACTTTCTTCCTTCAAAGGCACATTAGTTTTCCTCCTTCTTTTGGAAAATGACACCCAGTTCTGCAGTATGTGGGTGTCTTTAAGAGACAAAATGAAGTGTTACTCAGGGGTGCAAAACAGGGCACACAGGCTGAGGATTTTGCCTTCTAGGCAGCTCTCTGCCCCCCACCCCCACCCCGTAACAGTTTGGGAGGAGGGGCAAGTCTGTTTATTCTCTGTCCATGTGATGCTGGTAAAAGGGGCTCCCGTCCCCCAGCAGAACTAAATGCCTCTCCTCTACGTTGGGTGTACATGTCCACTGAAGCAGTTGTTTACACTGGAAGGTTCGCGTGGCTTCCATCAGCTGGAGGACTTCGTCTCACACTGTGGTGAAAGGTTTACTTTCTGTTGTGGGTACCAGACATCCTGTGATATCAGTGTGGCGTTGCCTCTGGCTTGTTTCGTGAAATCTTGCCTGAGAGTGAAGCCAAAGAAGAGAGCCCACTGAGTGAGGATGAGAAGGTTCCTGAGGACATGGATCATCTGAGTCTAGCAGTACCCCGTGCACCGTATGTTAGCCCTAGTTGCTAGAACCTGCCCCCATGCCTTTGCTTTTAGCCACTCCACAATGACACTTCTGCCGCCTGCTATCCAGTGTGCCCTTCCTAATGAAGTTGGCTTTAGGAAGCCCAAGAGGTTTATCCAGGTCCCTGGACAGGCCAGAGCAAATGCCGATAGCTGCCATTGCCCCAGCAGGCAGCCTGTAGACTTATTTCCAGATCCTGTTTGACTCCCAGAGTACAGCTGCCTCTGAGAGAGAGAGAGAGAGAGAGAGAGAGAGAGAGAGAGAGAGAGAGAGAGAGAGAGAGAGAGAGAGAGAGAAAGAGAGAGGAGAGAGAGAGCCCCAGCCAGGAGCTGGCAGCAGGAACTCAGCTTAATAATCACCATGTTCAGTTCTGGGCTATTGTATAGCTGTGTTCTCCGAGGACAACCCTGAACAAAAATGAACGCACGTAAAGGCCCAACCGGCATTCAGGAAGCCAGGCCTCCCCTTGTCCCTGTACGCAAAGGGATAATTGTTCTCAGACTCCCTGGAAGAGACAGCTCTTGGCTCCCTCAGAGGAGCCCATGTGAAAATGTTCTTTGAATGGAAAGCAGCAGGAAGCAGCTGTTAAGGGAATGGACAATTAGAAAGGAGAGGCCACTTTAATATTTATCCTCTGGCCAGCAAGGATTGATTGATTGCTCCTATTGTGCGAGGGATGGAAACTGGAATGAAAGGCAACAATTTATGCCCTCGAGAAGCATCTTGCTGGGTTAGGAGTGGGCAAGAAAACCAAAGGGTAAATAATGCAAGTATGTACCTACATGGAAGTACAGTCATAGAAGAAGGCTCTCTACCATCGGCATCCCCCTCTTCCTTAGCTTCTAGAATGTCTGTCATTCATTCAAGGAGGCCGGATGCCTAGGTAGGATCAGGATGAACCATGATTTTAAGCCAGTGATATAAAATTCTACACTTGTTAAAACCCACAATTCTGGACTCCATCCCCAGAGTTGTTGTTTTTTTTTAAATTTTAATTCTTACTTATTTTTTTTTTAATTTTATAATTTAATTTAATTTTACATATCAGCCACGGATTCCCTTGTTCTCCCCCCTCCCACCCCATCCCCAGAGTTTTTAATTCAGTCACTCTAGGTAAGGAGTACGAATTTACATTTCTAGTAGGGTTCAGAGTGATGTGGATGCTGCTGGCCCAGGGATGCTCCTTGAAGCATAGGCATCCTGCTGATAACCTGGTACAGTCAGTCTTCCCTAGCCCGTGGGCTTCTTACTTGGTGGTGGTGGTGGTGGTGGTTGGGGGTGGGGGCCGGGGTTTGCTGTCCGGACCAAGTGTTTACAGATTCTTGACATCAGAATCAAAGGATTGTACAAGCTCATGCAGATTGCAGAGCAGCAGGGAAAAGTAAAGCCTTAGTACAGACGGGGTTCGCTGCCCAAGAGAGCAGAGGGCTCCTTGAGATGAGCTGGGGACGTGCCTCAGTGGGTAAAAACACTTGCTGAATAGGCCTGACAACATAAGTTTGAACCCTGGATCCCACTGTAGGGAGCTGAGAACAGACTCTCCAATGATGCTCATTGACCTCCACACATGTGCACCACACGCACACTCACACACACACACACACACACACACACACACACACACACACACACTCACACACCCGCACTTTTTTTTTGTTTGTTTGTTTAATTAAAGTGTCAGCCATCTTGGCTTCAATAAGCTTGGCTTCAGTAAGCAAAGGCATTTGTGGCCAAGTCTGAGGACCTGAGCTGAATCCCCAGAACTCACATGGTAGAAGGAGAGACTTGATACCTCTCCCCCCAACAATAAATAAATAAAATGCTCAAGAGCCCCAGGTTATCTTCTGGGACCTTCCTTTCTAAGGCCCAGGAGGAAGTGGAGTTTTGTTCCTGAAGGGCGTGTCCCTGATGGTTTTTTGCTCTGGCTGACAGGCTTGGATTAAGTAGGCCTTTGCTCCTTGCACGGGCCCTTTCCGATGAGACATCTGATTTCAATCATATGTATGTCCAGTGATGTCCAGGCATAAGATGGTAAATAACTTTTCTCCGTAAAAGTTCATCCAGAGGACGTGGTAACTGCGTGTGCACAGAAAACCAGTTCTAGCTGAATTGCCCTGCTTTTTTCCAATCCCTGATATATCCATGTTTGAATGGATGTGGGATAGTATCAAGAGGTCGCTAAGGGGAGTGGCTTACTTTTATTGTTTAAAGCAGACATATAGGTGTAGGTTCAGGTTGCCAACGGCTTGCTAGGTTCACTTTCGATTAGGGAGTATGTTTACTGCCTGAGCCAAGTGGTGTCCTAGGTTGCTAAGTGAATCCTATGCTTGGCCTGACTGTCATCCATGGATTTAACCAAACTTGACTTCAAACAAGTTGGCCTGTAAAAGTTGCACCTGTACTGAACATGGACAGCTTTGTTTTTTTTTTCTTGCTATTATCCCCTTAATAATATAATAACTATTTGCACTGTATTAGGTATTTTAAGTTATCTAGAGATAATTGGCAGTAGACAACAGGATGTGTGTAGGTTATAGGATGAAACTCTGGGGCTTTGGTATCCTCAGAGAGGTTTGGGAACCCCTTCCCCTCAGACTCAGAAGAATAACTGTGTGGGTTAGTGAGAGACCACACCCAAGTTCTAGATGACAAAAAGAACGAGTCACCGTACAGTTCCAGGAAGACTTTTTCCATCTTGGTAAAGTGCCAGATGCGGAGGCCTTTCCTTTTATCCCATCTGGGATGGAGGTTAGGTGAGGAGGTGCTGTTTAGAGCTGGCCTTCTGGCACATTATGTACCCCTGTGGACTTGGCCAAGAGACCTACAAAAATCCTGACCTGGTGGGGGTCAGGCTTTGCCTTGCCCTAAGTTACTCCATGTTGTGTAAAACTGTTTTTCAGGTTGTGTTTTGCCAGGAGAGATTCCATTTTCAAGCAGCACTTGACTCTTTTTGGGTGCAAATGCAGGAGCCGACTCTGCCCTTGGTTGGCATATAAACAACACTACCTGCCTGGCATGATGGGGAAAGCAGAAATGATGCCACCCTACAAGTTTCTCAAGGTCAAGAGATGTCAGCCAGCTGCCAGAGGAAAATGAGGTAACAAGTCACAAACCACGTGGCAAAGCATAGATAAGAAATATGGGTTAATTTAAGTATAAGAGCCAGCTTGTTATGAGCTTGAGACATTGGCTAAGCATTTATTATTAATATAAGCCTCTGTATAGTAATTTGGGAAGCGACTGCCAGGTATAATTGGGCGTAAGGGACAGAAAGCTCCACCTCTGTTTACAACTAAGACAGAAAACAATGCTACTTTTATTATGTTTTGTTTTGAAACAAATATGTTCACTAAAATGTCATTTGTGTTAACATGTAAGAGGTCACAGATCTTTTGATTTTTTTTAAAAAAGGGATTAAGAAATATTTATAAAGTTATTCAATGTTAATTTTTGTTTTTGGTTTTTTTTTTTTGTTTCAAGACAGGGTTTCTCTGTGTAGTTTTGGTGCCTGTCCTGGATCTTGCTCTGTAGACCAGGCTGTCCTTGAACTCACAGAGATCCGCCTGGCTTTGCCTCCTGAGTGCTGGGATCAAAGGCATGTGCCACCACTGCCCGGCTCAATGTTAATTTTTAGTATGGTATCAGCAAGTTTACTTCACACACACACACACACACACAAGCCCATTGACAATGATCTTTGAGTGCAGCAAAGGGTCTTGAGACCAAAATGTAGAGAAGTTGTGGTCACATGAACAGGAGTTCTTTCTGCCAGCATATCCATGTCCATACTGGCCATAGAAAATAAGCAGTCAAACCCACCACAGTATGGCTAATGAAAGCCAGCCAAAGATTCAGGTTTGGTGAAGAGAGGCCTGATCTGAGGCACCATGGTAGTCCCAGCTTCTTCAGTTCACAGGGCTGTGATTGGAAGGACACGAAATGGTGCACACTGGTGTCTTCTGAAACCTTCTTGCCTTTCTGAAATACGGGGCCATTCACTCTGGTAGCTGTGTGTTGGAGCATGGCAAAGGGAGCGATAGATACCTTTCAGGAAGTAGGAAACACTGGTTCTGAGTTACCAGGAGATCCCTAGAGTGGCTGGGGTGGGTCTAACAGCCACCAGGTGAAAAGCAGAGTTTAACCGGGCTCTGTGTAAACTAGGCTCAGCGATTAGCACAGACCTGGAATCAATAGCCTCAGCTTTTGGCACACTCCCACTGGCTGCCTGACCTTGGTGGCACATCCCTGAAATCCTCAGCACTTGGGTAGGTGAAGCCAGTAGCCGGGTTACATGAGAAGACTTTGTCTCAAAAGCAAGCTAAAGCAAAGAATTGAATACAATTTCTCTAGAGAATCACCACGACCAGCTAGTAAGTACCTGAAAAATTATTCAACATCATCACTGATCAGGGAAATGTAACCATAATAGGGTGCCAGTCCATGCCCTGAAGGAATTAAAAAATATAAATGATAGTCAATGGTGAAAGGTGGCCAGGATGGGGAAAAATAAAATCTTCCTATATTGTTGAAAGAAATGTATATGTAAATGATGCAGGCACTTTCGAACACAGATCGGCAATTCCTCAAAAAGCTTAACACAGAGTCACCACCGTATGAGTCCTAGGTATATACTTAGCAAAACTTAAAACGTATGTCCAAACAAAGACCCACACGTGAATGTTCCTGACAGCATTATACAGAAGAGCCGACAGATGGAGGCAATCAGTTCTGTCCATCAGATGATGGGTAAACAAAACGCAACGTATCCAAACAGCCATAGAAAGGATTGAAGTACTGCTTCGTGCTCTAGTGTGAGGAAACCTGGAAAACATTAGATGAAATGAAAGAAGCCAGGTGCAAAACTCCCTCACCAGCTCAGTACTAGATGGAGGTCCTGTCTCTGAGGGGAGATGGGAGACAGAAAGAGGCAAACTCAGCCTGTTATATATTGTCACGCTCCATTTGTATTAAATTTCCGGGATAAACCATCACGGAGTGGAAGTGGATTAGTGGTTTCTGGGGGGCGGGGAGGTGGAGAGTGAGTGAGGAGTTACTAACAGATTCAGGGGTTCTTTTGAGGATAAAAAATATTCAGAGAGGGGATGCTTGTACAAGTGTGTATGAATGTGCTAAAGCCCACTGACAATACATTTAAAATTTTGGGGGAGATTTTATTTATTTTTATCTTATGTGTATGAGTATTTATCTGAATGTATGCCTGTGTACCATGTGTGTGCAGAGGCCAGAAGAGGGTGTCAGATCCTCTAGGATTGGAGTTACAGATGGCTGTGAGCTGCCGTGTGAGTGCTGGGAATTGAACCTGGGTCCTCAGGAAGAGGCCTTTAATCAGCGAGCTCTCTCTCCAGTGCCCTGATGTGTACATTTTAAAAGGTGAACTTTATGATGCATGCATTATGCTTCATATGCTGCGTAATGTTTCAGGTAATCATGGGCCACATATTCTAATGGTGGTCCCTTAAGATTATGTAACCTAGGGATGGCCAGACGGCTTAGCTGGTAAAGGAGCTTGCCTGATAAACATGACGACCTGAGTTTGATCCGAGGAACTGGGATGGTAGAAGGACACACACACACACACACACACACACACACACACACACACACTATTTAGAAGATTATATTACCTAATGATCGTGTTGTCATCCTGGCTTGTGTATGTGTGTTTTGATATTCAAACAGTGACAAAGTTGTCTGCCGGTGCCCTTTTCTAGAACGCTGTCGTTAAGTGACATATGACTATATCTTATTGAAATCATACCTGCACCTAAGGTGCTTCTTTCCTGAGACCAAGTGTGAAAGGGGACTTGATACATAGGGAGATCTTGCCCAGGCCCTGTGGGTTTGATGAGGTCCAGTAGAAAGAGTGATGGAGATGGCCCTCCCACTCTAGGGGGAGCAAGGGGGTTAGTGGCCAGAAGAACCAGAAGCCACACCCATCATCATGGGATGAATAGCAGTCAGGGAAGTTCCTGGTCAGCATATCCAAGTAGCCAAGAGAGACTTGGTATTTTAAATCATTTAATCAGATTTAATTAAATCATTTTAATCAGATGCCTAGACTGGTCAGGAATCACAGAAAGTGGGGCCTGGTGGAGACAGGCCAGCAGGGGAGCAGGAGGGAGCAGCCACACTCACTCTCTGGAGCAGACCAAGCAGAGGGAAGGAAGAAGGCTTCGTCTTACCTAACATCAAATACTCTGAATTTCATATGGGACAAAATATACTAAATTCTAAAACAAGACTTTTCTTGTGGCAGAAAGCGATCAGAATAATTATCTCTTCTTGGGGTGAGTGATAAACTATTTTTCATGCATGGGCAAGGACCAGCTAGTACCCTCAGGCACTTAATTCTTGCTGTTCGTCGGAGAAGTGACCCTAGTAAATAACTCCAGAAAATGGCAGGTCCTGCGAAGGAAGAGCAGTCATTGAAAGATGGAAAGGCAGAGGGGAGAGGTGATGGAGATGTGAAGTATGAGAGGTGAAAGGCAGAGGAAGAGAAAATACATTTTAAGACGGATTAAGTTCTGACAGCAGATTAGACGTGGGAAGCCAGGAAGTTCTTTACCCATGAATCTTAAGTTTTCTGGTTTGGGGGATGCGATGCCTGGTTCTTCCGATAAGTGAATGGGGGCTCACAAAAGCAGGAGCAGATTGTGTTGGGGGAGAAGAAGGTAGAGTTTTGTTCTTGAATATGGGGATGTAGCTCAGTTGGTTAGAGTACCTGCCTAGCATTCACAAAGCTCTGAGTTCAGACTCTAGTGCTGCATATGACTGGGCATGGTGGCTCCTACCTGTAATTCCAATATTCCAGAGGCAGGAAGATCAGAAGTTCAGTGCTATCCTCACCTAACTACCGAGTTCGAGGACAGCCTATGTCAGAGACCCTGACTCAAAAAAAAGGAAAAGTGGTTTTGTTTTGTATTTGCTGAGTTTAACAGCTGCCCCAGCAGAGTGATGTGAGGGAGTCTCATCTGGGGGATTGCCTCCATCAGATTGGCCTGTGGACATGTCTGTGGGGTATTTTCTTGATTGTTGATTGAAGGGGGTGGGTAGCTCACTGAGGGTGGTGCCATCCCTGGGCAGGTGGTCTTGGGCGTGTGAGGAAGCGAGCTCAGTGAGCCAGGAAGCAACCTCCTCTGTGGTCTCTGCTTCAGTTCCTTCCCTGGGTTCCTGCCTTGTTCCCTCAACGATGGACGGTGACCCGGAAGGGCAAGTCAAATCTTCCTTTCCTCTCCAAGCTGCTTTGGTCAGAATGTTTTGTCATAGCAACTGAAGAACAAACTATGACAGAGTGCCATCTCAAAATATAAGGTGATGTCTAGTGTCACGGCCCACTCCTTTAATCCCAGCACTGGAGAGGCAGAGGCAGGTGGATGTCTGTGAGTTTGAAGCCAGCCTGGTCTATGTAGAAAGTTCCAGGCCAGCCAGGGCTACATTCTGAGACAATGTCTAAAACAACCACAATAGTCAATTAATCCAACAAACAAACAATACCACTCTCTCCCCCCAAAACAAAAACAACCCCCCTCCCAAATAAGGTGGTGTCATGATTAAGGCGGTCATCCCAATGTTAACCTTTGTTCTTCATGTATGCTCACATCCCCACCACACACACACACACACACACACACACACACACACACACACACACTCACTCACTCACTCATAGGGGGCAAATAGAGCACTAGGTGGGCAAAGGGGTGGAGACAGGGTCAATATTTAATAGCAGGAGGTAGCAAAGCAACCATAGAGGAGGAGGAAGAAGAAGATCTAAGGCACTGGCTTTCCACCTTCCTAATGCTGTGTCCTTTAACACAGTTCCTCGTGGTGTGGAGACCCCCACCATAAGATTATTTTTGTGGCTACTTCGTATCTGTCATTTTGCTGCTGTTATTAATCATAATGTAAATGTCTGTGTTTTCTGATGGTCTTAGGCAACCCGGTGAAAGGGTCTTTTAACCCCCAAAGGGTCATGACCCATAGGTTGAGAACCACTTATCTAAGGGAAAAAGTCTGGCCACACAGCCTCGCCTTTTAATAGCACAAAGAAATACATTACACTATATGTACACAGTGGCAGCAAGATGCGGTTCCTCGGCACATTCGTCCATACAGGATGCGGTTCCTCGGCACATTCGTCCATACAAGATGCGGTTCCTTGGCACATTCGTCCATACAAGATGCGGTTCCTCGGCACACACATTTGTTTCCTTCTCTCTTCTTCCTTGACAAGGCAAGTGCTGTGCTACCATACAGCCCCATGCTCCCTGTACATGTTTAAAAAACCTTTTTTTATTTTGAAACAGGGTCTTGTATATTGCCCTGGCGGGATCCTTGTGCCTCGGCCTGATGGGATTATAGGTCCCTGCCGCTGCTGCCGCCGCCTCGGGGGGGTCTAGGCAGCTGCACTTTTGAACGAGTGATAAGGAATTTTGATTTTGCTGATAAAGCAGTGCATCGTCCCACGTACTCACTGTCGGGTTGGCTTCTTGGAGGCTGTGACTCAGTCTTTCCAGACCCTGGGATACGGTTGGGTTTTGGACAAAGGCTCAGATTAATGTCAACTGCTGGTTCTGTGTCTTTTGTGAGAGCTAAGTCCTGTGACAGCATGTAATGTCCAACTAAGTTCCGTGGGAAGCCCTTCCTTCTCCAGCCCCCGTCATTTGTAACCCCAGTTCTTGCTATTGTTTACGCTGTTCTCCAAGTAATCCAACTACTCAAATTTAACAAATGCTTCCTCTCTCCCTCCTTCCTCCCCTTAATCCATCTCCCCCTTTGCTTTCCTTCCTTCCTTCCTTCCTTTCTTTTTAATATTTATTTATTATTATGTATATAGTGTTCTGTCTACATGTATGCCTGCATGCCAGAAGAGGGGACCAGATCTCATTATAGATGGTTGTGAGTCACCATGTGGTTGCTGGGAATTGAACTCAGGACCTCTGGAAGAACAGTCAGTGCTCTTAACCTCTGAACCATCTCTCCAGTCCCTTTTTTTTTTTTTTTTTTTTTTGTGACAGGGTTTCTCTGTGTAGCCCTGGCTGTCCTGGATCTCTCTCTGTAGACCAGGTTGGCCTTGAACTCACAGAGATCTGCCTGCCTCTGCCTCCTGAGTGCTGGGATTAAAGTCAAGTGCCTCCATGCCTGGCCTTTCTCTCTCTCTCTCTCTCTCTCTCTCTCTCTCTCTCTCTCTCTCTCTCTCTCTCTCTCTCTCTCGATACTGGGGTTTTGTTACATAGCCTGGGGTTGGCCTTGAATCTGAGGCAGTTCTGTTTTAGCTCGTGAGTGCCGGGATTAAGGGCATCAGCCGAGCCTGGCCTGTTGCCTGCCTTTCTTATTCTTCCTTTCCTTCCCTCCATCTGTTCCTTTCCCCTCTACCTCTTCCTGTGTCTCTCTTTCTTTTTAGAGATAGAGTCTCATTATATTTCCCAGGCGAACCTCAAACTTCTGGGCTCAAGGAATCCTCCTGCCTCAGCCTCCTGAGCCTCAGCTACCACACCCGGTCCATATCCCTCGATATGCTGTTTCCTTCAGCTGGGAATACTAGCCTCCAGCTAAAATTCTCTCTCTGCTCCCTGTCAGTCTTGGAATAAATCCAAATATAATCACGCATGGCCATACCTTCACCCACCGAGGAGGAAGAACAGCCCACAACAGAGCGTCTTAAACTGCTAGTGGGGAAGAGTTGAAGTGTCAGCTGACTCTTAGCTCATTAAGACTTTGCAGGACACTGTGTCTGTGTCTCACCTGACTCTGCAGGACACCATCTCCCTCTCCTGCTCTATTAGCATCTCCTTTGAAGTCACAGTCCCAGGCTCGCTTCTCTTTGGAACAACACATGCGCTTCTCCCCTCCTCAAGTTCCAGCATCCCCCCCCCCCCCCATGAGTGTCACAAGGCAATTCTCAGCCCAGGTCTTAAGTTACCTTTGTTAAAGATAAGGTTAGAAAGGGAGAGAGAGGGAGGAAGGAAACCTCTGTTGCTGTCTTTCCCCAAATCTGTAACTTCATTCTAACCACAAGAAAAACATCGGAGCAACTTAAAGGGTATTGTACAAAGTACCCACCGCTGTCTAAGAGCGTCACAGCCGAGAAGAATCAGGGAAGCTGAGGAAGAAAGGGGGACTATAAAGGACATGGTGTGGGGCGTTGGCATGTGTCCTGGGGACTATAAAGGACATGGTGTGGGGCGTTGGCATGTGTCCTGGGGACTATAAAGGACATGGTGTGGGGCGTTGGCATGTGTCCTGGGGACTATAAAGGACATGGTGTGGGGCGTTGGCATGTGTCCTGGGGACTATAAAGGACAGGTGTGGGGACATGGTGTGGGGCGTTGGCATGTGTCCTGGGGACTATAAAGGACATGGTGTGGGGCGTTGGCATGTGTCCTGGGGAACGGAGAAGCCTGAATTAACGGAGGTTAGTAGTCAATACTGTTGTACTAAAGTCAAGCTTTTATTTGTTAATTTATATATATAACTTACACACACACACACACACACACACACACACACACACGCACTTTCGTACCATGGTGTGCATGTAACGTCAGTTCTTCTGTCATGTTGGTTCTAGAGACTGAACTCAGTAGGGCCTCAGGCTTGGGGGCCAGTGCCTTACACAGCTGGCCACAGCTGGCCCCATTTTGTTTATTTATTTATTTATTTATTTGTGTGTGTGTGTGTGTGTGTGTGTGTGTGTGTGTGTGTATGTGTGCAGTTGCCTGGGGAGTTCAGAAGAGGGCACTGGATCCTCTAGAGCTGGAGTTACAGGTGGTTTTGAGCTGCCCAGTGTGTGTGCTGGAACCTAACGCTTTTTTTTTTTTTTTTTTTTTTAAAGATTTATTTATTATATAGTGTTCTGCCTGCATGTATGCTGCAGGCCAGAAGAGGGCACCAGATCTCATTACGGATGGTTGTGAGCCACCATATGGTTGCTGGGAATTGAACTCAGGACCTCTGGAAGAACAGCCAGTGCTCTTAACCTCTGAGCCATCTCTCCAGCCCTGGAACCTAAGTCTTAAGTACTGAGCTTTCTAGGTTTCTCTCTGCCCTCCCCTTCCCAGTTTTTTTTTTTTTTTGGGAGATGTACCATGATATAGAAGCTATGCACTTTAAGAAAACTTTTTAAAAAGCCAATAATGTGACATATTAAAATAGTCAGGACAGCTTATTCAAGGAGGGGTGTGCACAGTCCATGCCAAGTGGAACCCCAAATTGCTAAGCCACCCCTTTTGTGTGCCTGTCTTATAACATTCTGAAATAAAGCCAGGTCAGAAGTCTGGTGACCATCTTGGAGGGCAATCAGCTGTGATCTTTGGAATTATCTTTTATATTGAATGGAAATCATTTGCATATGTAACCAACATCTAGCTTCACAGATCTGGACTCTAGTAATAATAATTAATAAATTAAACAGAAGTACATTCTCCAGGAGAAATATGTTTGGGTGGGCTTGCCACACAATGCTCAGGCATGACATTGAAAGGACACATGGAGAGGTCAGCCGGGCGGTGGGGGCGCGTGCTTTTAATCCCAGCACTTGGGAGGCAGAGTCAGGCAGATCTCCATGAGTTCGAAGCTATAATATTATTATTATTTGCTATAATAATAAGCTCTGGACATTAAACATAATGAACAAGTGGTCAAATTGGAGCTTGGTTTGCACATCTGTTACCCAAGAGCAAGGTACTAGATGTTTGCCTCATTACCTCGTTCCTTCAGACCCTCACCCTTTGTCCCAGCATCCAGTCCTCAAGAGCCAGCCAGTGTTTTGCCTTCTCTGAAGTCTGCCCAGAGTTCACTCCTTATTAGGCAAACTTATATGTGTAACCCATAGTTATCAGGATGAGCAGCCTGGTGGCCACAAGCCTACAATCTTCGCCCTCAGGAAGCAGAGGCAGGAGGAGCAGGAGTTTGAGGCTAGCCTGGTCTACATAAGACCTTGTCTCAAAAAAAACCAACAAGTACAGACTAGGGATGTGACTAAGTTGGAAGAGTGCTTGCCTAGCATGCACAAAGCCCTGCCTTCCTTTTTCAGAACATCATGCAGCAGGGCATGGTGCTACACGTCTGCAATCCTCAAGAGGTTCTGGTGAGTGGAACAGGAGTTCAAGGTCATCTTTGGCTACCTAGTGAATGTAAAGCCAACCTGAAGTAAGTTAGGTCCTGTCTGAAACAAACAAGCAATCAAACAATCCAAACAGCAATAACAATAACAGCAAAGATACTGTTATTGCCGACGTTGGAGATGTTTTCCCCCTGAGATTAGGGTATCTGTTTGTACCAAGACACCCCTGAGTTTCCAGACCTTTTCCTTTCTTCTTCTTCTTCTTTTTTCTTTTTTTGTAGCTATACATGGAACCCCAACTGGGGATTTCCAGAAATAACCAATGTAGGGTGGGAAGGGAAATTTGAAGGTGGGGGCTCAGTTCCTGCAGTCAGAACGTGAGTACTAGGGGTCTGGGTGAAGCCAGCAGAAAAGGAAAGATGACCTCATTTGTACTCTGGCCAGCTAGACAGGTATCAGCGCCATCTTCCCCCAGCTCTCGCTCCCATGAGATGCTACCCTGGAAATCAGGTCCGCCGGCCCACTTCCCACCTAGGCCGGTTCTCTAAATTTAGAACTTGCACTCTTCAGGTAGAGAGCTAACTTTGAGGCTAAAGCGCTAACCAGGGACTATGGGAAGAAAAGCATTTTCAAAGCAAATAATGACCCAAGCCAAGCAGAACACAGTCCCTTTAGCACATCAGAGGGGCTGGCTTGGCAAGTGGCATCTTGCCAGGGAATTAACACAAAACAAATCCCTTACAGCCCTGAGGCACTAGAGGGGAGTTTCAGAAAGCATCAGCCTGGGAGGGCTGTGCAAGGGCTTACAGGAATTGCTTCACTTGCACTTTGATGTTGGCGCTCAGCTGAGCCGGTGCTGCTGGGAAAGGGATCAGAGTGTTACATCAGGAAGGGACCGTGGAGACACGCCACGGAGGAGTCCAAGGCACGGGAAGATTAAAGCCTTCCCCCAAAGGCTTGCAGTGGAGATCTCGGAGAAGGATCCA
The DNA here is from genome assembly GCF_007827085.1 of Peromyscus californicus insignis. Classification (NCBI taxonomy): domain Eukaryota; kingdom Metazoa; phylum Chordata; class Mammalia; order Rodentia; family Cricetidae; genus Peromyscus; species Peromyscus californicus. The sequence continues at coordinate 26,318,712 of NW_026294480.1, forward strand.
GGTCTCTTGTTTCCAGGTGTTTCCAACTCTTATACCTTATAGATGAGCGAGGCGGGGACTCGACACCCACATGCACTCGCTCCTTGGGTGACAGAGCCCTATTTCTGGGGTAGAGCTGAAGCATCAGCCAGCAACTAGCAGGAGGAGATAAATGTGGTCCCCGTGCATGGGAGCAGCATGTGACAGTCAGCCAGCGTGGCGAGATGTGCCAGCACAGGAACAATTAAAAGCAGTGCCATGGCAACCAGCCTTCACTCTGGGCCTAGACAGCATTGGTAATTGCGGGCGCTGCCGTTCAAGATGGTTTCTCAGCCTCTGAGAAGCCTGCAGATGAGAGGCTCTGAAATACACCACACAGAGAACGCAGCCACGAGCAGACTCCATCTCCTTCACCAAGGGCTGGGGTTTTCAGCATAACTCACAGGAGAGAGAAACCCAGCAGTCAGTCCCGGGAATTCCCCAGAATTACCATGCCTGTCGTAAAGAATGGTTTTGCTTCCCCTCGGAGCAGTGCGCTGCTTCCACGTCCCCTGAGCGCTAATGATCCCACAAGAGGCTCAGAGGGAGCAGAGGGGGAAGAACGCCTTCCTCTTCCCTCCCTCCCTTCCTCTTCCTTTCCCTTCTTCCCTTTTCATTATTTGAGGCAGGGTCTCACAGCTGTCCTGGAACTTACTATGTAGCTCAGGCTGACCTCACACTCACAGAAATCCTCCAGCCTCAGTCTCTCTCGTGCTGAAATTACAGGTGTGACCACCATGTCCAGCTTGTCCCTTTTTTGCATATTGCAGGCTTTACTGCTACCCACCACCACCACTACCACCAATCAATCAATCAATCAATCAAGCTAATAATAATACAACGATAAGTCTCCAGCCAATGGCAGGAGAGCAGGTGAAGGTGTGGCTTTATCAGCAGGATTCATTACTGTGCTTGGCTGCCTGATGCTGCCCTGATTTGAACTCCGATGACTATACACTCTTTCCTGGAGCACAGACCACTTGCTGTCCATAATATTTGCTCCCCTGCTTCTTTATTGTTAGTTTTATCTTTGAGTCAGGGCCTCATTGTATAGCCCAGGCTGTTCTTGAACTCAGGATCCTTCCGCTTCCGTTCTTCGAGCCCCGGGTTTACAAGTGTGTACCAGCACACCCAACCTCTCTCTTGTTTAACGTTTTTCCTTTAAATCTCTCATTGGGCGTCTTGCAGTGAAGACTTCCAGCAGCTTCCCTGAGAAGCAGATGTGGTGCTATGATCAGGCTGACCGTAGTGTGAGTGAAGGTGCGGCTCTCTGGGGCGTGCTGTTGGCTCCACCCTCCCCTCTGCTGGGGGCCTGGCTGGCAGTTGGAGTGACGTCATCTTGTTACGAAAGGATGAAGACAGCATCACAGGAATAGCAGAGCACATAGACATGCTTCTTTCACTTTAAAGAAATTGCTACTTATTTTGTCACTACTTTAAAAACAAGAAAATGTAAGACATCCAATATGCCAGCTAAAAGAAACCTAGTTTGAGTAAAATTCCTTTTTTTATCAGGCTGCGGCGGGGGTCAAACCACTGAACCACACTGCCAGCTTCTGGAAATTCTTACAGCACCGCTGCTCTACCAGCTATCGTCGTCGTTGTTGTTGTTGTTGCAGCAGAGTTGGGGTTCTGTCGGGTGCAGTGGCTCACCTCTGAAGTCCCAGCACGTGGGAAGCTGAGGCAGGAGGACTGCCGCAAGTTTGAGGTCAGCCTAGGCTACACAGTGAGTTTTAAGCCAGTCTGAGCTACAGAGTTAGATCCCGTCTTACCTCCCTGCCGAAAGAGGGACAATGTTAAGTAAAGAAGCAGCTTACTACGCAAAGGAAAATGTGGACGTTATTAAGAAAATAATGGTAGCGTTCACTAAATGCAAGAGGTGGGCATGAACTCTCAAGACGTGGTTTGGGATCTTGGATCGCTCACCTTATGAACTCATTTTAATCGAGGGGAGGATCATTCATGATGAAGGTAGGAAAAAGTGGGGAATGCCGGGAACGGGCTGGGATTTTTTTCCAGATTGGGGTCTGCGCCTCTTTTGCATCCTTACCTAGGGTTTTCTGGATGAGCAGGGGTTTTGTTAGATTCGTGATGTAGAGAAGCCAGTACAATGAAGCAAAGGACAGTTAATGGTTGTCACGGCCATGCTGGTCCCAGCTGGTTTGGGATGCCCCTGTGTCGTTGCTGTTTGAGCGGTCACGTGGTGTCTTACTGCACCGCAGGCCTGCGTTGCGTCAGCCTCCAGCCACGGTGTACCTTGCCTCTTTTTTTTTCCCTCTGCGCATCTAGCCAAGCTCATTCCTTCCCCAACCTCTAGGGACGTCTGGCTCTTAATCTTTAGGGCTGAAGAGGACCAAAGATCCATTTTCCATAAACATTCACAGCTGACGTTGGGCCCCTGCGCTGGCCCACTGAGGGGAGTTGGAGGTGCTGCAAAGCCCTGAGGTTGGGAAGGGGAGAAGGTTAGTAGGCCCATCGTTTAGTATGGGGCTGTTGAGGCCTAGAAGATACAGGGTTTACAAGAAGGTTGAAAACGTAGGCGCCCAATATCAGGAGCCGAATTGTGGTTACCAGGGGGGGCCTACAAAAAGTAGACTTGGTAAGGAAACTGATTCCACAAATGGTGTTTGGGTCTCGGCAGGTAAAAGCGTTCAGAATCTTTGACCTAAAGTAAGAATAATGATTATAAATTATGGAGGATGCTAGAATCAGTCAGCTCTTTTGTTTTCTGGGAAGACCGTTTCGGGCGTCGTTTTGCACAGACTTTATAATAGCTGGTAGAGTGCTGTCCTGGCTCGGCATGTGTCAACGGGACATCAGCTAGATTACCTGGGAAGAGGAAGCTCAGCTGAGAACATGCCTCCTTCAGATTGCCTATAGGTAAGTCTGTCGGGAATTTTCTTGATTAGTGATTGCTGTGGGGGGTGGGGTGGGGAGCAGGGGAGGAAGCCCGTTGTGGGTGGTGCGGTACCTGATAGGCGGACCTGGGTCAGCCAGGCGCTGGTGGCTCACGCCTTTAATCTCAGCACTCAGGAGCCAGAGGGAGGCAGATCACTGTAAATTCGGGGCCAGCCTGGGCTACAGCACAAGTGCTGGGAAAAGCCAAGGCTACACAGTGAAATTCTGTCTCGAAAAACAACAGTAACAACAAAATAAGAAAGCAGGTTAAGCAAATCACTTGGGTCAAGCCAGCAAGCAGTGTTCCTCCACGGCTTCTGCTTAAGTTCCTGCCTCAAGTTCCTGCTCTGACTTCCTTCAGTGATGGGCTGGGACCCAGGATGAATAAGCCAAATAAATCCTTTCCTTCCCAGGTTGCTTGTGGTCGTGGTGTTTACCACACCTAAATAAGGCAAGTTCTCAGAGTCTATTTGTAGGTGGAATCTAACTCTTTGTATTACCACACACTACAGTATGTGCTGGTTGTACTTTCCTGCTGGGCATTTAAGACCATAGAGGTGGACAAAATTAACCTTTGTTTTTTCAACTATCAAGGTCAGTTGAGGTTCCTTGGGAGTTGCTTTTAGGGACTTAACTTGGAGACTCTTTTCCCGTTTTTCTTCTATCCATTGTGTTACTTTCTGGGAAGACTCAGGGTCTTGCTGACCAGTGGCTTCCCTTTGACACACTGGGAAACATTCATTTCTCTCATTAGAGGATGCATAGTGGTTATAGTCCCAAATCTAGGGCATCTATAGCTTCTTTGATTGGGGAAATCGGTCATTTACTAGAGTTGTAGCATCATTCTGGAGAGACTGGTTGCCCTCTGAGCCTTAGCTGACCTTACAGGCCAAGATTCAAAATATCAACTAGCTTCTTCATTCCTTTACCTTATTTGGCTTTGACCCAGAAGTCCAGTTTCACCATTTGTGGTGATTTGAATGTAATTGGCCCCCATAAGCTCATAGGGAGTGGCACTGGTAGGTGTGGCTTTGATGGAGTAGGTGTGGCCTTGTTAGAGGAAGTGTGTTACTGTGGGGGGCGGGCTTTGGTGTCTCATAGATGCTTAAGATACTGTCCAGTGTGAGTCCACTTCCTGTTGCCTTCTGATCAAGATGCAGCCAGCACCATGTCTTCCTGCCATGCCGCTGTGCTCCTAGCCATGATAATAATGAACTCAACCTCTGAAACTGTAAGCTGCCACCTCAATTAAATGTTTTCCTTTATAAGAGTTGCTGTGGTCCTGGTGTCTCTTCACAGCAGTAGAAACCCTAAGACACCAGTCAATAACACTTCATCAGGTCCCAGACCCCAAAGAAAAATGTCAGTGGTAATGGGAGATGAAGCTAACTGTTGTCAATTGTACAGCGTAAGGAGGCATGTTCAAAGACCTCCACTCAGGTAATTCTAGGATCTTGGCTTATGCTTCAGAAAAGAATTCCAGAATGAGCCTGTGAGATCCTTAGCTTTATTTATTTATTTTTAAAGATTTATTTATTATGTATACAGTGTTCTGCCTGCAGGCGAGAAGAGGGCACCAGATCTCATTACAGATGGTTGTGAGCCACCATGTGGTTACTGGGAATTGAACTCAGGACCTCTGGAAGAGCAGCCAGTGCTCTTAACCGCTGAGCCATCTCTCCAGCCTTGATCCTTAGCTTTAACCATCAAGTTGACACACAGCCTAGAATCGTCTGTTTAAACGAGTCTCAATGAGGGATTGCCTACATTGAGTTGGCTCATAGCCATGTCTGTGGGGATTTTAACAGATGTGGGATGGCCCAGCTCACTGTGAGTGGCATTGTTCCCTAGGCAGGGGTGGGGAAGGAGGGGGTGGTTCTGAACTGTGTAAGAGCAGAGAAATCCAGTTGAGCACAAGCAAGCTGAGCAAGGACACATTCATTTCGCTCTGCCCTTGACTGAATGAGATGTGTGTCTCAGGCTCTTGCAGGGGTGTCTTCACCACAAGGATGGACTATTTATTACCTGGAATTGCGAGCTAAAATACATCCTTTCTCCCCTAAGTTGCTGTTTGTAGGGTATTTTAGTCAGAGAAACAGAAATGGAACTAAAAATCAGAATGAAGCAAAGTTGGGGCTATTCTGTAAAGAGGGAGTTGTTTTACTTTTTGGTTTTTCGAGGCAAGGTTTTTCTGTGTAGCCCTGGCTGTCCTAGAACTTGCTGCTCTGTAGATCAGGCTGGCCTTGAACTCACAGAGATCTGCCTGCTTCTGTCTCCTGAGGCTGGGGTTAAAGGTGTGTACTACCATTGGTCAGCAAAGAAGGAAGTTATTAAGTAAAGGTTTATTAAGAAAAGGGCTGTAGTACACAGTCAAGGCTCCTCAAGAAAGAGTCACATAAAAATAAAAATAAAAAATAGGGTTAGCGATGGCTGGCAAAGGTGCTTTCCTGAGGGCCCGGAGACCTGACTTCTGTCCTTGGATCTCATGAGGTGGCAGTCATATAGTCGTACAGTGACTCCCTAGAGTTATTCTCTGGATACTCTCTCTCTCTCTCTCTCTCTCTCTCTCTCTCTCTCTCTCTCTCACACACACACACACACACACACACACACACACACACACACAGACTGGGCCTAGCATGGGCTCTTGAAACCTCAAAGCCCACCCCGTGACACCTCCTCCAACAAGGCCACTCCCCCTAATCCTTCCCAAACAGTTCCACTAACTGGGGACCAAGCCTTCAAACATATGAGCCTATGGGGGCCATTCTCATTTAGACCACCACAATAAATGACTACAAGCTTTTCTTCTAACTTCTGACTCCCCTCCAGGATTCTGAAACCAGTTGCACTGGGGTAGACTCAGTTGTCAGGGCTCTTCTTTTCTGGAAGCTCTGGAGCAGAGTCTGCTTTCTTGGTTGTGTTAGTTTTGGGAGGCCATCTGGCTTCCTTGTCTGTGACTCCTTCCTTGAGTCATCCCAGCCTCTTGCTTCTACCATCAGATGGCTCCTACGTCTCCAGTCAGATCTGTCTCCTTCTCAGGAGGATGCTTGTGATTACAGTTTAGACCTTACAGATGACTCAGGATAATCTCATCTCAAGATCTTTAACTCCAGCACGGACAGCGGTGTCCCTTCTGCCATATAAGGTTAGAACGGGAGGTTTTGGTGTTTCGGATGTGGATATTAGCCTACCAAGGCTAAGAAACTTTTATTCTCTTGTTCTCCACACCACTGGATGTGGTTTGAAAGGTCATTCATGCACACAGAGCTCTTTCGTTCTGCTGTCTTCTGTGAAAGTAGTCATGTTGATTCAAAAAAAAAGTATTCTAAGTATCAGCTTGTGGATGACAGAAAAGACATTATTTGCATGTCAGTATATTTGTATGTGTATAAAATACCAAAGATAATGTCCCACAGTTTTGTATGAAACACATGCTCATAAAGGATAATGTGTGACAATCAAGTTGTCCTTTCATTATTAAGTGTCCTTTCCATCACCTTTGTGCCTGACTATACCACGGAAGCATGGAGTTACACTTAGGTGTACAAAATGAGCCCCAGTGCCAAGGAGACCTTGGATAATTGTGTGAGAGAGACAGCCAGTGTAAGTGAAAAGTACTGTGGGGTGATGCTCAGAGAGAATTGTGGGTGCAAAGGGCTGTTAAGCTTCCGGAAGTAGGAATCAGGAAATGACCTACCAGAGAATCCATGGCTATCTGATTAGCTCTCCAACAGAATCCGTGGCTATCTGATTAGCTCCCCTTTTTTCACCTCACAGTTTCTTCCAACTCTGCCGTCTCTCTCTTCTCTGTCCACGTGACTGGTGCCAGCCTCCTTAGACTTCGGACTCCCTTACAGTTGGCAGTCCCTCTCCAGTGTGGTGAGGTCACACTCTCACGTAGGTGCCACAGCCAGAGCAGCTGGGCTGGTAAGGCAAGAGGCCCTCACACACCTCTCTCAGAAATGATGCAAGGGAAGGGGAAGTGGGGCTGGCTGAGGCAGTGGTTGTGACTTGAGTCATTTGTGTTAACTGTTGGTAGTCATTTTCAGGTGGCTTCTTCTACTCCTTTGCTGGGTTTGTGAGAGAGAAGAGCCCCCTGTTCTCCTCAGAGAGCCGTGGAGCAGGCTGCCATAGGGATTCACGACAGTGGTAGGGCACAGGGCTGGTACCAGGACAGACCCTGCTGCTTTTTAGACCTAGTGGGGGGAGTGTCTGCCCAGAAATAACAGACTGGCAAATGTGAGAGGGACTTTACCCATGGGCATGCTTCTATCTTGGTCTGTGGGCTCTCGCTTCAGGAAGGAAGAGGTACATGGCCTCTAAGAGGCCAGTGTTACTCTTTGAAACTCACTTATACTACATTAAGTTATCCACTTTGATGCACTAGTTCTCAGAACTCTCTCTCTCTCCCCCCTCCTCTCCCCTCCTCCCCCCTCCTCTCCCCTCCTCTCTCCCTCTCCTCGTCCTCCTCCTCCTCTTTTGGTTTCTCTGTCTTTTTCAGCTGTCTAACTGTCCTGGAACTTGTTCTACAGACTTCACGGGTCTCAAACTCAGAGACCCAGCAGCCTCTGCCTCCCAAGTTTTGGGACTAAAGTTATGTGCCACCATACCTGGCAATTTTTTAAAACTTTTAAAAATAGGAATTAGTGTTGTTTGTTTTTACTCTTTAGGGGGGCCCACTACCCAGCTCTGAAATCAATCACACACAGAGGCTTATTTTTAATTATTATAAATGCCTGGCCTTAGCTTGGCTTGTTTCTAGCCAGCTTTTCTTAACTGTAAATGATCTCATCTACCTTTTGCCTCTGGGCTTTTACCTTTTTCTATTTCTGTATATCTTTCTTTCTTACTCTGTTGCTGGTTGTGTGGCTGGATCACTGGCCCCTAAAGTCCTCCTGTCCTTGTTCTCTTGCTCTTTCTTCTTTTCCTCCCAGATTTCTCCTATTTATTCTCTCTGCCTGCCAGCCCCTCCTGTCCTTTCTCCTGCCTTGCTATTGGCCGCTTGCTCTTTATTACACTATCAGGTGTTTAGGCACAGTAACACAGCTACACAGAGTTAAACAAATGCAACATAAAAGAATGCAACACATCTTTGCATCATTAAACAAATGTTCCAGAGAATAAACAGATGTAACAGATCTTAAAATAATATTCTACCACAAATTAGTTTCTGTGGGGCTGACATTTCAGGTTGTAGGGATCCTGAGTCTAGGAATGCTGAATGTGATCATTGAGAAGGTTTGGGAGGTAGAAGTGAAGCCACCGCTTGTCCAAGTCCAGTTCTCGCTACTGAACAAGGAAAAGGGCAAAAAGATGGAGGCTTGGTGGAACATGCCCGAGATTCCAGCACCAAGAAGACCAAGGCAGAGTCTGATTTAACCTGGGCATTTAGTGAAACCCTGTCTTAAAATCTCAGAAAATTATTTTTTGTAGTTCTGGGAGCTGAGAGTTCCATGGGGCCACCTTTGGTGAGCACCTTCTGCCTGGAGGGAACTCTGTAGGGTACCATGTAGTGGGATAGAGAGAACTTGCTGATATGAGTCTCTGTCTAAGAAGCCATTAATGTGACTATTAGGGCCCTACCCTCAGGAACTCATCTAGTCCTATTTACCTCCCAAAGACCTCAGCTCCAAATACCATTAATATTGGAATTTGAGATCTAAGCTTCTTAGTGAATTTTGGAAGAGCCAATGAGCCAAACCATAATACTTTTTTTTTATTTCAAAGATTTATTTAAAGATTTTGGTAGTGGTAGTAATTATGGTAGTGGAGCTGATTGTGGTGATGCATATAGTAGTGATTGTGGTAGTGGTGGTAATTGTGGTATTAGTGATTGTAGTGATTTATGGTGATGACTGTGGTGGTGGTGGTCATTAGTGATGATTGTGATTATGATGATAATGGTTGTGTTGGGAGCGAAGGCCTATTTGTATCTTTTAGTCTTGTATTCATGAAGGCACCTGCCAGGACTGCCCCACATTGCAGTTCATCAAGGTTGCTCCTTGGATGCCCCTCATCTCTGTCAATGGTGCTTTGGGTTGCATGGCCTTTCCTCTGCTTCTGTGGATTTCTGGAGGCGCGTCTGCTCTAAAGCAATCCCAGCACAGAGCTGCAGCCTGCAGACTTCCTTGTTGTTGCTCCTGCTGCTGCCTCTCCCGTTACTCACCACAGAGCAAGTTTTAAGCTATATCTGACTGTAGAGCTACGAAGAACTCTGGTATTTGGAAGCTGAAATGGTAGAGTTCTACCTGCCTACCTGTCTCTAGCTCTTTTAGTCTCCTTTCGTTTCCAAATGGCAGTAGACACAGAATGGCTTATCTGCTGGAAAATGAGCAATAGGAGAAAGAAAAATAGCATGAAAATAGTTAGTCAAGGATATTATGCTGTGTGCACGTACATGGGAGCTTTATGTCATCTGCCCGGAACTAATTGTTAGAACTTCCGGAATCATAACCATCTGTGGCCTTTCGAAAACCACAGCCCAAGTCGATTGGTCAAGAGCGTTCTAGGCAATCCTTAGGCACACTAACACGCGAGGGCTCCCTAAGTCTCAGCTTCAGCTGAATTGCTGATATAGGTGGAGAGATACAGGGAACTTGATTTTTGCCTGCACGGAATTCGTTCATCCTCCAGTGCTTGGAGGAGTGCTTGTGGGGTGCGGGTGGGAGTCTGTGAAGAGTGGTGAGACTCTTCTCTCTGGCCTGAAGAACTTCTGACGTCCAGACTAGCGTGCCTCTAACCCCCGTTAGCTAAAAATGAGAAATCAGGCCCAAAGTAGAGGACTGACCTGAAGTCCCCTTCCAACATGGATGGTTAGTCATCAGTCACGTTGCAAGCTCTTGTCAACCTAAATGACAGAGAGTGGCTGGCTCTCCACGAGAACGGGCTTAATGGGAAAGAGCAGCGAGCAGCGATGCCATGGCAACCGTGGGCACACTCAGGGAAGCAGAGAGAAGCAAGGATTTCTGAAGGGAAAATGGGGAGGACATGTGTTGTTTTGAGCTGAAGAGAACATTGATTCTGGACTTATTGTGGGAATTGACGTCAGTTCAATGATGGACAGTGTACCAGGCAATTGTTTTTTATGTTTTCGTGACTCAAAGTAGCAAGGTACAGTTTGTAAAGTCCTTTGTAAAGGTCCTGATTGCAGGCCTGAGTTCTGATTAGAGCCCTTTGGTGGGCCTTTGTGATGGTTCTTATCATAGCCTGTGTGCAGGAGGGCCCTCCTTTCTCTGTCTCCTGACTCTTTTGTTGGAGATTGGAAAAAGAACGACACCACATTGGTATGGGCAACGTTCACAGTCTAATCGGGGAGCCAGCAGCAGCAGGCTCAATGGCAATGAATTTAGAAAAAGATTCCTGGCTGTGGGGTTGCTGAAATGTGGCTGTGGTTCAGGGTGAAATCTCCCCAGCCTCGGAAGGTAGCCATAGACAGATCTATTCCTGTGGCGGTGACTTTCTGAACAGAGTCACAGTAAGTGAATCTGTAGAAAGGGCTGCTAGCATCATCAGGGGAGATGTAACAGTGACTGCAAATCCCACCCAAGAGTCTGATCCAGAAAGGCCTGGTGAATGTGTGTGTGTGTGTGTGTGTGTGTGTGTGTGTGTGTGTGTGTGTGTGTTTGCATACAAATGTGTAGCATTTTTTTTCTAGTGAACTATATTTTAATATATCCTTAGTGCAATTTTTACTTAGTCATTTTGGGAAGCAACACCTTAGCAGAGAAGGTGTTGAGAGCATCTTAGTTTGGCAGAATTTCTTCAGTGTATTGGGAAAAAACCCATTCACTTGTAAATACTTATTGAGCAACTACTCTATGGCACACATGTATTGTTCTAAACCCTGGGTAGATAGTGTGAATAAGACTGGCAGGGTCTTCATGGAGCTCCAAAGTAGTCGAAATAGTTTAAAAGGAGGAGTAGAGCTTTCTGAATCTTAAGATTCTGTTGTTTGGTTCCCAGTGCTCTGGTTGCTACAGAATTCTGCAGCACAGATTGGGAACCCCTGATCTTAGGGTCCTGGGTGCAGGTGAAATAAAGCCAGCACAGGCTTTTTAGGTTTCTCATTGATAAAATGGGAACAGAGATGCCCACCTCAAGTCTCACCATGAGTTGCAAAAACAAACAACAACAATGAAAAAAACCTCAGCGTATAAATCGTGGACTCCAGTGCTTGGCACAGAGCTTTGTTTTCTGTTTGTTTCATATAGGTTCCAGTTACTTAGCTTTGGTTGGGGTTAAATTGGAGACAATATGACACGTCTGGAGAGGCCTTGAAAGATGGACCCAAGGCTCAAATGGGATAATAAAGAACATGAAACAAAGAACTAAGAAGAGGCTCTGCCACCTCCCCAGCATAAGAGCTGCAGGTGTACAGTGGGCAGCTGTGCTGGGAGTTCCTCAAAAAGCTAAACAGAGCTCACCATATGACTCAGTAATTCCACCTCTAGGCATGCACCCGAGAGAGTCAGGAACATCCATTACACTAAAACCTATATATAGAATACATCATCATAGCACAAAGGCCAAAAGTAGAAACAACCCAACTCCATCTCAACTGATGAATGAAATTCTCTCTCTCTCTCTCTCTCTCTGTGTGTGTGTGTGTGTGTGTGTGTGTATGAGAGAGAGAAATTTTCAAAAGTAAATATAGTAGAATATTACTCAGCTATAAAAAGAAATGAAGCCTTGACCATGCAATAGAATAGATAGATCTGAAGACATAAATGGAGAAATCAGACAGGAAAAAAACAAAAATAAAAACAAAACACACCTATTTATGATGTCACTTATACAAAATGTCTAGAACAACACAATATGTAGAATCAAATTAGATTAGTATGGTATAAACAGGGTATGGTGGGGCATCCCTGTAAACCCAGCATTCAGGAGGTAGAGGCAGGAGGATAGAAGGCTAAGGCTATCCTCAACTACATAGTAAGTTAGAGGCCAGCCTGAGCTACCAGAGACCCTGTCTCAAAAAGACAAAGGGTAAATTTTATGCAATCTATGAACTAAGAAAATGCTCCCACCCTACCGTCTCAATTGGCACCTGTATACGCTGCAGAGAGGGTGCAGATGGCTTCAGATGACAGATCCTGTCGCCTGAGACTCCCTTTCAGCCTTCTGGGGACCCGGAAGAATGCTGCAGCTCTGTGCGAAGAAGAGGAGGAGGCAGCAAACGAAACAGTGTTTGTTATAGGGCTACATTGTTTTCGTATGTTTCTGTCTCAGCCACAGAGATGGCTTGGTAGTTTTCAAATAATCGGGTTTGTGGTTCTTTGCCTCGGTTCTAGAAGCCCCACCAGGCTTTTCATGGAGCCGGTGGGTGGTCTTGAAGTGGTTTGGGGTGGTCCACTGCCCCAAGACCCCACGGCTTTGAGTGGGTGCAGCTCCTTGAACAAGCGCTCCAGGCTCCTGTTGGCTTACTGTTTTCAGGAGGAGCAAAGTGAATCTGCGATCTGTGTGAAATGTGTTAGGACAGAAGGTGTTTTCAAACCTGAGAAGTGCAAGGCTGGGGAGGGATGCCTGCCAGAGAGTGAATCGCACTTCGCTCTCCGGCTCATTTCAGCCTCAGGTTTCCTCTCTGAATGGTCCTGACTATATGCCACCCTACAGAATGTGTCTTCGTCACTTCTGAACGGCCACATATGTTCTGCCGCACATTTGGGATTACCGCATCAGGTTTTCAAAACCGATTCTAAAACTCTTTTTTTTTTTTTAAAGTTTGCCTTTAGCATTTTGCAAGAAGCCCTCTCACCAGCTGTTTGTTTATACCATCTTGTGGTTGTTTTTGCACATTATCAATGAATAGTGAGTAATTACATCATTACCAGGGAAGCAGCGAGTTGAATTTCCCTGCAGGGTGTTTCTAGGGGGAATGCTGTACCAGGTCTATTCTTAGAGCTCTAAGGAGATTTGTGGTTAGACACTTTATGTCTCCAGGGAGAGATGGGTCTTCAGGCTAGCTGCTAAAGCCCCACACTTTTGGATCCTCACGGCAGGCAGTGAGCCTGAGGATTTCTAAGTCTCCTGGGACAGAGGCTGAAGGTTGCAAAGATGACCTATTTGAACTTTTTTTCCTACAGCATTTCAGACCCCAGGCAGTCTCTTCTTCCTTCCACATATTTTACTTTAAAGCATTGACATATACGAAGTATACATGTGTATGAAGTACGAGGAGTGGTCTAATACATGTACCCATGGCTTGATGTTCAAGGCTATCTCTCCCAGCATTTATCATTTCTTCGTGGAAAGCACCCAACATCCCTTCTTCTGGGTATATTGCACATCATCATTTGTTGTAGACCCTACCTGTGCAGTAACACATCTTTCTCCTGCGTGTAGCTTGGTGCTCCCTTGATCAACCTTTACTCGCCATCCCCACTATATTCCTCACACTCATTAGCAGCTACACTTATTCCCTATCCTCTTTGACCCTTGGTGGTCACTAATCTATTGGGTTTCTCTGTAGATTTGCCTCATCTGGATTTTTCATACAGGCATAGCCATATAATTGTGGGTTTTCGTTCTGGCTTCTTTCACTTAGTGTAATATTTTCAAGATGGGTGCATAGAACAACACACATCATTGCACGCATTAATTCCTCTCTAAATTAAATTAGACAAAATATATATCATGTAAAGTTCATCATCTAAATTAGTCTTAACTATACGACTCAGTGTGCCTTAGTATATTTAGTACATACATGTTTTCTACTAACCAAGCTCCAACTCTTTCATCTTGCAAAACTAAAATGATATCCCTTAATGTACTTCTTATCACCCTCCACCCCCTGAATGTGGAGGCCAGGTGGATGATGGGTGTCTTCTTTTATTTTCCACCTCATTTTTTTTTGAAGCACAGTCTCTCGCTGAACATTGAGCTCAGGGCTTCAACTAGACCAGCAGTGAGCCCCTGAGACCCACCTGTCTCTGCACTCCCAGCTCCCGATGACAGATGCACCAGCTGAACTTGGCTTTTACATGGGTGCTGGGCATTTAAACAACAGCTCTTATGCTTGTACAAGGCTTTACACACTGAGCTATCTCCCTGGCCCCTCTCCCCAGACCTCTTGGCTGTGTCTACGATTCTGACTATCCGAGATGGCCACTTAACTTAGTTAGTGTATGCGTGGCCATGCCACAGTACGTGTGTTGAGCTCCGAGTTCAATCCACTAGTGTCCTCCTCTCTTTCCAACATGTGGATCTCAGTTCATCAGGCTTGGAAGCAAGCACTATTATCCTCTGAGCCATGTCAATGGCCTGTTTGGCTTTTGGTGACTGGCTTATTTCATATAATATGCTGTCGAGGTTTTATTTATATGGTAGTGTATATCAGAATTCCCTTTTAAGGCTGAGTAATACTTCCCTATCTATATTTCAAATCAACCCATCTATAAGTAGACATTGGGACTGTTTTCACCTTTGGCTACAGTGAATAACACTGCAGTGAGGGCACTCACATTCTGCTTAGGTCCCGACTTTCAGTTCTTTCAGGTATGTGCCTAGCAGTGGGATGGCTGGATGACACAGTATTTCTGTTTTTAATTTCGGGGGAACCACCTTGTTTCCTGTCAGCTACACTATTTTATATTCTCATCAACAGTGTATGGAGTTCTAGTTTCTCCCAGCTGTCTTAAACACTTGTTATTTTCTGTTTTGCTTTTGTGTTATGGATAGCAGCTCTCCTAACTAGTGTGAGATGGCTTTCATTCATTCCTAATTGACACTGGACATATTGTGTTAGGTGGGTAGAGAGGGACCTGCCAAGGAAGAAAGATGCAGACAAGATATTAGACACAGTCCGTGCTCTAATACTGCAATCTGTCTGGGGAAGTAAGATCATATTTGAGCTTCAACAGTCACACATGGAAGTGCCATGTGCTTGGCGTTGTGCTGAGTGCCCAGTGTATTTCTCTCCTTCAATCCTTCCAACACTGGCCTGGGATATGAGCGCCATCTCATTTAACAGGACAGGGAAGTGGTCACTTTGGTGATTTACTGAGTCTCTCTAGCCAAAGTTGTAAGTTTGGCAATCTCTTACTGCGAAGCCTGGGTGTTCCTTACTAGGCATAGGATGAGATTAGTCAGACATCGCAGAGCTGGAGGAGCCAGTCTGGCCTTTAGAGATAAGGGCCAAGCTTCCAAGGCCCTCATTTGGAAAAGTGGTCACCTGGACCATTTTTACCCCATTATTTAGAGTGATGTATCTCACCAGCCTCAGGAGAACTAAGAATTTGGACCATCAGGTCTTGTCAAATATCAAAAGGTTGGACACCCTTGATTAGAGCGAGAACTGAATCTACTAGTGGAAGGAACAGAGCATTCTCGTGGTTCCTCTTCGTTGTTTCCACTGCTGTTTTAAGAGAAGGGGAGGGGCCCGTAGGCCACCAGCTTGTGTTGTGTGTGTGAGCATACAAAGTGATGGGGTCCATTCTGGCATCTTCATACACAGGCGTCGTCATCTTTGCTCTCATTAATGACTCTCGCGTTCACCTCCTGCTCCGGCTGTCTCCTTCCTCCCTTCACACTCCCAGCTTGTGTCTGATCCGAAGTCGATGTTGTAGAGCTAGGAGTGGGGAGACCCGGAGCCTGACCTCCTTGACAAATCCTCCTCTTCTTTGTGTTGGGGTTGTACCACCGTTGACTATTGGTCTTTGTTTTGGGGTCGTACCACCATTGACTCTTGATGCGGAAGTCTCCCTGTGTCTGAGGTGTTGCTTCCGGGGTTTCACCTACCTGTGGACAACTGTAGTCTTAAGATACCAAGAGGAAAATTTTAGACATAAGCAATTTGTAAGATTCTTTCTGTTTTCCATGTATTGATTGATTGGGGTGTGTGTGTGTGTGTGTGTGTGTGTGTGTGTGTGTGTGTAGGTCAGAGGACAACTTGTATTGGTAAACATATGAATACTTGGCTATACTTAGTAAAGAAATACATATTATCCCTATGAACATATAAATCTCCGTGTGTAATTTTTCTCTGCCTTTGAGCCATTTTCCCCCTTCTTTGGTCAGCCATCACAAAGGCAGTCTGAGATAAATCCTAGCAGGATTTATCCTGCAACAGGATTAGCTTTGGTGGGGAATACGATGGAATTATAGATGCAAAGACAAAAGGGGGCATCCATTGTACATTTGCCAAGAGCTCTTTCCTGGGAAAGAAAATCAGAGCCTATCAGGCAAACAGCCCATTAGGTGTGTTTTCTCTCCACATGCTTCTGTAGGCTCGAATGAAGATACGGAGCTTGAAGCTGTAGCAGCCATCTTGTGACCACTAGGAACGCCCCTGAAACTCCTGCCTCTCATGTATCACCTTCTCCACTGTCACCACCCTCCGTGAGTGCAGGGCATTTACTGGAATTAGTGAACCTATGTCACACATGACAATCTCCCTAAATACAGCATTTTCATTCAGCTCGCTCTTGGTGCTATCCACCTGTGTATTGTGAAGCCATATGTCCCACCAATACAGCGTCATACGCAGACATTGCAGTGTCCTAAAAATCCTTGTGCTGTACTGTGGTGGTTATGCATCTGTCCCTTGAAACATTTAAATATTATTGATTTTTGTACTGTCTCCGTAATTTAAGGTTTTTGTGTTCCAGGCTCTTTAGAGTGCCGGTAACGATCAACAATACTTAAACCTTCACCTGCCTCTTGCTGAATTCATCATCACTGAATCATTCCTCCATTAGATTTGAAATCACTTGCAGCAGGGATACAGTCTGTAGTTTCTTTGTTGTGTTCACAAATACCAAATGTTGTCAGTTTGGCTGTGGGTGGGACACCCTGTCATCAGACCCTGCTGTATAGTGGGCAAATGGGAAGAAAGAACTTTAGAGCCAGAATGGAACATATAGCGTTGGCTCGCTGGGTCCAGTCTTCTCATTTTCTATAGAGAAACAGGCAGGGTGCTTAATATTTGTTAGTGAGCACTGTAGTGCCTCACTCTTGTCTAGCCAGCTCTCCATTATATTGGACTTTCTTATCTTGGCTGTTGGGCCCAACTCAAGACCTTTCCAGAACAGCTCCAGGCTCCTCACATGAATGCTTACAGTGACTTGTGTTGTGGATCCACTGGGAGGACCTACTCTCTACCACAAAGTAGCAGCAAAGATCAGCAGGACACCCGTGGGAGGGGCTCACGCTTGTATTTTTGAACATCCGAGAAGGAAACCAGGGGTTCCAGCAGAGCTGGAGTTTGAACCAGATGGGAGTAAAGAAACACATGGAAGGCAGACACTACCATCTCTCCAGGGGGTCTGTAAGTCCAGACCACTGCAATGTGCTCCACAGGGCCGGTTGCCCATATCTCAGCCCCGACTCAGACTTAGTCCTCGTCTATTAGATAGATGTGTAGGACTACTGTAACAGTTGACTTTTTGTGCCCACCTGCTTAATCCTCAGCTCTTGCTATGAGGCTACTGTTTTCAGATGTGATTAGCATTGAAATCAGTAGACTCTGAGGGAAGCAGATCACCATCCATAGCGTGGGCAGGTCTCACTCAATCCTTCCAAGACCTTTAAAAAAAATAAAAAGAAGCAGGAACTCTGCCTTGCTGACCACTCTGGACTTGAGTTGCATTGTTAACATTTCTCTGGGCCTCCAGCCTGCTGAACCACCCTGCAAACTTGAACTGTTCAATTGCTGGGCTGTGGTGGCGCAAGCCTTTAATCCCAGCACTTGGGAGGCAGAGGCAGGTGGATCTCTGTGAGTTCAAGGCCAGCCTGGTCTACAAAGTGAGTTCCAGGAAAGGCACAAAGCTACACAGAGAAACCTTGTCTCGAAAAACCAAAAAATAAATAAATAAATGAACTGTTCAATCATGAGCCGATATCTTTTAGTTCCCTTCTCTCCACAGTCCCCCCCCCCCCCCCCCCCCCCCCCCGCAGTCTATTGATTCTTTTTCTTTGGAGAACCCTAATTAATTTAATGTAAATATTACCAAGTCCAAAGACATAGAGCTCTTGTACTCGCTAGACTTTGGTGTTAGAGTGGATATTTACAGGGTGCTTGGGCCCAATCTTCTGGGGACAAGGCTGAGGAATAACCAATGGGGGGCTTAGCAGGAAACTCGATGTACTAGGGCCGCCCTTCTAAAAAGTACCAGGAATGTATACAGCCTGCCCTTAAAAGGTGAGTGCTTTAAAAACTGCTGCCTTCCTGAGTTGCTGCTGTCTTTCTATTCATCCTTCTGCTACAATTTGCTCTTCTCACTCTCTCAAGGAATCTACAGAACAGCAGCCCCTCCCCACAGCTTCAGGCTTATCCTCAGGAAGATAGCCAAGGCAGCAATGACACACTTTGGGAATTAATGGTCCGTCTCTGTCCTGTCCCAGAGCTAATCACTCAGCCAGCTGTACAGGAGGCGGGGGAAGCGGCTTCTGCAGATGCTCAGAGGCCCAGCTTGAAGCAATGATAAATGGATGCTGTGGAAGGAGAGAGCTGGGGAGAGGCAGCTGCAGGCAGAACCAGTAGGGGAGGGGATGGGGCGGGAAGCAGGGGAGAAGCCTGGGCCTGGCACTGGGCATGTCCTTCCAAGAGGCAGAAGCAGTACAGGACCTGTTTGTTTGTTTGTTTGTTTGTTTTTTCTGTAGCTATCATGGATGCAGGATGCTCAAGAAAAGATGCCAGTCACTTCCCACCTTGTTATGAGCATCCTTGTGCCAGAGCATTTCAGCTATACCACCATCCATTTCACTGCAGTTTTCCATACTTAGAGAACAGCAGCTCCTAGAGTTGGGTTGCTGTATGAAATGATTTTGTAAATATAAATGCTCATGTGTGTTTTAGAAGTTCATATATGCCAACTTTTCATTTTATGTGCACAGGTAAGGTTTGGCACTTGAAACATAGTTTCTTAACTGATGGACTGTTGAGATTTCCTGAGTTATACAGTTTAAAACATGACAAGTTACAGCTGTTGGCATCATTTTCAGCCAAGAAGGGCAGAGTGAGGGAACATCTGCTTTGGGGTATGTGGAGGTGGGTGCTGGTTTAGAGGTCTCCGTGAAAGGCGTAGCAGGTCTTTCATTAATCAGCTTCCATTTAATATATTAAAAATACAGTTGGAATGTGTCTTTGGAGACTGGTCTAGGGTAACAGGAATGAAAGATTACTCCTCTGTGTTCAGCCAGTA
Source organism: Peromyscus californicus insignis (assembly GCF_007827085.1). NCBI lineage: Eukaryota > Metazoa > Chordata > Mammalia > Rodentia > Cricetidae > Peromyscus > Peromyscus californicus. Next base: position 26,337,776 of record NW_026294480.1, read on the forward strand.
GAGGAGTCCTGTTACCATCCCATTCAGAGTTTACAGGCATTCTACGATGTTCTGGAAAGTTCCCAGAAGCAGCAACAATGGCAATTCTCAGAAGTTGTGGTTTGGGTCAAGGACTGTCTCCCTACAACCTCAGCGGCATTTGGGAATGCTTGGAAGACAGTTTTTGGTTATGACTGGGTGGGTGGCACTGGCATCCAGTGGACAGAGGCCAAGGACCCTGCCTATTGTCTTATAGCAGCAGTGGTGCAGTGGGTAGCCATTCCAGCTTTGATCTGGAAGTTCCAACCCCCATTGAGGCTTCAGCAACTGTCACGCCTACAAGGTGGGGCCAAGGGAGGAACCTGGAGACCCGAGATCTGGATGGGCCAGCGCTCTCTCTGGTCCTGGACCCTTGATGGTGGAGGTTGACTGAGCAGAGCTCCAGAGTACACCACTGGACTGCGATACACCTTCCCAGGACCCCACCACCTACCTATCCCTTTTTTGTAAGTTACCCACTAAATAAATCTTCCTTTTAACTACGTGGAGTGGCCTTAATAATTTCATCAATACAGTGGCCACAACAAGGAATGACCTGAGTCAAGTGCAATGGTATGGAGGGAGAGGAACCCAGCCCAAGAGAAAGTCTCCCATCCTCCAGACCGGCCATTCCTTTCCCTCCATGTATGGAACCTGAGCTTAAAGTAGAACCATCCACCATCTCCGACCTGTGCTCTCATCTTGCATTTTTTTTTTTTTTTTTTTTTTTTTTTTGGTTTTTCGAGACAGGGTTTCTCTGTGTAGCTTTGCGCCTTTCCTGGATCTCGCGCTGTAGACCAGGCTGGCCTCGAACTCACAGAGATCCGCCTGCCTCTGCCTCCCGAGTGCTGGGATTAAAGGCATGCGCCACCACCGCCCAGCTCATCTTGCATTTTTGAAGCCCCTTTGAAATCTCGTGTCAAGGAGGTCCCCGGCAGCAGCTGCTGACGTGTTCTGAATGTAGAAAGAACAATCGCTCTTGTTTAGACGTTGGTGCCCTGACTATTTTTCATATTCGGCTTCGTTTCACAACCAAACCAGAGAATGAGTCATGCAGGGGCATCCTCAGGACCAAGATCTTGCTGGGGTGTGAAGCCTCCTCGGTGCTTCCTTTGGTCTCCGAGAGACTTGCTCAGGAGGACCCTGCAGGGAGAAACCCACTGGGTGGAGGCCTCCTTTTCTATCTGCTTCTTACGGCTCTCTGATGTCTTGAAAGTTAACTTAGAACAAATGGTAGGAGACATCCAGCCGTTGTCTGAGAGCTCCCCCGGCTGAAGGGATGCCTTGCTTCATCGAAATTGTCTAGACTCAGAAAGGAGGGTGCCGGCGGGGGATTATATTAAGAAGACTCATAAATTAGGCAACTGAAAACGTCCTTCCTCTGGATTGAGGCTGTAGCTTGGTTGCTAGAGTGCCTGGTTAGCGTGTAGGGAGCCCTGGATTTTGGCCACACTACCACATGAATTGGGCATGATGGTGTGGGTCTGTAATCGCTGAACCTGAGAGGCTGAGGCAGGAGATCAGAAGTTCAAGGTCATCTTCAGCTATATAGGAAATTATAGGCTAGCTTGGGCTGCATGAGACTGTGTCTTGATGAAAAAAATCCTTCAAATTGTTTAGATTTGTTGTGGTTTGAATCTGAGAAGCTCAGTCCTATGTTGGAATGCTTTGACCTCAGGTTATGATGCCATTTTGAAGGCTGTGGAGCTTTTAGAGGTCTGGCTGATGGGGAATAGTAAGTGACTAGGGATGGGCCTTTGAATTTTGTATCTGCCTGTTTCCGGCCTGTGTTCTCTCTCTGCTTCCTTTTCTGTTCTATGTACCTGCCACATGTTCCCACCTCAACCAGTAGAACCATCCCAGTGTTGTGCCTGAGGACTAAATCCTCCTGAAACTGTGAGCCAAAGCAAACCTTTCTGTCAGCAAGTTGTTTACACACACACACACACACACACACACACACACACACACAGGCTTAGTATAGTCTTCAAGGAAATGTTGTTACTATGTTTCTCAGAACTGGGAATTGGAAAGGAGAAGAAGAGATGCCATGGACACACAATTTAAGGACTAGGGAAGTCTTCACTCTCGGAGTGCTCCACGTTCAGGGTTAGCTTGGTGTCTTAGTCAGGGTTTCTACTGCTGTGAAGAGACACCATAGCCATGGCAACTCTTATAAAAGAAAATATTTAACTGGGGTGGTTTGTGAGGAACCTGCCTGACTCCATTTTGAAGGCAGGAGCCATTATGTTGTAGTTTTAAGAAATAAGCCTTGGCCGGGCGGTGGTGGCGCACGCCTTTAATCCCAGCACTCGGGAGGCAGAGCCAGGCGGATCTCTGTGAGTTCGAGGCCAGCCTGGACTACCAAGTGAGTTCCAGGAAAGGCGCAAAGCTACACAGAGAAACCCTGTCTCGAAAAACCAAAAAAAAAAAAAAAAAAAAAAAAAAAAAAAAAAAAAAAAAAAAAAAAGAAATAAGCCTTGATGAGAATCTAGAACTGGAGTTGGGGGTGGAGAGAGCACTCTGATTCCTCTCAGAGTGGAAGCAGGGGACCAGTTGACTCCTGAGTCCCAGTCCCAGTCCTGCACTGGGATCTTGGCACCTGGCCGAGTTCTAGGTCCCCAGGCTAGCAGCTCAGGTCTCCCAGTACAACTTCAGGGCCCAGGGGCCCTCTCTGAGACCGACATCCCTTTCAGCTGTCTACAAGGTTTAAGGCTCCTCCCTCCCTGTCTCCAAAGGCTTGCCCTTGCTAAACAGCCTGGCAGCTGCAGTCAGGGGCTGGAGGGACTGGTGCCTATTTTCTCAGGGCTTAGGGCTAGCTCAGTCTCAGCAGGGTGGGACTGGGGTTGGGTGAAGAGAAGGAATGCAGCTACCCTGGGCCCCAAGCTATAGGAAAACGCAACCCTGTCTCCAAAGGCCCACACTTTGTTGAGTAGCTCTGTTTCCTGGAACCTGACCTTCCCCAGCTCATGACCTTGACTTGTTTTTGAGAATACCCTGACCCTCCCTAACTCTCTTTGACCCTCCCTGACCCCTCCTAATCACATGATGGGTGATCACATGATTTTTTAATTTTTTTTTATTTTCTCATTGCCCCATTGTCTCCCTTCTGTAAAACTACTCATGATTTTACTCCTTAAAAGGGGCCCAAGAGGTGGATTTGGGGCTGCCCTCTTTAACGTGACTTAGGAGGCAGTTGCTGGCCAGTTCTTGGGTGCACCCCAATAAAAAATCAAGCTTGCCTCTAATTCAGCTTGAATTGTGGTTGTGGTCTTATTCTCACCATTGGAATTAACATTCGCCTACAGTTTCAAATGTTCGGTCCATTATCATCATGACAAGGAGCATGGTGGCGTGCAGGCAGACATGGTGCTGGAGCTGAGAGTGCTACATCTTGCAGGCAACAGCAAATCAACTGACTGTCACACTGAGGGAAGCTTGAGCAAAAGAGACCTCAAGGCCCGCCCCCACAGTGACACACTTCCTCCAATATTGCCACACCTCCGAATAGCGCCACTCCCTTTGGGGGTCATTTTCTTTCAAGCCACTGCATGTGGTCATCAGCTCAGCACTGCCTTCAGGGCTCTATTGTTTTACTTGATGCAAGCATCCTGGCCTCGAGGCACCCAGTCTTCATGAAGGACCAGTGGGTTGGTTGGTTTGTTTTTGTCACTGAGAAGGACATAAGAGAGATACAAAATGCATAGATGATGTGTCCAAGGTCATGAGTTATCCTGTGTCTACTAGTCTCACTGGGAGATAAGCCCTCAGGTGGTCTCCTGGTGTCAGATTCCTCCCTTCTACTCCTTCTGCCCCCAAATCAGCCCATTCATAGTTCAGGATTATTCCCCTAGTTCTCTGAGCTGTTGCAGTGTCTTGTTATTTCCAAACAGTTGAGACTCCTTTATCTGACTCTCTAAGCAGTGCTTTGTGATGGGTAGCTGTTCCAACTTTGACCTGGAAGCACTACCCCTAGCGAGGCTTCTGGTAACTGCCACACCTTCCTATGACCTGCCCCTGGCGTGGGGGCCAGGACGAGAGCCCTTAAGACCGAAGATCCGGATGTGCCCGGCCTCTTGGTTCCTGGTGATCCTGGATGCTGCATGGGAGACTGAATCAGAGTTTTCCAGAGAACCCTGCTGGACTGCACCTCACCTCTCCTGGATCCTGTAACCAACCCCTTTACTGTCCATAAGTTACCCTGAAATAAACCTCCTTTTATGCTACGTGGAGTTGCCTTGTTAAATCCCCACATTAGGGCTTCTCCATTTGCCCATCTCACCCTTTCTTTTCTTGTCCTTATTAATGAATAAAGCCAAATAATATCTATGTCCCAGTGCCTGAGACCATTTTTACCATATACAGCAAAAGAATTTGCAGGTATGATTAGGTTAAAGGTTGGAGATGGTGAGAATTTTCCTGAATTAGCTAGAAGGACCATAAGTGTAATCACAAACATCTTTTTTTTTTTTCTTAAATGTATGTATGTCTGTGTGTATGAAGGTGTACATGTGTGTAGGTACTCATAGAGGCCAGTCACACAATATGGTGCTGAGATCTGAACTCTGGTCCTCCGCTAGAGCAGCAAGCCCTCTTCACCATAGAGCCATCTCTCCAGCACCACAGATAGCTTTAAAAGAGAAGGGCTGTGGTGGTGTCAATGAGAATAGACCCCATAGGCTCATATATTTGCATGCTTAGTCCCCAGTTGGTAAGCTGTTTGGGAACGATTAGAAGGATTAGGAAGTGTTCTTCAAGGGAGATCCAGTAGCTACAAGCAGACACTGATATAGTTCTTTCCAAGTGGTCATTCCTGAGAGGTATTTCAGAGACAGATCCTTCAGAAGAGATCTGAAGGGGCTGGGGCATACATGAGACCTAGGGTTCTATACCCCAGTACTACAGAAACTGGGCATAGTGGTGCATGCCTGTAAGAAGGAAGATCAGAAGTTCAAGGTCATCCAGTTACGCAGTGTGCTGACTAGTTTTATGTCAGCTTGACACAAGCTAGAGTCCTTTTCGAAGGGGGACCCTCAACTGAAAAAATGACACCAGACTGGCCTGTGGACAAGTTTGTGGCGCATTTTCTTGATTGACGGTTGTTGTAGGAGGGTTTAGCTCACTGTGGGCGGGGCTACTCCTGAGCTGGTGGTCCCATGTGTCCTAAGAAAGCAGGCTAAGCAAGCCACGAGAAGCAAGTCAGGAAGCAGCACTCCTCCGTGGCCTCTGCTTCAGTTACTGCGTCCAGGAACCCGCCCTAACTCTCTTTCATAATAGACTGTGGATAGGACATGTAAGCTGAAATAAACCCTTTCCTCCCCAAGTCACTTTTGTTCAGGGAACCCTTGCTAAGACACATAGTGAGCTTGAGGCCAGGTTGGGCTATGTGAGAATGTGTCTCAAAATCAATCGATCAGTTAATAAATACATGGGAGTGGATATGACCAGAATACCCGATTGTTGTTATCCTAATCTTTTTTTTACCATAATGGCACATGGAGTAGGAAGGTAGCTGTAGCTTGGGTCTCTAATAGAATCTTTGAGATAGTCCGTCATTCCTATATCTCTTGCCTCCAAGCTTCTTGCTGTGCGAGAACTAGCCCCTTATTTGGCTCAGCCACTGTATTGTGTTCTTTTATATTAACCCTATGATCCATTACTTTATTTGTGGGGAGGTTCCTCCTTTCTATTTTTGATTCCAGTGTTCTCGTGCATTGTATCTTAAGCTATCATTAGATCTAAATGATCAGCAGGTAAAAGTAAGTGAGTGCACTGGGGTTCGATAGCTCTGGTCTATTGGGTATGGCAAGGGTTGCAGGCATTATAGCAGATGTACCTAAAGTTCTTTGTGACTTCACACAGAAAAGCTTCCTTCTTGTTTATATGAAGTGCTTTCTGGAGTATGTTGTCATTCATGGATGTGGGCTCTCACCTTCTTGTGGTTCTTTGCTGCATTGTCTACATACAGTAGTCTGGCACAATGAAGAAAATGGACACACATTCCCAGGTAAGTTGGGCCACAAGAAAGGGAGGTGTGGAAGGCTTGCTCCCACTTTTTCCCCAGGGTACTCTTGAGGAGGGAGGAGGGAGAAGTATTTAGAAAGAAGGATGGAAGGGAGAGAAACAGAAACACAGGATAGCCTTGGGAGAGCCTGGATCATTATCCTCTGGCCCCTTCTGTCTCTTCTAAAAGACCTTTTATAGAAATGCCAAGAGGTGGAGCAAAAGACTTCCCCCTAGCACAGCCAAGTGCAGACCCTTCCAATCACCTGGTAACTACACAGGTGGTCAAGCAACCCTCTAAGGCAGCCCTGCTGAGTAAAGCAAGCTCAGATCTCACTAGGAAACCCTTGTGGGCCTCCACAGGATGTTTGGGCAGGGCATGGTGGTAAACTTCTGTAATCACAGCACTCAGGAGGCAGAGGTAAGAGGATCACATGTTTGAGGACATCTTGGTTTATGTATTAGGATTCTGTTTCAAAAAAACAAAAATATCATGCCTGCAGGGCCAGGCCTGTAATCTCAGTTAATCAAGGAACTGAGGCCAGAGAATTGCAAATTTGAAGCTTACCTGGGCTACAGAGAGAGTTCAGGGCTAGCCTGGGCACTTAGTGAGATCCCATCTCAGAACAAACAAAAGGTGTGTGTGGGTGGGGGGCGGGAGCAAATTTGGCTCAGTGGTAAAACTTGTCTAACTTGTGAGAGGTTACAGGTTCAGTCCCCAATATCAAACCAACCAGCCAGCCAGCCAGCCAGCCAACCAGCCAACCAACCAACCAACCAACTGATGATATTTGAACACAAAATCAGCCAACCAACTGATCAACCGATTCATGACATGTGAACACAAAATCGCCTACAAAATGACAGATTCATAGGATTTGATCTAGTCTTACATGTGTGATTTTAAGCAAGGGGCTCTGTGAATCTTTTCTTCAAAGGTCCCAGTGCTCTCTTAAGGAAGTCAGAGAATGTCTGCAAAGGACTTAGGACCACATCTGACACATAGTAAGTGACTCAAAAGGACAAGCTTTAAATTTTTTATTTTTTATTTATTTATTTATTTTACCCAGAACCTAGTACAGAATCCTGGCACATGCTAGCCACTTTTTAATTACCTTCTTTTCAGGAGATAGAAATAGAGCTCATGTGGCATAAGTTCACCCTCTAAAGAGTATGTGATTTGGAGAGTTTTAGGACGTTTATGAAGATGTGTCCCTGTCACCACAGGATCCTGGCCCAGTTTTCATTCTGTGGAAGGAAACTCACACCCATTAGCAGCCACTTAGCTTTTGTTTCCAAATGGCTGTCACAGCATCTTTCTAGGTCAATCAAGCTCAATAAAGTTATTGACTTTATTTTATAGAATTAAAGAAACAGTTCCTGTTTACTCAACAACCACTGGTACTCAGCACCCATAGACAATGCATACTTTCTACGGGATAACAAAAAAGACAAAAACAGCAGCCACACTGTTGCTGACAGTGACACTGGCTGGGCCTTTCCAGTGCCAGCAGGGTGCCATGGCCTGAGCCTGTGCTTTGTCTCTGTAAGAGAATTTGAAAGGAAGATGGGCAATGATAGCTGTAGTCTCCACGTTCTCACCTCTTCCTCCCTGCTCCAGTCATGACAGCTGATGTTTCTGAATGAGCAGAGACTGAACCAACGTCCAGGGAATTGCCTCAAAAGCCCCCCACCCCAAAGTATTAACCTTCTGATTTCGGAAATTTTCATAAATAGCATTATTTTGGTCACACACAAACAAGGGTGAGTCAAAGTGAAAACGGCCTAGTTCTCCTTCTTAGCTAAGAAAGACTACTCAGGGTGTGACATCCGGAATGGTGTTTGATGAGGCTCAGTCACAGCTGAAGAAGGAAATGCTTTTTTACCTATTGAATTTTTTTTTTTCCTCTAGGAGGAAATTCTTTTATTTTTATCATGCACCTTAACAATCACCTTCTCTTACATTCTGTTTTTTTTTTTTTTCCAATTTCATGTCTTCTAATGTTTTAGGAGTAATTTTCATTTTTGTATGTGTATGTCTCTGTATGGATAAGTGAGTGTAGACGCCTGTGGAGGCCGGAAGACAGAATTGGATCTCCTGGAATTGGAATTACACTTGATTATTGTGAGATGCATGAGATGGGTTCTGGAAACCAAACTCAGGCACTTGGAAAGAGCAACAAGCACTCTTAACCACTGAGCGATCTCTATAGCCCCCTCTATTTTTTAAAAATGTGGAATGCCCATGGAGGTCGATAACTGGTTCTCCCCTTCCTTCAGTGGGTTCCCTGGACTGCACTCAGGTCGTCAGCCATGGTGGCAAGTGCTCCTAACGCTGAACCATCTCACTGGCCCTGATTAATAATTAATTGTGTATGTATTTACTGCTATTGAGATATATTCTCATCTCACTAGGTAGCCCTAACTAGCATGGAATTTGATAGACCCCAGTGAACCTTGAGTTCATAGAGATCTGCCTGATTCTGCACCCCCACCCAAATGCTGGGGATTAAAGGCATGCACCACCATGCCCAATCTTCTAGTTTAATTTTTGAATAATTTAAGAATTCTTAAATTGGAGGCTGAAGAGATGACTCAGTACTTAAGAGCATATGCCCATCCTCCATCCTCTGTCATCACCTCTTTTTACTTTTACCCCAATCTACACAGAGATACACACAGTCTCTCTCTCTCTCTCTCTCTCTCTCTCTCTCTCACACACACACACATACACACACACACACACACACACACACACACACACACACACACACACACACACAGAGACACACACACAGAGAGCCTAGATACTGCATATGGGTGAGAACATGTGGTTTTTGAATTTTTGAATTTGAGTAATAACTTGCTTAATATTATACTTTCTAAATCTACCCATTTTCCTGAAAATTTCATTTTTCTTTGTGGCTGAAGAAATTTCCATTGTTTATATGTACCACATTTTCATTATCTATCCATCAGTTGATGGGCATCAAGATTGGTTCCATCTCCTTGCTATTTTGAGTAGACAGAAATAAACACAGATGTGCAAGTATCTGTCTGGTAAAGGTATGGACTCCTTGGGGATGCCCAAGAGTTGTGTAGATGGATCATACTGTAGCTCTATTTTCAATTTTTTGAGAAACCTCACTACTAATTTCCATAGTAGATATACTATTCTTTACTCCTGCCAACAGTGGGTAAGGGTTCCTCTGATTCCTCTTTTCCACATTCTCCACAGTGGTTTGTGATCAGATTTCTTGATGATGGCCATTCTGATTGGGATGAGGTGTTATCTTGAAGTAGATTAAATTTTCTTTGTCTTTTTTTTTTATGACTAGAGCTGTTGATGAAATGTCATCATGGAAAATAAGTCAATTTAATCTTGACATCACTCTGCAGGGTTGATGGTTTCAAAATGCTAATTGCTGTCTGTACCTATGGGGATGGTTCATTGCTCTTGGTTTGGAAATAGGCCAGTTCTCTTTTGAAGCAGCTGTGGCTACGGCGCACTGCTCTAACTCTAGCCTTGGTTCTGCCCCCTTTCAGTCCTTCTTTGAAAGTAGGAGCTGCTGTCTATTGAGAGGAGCAACAACAGACTTGGCTACAGTTTCTTTCTTTGGACAATGGGATGCACTGGATTTTCAATTCAAGGTACTGCATTTAAGAGTTTGTTTACCTAATTCTTGACATTCAAGCAGGTGTGACCAGGAACAAGGATGTTTATACAAAGTGTTACTGAAGAGCAGAGCTTCTTGAAGACAGAGGCACCAGTTTGTCTGTCTGTCTTGGTTCACTGATCACAGTTAAAACTGCAAGACAGAAAGTGATGAAATCGACTGCTTTCAAGCAACAAACACATTTACTGAAGATAAAGCACTCAAAATACGATCAAACAGCATCAGAACCTTGACCTGGCTGTTCCTTTCTTTGAGAGTTGGAGTTGAGCTTCCTATCTAGCTGTGTATAACTCTTGGGATCCCCGAGGTGGTGCTGCCCAACTGTATTCTATTTGGATTTATTACTATAGATGTCACTCAGGTCTGTTATCTCTGGTCAATGAATGTGCAGGGCTTGAGCAGGTCCAGTCCTTATTTCAACTGAAACATGGCAGTGTTGGTCACTGTTCAGCCTTTCCTGCTCTGGTCCTTGCTAGGGGCACAATTGGTCAATGCCAGCTTAGCATTGGGTCCCAGGTAAAGAGAAGTGAAATTGGGTTGGTGTTTTCAATTGGTTCCACCAACACAAACATTACAATATAGTATGCATGTTAAAAAGGAAGAACTGTGAAGATTCTACCCAAGTAATATCACATGTAAACTTCTTCCTGGTGTCTCTTTGAGAGATTATATATTTATTCAGACACTGCTTCCACACTTGCACTCATTAAAAAAACAAACAAACAAAAAACAAACAAACTTGTTAGTGGGGTCAATTAGTGGTCTTTATAAGATCATTATTTTATGAATGTCTTCATTACTAGCATTACTGATCTGATTTCTAGAAAAAACTCCAGTGCTTTACAAGTAGCCTCAAAATAGCTTTACAAATGGCCTCAAAAGCTGAGCATTTCTTGTCACAGGGACATATAAAATATGATGCTTCAAGCCGACTACTTTCTCAAAGAAGAGTTTTAAAAATTAACTTTGGCCAATGTCAGAACCATTATGGTACTTGTACGACCTCCAAGATGACTCTTGAAGGAGAAAGACTTTGAGATGTGAGTTATGGCATATTTACTAGAAACTGATTACACTATTTTATAGCACATTAAATAACGCAGTGTAGCTCCTACGAGACGAACACCGTTCACCCGCTGAAGATGGTCTACACATGTATAAATGCATTCTTCTATAAAAAGCGATACAGGATTTCTAATGAAAGTTGGAGCTAAGAAGAGCTTTAGTACTGAGTTCACAAGAGTCACCTTAGGGAAAAAACGCTCAGCAGTTTGAAATTTAAATGCTCCCTTAATATAGTTTCTGTTGCTCATTGCATATGACCTTCACAGAACACACGTCCATTTGTAATTATTTGCGTAAGGAGCATTAAATCTTAGGAACTGTAGCTTTTTCATATCGTACTATGAAAGTTACTTTCCAAGAGCAGATAAAGTATGAACCTGTAGCAGCTTGTTTGAGAAAATCTTAAACGATTCATGGGTCTGCCTATGGGGGAGCAAAGGCAGATTTTCCTTTTCTCTTTTTACCCTCTCAAAATTGTCCCCTTTAGGATCCCAATGAGCAGCACTGAGTATAGCTGCTGGCACAGTGTTGCATGTGCTTTTCCAGGGGAAACGATCATTCGTTTACCCCAGATATGGCACCAGTGGCAGACCAAAGGAATGAATCCCCTCAAATCTAGCTATGTGAACCAATGAGTTAGGTTATGGTTACTAATTGGGCGAGTGGGTTACTAACAAGAGCATGGATGAGGTTTTATTTACTGGAACAGGGAACAACTTCTGAGTGCTTACACCACTGCTATGATTACTCTCCCAGTAATCATCAATTGTCTACACATCCTGGGAGGGGGGAGGGGAGTGGGCAGAGGGAGGCCTCGTCCCTCCCATCCCCCAGCAACTGTTAACTATGGGCCTTCCCCCTACAATGGAGCATGAATATGCTCATTCCTGTTCAGTTCCTGTGCTGGCCATCACAGCTTTGAGGAGTTGAAAAGGACAGCGGCCGTGTCGTGCCCAGAGGACCGTGTTTCACAACATAGAGCAAACGTTGCCCTCTTGGTTTGTGATTGCTGGTGTCCTTCTGACCTGGAAATAACCTGTCAAACCTGAACTTGTATAACACGAGGTGAACACAGAGAACTTGCTGGCTCTTTCCTCCTCTGCTTCCAGTTGACAGTTCCCAGTGTCTCAGCAGATAAGGAGAGAAAGTGTGGTGGTTTGAGTCACAATGTCCCAATAAACTCGTGTGTCTAAACTCCTGACCCCCAGTTGGTGGCACTATCTGGGGAGGCTTAGGGGAGGCAGCCTTTTGGAGGAAATATGTCATGGGAGGCAAGCTTCATGCCATTTCCAGTTTGTCCTTGATGTTTCATGAATTCTCGGCTTCTTGCTCTGGATACCTAATTATCTTCCAAAGGCCTTTCTCCTCCTCTTCTTCCTCCTCCTCCTCCTTCTTTCTTTCTTTCTTTTTTTTTTGTTTTTTGTTTTTTGAGACAGGGTTTCTCTGTGTAGCCTTGGCTGTCCTGGATCTCACTCTGTAGACCAGGTTGGCCTCAAACTCACAGAGATCCACCTGCCTCTGCCTCCCGAGTGCTGGGATTAAAGGCGTGTGCCACCGTGCCCAGCATGGCCTTCCTTCTAATATCACCCCACTGGATTTTATAGAATGAACAAGAGGAAATAAACATTCAAGCCACAACTCTCTCTTAGTTGTACCCTCTTTATTCCCAGCTCTTCAGAATGACTGCCTTGGAGGACATCCAGGGTTCCCTTTCATTTGTTTTTTCTTCTTCTCTAGGATCCAGATGACCCCATCCTAGGTGTCTCCAAGACCTCCATGCATCCAGGGACACCACATCCTTTTATATATTAAATGGCCCCCGTTGGTGCTACCGTCCCTGGTTCTACCATCCCTGGTACTCTGCGACCTTCAGCAGCAGTCTTGCCGGGGTTTCCCTGAGGTTTTCGGGAGGAACTTATGCTCTTCTAGTCCTTCTGTGCTGAGATCTGCTTTCCTGATCTAGCCTGGAAGCTGAACCAGAGGCTGTTGACCTCCATCCATGTGCACAGGATTCCCAGCCCAAGCACCATTCTTCCCCCTTATTTCTTGTGTCTTCATCTTTGTGCATTGCTGGTATGTTCTTTGCTCCAGATCTGAACTCTCAAGAATTGTGACTTCCTTGATTTTTCTATGACTGTCATTGACAATCACTATGGATTACCCAGGGTTCGGGGATTTCGCTACGTCTGGCGTGGGATATCTGAGGGAAAAATTCTACGTACACTATATTCTTATGTCTGTTAACTTTATTCTTCTAAGACAAAATTTTATCAATACATTTACAGCTCTGTCAGGCATTCAGGGCAGGAATAACTCTAGATGCACCAAGCTCCTTATCCATCTACTTTATTTCTCTGGGATAAAATCCTGTCTCCATAGCTTCAGTTCTGTCCTGACACTCGGTTCCTCTTTGTTCCCTCATTTACTGTCCTCTCATAGTCCTGTTAACTAAGCTCTTATGCTTCCTGCCTCATCTTCGTCCTCTGTTTCTTCTCCCTCCATCTCTACTTGCTCTCTGCTCCTGGCTCTGGTGAACTCTACAAGAGTTCTGCCTAACCATCGATGAAACCTCTGTGTTCTTCTCTACTCCCTGGTCATGCCATTCTGTCTTACAGAAAAACGCCTGTGCCTCCTCTCCCTGGCCACGCTGTTCTCTGCCTCCTCAAGAATGTTGTTCTACCTTCCACCTTGATATGTAAAAACCTCTTGTTCTCAGTCAGTTGCTCTTGAGAGCCACTAGGCCTCAATGCAAGGGGATGGTCTGAGCTTCATTAGCACAGAAACAAAGCTATGCATCTCTCACTAGCTTGTCTTTGCCTAGGTGACCTTATCCAAGTACTGGCTCCTGCAGGGAAGTTAGGTACCTAGAAGTTCAGCAGGTCTGAGGAGCTGAACTGTTTGCCAAATGGTCTGGGAATATTTGGGCATGCAAGATTTTCATAGCAGAAGACTGCTGAAATATTAAGAGCTGGATAACACCAAGTATTTGCAATAAATGGCTTGCCTTTTGACAGGCTCTTGGCTGGTCAAAGTATAGCTTTAATACACAGCTGAATCTCTATAATATATTCTTGTGGCCCACTACAAGTTTAGTTAGTATTGGAACTTATTCCTAGCAAATCAGGTCAAACTCGTGACTCTTCCTCCTTCTTTTCCCCCTTCTAAATCCTGTGTAGAAACGGGAGTGGGGGTGGAGGTGGGGTGAACCTCCATGATGTCAGAGCGTCAGGTCAGGTAAGGGGCTGGGGTCTGGTGCATTTTCCCATGTGTCCATGTTGCTCTTAGGAATGGACGAGGCTTGGTTCTTGTCCTTCACACTAGCACTTGAGGTACCTCTGTTCTTCCCACTCACTCTGCAGGTCGTGGTTGGTGAGTCCTTGACCTGACTGTAAGGCCTTCTTTGCACTCCTAGGCAAGGTTCTGGAATTCAGTGACGCTGCCTCAGGTTTTTTGTTTGTTGTTGTTTTTTTGTTTTTTGTGAGACAAGGTTTCTCTGTGTAACAGCCCTAGTTCTCCTGGATCTCGTTCTGTAGACCAGGCTAACCTCAGTCTCATAGAGATCTGCCTGCCTCTGCCTCCCAAGTGCTGGGATTAAAGGGGGGCGCCACCACCCCCTGCCCAGCCGTAGAGACCTTTCTACCCGCAGTCTGCAGAGTACAGAGGACCTCTGTGGGCCTGATGTGCTTGCTTTGCTCTTAGATCCGTGAATGAGATTATGTTAAGCTGAATCACTTGAGGAAATGTAACCACAAACGGTTATTTGATCAGTCTTTCCCTGCATGCAGCAAACCATACAATTCTTTTGGGAGAGTTTTTGTTTGTTTGTTTGTTTTTTACATATTAAGGCTTGAAAATAGCCGTGATCACCGGAGACTAGTAGTTGGGATTGCAATGATCTGAATAAATGGATTCTTTGAAGTCATCTCTTCTTCCCTTAGCTCTGTATCCCCCCCCCACATGTATTGCTTATAAATATCCCCAGAATTAATGACTCTAGCCCAAATAGCCAGTGTCCACTATTTCTCAACAATTTTCTTTGTGTAAAAGCATGAGGCTTTGACCATTTCTTCTGACATCACTGTCTCATCGATCCCAAAGTACATGTACATTTTATAAAATGTTTATGTGTTCTCTCTTGTTAATCAGATTAAATATAATTAGGTCCCTAGATCCAACCACAAAGCCTGCTTAAGAGTTAATGGAGGTTGGAGGGCAATTCTCTCTTCCCTACATATACCCCCAAACTGTCTTTGGACTTCATGTTTTCTTCTTTCCCTGAGTTGTTCTGGATGAACCACGTGAGCTCCTTTTCAGACACGGAGGAGGAATTGTCCCTTCTGACTCTTCCCTTTCACAGTTTCAGAAACATCTAAGTGGAGTGGGGGTGGGAACAGATTTTTTTCTGACTAAGCACATTTTATTTAAGTTTCTAATTTATGCCTGCAACTCTAATAGCTTAATGGCCCAAAGCCCAACACCTTTGACTCCAGGGCTCTACCGCAACATGCTCACACAATGGTGTGGGGAGGGTATGGGTCAAATAGCAGTGGCTGACACGTGGACACTGCTGGATGCTGCCAGCGAGAGCAGCCTGGCCGTCACTGTGGCCAGGGCCTGGGCCAGGTGTTTCCGGGGTCTTAGCCTCTTATTCAAGTGTTGGAATAAAAATGAACACAGGTAGCAAAGTAGCAAGGAAACTGCCTTCCAAAATGAAGTGATAGGACAGCTCAGAGAAAAATACCCTGTCAAGAGTGACAGCAGGCCACGGGAGTGAGAATATTCATTCTTGTATGGGGTTTTCTTTTATGGGGTTCAAGGAAGTCTTCCTTTTTTGGGGTTCAAAGGAAGGGGAAGTGTGGTTACTAGGCATAATTTAGGTGGTTTTCTATTTTTGATTGACAGTTTTCAGATTGTATAACCTTTTCTCCACTGAGCATGTCTCTTCCTGGAATGTATCTGATTTTAATGACATGCGTGCTCAATTATGAATATGTATAAGATGGTAAGTAGAGGATTCTCTCTAAAAGTTCACTTAGAGGACAGTTTTCCTTATTGTGCATGAACTCAAAACCAGTTCAGATCTGATCAGCTCCCCTACCTTTATAATCAGACACGATAGGAGCATAATTAAAATAGAATATGCACAAGTTTGATAGTTGTTAAGAGAAAGAAAAACTTATTTCATTGTTCAGAGTAGAGTGTGCATGCAAAGTGATGTGTGTGGTAGTCTTTTTTATTTAAAGATTTATTACTTGTGTTGGTGTGTTTCACCCATATGTATGTGTACCACATGCATTTGGTGCCCCATGGAGGCCAAAAGATGGTGTCAGATCCCCTAGAACTGGAGTTACAAATGTTTGTAGTCTCCATATGAGTGCTGGGAATTGAATCTGGGTCCTGCGGAAGAGCAGTCAGTGCTCTTAACTGCTGAGTGGTCTCTCCAGCCCACAGGTGGGCATCTAAGTTGCTAGGTTAATGGAGATATGCATGTACATAGGGCATGTAGGTAAGAGACGTAGGCTGTCAAGTGCATTATTATGAGTGTGTGAATATTCCAAGCCAAGTGGAGTGAGTCCCAGGGTACCAAGCTGTTCCTTATGCTTACTTACCTCATAAAGAGTTCCTTTCTGAGACCTCCACTCATTCGAAACAAGAACCTCAATTTATGCCACAGGAAAAGAATTTCAGGTCACGAGTATGAAGCAAACTTATATTAATAAAAGGTGGACCTGGAGAGACGGTTCAGGAGTTAAGAGTGTTTTCTATTCTTGCAGAGGACCCAAGTTCAGTTCCCGAACCCATGTTGGGCAGCTCACGACTCAAAACTACCTGTGATTCTGTCTCCAGGGAATCTGATACCTCTGGCCTCCACAGCCACCTGCATTCATGTGCACACATATTCCTACTCGCCCATGCACACGGTGGCAAATAAAATAAATCTCAAAAAAAGAAAAGGTTTTAGGAGCTGGAGAGATGGCCCAGTGGTTAAGAGCACTGACTGCTCTTCCGGAAGAGCAAGGTTTGATTGCCAGCACCCACATGGTGGCTCTCAACTGTTTGTAATTCCAGTTCCAGGAAATCCAGTGCACTCCTCTGGCCTGGAGTGGTTTTTAAACTCATAGCAGTCCTCCTGCTTCAATTTTCTATGTGATGGGATTATACACATATACCACTATACTTTGAAATTTTAAGTGTGCTAACATTAGTTATATGCACAATTTAGATGGATTTTGAAGTTATGTTTTTTTAAGATTTATTTTTATTTTATGTACATTAGTGTTTTTCCTGCATGTATGTCTGTGAAGGTGCCAGCCAGATCCCCTGGAATTGGAGCAGTTGTGAGCTGCCATGTGGGTGCTGAAATTGAACTTGGGTCCTCTGGAAGAGCAGCTAGTGCTCTTAACCACTGAGCCATCTCTCCAGCCCCAAAGTTACATTTTTCAAGGGATTTAAAATATTAAGGGCTGGAGAGATGGTTCAGAGGTTACCGGCATGTACTGATTTGCAGAAGAGCAGAGTTTGATTCTCATGACCTACAATGGATGACTACAACCACCTGTAACTCCAGGTCCAAGAGAGCTCTACACCTCTGACCTCTTCAGGCACCTTCAATGCCAATGTTGATTTATGTGTGTTGTGTGTGTGTGGGTCTACACGTGTGTGCAGGTATGCTCACTGTGTGCATGGGTAAGACTGGGGACTGATTTTGGATGTCTTCCTCTACTGCTCTTCATCCCATTTTTTGAGACAGGGTCTTTTGGTGAATGTGGAGCTCTCATTCATCCAGTCTGGTTGTCCATGGCATAGGGACTCTCCTATCTACTCCCCACATTGTCCTCCAGTGCTAGTGTTTCAGATGAGAGCTGCCATGCCCAGCTTGTAGATGCTGGGGACCCCAAGGTTCTCATGCATATACAGCCAGTTCTTACCCACTGAGCCCTAGCCCTGTCAGTGTTAATTTTTTTTTTTTTTTTTTGGTTTTTCGAGACAGGGTTTCTCTGTGTAGCTTTGCGCCTTTCCTGGAACTCACTTGGTAGTCCAGGCTGGCCTCGAACTCACAGAGATCCGCCTGGCTCTGCCTCCCGAGTGCTGGGATTAAAGGCGTGCACCACCACTGCCTGGCCAGTGTTAATTTTTATTATGACTAGATGCTTCACAAAATATATTTTAGAGAATCTATTTGAATTTTTGTTTGCATTTTTTATAAGTCAACAATTCTGAAGATTCAGAGATGGATACTTGTACAAGACTATGGTCTCCTCTTGTCTCTGCCTTTACTCCCTTAACATATACCATTCAGTCTATTCCATCCCCACAGCTCCCCTTAGAGTATAGCATTCTTTTTTTTTTTTAAGTTTTTCGAGACAGAGTTTCTCTGTGTAGCTTTGTGCCTTTCCTGGAACTCCCTCTGTGTAGAGGTACCAGGATGGACTCGAACTCACAGAGATCCGCCTGCCTCTGCCTCCCCAGTGCTGGGATTAAAGGCATGTACCACCACTGCCCAGCCAGTATAGCATTCTTCTTCCATGAGAGTGGAGTGGGTGAGGGTCACAGGACTGGGGTAACTCCTTATGTAGAAGATTGCAGTGCTTTCTCAGGATTTAATCTACCACCCCTACCTTGCCTTCTCTGCTACCTCTGCGACAGGGCTTCTCTCCTGGAGTTCTTCTCCCTCCTTTTGCTCTTCTGTCCCTCTCTTACCCTTTGACATTCCTTCCCCTTTGCCCCACATTCTAAATCTTAAACATGTTAAGAATTAGATTTACCACCCCCCCACACACACACGTTAGTGTTCAGTTGTGTTAGTTGCTGTAAAATTTTAGCTTGAAGAAAGGTGATTTAGCTGAGATCAGGCTGGACTTGAGTGGCCCATCTTAGTCTCTACTATTGTTATAACTACAGTCTCTGTGCCAGATTACAATTCAATTTTTAACAGATTTATTTATTTATTTGAATGTTTATTGAAGTATACCTATACACTGTAAAAAGCACAAACTGTAAGTGAAATTTTATATCTGCGTACTCCTGTGTAACCACAGCCCACACCGAGGTATTTTCAGCACCAGGCAGATCCCTCCATATCGTCCACAGTGATCTTCTCCAGGGCAACCTATAGGTACATTGGCCTGTGCTTAGAGCTTCCTAGACAAGTCCTCCCTTGTTTCATTTTTTGACAGTGTTGCTCTAGCTGGGCACTGCACTCAGCAGGGGAGGGCTGGGCACTTCCTTACCCTTAGTAGGCAGTGGTGTGACTCAGTACAGGGTTTGCATCACCTATTAACTTTTGTGGCTGTGTAACACGGAGACAATGGCCATGTCAACTTGGGAGTGTTACGAGGATCAGTATCTGTACAATGCTTCATGTAAATCTTTGTGATAAACAGCTCTATATTCAGGGCTGGCTCCAGTAGGAAATCATCAAATACCTATCTTAAACTGTCTGCTTGTGGGATAGATTTCTTCTGTTGGACGCTGTATCCGTGTGTAGGCAACTTTAAAGGGGTAAAGATTCAGTATGGCTCCCAGTTTCTGTCTATGGTACTTAGCTCCTGTTATTCTAGGCTGGCGGTGAGGCGGAACACTAAGGCCATGGTAACCTGTGGAGGAGAAAGCTGCGGAGAGAAAGGGATACAGGACGGGGCCAGGGTAAGAGAGAGTCTCCAAGGACACACCCCGGCCTTCTCCAACGAGGCTCTGCTTACTCTTCGCCACCTCGTAATAATGCCATCATATTGTGACTACATGAGAGCATTAATTCACTGGTTAGGGCAGAGCCCCCAGGATCCAATCTCTCCCGAAAAGGCCATCAGCTGACAGACAGCCAAGGTCCCCAGCACATGAGCCCACAGAGGGCATTTGAGATTCAAAGCACTACTTGGCACCCCCAGAACTTCATTTTAGGAATAAAGTTGCGCGGCTTAGGAGATCTGCAAGATTTCTTGGACCTTCTGGAATTAAATACTGCGCCTCTGGTTTGTTTCCTCTGATTTTTAGCAGCCCGAGTCACAGGAAGATTTGTGGGCAAATGGGTCAGCACGTTGTTCTTTCTCAGTATAGCGCCTTCATTTCAGTACAGCGTTTACTTAGCAAGCGCCAAGCTCCGTCATTCATGTTCCGTTTGTACCTCGCTCTCTCTCCAGGTGAGGCCCAGTCTCTAGGGCAATCTCACCGTGGCGCCATCTCCCTTTCAGGAGCATCCATTTCAGGATCTGCGGCGGTCCCTTTAAGGCCCTGGAAAGGGCCGGCTCGTCGGTTGGGCGGAAAGGCCACGCCCCCGTCACGTGTCCTTGGTGCCATTGGGCGGAGCCAGAGCCTCTAAGTTGCCGTCACTTCCGGCTCTCTGTCAGTCCGGAGCGAGCGAGCCAGCTAGAGGCTGTTGGACGGCAGGAGCGGAGCGTGAGTGCGCGGGGACCCCCCCCAGGCCCCATCTCTCGGGGCTGCGGCCAGGCCGACCCCGGTGTCCCCGCCAGGCTGCCGCGGACCCTCCGCTCCCCTCGGCCGCCACGGCCGCGAGAAATGGCAGCCGTGGCGAGCCTCCGCGCCCCCGCGCCGCGGGCCTCGCGAGGCGGCCGCGCCGGGAGCCGAACCGGGGCGGTGGGCGCGGGCGAGCGGGCTAGCGGGCGGGCGGGGATCCGCGAGGGGTGGCCGCGCGCACCGCCCAGCACAATGTGGCGGGGCTCCGGGCGGAGGCGCGGGCGATCCGCCTGGCGGCTGCGCTCGCCGACCCCCCGACCGGGACCACCGGCTCAGGAAGGGAGGCCTCGGGGACGGTGGCCCCGCCGGGCCGAGGGGAGGGGGGCGCGCCTCAGGCGACCATGGCCGGGCTCCCGGGCGAGGATAAAAAATGGCGCTGGCGCAAGGCCCTCCTCACCCGCACGTTCTCGGCGCCCCACGCCCCCTTCCTCAGACCGGTTGGAGCCCCAGCCCTCGCCGCGGGGCCTTGAGGAGCTTCCGGGCCGCGACCCCCCCCCCCCCCCCCCCAGGCGCCCCGCGCCTTCCCACCCTCCAGTGCCCTGCGCGCTGCGATGTTGTCTCTGCTCCTCCCCCACGCAAGTCACCCCTTTAGTTACCATTTGCTCGAATCACGAAGCACCCCCCTACCCCGGCCCCCCCCCCAAAAGCAACCTAGTAAAGCCTCATTGAAGTTACAAGTCAAAGTATAAAGAAAGGACTGGCTTTAGTTACCATGACATTGTGTTCTTACTGGGTAGATGTAGGTTAGATAATGACGTGGTTCTTTGAAATCATTTCAGTTCCCTAGACAGCTTTTCGTAATGGAAGATAGGTAAGGCTGGCAGTTTACAGATGAAAAATGGTTTCTGTTCAGGTTAATTCTCTTTTTCAAAATAGGTTTTTTTGGCCAGTTGCGTGAACAGCTAGCATGGGAAAGTAAACTAACTTGATTTGGGCGACTGGGTTGTGAAATGGAGCAGCAATAAGAGGAAAAGCGGATGAACCTGGTTATGAGCCTTGCTGTTCCCGCTGTGTTTACTCTTAATGGACTGACCAGTATGGTCGTGCTGGCTTGATTTGAGCGTTTTGGAGTTAATGGTCAGGGTTTGGATAGCCCACTTTTGCCTTGGCCTTATGTTCTGGAACATTGAATGCCAGTTTGGTCTAGAGAGCTGGGTTATAATTTTTTTGGCGTGGGAGGGGGAATCTGAAGTCTTTTTGTGTTGTGTTTATTAGGCCTTTTAGGCCATATAGAAACTAATAGTCTTGAGATGGAGAGAGAAAAAGATACTTTGGTAATTAGCTTTTTGCCATCTGGAATAAAAATCTTGAAAAGGAGTTAGGACATGCCTTAGGATTCCTTGAAATTTGGGTTAGATTTAAGATAGTCTGCCCTTCGTTTTATGGTTGGGCACTAAGTAAACAAGCGCTGGGCTGTGTGTCTCTCTGGTGAGTTTTGCTCTGCACATAAAGCCCTCAGATTTTACTTATTTACCAAAGTAGAAAAATGAGTGCAAAATACTGTGAACTGTGTCTAACATTGTGAACTCTGATTATTGCCTGTTATTTTGATAGTGTGGCCACAAAGTGAAAATTAGTGTATACAAATAAAAGATGAGTAATAATGGCAAGATTAATTAGGTATCACACTTTCATAGACAAGCTGTTTGTCTTATGTTGGAGCTACATTAGGTCTAATCCTAGCGTGAGTGGAATTATGTACATTGCTTTTGATTTTAAAGTGATTGTTCTCAGCTGCTTTCTTACAGTCTACCCATAAACTTTATAACCCCTCTAAAATCAGTTCTTAAAAAGACTCATTGACTTTGAGAAAGAGGTGAAGGAATGTGCACATGGCTTTTCTTTGTCCTAACTGGCCTCTGAGTATTTGGCTGTGCTTGTTATTTGCAGTTTACACATGTGGCCAGTGTAATGATTCCAGTACCACAAAATGGCAGAATGAGCCATGGAACTTCTTGGGTGTTTTTGTTGTTGTTGTTTTGTTTTTTGACTGGGAGAGAGCTAAGATGAAGGTAATAAAGCACCTTGTAAATTATTCATGTAATGTATTTTTCTTTCAGAATGCCTAAATCAAAGGAACTTGTTTCTTCAAGCTCTTCAGGCAGTGATTCTGACAGCGAGGTTGAAAAAAAGGTAACTTTTACTGTACCAAATTTGTAGTGCATTAATTCCTCTATAATGCTGGCATTCAGTTTTGAAGTGAAAGGCTTATTGGTCTTTTTAGATAGGTTTTGACTACCTCCAACCACCTCAGGTTTCCCTGAGGGCTGGGATTGTGCTACCAATGCTGGGTTCAGAATGTAAGAGGATCTGCAAGGGTATTTTTGTAATGGTAGATGACAGATGGACTGCTTGAGTGGAGTAGGAGCTTCAAAACTCATGTGCAGGCATTAAGTCAGACATAAGAGGTTGTCTTTGTGCTGTACTTGGGGTTCAGTCTGGGGTCCCAGTGCATCCCAAGCAAGTGCCCTAGCCCTCGGTTTACTTTTTATTTGTGACAGGGTCTCAATAAGTTGTCTGGGCTGACCTTGGACTCTTGTCTGCATGCCTTAGCCTCCTGAGTAGCTGTGAGCATAGGCCCAGCTCAGACTAAACAAATACTCTATTGAGCACCTTTAGTAACCCTAAAGCCACAGAAATGCTTTTTTAGACTCGAGCACTCGATTCTAATTAGGCCGAAGACACTACTTACCATTATTTAGAAATCTGTGTCATTCAAAAACCTGCTTAGTCTAGGCTGCTGAGGTGGCTCAGTGGGTAAAGGCTCTTGCCACCAAACTGACAACCTGAGTTTGGTCCCCGTTTTTCCTCATGGTAGGAGAGGAGACCAACTATACCAAGTTTGCCCTCTGACCTCATGCCACATACAAGCATCACAAGTACCACACACACAAAATAATAGCAATAAATCAGACTCCTAAAAGTCTGCCTGATCTGTAGGTAGTAAGTCCCTAGTGGGCTGCATGACTGAAGTTGGAATGAAAACACTAATTTTGATGGCTTTCTCAGTCATTGCTGCCCCCCGCCCCCCCAATCTTAGTTTTGGTACATTTTAAGTTTGAAAGTTACTTGCTTCTAGTAAATAAAGTCATCCAGCACAGCCAACACAAAATGACCCATTTTGTCAGAAAAAACGTTCTCCGTGGTAGGTGACAGCTGTTTTGTCAACTTCATTCCACTTAATTGATCACATCAGTGAAGTGTGACGGAGCAGCCCATCTTGTGGTCAAGACTTCCTTCCACACAGCTGTATCTTGATAGAAACTCATCTCTGAATAAACATTCATATCCTAGAAATTGAACAAATTGCATTCTTCCTTCTTTGTTTAGTTTTGTGGAAAATAGGTAATTAGTAGACCTATGGTTTGCAGATGTTTAAAGCAGCAAGCGGGGCTAGTGATGTGCAGTTGTTAGGGTGCTGGCCTAGCACTCAGAAGTGCTGTGGAGGTGGAAGCAGGAGGATCCGAAGTTCAAGGTCACCTGGGATACAGGGGGCCTGTTCTATGAATTTTTTTTAAGCAGCAAACCCCCCCCCCCCCTTTTCCTTCTTTCTTTCCTTTTTTTAAAAAAATTTTTTAAAGTTTTTTTTTTTCTTCCCCCATCCTTTGCACTACATAACAAAGGGGAGCTCTTTATAGAGAAATTTGGGAAAGCTGGAGCCTATGAATGTAAAGATAGAATATATATCATTTGTAAGTTGAAATTAGGAAGGCTTCAAACACCATACCTAGCTGTACTTGAAGAAATCTTTGTAAAATTTGTATCAGTGTAACATCTAAGTATGTTTATATAACTAATTTATATTGAAGTTATTTGCTGGGCATGTACCAGTCCACAGAATTGCCTTTTGCTTGCTGAGCTGACTTTTGTAGTTTGTTTCATCTAGAACAACTTGTAAGCATTTACATTAAATGCACCTGTGTTTTTCATTTGATAGCTTACTTATGTGTATTCTTAACCTAGCTTTATCAAATTTAATAAAGTAAGTTTAGTAACATTAAAATAGTTTGTATTTGTCCACTAAGAAGGAGCATGTCTGCCCTCTACTGTTTGGGCTGGGAGCTTATGTGAGTTTTTTTTTTTTTAGCTGTTAGCTCATTCTATGAATGAGGATATATAAAAGGCTGCTTCTAAAATATTATGAGGTTGAGTGCTAATCTTTGCTGTGGGATGGTCTGTATGTCAAGTGTGTTGCTGATTGGTCAATAAATAAATCACTGATTGGCCAGTGGCCAGGCAGGAAGGATAGGCGGGACAAGGAGGAGAATAAAGCTGGGAAGTGGAAGGCTGAGTCAGAGACATGCCAGCCGCCGCCATGACCAGCAGCATGTGAAGATGCCGGTAAGCCACGTGGCAAGGTATAGATTTATAGAAATGGATTAATTTAAGCTGTAAGAAAAATTAGCAAGAAACCTGCCACGGCCATACAGTTTGTAACCAATATAAGTCTCTGTGTTTACTTGGTTGGGTCTGAGTGGTTGTGGGACTGGCAGGTGAGAGAGATTTGTCCTGACTGTGGGCCAGGCAGGAAAACTCTAGCTACAAATTTTAACATATCACTGTCTATTTTCAGTGTTCTTTGTATTGAAGTTTTTGAGTTGTTGATTTTCAGTGCCTGGCATAAAATATCATCTTCCTTTCCTAAGCATGTATTGTGCCCCACCCCAAACAGGGTCTCATTACGTAGCTCTGGCAGCCTGGAGCTTGCTATGTAGATCAGGCTGGAAGCATACATTCTTGAAAACAATTCAGATTCCTTTTGGAATATACCAGGAGTTAGTAAGTATTCATATCTTAGTCATAGATATGTTGTTTTTTTTTTTAGGAAGTCACTGTGTATAGCCTAGGCTGTCCTTGATCTTCAGTTTTTCTACCTCAACCTCAGGGTTACAAGGCATACCACCATACTTTTTTTTAAGGAAAGCTTTTGGTAAATTTGATTTTCAAAAGTTGATTAAAAAATTTTAGGCCACTTCCCTTCCCACTTCCAAAGAAGTATTGTATGGATTCTGGGCCACAAAATCACTGTTGTAATATCTAAAGTATCTTTGGGGACTCTGAGAACAGAGTTTAGAAACAATTATTAGTTATAAGTGCAGACTAGATTCATAGTTAAATTTTTTTCATGTACATATTTTTCTTTTAATGAATCAAGAAATTTTTTTGGTTCTTTAACTCTTTAAAGGTAATGAAGTCTTTTGAGCTTGACATGTGTGTATTCTTGCCTTTTCTTTCAAGTTAAAGAGGAAAAAGCAAGTTGTTCCAGAAAAACCTGTGAAGAAGCAGAAGCCTGGTGAGACTTCTAGAGCTTTGGCATCTTCCAAGCAGAGTAGCAGCAGCAGAGATGATAACATGTTTCAGGTAAAGTTGGATTGCATTCACTCCAGTGGAAACACCCTTGAGTGATCTGAAGAACACCAGAAATGTCTTGATCTGATAGCACATTATAGTCTCTGTGTTGTGATCCTCTTGACTAATGATGTTTATTTATTTTTATTTTTAAAAAGATTTATTTACTTATATATGTATTTGAGTGCTCTATTGACTTTTTGCCAGAAGAGGGCATCAGATCCCACTATAGATGGTTGTGAGCCACCAGGTGGTTGCTGGGAATTGAACTCAAGACCTCTGGAAGACCAGCCATCTCTTTAGCCATCTCTTTAACAAATGATGTTTATTAACAAATGAATAGGAAGTCAAGGTAAATTGTTCAATTCTGGGCTATTAGGTAAAGTCTAGAAGTCTTTAGTTTTGCTATATTTAAACAATGCACATCTAATTGTTAGAGAAATCCAAAAGAAGATCTAGAACTATACATTTGGGAAGCAGATTTAAGTAGGTAGGTTTGAGTATTTGGCTGGAAAGTATAAATTTGATAGTATTTGAGAGAAATGGCCTAACTTAGGCTTCATAAGAAACAGAGGGCTAGGGATATAGTTTATGTGTAAAGTGCTTGGTAGCATGTTTAGGCCTTGAGTATGAATGTAAGCTGGAAAAAGAAAAGGTTGAATAGATAAAGTGAGAGATTTGAAAACACAGGAAGAGGCCTGGTTTTGCTTCACTGTTTAAGAATGACTTGTGAGATGAGGCATTGTAAACAAATGATGCTGTGAGATTGCTGAGGTAATTAGAGACTTTAATCTGTATTGAGAAGGAAGAGATAGTGATGGTTACAAAGACGGTAATGAAGAGTGGACCAGAGGACAGATGCCATGATGAAGAGGTAGACCTGATAGTGAATGCAATCACTTGAGGGTCTCTAGTAGCACCTGGAAATCTTGGCTGGGAACTATTCTTGTTGGAGTCTACATATGCTTGACTAAAAAGCCATACATCAGAGAAAGCGTAAACCAAAGAGAGGAGGTGGATGACAGTGTGTGAGTAGTTTTCAAATGGTTGATGAGAGAAGAAAGAGGATGCAAGTTGAGATAAAATGGTGAAAGAAAACTAAATAGACAGAACGTAGAATTAGTTACAGGCTTAAATCCTCTGACTTGTGTGTAATTTAGGGTCAAAATTTGTTTACTTGATAGAGAACATAGGTGAAAGTATGTGATGAGGAATTTAAAAAATGCTATTATTGCTTTGAGTGGATAATAAATTGGATGCTTACTGTGTTCTGTATTTCATTCAGGCTTTGCCAGGTTCTGGTAAGCCATGTGGAATGTGGTCTGTAACCTCATGGAATTTAAGGGGACCACAATTACATACACATGCATAGTAAAAATTACAATAAAGCCTGAGAAATAGTGGGCAGATTATTTGAGAGAGTAAGTGTGAGGAATCTCATTAAAAAGAAGTAGCATTTAAATCTTAAGATGTGAAGGTTCAGCCAGCTGTGCAAAGTGTGTGGACAAAGGAAGCATTTTCAGGAGCAGGAAATTGAGTTAATATCTTGAAGTGGGAAAGAACTGGGGTTGTTTATGAATTATAGAGCCTTTGTGGTGGAAGCCTGGAAAGTCTCGCTGAGTATCAGGAGTACTTAGTGAAGAGAATGAAGGGCCATTGGAATTTTACTATTAAAAGGCCTGTTAAAAATCTGAAGGGTTTTTTGAGGGAGAGTTGGGGATGGTAGCACTTTTGAGACTATTATAATATCAAACATGGCCTGGAACTCCCTATGTAGAATAGGCTGGATTTGAGTTTTTAGCAGTCCTCCTGCCTCCTCCTCAAGTGCTGAGATTATAGACATAGCTACCATGTCCAGCTCATTTCTAGCCTTTTACCTTCCTTTGCTGTTTTACATAGGGTCTCGTATTTAGGGTGGCTGTGAACTTGCTATTGTAGCTGAGTGAGGCTTTGAACTTGTGATCATCTTGCCTCTCAATCTCCCAAGGATGGGATCACAAGTGTGTGATACCACAGTTGTCTTGTCTCTAGATTTTTATCTTTCCTATTCTACTCCCCAGTTTTATAAAGAATCCAGGACCCACATTTTAAAGATTTTGTTTTGTCAGTTTTTTTTGGAGGGGGGGAATGGGGTTTATTTTTAAGGGATGATTTTCTCACTAAGGAAAAAATCACATTGGTTCCTAAATCTTCATGTGGAAAGGTTCCTGTGAATCCTAGGGCCTAAGGCCAATCAACAGGTGATCTTTTGAAAGTGTGTATCTAGGAGGAACCATAGTTCTTACTTTCAAATTGGCTTTCAGAGTCCCATTGATTGCACAGTACTAAAGGAGACCTGCATTTTTATTAATAGTAGTGACTTGATCATTTGCATTAGGAAGATAGATAAAGGATGGGGTTTTTGAAAGAGAAAACAGTAAGCCCATTGTTTTTTTGTTTTTATTTCTTTAAGTGACTATATATTTTCTATATTTTTCATTTTTATCAAGAAAATACACATACCCACACAGATAAGCAATTAATTATTTTATTAAAGATGGCTTCCTAACACTGGGTTGTGTACTAAAATGTCATTTTGTATGATTATTTTATAATTTGTTTTTCTATTTACCCTGGGTAGACATTTGGCTTTTTTTTTTTTGAGTCTTGGGCTACTAGGAATAATATTGTGAATAATCTTTTTGTTTTTTTGTTTTTGAGACAGGGTTTCTCTGAAACAGCCCTAGCTATCCTGGAAACTAGCTCTGTAGACCAGGCTGGCCTCAAACTCACAGAGATCCGCCTGCCTCTGCCTCCCAAGTGCTGGGATTAAAGGTGGGCACCACCACTTCCTGGCATGAATATTCTTAGTACAAGTCTTTATGTATGCTTTTGGCTAGGGGGTGGCGGGGGAGTGGGTGGTGTGTGTGTGAGGGGGTAAAAACCATATTTATTTGCTAAATCATAGCTATATATTTGACTTTATAAGAAACCATTATTTTCCAAGTAAGTTGTATTGGTTTACTCTGTCATTGGCAGTATAATATCCTAGGTGCTCAGCATCTTTGGTGTTTTGGTCTTTACATTTTATTCAGTTTAGTTTAAAATGTATGTATTGGGAATTCAAAGTGGTTTTATTTTGCATTGATTTTTGTGTATCTTTGATCATGTTCTTTGGCTATTTTTTTTTTTTTTTGTTTTTTTTTTTTTTTGTTTTTTTTTTTTTGGTTTTTCGAGACAGGGTTTCTCTGTGTAGCTTTGCGCCTGTCCTGGAACTCACTTGGTAGCCCAGGCTGGCCTCGAACTCACAGCGATCCGCCTGGCTCTGCCTCCCGAGTGCTGGGATTAAAGGCGTGCGCCACCACCGCCCGGCTCTTTGGCTATTTTTATGTTTTTTGGGAACAATGTTTCTATTCAGGTTTTTTTTTTTTTCTTTTCTTTTTTTCCTATTTAAAAACAAAACTGGTATACTGAGTTGTAAGGCTGTATTTTGGATATAAGCCCTTTGCTGTACCAAGTATAGTGATCTTTTATTTTTAGGCTTAGGAAAAATGACAAAAACAATGTAGTTTAAAAGGAGTCAGAAAACAACCCAGGAGACATAATGAAATGGATTGGATGAACACAGACAGGAGAGAGGCAGGCACCTGCTGGCCAGAGCCTTTGGCAGGCGTCAGGTCTCCGGCTTGGAGCCTTGTCCTTTGTCTTCTGCCTCTTGGTCTTTTGTTTTGTTTGCTTTTTTTTTTTTTTTTTAATCAGTCATGGTTAACATATCTGAAAATAAATCATATGTATCTATTAACATAGGTGTTGTGTAGATTTTAATTCAGTTAAACATTAGGGGTAAGATGATTATTGTTGCTGCTCAGTTTTGTTTCCTGTAGGCAATGACCTTGAGAACATGTTTGATGTTATAATAGTCTCAAATGTGCTACTCTCCCCTTTACCCCTAAAAAACTCAGATTTTTAATAGGCCTGAATTTCTCCAGTTCTGCCCATCAGATTATTATTTTTGTTTTAAAATATTTTCTTATTTTTTGGAGTTAAAATTATTACATAGTTTCCCCCTTCCCTTTCCTCCCTCCAACCCTTCTGCTCTCCCCTGCTCTCTTTCAAATTCATGGCCTCTATTTCTTGTTCTTAAATTGTTACAGCACACATACATACACACTCTTTCTCTTTCTTATATACCTAAATATATAAATACAATCTGCTTAGTCTGTGTAATGCTACTTGTTTGTGTATTTTCAGGGCTGGTCATTTGGTATTGGATAAATAATTGGGGTGCTCTTTGGGGAAGACCATTTCTTCTCAGCATTCCTTGGTTGCTTCTAGTTCTTTGTCTAGGGTTGTGGCCTTCTTAGCATTCATGCTTCTGCCTTAGCATGTCTATTTGTGTCCTTGTTCAGGTCTTGTTGAGGAAGCCACATGTGTATAGCATTTCTGACATTTCTAAGAGACACAATCCTACAGAAAACTTCTGTTCCTCTGGATCTTAATTTTTCTGTCCCCTCTTGCACAATGATCCCTGAGCCATAGATGCAGGAATTGTGCTGTAGAAGGATCAGTTGAACACAAGGCCTTTTTGGGGTGAATCTGTACCCGCTTCTCAGGCTCACCTAAAAGACCAAATTTCCTGTGGCTGAGACTGAATTAATGAATTTTTTAAAGTATGTGGTTAATCTTATTTTCTTTAAGGTAACTTACTTGAATTCTCTTTAAGGAAAGGCTTTAATTTTTAAGTTGTGTCAATATTTTCCTCTATGATTAATGCTTGTTTTCTTTTTTCGTCACTTTGCTTACCTTACCAGGTACAACATTTTTGCCAGTATTTTGGTGTAGTTTAAGTTTTCTTGTTGGTTCATACAGAATTCTCTGTATAATGTGAGATAAGGGTCAAGGTGCCCCTTGTTCAATTCTCTTTGTTAGGTAGACTTTTGTCTTAGTCAGTGTTCTATTACTGTGAAGAGACACCATGACCACAGCAACTCTTATAAAGGAAAACATTTACTTGGGGCTGGCTTACAGTTCAGAGCTTTATTTAGTTCATTATCATCATGGCAGGAAGCATGGCTGCATGCAGGCAGACATGATACTGGAGAGTAGCTGAGTGTTCTACATCTGGATCTGCAGGCAGCAGGAAGAGAGAGAGACACTGGGCCTGACTTGAGCTTCTGAAACCTCAAAGCCCACCCCCAATGACACACTTCCTCTAACAAGGCCACATGCCCTAATCCTTTCAAATAATGCCACTCCTTCTGAGTTTATGGGGACCATTTTCTTTTAAATCACAGCTGATCTTCCTTTGAATACCTTGGATCTTTTCCAAATAACTTGGTGAGTTTTTAAATGTGTTTCTATTTCTGGGCTGCATTCTTACCTCTTCACTGATGTCTATCTGCTTTAGTACCACATTGTCCTTACATTTACTGAATCTGGAAAGTGAGGACACTCAAAACACATAGTTTGTGTGAAGCCAACATTCTTTTTTTTTTTTTAAAGACAGCTTTTCACTATGTAGCACTGGGTGGTCTGGAACTTGCTCTGTGTAAACCAAGCTAATCTTGAACATACAGAGCGCTACCTACTTCTGTCTCCTGAGCCATTTTTCTTTTTGGTTTCTATGAGATTGACTGCATTAGGCTTTAGGCATCTCATTTAAGTTGAATAAAATAGTATTACTGTAACTCTATGACTGGTTCGTTTCACTCAGCGCAGAGCTCTAACATGTGACAGGGTTTTCTTTATAAAGGCTGAATAGTGTTCCTTTGCATGTGTAAATCACATTCTGTTTGTGTTTCCATCTTAGGATGAACTTTTGGGTTGCTTCTACTTAGCTGTTGTGAATAGTGCAATTAAAGACATGAATGTGCAAATATCTTTTGGGAGACCCTACTGCCAGTCTTTTTTGGATGTATGGTTATATATATATACCTCTTAAGTTTCAGTCAATGATAGAACACATATACAGTGAGGACACTACAGGATTGGTACCATAGTGTGTATGTTGTCTCACTAAGTACATATTGATGTTCACACAGGACTCACACAGGAGACTCTTCTGAGTATGCATTCCTCAGAGTATACCCAGTCTGTTAAGTTGTACATGAGAGTTATATATCCCAAAGTGGGTTTATTGGAACATGTCATGTCTCATATTTTTGTCAAAGGACATCCATTCTATTTACTTTAGTAGTTGTGTTATTTTATTAATAATATTCATAAATTTAAAAGTGAGACTGAAGGGAGATAGCCCAGTAGGCAGAAGTGCTTGTTGTACAAACATGAGTATCTGAGTTTGAATCCTCAGCACCCACATTAGGTATTGGATTTGTTACAGATGTCATATTCCCAGTACTAGGGGGCAGAGACAGGCAGATCCTGAGTTCTCTGTGTCCAACCAGCTTAGCCTTACCAGTAAGAGACCCTCTCAAGGCAAGGCAAAGAATGAGATACCTGAAGTCATTTTCCTGGATGTCATATGTAGACACATGTGCATGTTATCCCCCTATGTGGAAATTGGAGATTTGCTTTGTTTCCTTGTGTCTCTTTTAAGCAGCGATTTTCCCTTGGTTACAGTTGATTACTTATTTTCAGGACTGTAAGTGGTGTTATCCTGCAGCAAATTGTGAACAGCTCTCTATGAATTTTTTTCTTCCCTCCTTGGCTAGATTGGGAAGATGAGATACGTCAGTGTTCGGGACTTTAAAGGAAAAATTCTAATTGATATTAGAGAATATTGGATGGACTCAGAAGGTGAAATGAAACCAGGGAGAAAAGGTGAGGTTTCACTTCTTCAATTTGATGTTAATGGTGATTGCATACTTACCTTATTGTAGGGTGTGTATAGGTCAAGAATTGGACTTACTTAGTTGATCCTTTAATAATCAATTTGTAAAGAAACCTAGGAAAACAACATCCTAATGTCACTTTAAATTGATTGCTAACTTACTTTAACTTTGTTTTTAATTTTATATCAGTTCTGAGGCAGATTAGTTACTACTACTTGGGAAGTTGTAAAATGAGAAACGGAAAAATCCTGGGTTTAGTGTTTCCTTTGGATTTAGCTCTGACAGGCTGTTCTTTAGGACAGACTCCTTCAAGTGGGTCCCTGTCCTCTTACCGTTGGTGCTTCCCCCAGTCCCAAGCCTCTGAGCATGTAGAAGCACTCTGTCACCAAGTAGCTAGAAAACAGTTGTTGAACAACTTGTATTGTTACGTTTTTTGTGACAGAATATGGGACAGAAGCAGATGAGGGGAGGGTTTACTTGGGCTCAGTTTGAAGGCACGTGGCAGCTGTCATGTGGGGCCAGTCAGGAAGTGGAGAGAAGAGGGGCCTGCTGTTTGGTCTTCCTTTTATCAAGTCTGGGGCCTTAGGTGGGTGGTGCCATCCACGTTCAGGGTGGGTCTTCCTCCTTCAGTTGAACCTGTCTGCAGACATCCTTCTCGACCTACCACATGTGATTCTAGATTGTCAGGTTGACAGGATTAACTGTTAACTTGTCAGTCGTGCTCTAGGAGCAACACTCATGAGACCCATTGGCAAAGGCATGCACACACAAGTAGAGGGAGCTAGTTGGGAAGAGGAAGGTAATCAACCGGAGTAGCAAAGGGTACTAGAGAGGGGAGTGGAAGGTGAACATAATGAAAACACATTATATACGTGAATGAAATGTTATGGTGAATCTGTTTTTGGGTATGGTTATGCTGATAAACTCTTTAAAAAGATTAACCACTACACCAGCTATATTTGGGTAGTTTTATGCTCTAGGTTGATCTTGGGCTAATAAGGTATGAAGCCTCAGCGGGTAAAGAAAGGCACTGCTGCCAGGTCCGATGATCCCTAGCACCCAAGAGGTGAAAGGAGAGAAGGGATACTGCCTACACTGTTGTAAACTCTGTGGACAGGTGGGCCACAGATGTACGCATGTGTGCATTCATTAAGTAAATGACAGATTGTTAATAAAAGGAAAGAAAATGCTTCCTTCTCTAGCACTATTCCGCCTGTTGTTAAAAGTGGCACTTATTTCATGCAATTTTGGAGTTTGTTTTAAAAGCTTCCTTTTTTATGTTTGCTGTTTAATTCCTGTCTGAGTTTTCATTCAGGATTTTCCTAGGTGGCTAATGCCAGATTTCATTCTTTCAAACATTTACTGAAAGAACTCAGTTAGCTCAAAGCCTTTTCTACATGCTGCTCATTATTATATTCTTTGCAATTTCATGGTCCCTCAGCAGTTTTCTAAAAATATTGTTTGCTTATGTGTTGGATATTATGTTATGTTAATATGCTAAGGTTTCATATTATTCAGTTTAATATCACCCTTTGATGTGTAAGTCTTAATTACTGATTAAGAAACTGAGCCTAGAAAATGCAGCTAGTAAAAGTGAGCCTGGGCTTTGCCTCCTGATAACATGAATCCAGAGTGTACTCAAATCTATATCTGAACTCTGCATTCTACCATGTTTCTTATGAGTCGCTCTCTAGGGAGTTTCCCAAAGTGGAATGGATGCACAGAGCCAAACACCTTGAATTTTGGTGGAAATGTGGAACAAATGTTGGAACTGATAGGATGTAATAATGGCAGTATCTTATGCCAAATCTGGGTCCTGACTCATAGCCTGCACATATTTGTGAAAAATCTTTAAATTATCATTAGTTCTTATTGGTCAAAATGCATTATGCAGATGCACTATTGGAAGTTAAACTGGATACAAACTTGAACTGGGATTAACAAATGTAAGATTTTAATATCTCAATATAGATCTCTCACAAGACCTCAATATTCTAGTATTGTGCCATTCACAATGACAGTTTTGGGGCTGGTTAAGTAGCTTAGTAATAGAGGGTGTATGTGGCATGTGTGAGGTCTGGATTCTGTCCTCAGCACTAAAAAACCCACATAAGTAAAGTGGCACTTTTGATAAAATATTTGGGAATATCAAAATCCCCAGGGCAGCTTGATTTTTCACCTTGTATTTCTTAAACTTTGTTTAGGTATTTCTTTAAACATGGAGCAATGGAGCCAACTGAAGGAACAGATCTCGGACATAGATGATGCAGTAAGAAAACTGTAAAATCTGAGCCATATCAAACCTGTACTGTTGTAGTTGTTTTAATCTGTCTTTTTACATTGGCTTTTGTTTTCTAAATGTTGTTTTCCAAGCTGTTGTATATTTGGATTGCAGAACAATTTGTAAGGTGAATACTTTTTTTTAATGTGCATTATTAAAATGTTCTGAGTGAAGCTAAATGTCATCTTTATTAAAGAGAATTGCATTGTGCCCTCTACCTAGTGTAAAATAAAGTCAGATCATTACAATCTTAACTGTTGTAGCCTTTTTTGATCAAAAGACTAGTTACTGTTTAAGGCCAAAAGAACAACCTTTACAGGCACATAATTGATGCGGCCTTTACATTCAGAAGGATTTGTATTGCATTGAGCTTCTTAGAGGATTGCTTTGTGAAGTGCATACTCAGTCTCTTCCTTTCTAACTAAATTTGTTGAATTTTCCTCTCCACAACAATACTTTTTCTTCCGTTTTCCTAATAACTTACTATTTCATGTTCAATTTTTACATCACTCTTTACTTGGATATATTATGCTGGTTTGGAAAGTCAAACTGTCATTGTTAGTCTACTGTGTTAAATCTTAGCAGATAGTTGTGGTAACATGGCTTGTATGAGAACTCCAAGCAAGTGTATGTCATTACTCATAGCTCTGTGTAGGTGTTGCTTAGTCTACAGAACATAGTGACTTGATGTCTGATGAGCTTTCACTTAGTAAACGTATTCACACTGGGATGGTGTCTGTAAAGTCAGATGTTAAACTAGATTAGACTTTAGTAAAATTGTGAAACTTCCTGGCCTACTATTCTAATGAATGTGGATTATATGTGGACATGTCACTGAGCTTTACTGTCTTGGTAGGTTATGTGGACAATTTTAAAGACTTGGCTGTTTTAATCTGGACAAGAGACTTCTAGACTTCATGCTAACTAAGTTTGATGGACACTGTTCATTGGTTTTCATTTTAACCACAATGATAGACAGGCACAGATTTCAGGACTATTGCTCTAGTGAATAGGGCAGTGTTCCTTAGAGAAAGAGTGCCTACGAAGAA
Organism: Peromyscus californicus insignis; assembly: GCF_007827085.1. Classification (NCBI taxonomy): domain Eukaryota; kingdom Metazoa; phylum Chordata; class Mammalia; order Rodentia; family Cricetidae; genus Peromyscus; species Peromyscus californicus. The sequence goes on from NW_026294480.1 coordinate 26,373,462, forward strand.
ACTTCACCACACTGAAGGGACCTGGCCTGTGATGAGAAAGGGATTTTCTTGAAATTAAATGGTGCACATGATATTTGGTGACAACAGTATGACAGTGCTAGGTAGAACAATAAGTAACAAGGATGGTTTAAAGACATGTAAATTCTAACTGCCAGTACGCGCTGCCATATCAGAATTGCATTATCTTATTACCAGGTTTGGTTCCCATTGTCTGAACATTTTATAGAATTGTCAAGGATTGAATTTAAAAATCCATCTGCCTGGCCTCATATGATTAACCTGTCCTCCCACAGATACTCTTTAGGTAACTTTTTAGTGTGTTAGTTATTGCAAATTGATAAATCTCACTTATTTCTCCTTGATAGGTACCAAAGTGTTAAAGAAATATTGTATATATACCTTACTCATTCTTGAGGGATACGATACTCTCCTTATTTGGAACATAACATGTGCTACATTTAACATTTAACATTAGTTTTGTAAAGTATTATTTTGCCATTTAGAGAAAGGGTAGTTAGAACATAAAACCTCAATTTTAGTGTAGTTTAGATAAAGAGGGAATAATAGGTAAATTTCCTAGGCCATGAATTCAGGAGTGTATTTCAGCCATCTGCTTTGTAGAGATGGTGCTGTCATCTGTTTGTTACCTAGGCATTACTAGTTACTTAGCATAATAAAATCTCCATGCAGAAAGCTTTCTTTGGCATAATTTGTTAAGGTTGATAGCTAAATTCATTCACTAATGTTACAGAGTAGGTAGTATACAAGAGTTCTTGGACTTTTTCTTTATGTGTGTAGAAAAGGAGATTTAGGTTAAAAGAGTAGAGGCTAACTCAGACTGAGAGGAAAGGGTCCAGTCTTTCTATTTTGTGGTCAGACTCCTATCTCCTCAGTAAGTGTCTTAGTTTCTTTTCTGTTGCTGTGACGAAGAGCCCTGTCAAAAGCAACATGAGGGAGAAAGGGATCACTGACTCACAGTTCCGGTTACAGACCAATTTTCAAAGAGTCACAATGGCAGGAGCTCCAGACATCTGGACACATTGCATCCACAGTCCGGAAGCTGAGAGCAGTGAATGCATGCTCAGTTCCCTTTCCTTTTCATTTAGTCTTTGGCTTAGCCCATGAACTGGTGCAGTCCACAGTGGGCAGGTCTTTCCACCTCAAAGCAATCAATGTAATGCTCCAGACATACCTAGAGGCCCATCTTCTATATGATTCTAGATTCTGTTAAGTTGGCAATTAACACTGACTATCATAGTAAGATTTCCCCCAGGAAGAAGACTTGATATTTAAAGCATAAGTATCTTATTTGTTTTATAATACTGAAATAATTAGTATCTGCCCTCAGGTTTTGCCCTTTAATATGCTCAGTAGCAAGGCTTCCAAATGGGTTTTCCTCTTTATCTTTTAGAGTAAAGCAGCCTTTGGCTAATTTCTAGTGCCCTTGGCATTTCATTTAATCAAATCACTGAAAAAGAAAAACTATATTTTGTTTTGCCTCACAAATGCTAAAACCTTGAGAAATACTACCTCATTACCTAGTCAAGATCCTGGGATAACAATCTATTCTGTATAATATCTGAGAGACAGCAACTTAGGGAACATCATGGAGGAAAATGCATCCTGGCCTGGCTACAGAGGGAAGGAGAAGGGACTGAACATTTATGTAAGTGTTCCTGACAGGAATGTTAGCACAGTGCTTGCCATAAAAGCTTGAAAATCTTAAGAACCGTTGAGTTATATTTAGGTATCTCTTCTGGAATTCTTTGTGGTTCACTTTTTGTGGGAACTAATGTAGTGAAATACTAAAAATAATTTTTTTTTGAAGAAAGGTGTTTTTCCAGATAAATTGTAGTGTAAAACATGCATATAGTGAGAAGTATGTAATTCTATAATTGTGGAATGCCTGTATGCTTTGTTTGGTACATCTTCCATGGAGGTGTCAATGAACCTAATACTCCACCTGTGAATATTTTAAATGTTGAAATAAAAACAAGAAATGTACCCTTTGTGTTATCCCATTTTCACACACCTGAAGATGAATGAGTAATTTTATCTGTTGAATGGGTTTCAGTAGCAAATAACCTTTCTGTGTGAATGCTCTAGAATCTGTAGTAGCTTTAGAGTATTAAATCTGAAGGCCTGTGGGACTTGGTGTGGGCCTGTTCTTTCTACCCACTTGATCCAAATGGGAAAAAATGTAAATGCCTAGGTGTACAGAGCATCAAGTTCTTTTCATCCTGCAAATGCTTTACAGTCTGATGCCTTGTTTTGTGTCTTAGTCATTGTTTTATTGCTGTGAAGAAATACCATGACCAAGGGAACTTTTATATAAGAAAGCATTTAAATGAGGCTCACTTATAGTTTCAGAGGTTTAGTCCATCTACATGGCAGGGAGCATGGTGGCACACAGGCAGACGTGGTGCTGGAAAAGTAGCTGAGAGTTCTACGTCCAGATCTGCCAGCAGCAGGAGAAAAGACACTGGGCCTGGCTTGGGCTTTTGAAACCTCGAAGCCCACCCCTTGTGACACACTTCCTCCAAGAAGGCCACACCTTATCCTTCTCAAGTAGTGCCACTGCCTGATGACTAAGTTCAAATATATGGCCTGTGGGAGCCATTCTCATTCAAACCACCACAGTGTACTTATATTTTCATGATAAAATCTCATCCTTGTCAAGTTGTATATTGCATAGTTACATAGAGAGCTCATTTGCATTTCTGCTTAAGAACTTGCATAGGGCCGGGCGGTGGTGGTGCACGTCTTTAATCCCAGCACTCGGGAGGCAGCGCCAGGTGGATCTCTGAGTTCAAGGCCAGCCTGGGCTACCAAGTGAGTTCCAGGAAAAGGCGCAAAGCTACACAGAGAAACCCTGTCTCGAAAAACCAAAAAAAAGAAAAAAAAAGAACTTGCATAGGGATAAACTCATGGAGAACAACTTCAGACTTTTATACCACTTTCAACCTAAAACATGGACTTAAATGTCCAGTCAGGAGGAAAAATAAGTAGTACTTGAAATTTCTGTAGTATGGGTCGAAGAAGTTAATAGAATAAAAGGGATTTTGCAAACATGGAATAAATTGCATTAGATTATGTACTACTTAAGTCTATTGATGTCCATTTGGGTAAATATCTTGCCACATAGGTCTTTACCTCACCCCTCCTCCTTTACATAAGTTCCTCAGAGTGCATATTCTCTAGAATTGCTCTTATACTCATTTTAGTTTCGGATGAATAGTGACAACACTGCTGTGGCTCCTTAGAGTTTGCTGCAGGCTAGGGTACGGGTTATTTTCCTCTAACAGTTAAAGAATTAAGAGACACAAAAAAAGTCTGAATCAAGAGCAAAGTTTTATTGGTAAGCAGTATAGACTTTTGAGGTTGAGAAGGGTCCCAAAGCTGGAAAACCAGACAAGAAGGGCTAGGTTTTTACTTGGTTTCAAGTACCCACTCGTGGTGACTTCTCTTCTCTCCTCCATTGGCCCTATGGTGTTCATGTGTTCCTCAGGCATGGGACTGGGTTCCACATTGCTGATAGGGTCCTCCATTTTTGTATGTGAGCGTGGAAACAGCTGCAATGGGGTCCTTTTTCTCAGGGCACACATACATCTGACTACTGCTCATTAGTTGGGGTCCCCAAGCCTGCTTTATAGTGTAGTGGGAAGAGAGAAATTTACTGCAGGTGAAGGGAAATGACTTATTTTCCTTATTTATTGGCTTGCCCTATCCCCAGGGCCCATGGCTTCAGGTGATTTCTTTCCTGGATAACTTGTATTTAGGTGATCACAGTACTTCCTTTTTCCAATTCTGACAAAAATGCACTTAATTCTGAATTTCAATTAAATGGATACAATAACCTTTCTTGTTTTGGAAAAACTGGACCAAGTACTTCTACCATCAAAACCTAGAATACATCTGAAATTGTGTGTAGCAACTTTAAGTGTGTCCTGGGAAGTGCTAATGTCTTAGTTAGGGTTTTTACTGCTGTGAAGGGACACCATGATCGTGCCAACTCCTATAAAGAAAACATTTAATTAGGGTGGCTTGTTTACAGTTTCAGATGTTCAGTTCATTATCACCATGACCAGGAGCATGGCAGCGTGCAGGCAGACATGGTGCTGGAGCAACTGAGAGTCCTACATCTTGTGGGCAACGAGAAGTTGACTGTCACACTGAGGGAAACTTGAACAAAAGAGACCTCAAAGCCCACCCCCACAATGACACACTTCCTCCAAAAAGGTCACACCTCCTAATAGTGCCACTCCTTTTGGGGGCCATTTTCTTTCAAGCCACCCCAGCTAGGAAGTTCCAGGTTTAACCACCCTGTTGAAGATGGATTCAGCATTTGGCCAGATTTTGTTTTGTTTCCTTTTGCTGTGATTAAATACCCCAACAAAAACAAAGGAGAAAGGCTTTTCTTTTAGAGTTTTAGAGTCCATCATGGGGAAGGGAAGACATGGCAGCAGGTAGGGATGGCATGGGGCAGAAGTGGCAATCTGGTTGATCACATTGCATCCAAGGCCACGAAGCAGAGCAAGACCAGCAAGTGGGGCCATACTAAACAATGGTTTAAGTGGGGGGAATGTAGGGTAGAAGAGGGAGTTGAGGGGAAGACATAACTAAGGATGTTTGAGAAAGCCATTTGCAAGTATTGCTTCCTAAGTATACAAGCGTGTCTATATATAAGTTTAATTGGAGCTACCCTATACAGGTTGACAAGTCCAGTGCCAAGTATAGGATGCCTCCCCTTGAGTAGGTCAGAGGTGCCCCAGAGATGGCCCCCTGCACCTTCCCAATAACGATACAGGCTATTGTTCTTGGTTGCCCATCAGAACTTGATGGTAAGGCCCCATTGCTGAAGACACCACATACTTTGGTAGCAGGATGTGGGGAAATGAAGTTTGTATTGACCTGAAAGCTTTTCCCCTGCTGGCCAGCTTTGTAGTGCCAGAAGGAGCAATATAATAGGCTTCTGCAGGGAGAGAAGTCAACAGTTTCCTGAACTGTGAACTGTGGGAGCCACACTAGTGACCAGTGTGCCAAGGTAATGACCATGGGTACAGTAGTGATGCAGATGTTACAGGGGTAATCACCTGCTTTCTGATTGGAGTTAAGACCCAGTCCATTAGAGAAAATGTACCTGGTTCTGTAAACCTGGACAAGCACTAATGCCTAGGAAGTTCCAAGCCCCCAGAAATAGATGTATTACTGCTATTTTGCTCAAGGGTCACAGTAGCTAAGTACTCTAAATTTGCTTTTCCATACTCATAAATTAGTGCAGCTCTGTCCCCATCGGAGAAGTTTCTTTGTACAGTGGACTTTGGTAAAGGCAGAAACTCATAACTGATCAATACAGTGTCTGTGGGGTGCTTAGCCATAAATGGGACATCCATATAACAACTCTCTTCCCCCCAAGGCTCAGGGATCATCTTGGAAGAGGAGGCAGGTTGTAAAAGCTAGAGGTTAGGGAATACCACTGTGAAACCTTGTGGTCTGGACAGGACCATTGCACTCAGGGACTCAGCAGCTGTGGTTGCTGCACAAGATGGAGCCAGGCAGCATCCCAGGACAGAATGAGGGAGGGGCTCATTAGCTTTCATCCAGTAGCTGAGGAGCAAGCAGTTCATAGTTTCTGGGAGAGGGAGAGTCAGTTTTCTGTTGTTGTTTTTGCTGTGGGGGGCCTGCCACTCAGCTCCCAAATAAATCACACACAGGGGCTTATTCTTAATTATGAATGCCCAGCCCTAGCTTGGCTTGTTTCTTGTCAGCTTTCCTTAACTTTAAATTATTCCATCTACCTTTTGCCTCTGGGCTTTTCCCGTTCTCTTACTTCTGTAAATTTTTTTTTAAAGATTTATTTATTTATTTATTATGTATACAATGTTCTGCCCACACACATCCCTGCAGGCCAGAAGAGGGCACCAGATCTCATTACAGATGGTTGTGAGCCACCATGTGGTTGCTGGGAATTGAACTCAGAACCTCTGGAAGAGCAGTCGGTGCTCTTAACCTCTGAGCCATCTCTCCAGCCCCACTTCTCACTCGGTGGCTTGCTGTGTAGCTGGGTGGCTGGCCCCTGGAGTCCTCCTCCTTCTCTGGATACTTCTTTTCTCTCCTCCCAGATTTCTCCTGTTTATACTCTCTGCCTGCCAGTCCCACCTATCCTTTCTCCTGCCTCACTATTGGCCATTCAGTTCTTCATTAGACCATCAGGTGTTTTAGACAGGCACAGTAACGCAGCCTCACGGAGTTAAACAAATGCAACATAAACAAAAGTAACACACCTTAAAATAATATTCTCCAACAGTTTTCTTTAAGCGTGTAACTTCTGGTAAGTCGACCATGCTCCCATGGATGGATTGACACCCACAAGTAATCAGGTCAGTATAAACTGGACTGGGTGGGTTACAAAATACATGAAGACATGAAGTCAGGAGTAGGTTAGCTCTGGGAGGAGTTGGGGTGATATGATACGTACATACAAGTATGAAATAATAAAAACATTAGAAATGAAAAATCTCAAAGCCCTCCCCTGGTGACATACTTTAGCAAGGCTCTACTCCTAAAGGCTCTATACCCTCCTCCATAACACCAGCTGGGACCAATGTTCAAATGCATGAGCCTATGGGAGACATGTCATATTCAAACCACAACAGCTTAATTTTCCAAAAATACACACTGGTAAAAGAATGGTAAGAAAACCCTCAAATCCCCCTTCATCAGATATCCTGTTCAAAGTTTGTCTACTGCCCCAATGGCTTCTAGCAAAAGCTTCCAGTCTAGCATCAGGGGTCATTTGATTATGCTTTTCGATTTGGCAGTTCTTAAGTTTTCCCGTGACTTTTACAACTGTCATTTCTGAGATGTCTTCAAGTGGAGATCACTGGAGCCGAGGACAGTGGGGACGGTGGAGGGTGTTCAATGAGGAAGAAAGACTGGGGCTGGATAATAGGCTGTGAGGGTCGGTGTGGGATGTGGCCACTATGGGATATAGAAGAGTGTGGGACAAGGGTGGACATTTGAGAGGAAGGAGAGTATACCTTGTTATCTTTATCACATGCTGAAATGGAGTCAGCTAGTTTTACATTCCTCTCCTTTTGTGTTTTCCTGGTGTAACTCCCAAGTGCCACCTGCAGCATGCTTTTATACACCAAGTTTTAAAGTATATCCGGGGGGTCAAGTTTGAAGACTAACCCATTAGAAAATAATTTCAGAAGCCCTAAGGCTTTCTTCAGAGCTCTTAGTAACAAAGGATTTTTGTTACCCAAGCATCGGTAATCAGATTCATGTTTAACCTGTGACTCATGGCTGTTGCTTTTGAATATGGAGACATTGCTCATTCTCCAGCCACTGATTTTTAGGCAGAGGAGGCTCTTAGAAATACCTGATAATTCAGCACATTTGAGCCCTTTACAATGCTTCTTGAAGTAGAAGCTACTTTCATCAGAAAAGCACCTTGGAAAGGTTGATGGACATACACATTAAAAATCTAAAATTGCATCCAAGACTGGGTTTACTAATTTGTTTTTATAGTTACGTATTTATCTTTTGAGACGGGGCTCTCACTATATTACCCTAGCTGGCCTGGAACTCACTGTGTAGACCAGGTGGAATGAACAGAAATCTCCCTGCCTCTGGAGTGCTGGAATTAAAAGCATGCAGTACCATGCCTGGTTCACTGCCTTTTTCCTTTTCTTTTTGAACACTAGCAATAATTGGGGGTGTGAGGGAGGTTGAAATTTAAGAATGCTTAGGACTCCTTCCTTTAAGTATTGAAAAGAAGTTCAAGTAGACTCAGGCTTGACTTTATTTTTTTTAATTTTAGAATCACTACTACATTTATATAACCCATCCCTTACTTTAAACTGCCCTGTGCAGAGCCTGGTGTACATACATGGGGGCCGAGTCCTCATTTTTTGAGTACCAGGGTGGAGAAGCGTAGATAGTGGCAGATACTGGGAATGTGTTTTCTCATTTAACTTGCATTGTTCTATGAGAAAGGAAGGAGCGAGAACACAGTTTGTATATGAAGACATCGAGGTTTCCAGAGAACAGCTGACGTGGTCCAAATGGCACAGGTGGCTGGGGTGAGATTTGAACTCCATCTCTGTCTAACTCCCAAATCCTAAGCCCGCACACTCACATCTTTATGTAGCAGGCACAGGAGGATGGCAGAATTCTCTGTTCATTGATTTAGCAATGGGCGTTATTGAAGTAACCCTTGCCCTAGTTTTCCCTGTCTGGAATCATGCATGAGCTAGGATTAGCATCTGACCCAGTGAATCTTGTTGGGTTTCTTAACAGCCTTCTCCCATTTCCCCACAGCAGCAGAAACAGCAGTTGTCCACACTTCTACCTCCAGCTAGCTCAGGTGAACCCTGGCCGATCCTCTAGACCAGTTCTCAACCTTCCTAATGCTTCGACCTTTAATACAGTTCCTCATGTTGTGGTGACCTGCCCCTCCAACCACATAATTATTCTCGTTGCTACTTCATAACTGTAATTTTGCTGCTGTTACGAATTGTAATGCAAATGTGTTTTGGAGATAGAGGTTTGCCAAAGGAGTCAAGGACCCGCGGGTTGAGAAAGGCTGCTTTGGACTAAGAAAATTAACTCGTACTAGTCAGGTGCCAGTCCCTGGCCAGAACGAATGAAGTGGGAACAGGGGGAACTCTGCTTGAGTATAAAGACTGTGGTTTCCTTTTGTACTGGTCTCTGCTGGACGCCAGGGACCCTGTGCATTGTGACTCTAAGGAGGAGCTTAGCTGTTCCTGAAGATGACGCTGGAAGAAGGAAACTGCAAAATCTCTGACCTTGCTTCCTCCTTCCACTTTGACACCAACGATAGTAACTCCATCACTGGGTTTGGACTCAGAGGCTCTTTACAGTGAGTGTAGGATGCCTTCTGGAACACTTTCAGATGCCTTCTTAATCCTTCATACCTGGCCAACTGCCCAGGACGAACATGGCAACACATTCGTGCGAGGCAGCTCTTCTCTGCCTTGGCCAGTGTAGAGCCCTGGTAGGACATCAGAGAGGGACATGAATGTAGACAGTTGTTCCTCGGGCTTCCAACCTCCCTTCATGCCCGCCTTTCCTGCTTCAAGGCTCGAAGAATGGTGACCTCCTCAATTTCCAACTTAGTTCCTTTAGCTACCCCCTTGCCTGTTCTTTTGGACCTAAAGTATTCAGTAGATCTACTTTCTTTAATATTGCTTAGTGGTTTTCATTGTTGAGATGGTCTCTGTTAAGCCCTCTCCATTGGTGAGGGTTCTCCAGAGAAACAAGAGGAGATAGGAGAGGAAAAGTGCCTCACATAATTAGAGAGGTTGATTTCATTTCATTTTTTTTAAAGTTTTATTTCTGTACTTATTTAAAGCAGGGTCTCACTACGTAGTCCTGGCTGACCTGAAACTTGCTATGTAGATCAGGCTGGTCTTGAATTTACAGAGATCTGTCTGCCTCTGCTTTCAGAGTGCTGGGATTAACGTCTGCCTGATTACTGACCTTGAAAGGTTGAGCTACTTAGGCTGTCTGCAGGCTGGAGAGGCAGAGGCTTGAGCCTAGCAAGGTTGAAGGCCGGAGGATCAGGGCTAATGGTAAAGCTTTTGGTCTAAGGCCGAAGGGCTAGGAACCTAGAGTTCCGATGTCCACAGGGCAAGCGAAGATGTTGTTCCTCCTCGGGAGAGAAAGAGGGAGAGGGGGAGAGAATATTCATACCCCCCCCCCCCAACACCTTTTTGTTAAGCTGATGGGTAGTGCCTGCCCTTTTGAGCAAGAGCATCTCCCTTCTCTTCTGGAACTGCTGTTGTGCTTAACTAGTGAGTTTAAACTAGCTAAGTGAGTTTAATCTGGTCAGGTTGACACTGCAGCCATAGGGCATGACCTCAGTGGCGGAGGGGCGACTAAGTTTTAGACACTTCATTGGAATAACGGTGTGTGAGGAAAGAAAAAAATCACAGAGAAATAAGAGAAATATTGTTCTCCCAATGGTTGCAGAGCAGTTCTGGGACAAATTAGGGTTGGCAAACACCGGTTAAGTGCTCCCTTCCCCCCAGGGGGTGGTCTCTTATGTTAAGGGCAATGGATGAGGGGAAGATGGCTGCATTTGAACTGGGAATCTTAAACCTCCAGATTTTCCTGGACCTTCACTGCCTTCAGAAGCAACTGTCATGTCTCCCCTTCCCCTTCCTTAGCTAGATTTACCCCAGCAACTGTCTTTTCAGGAGTAATGGGGCCTAGGCCAGGAGGGTCTGTAACGAAAGAAGGAATGCTAAGCTTTCTCCATCAGTACTGAGGGACCTTGTGAGTTGTGAGTGTAGAGCCTCTACTAGGGGAGTCACACCACAGATGACCCCTCTCACTGTAGTGTTTTCTTTTTTGAGACAGACTCTCATATAGCCCAGGCTGGACTTGAACTTGCTACCTAGCAGAGGAGGACCTGCCCCACTTCCAGAGTGCTGGGGTTATAGATGGGCACCCTCACACTCAGTATGTGTGCTGCTGGGGATTGAACCTGGGGCTTTTTGTGCATGCTGGCAAGCACTCTACCAACTAAGCTATGAGTACACCTAACCTCCCACCCCCTACCCCTTACTCTTAAATTTACTAGCCACCTGGACTATTCTTTTCTTAGTTACTTTGGACTTGGTTTTACCTTCATAAGTTTCAAACCTATGAAAAATTCAAACAAGTAGTATAGAAGACATTCTCCATTCATTTCACAATATTTTGTCTTGCTATTTGAAAGTAAATTTTAGAAATATATATGCAAACACGGGCAAACATGATGTTTTTACTTAAACAGTTCGGAGACAAAGTACTTTCCCAAAACCTTCTGTGATGGTTTGAATGAGAATGGCCCCCATAGGCTCATATGTTTGAATACTTTGTCCCTAGTTGGTGGAACTGTCTGGGAAGGATTAGGAGGTGTGGCCTTGTTGGAGGAGATATGCCATGGGGGGCAGGCTTTGAGGTTTCAGAAGTCCAGGCCATTCTCAATCTCTTTGCCTCCTACTTGCAGATCAAGATGTAAGCCCTCAGGGACTTCTCTAGCAGTATGTCTGCCTGGGCTGCCTTCATCTTCTTTTGAGATAGGTTGGCTGTGCAGCTCAGTGTGGCCTCACATTCACAAGCCTTGCTCAGTCACCCAAGTGCTGAGAGTACAGATTCGCACTACTGCGGCTGGCTTTACTAGTTTATGGTGAAGTACACAACTTGGGAATAGCCAAATGGAAGGGCTGGGGGAGCAATTTTGCCTTCCCTGGGGGCTCCACCCTCCTAACACCTTATGTATTCACCACTGCAGGTCTTGGGGCCCCACCACTTAGTGCATTTTTGTGGAGTGCCTTAGTTTCCTTTCCTGTTAACACGATTCAACACTCTGACAAAAGCCACTTTAGGAAGAAAGGGTTGTTTTAAGGTCGTGGTTGGCCGAGTGTGTTCCTACCACGTTCAGCCCACAAGCTTGGCTGCCAGATTACCTGAGCAGGTGGAAGTAGGTGAAATGTGGACGTCTGAGCTTGGATGAGCTTGAAATGTGGCCAGAGCAGATATACCAAGTGGAAAGCAGACTCCTGCTCCCAAGGGCCCCGTTGGAAACCTTAGTACATGAGGTGCTGTCACATTTGGCTATAGGCTGGTTTTATTTTTTCCCCGTCGGATGTAGAAGTCTTTCATAGAGGAAGAATCTGTTGAAAAGGTCTGGACTATTTCTAAAAGTATCAGGATGAGGAAGGGTTTGTTGCCACTCTTCAGCTGGGCTCCCCAGGACTGGAGTCTCTATTTATGACAGGAAAATTTGGACTCTGAGTTTGTGCCTTTTTTTTCTTTTTGGTAGAAACAATCATAGGTGTGTCCTGTTGAGTGGCTGCTGAGGGAACCATAGGTATCATGGGCTATGTGTTAATACTGTGCACAGGGAACTTCTGGCTGGCTCTGAATCGCACGCTTGTGAAAGCTCCATGCTTTCACATCAGGAAAGTACCGGCTGTGTGACATTTAAGACTTTAGTGCGGCACGTCCTCTCAAGGAGCATGAGAGCAACAGGGAGACGGTCCTTCAGCACCACCTAGTGGCCAGCGAGGGAGTGGGGCGGTGACCACACTGGTCAGACTGGTGAAAGGAAGGGCGGTTATTTCCAATTAGCTCTGGACCAGAACTTTTGTTAAATACAACAAAAATTATTATAGGACAAACAAAAAGGCATAATTTTTACTATTAAATTCAGCAAGCAGTAACATTTCAATAAATGTAGCTCCAATAAAAAAGAAAACCGTGCCCATATGGTTCATAAAACTGAATGGAAAGTTGGAGTGTAATGACCACTTCTTCATATTAAATGCTCTTCTCCCAGTTTTTTTTTTTTACCAAGAGCTGATATATATATATATATATATATATATATATATATATATATATGCACACACACACACACATATCATATATCACACACATGTGTGTGCATATATACATATATATATGTATATATAACACATATATTTGTTTTTGCTTTGTTTTTTCAAGACAGGGTTTCTCTGTGTAGTTTTGGTGCCTGTCCTGGAACTCACTCTGTAGGCCAGGCTGGCCTTGAACTCAGAGATCCTCCTGCCTCTGCCTTCTGAGTGCTGAGATTAAAGGCATGTGCCACCACCACTGGCTAAGATCCAATATATGTTAAATTGATAACCTTGTTACCCATGGGGATAACATAGAGCTTTATATTTTAAAAAGATAACTTTGTAGCAGAGACATCGGCTCGTGGGGTACATTTGCAAGAGTTGAAAATTCTTTAAGGGCATCTTAGCAAACAGAATATTAATTTTAAACTTTTATGTAGAATGAAGTAAGTCAGGCTTATTTTCATGAGTTATCTCTAATCAATTTGAATAACTTCATGTATTTTAATAAAGTTTATCTTTTGATAATGGAAGTAATGAATTGCAGATTTGTAATTTGTAAAATCTCCACTCTCCTGTACAGTTCTGAAGGGCTGTTAGTTGTCGTTAAGTTATATTTTACAGAAATAGGTTTCAAAACCAAAAAACAAAACAAAACAAAACAAAAAAGCCGGGCGGTGGTGGCGCACGCCTTTAATCCCAGCACTCGGGAGGCAGAGCCAGGTGGATCTCTGTGAGTTCAAGGCCAGCCTGGGCTACCAAGTGAGTTCCAGGAAAGGCGCAAGGCTACACAGAGAAACCCTGTCTCGAAAAACCAAAAAAAAAAAAACAAAAAAAAAAAAACAAAACCAAAAACCAGAAATAGGTTTCTATTTAAGCATAAGTTTCTATTTCTTAGATCTGATGCAACCTGTAAAATATGTGACCCCATTTACATGATGTATAGTCTTGTCTTCCTCTTTCACTGTATTTTTCTAACAATCTTTAACAGTCAATTCTCTCGCCCCTGTCAACACGCTTATAACTGTTCATTTTTTATCACTCCCCTGTAAAAGGGCCCTCCAAAGACCAGAAGGGGCTGCTCTCTAAAATTCCAACTTAAGGTGAGACAGCTGCTGGCCAATTCTAGGTGCACCTTTAAAATACAGCTTACTTCAATTAGACAATCATGGATTTGGTCTGTCTTCTTGATATCTTCAGGTTTAACACCATAAAATGGAGCAGGCTTTCTTTTGGGCCACCAACTAACTCCCAAATCATGACACAGAGACTATTATTAGCTATGAATGCTTGGCCTTATATTATGCTTGACCTACTAACTCTTATAACTTATTTTAACTTGTTTCTCTTCGTATGCATTTTACCTTGGGGCTTTTTACCTTTCATTCTGTATGTCCGACTCCATGTCTGTCTGTCTGTCAGCTGCCTGCCTGGCTGGCCCTGGGCATCTCCCTCTCTTTCTCCCTTGTTCTCTTCTCTCCCTTTCCTTCCTTCCTTCCTTCCTTCCTTCCTTCCTTCCTTCCTTCCTTCCTTCCTTCCTCCCTCCCTCCCTCCCTCCCTCTTTCTTTCTTTCTTTCTTTTTTCTTTCCTTCTTTCTTTCTTTCTTTCTTTCTTTCTTTCTTTCTTTCTTTCTTTCTTTCTTTCTTTCTTTCTTTCTTTCTTTCTTCCTTCCTTCCTTCCTTCCTTCCTTCCTTCCTTCCTTCCTTCCTTCCTTCCTTCCTTCCTTCCTTCCTTCCTTCCTTTTCTTTCTTTCTCTTTTCTGAGCCTAGATTCCTCCTCCTCTTTATTTTCTCTGCCTGCCAGCTCTGCCTACCCTGCTACTGCCATTCAGCTTTTTATTAGACCCATCAGGTCCCTTATACCGACAATGTGAAACAGCAACACATCTTTACATAATTAAGCAATGCAGCATAAACAAATGTAACACATCTTTGCCTGGTTAAAGTAATATTCCACAACATAAACAAACGTAACACATCTTTGCCTGGTTAAAGTAATATTCCACAACATAAACAAATGTAGCACATCTTTGCCTAGTTAAAGTAATATTCCACAACATAAACAAATGTAACACATCTTTGCCTAAAGTAATATTCCACAACAATAGAAGGAAACATTTATTTGGACTTACAGTTCCCAGAGGCTCAGAGTCCATGCTGGAGGAGGAGGGGCATGGCAGCAAACAGCAGGCACAAAAGGCTTACATTTTGAACCTCAAGCAGGAAGCAAAGGGGACACTGGGAGGGGCTTTAGTGTGTAAACTCTCAAATCCCGCCCCCAGTGACGTACTTCCTCCAGCAAGGCCACACCTCATACTGCACCACCAACTGGGGACCAAGTATTCAGACACCTTAGACTGCGAGCTGTATCTCATTCAAACCACCACAGGCTTTATGCTGATCTGCCCAAATTGACCCAGCACCCTTTAGCAAAAATGAGATGGAGTATTAGTTAGCTTTTTATCCCCGTGACAACATAGCTGAGAAATAACTTAAAGGGAGGAAAGAGTTTAGTTCATGGTTGCAGAGGTTAGAGTCCTTGGTTAGCTGGCTCCACTGCCTTTGAGCCTGGGGTGAGGCATCGTTGTAGACGGAGGTGGTGGAGCACAGCCTCACTTCCTGGCAGCCTGGGAGCAGGCAGAGAGGAAGGGATGGGTTGAGATATACTCCTCAAAGGCTTTCCCCCAACAAGCTGCTACTTCTAAGTAGGCTTGACTTCCTAATTAGCCTATTCAATGGTGGCTGGAGCAGGAAGCTGAGTGGTTATATCCTCAGTAGGGAGCGTAGAGAGCAGACCGGAAGCAGGGAAGGATTTTTACCCTGGAAGCCAACCCCCGAGTTGCACACTTCCTACAGCAAGGCTGCACCTCCTACACATCCCAATCACTACCAACTGGGGACCAATGGTAACATCGGGAATGTCCTCATAGGGACATTGTCATTCAAACCAACACAGGGTTTGAATTAAACTTTTTTCTTCTGAATTTTCTGCTTATATTTGTGGACACCATTTTTCTTTTACAGCCACTATTGAACACTGAGTATTAAAAACAGTTTAAAAATTGAATTTTCTTAGGTGTTTGAAAAAGGCCTTTCCTTGTGCTCTCTTTACCTTATAACAAATTTTGTTTTTGGTGGTAGTAGATGCAAGTGAAATAAATTTATAATTTAAACAAAATTATGGAAACTTGGTGTAATCAAACAGCTTACATTTCTTTTTTTTTTTTTTTGTTATTGTTGCCAGAAGGTGGTAGCAAAGCTACAGTCAGACCTTGGCTAAAAATTTTAAATGTCATCTCTCAACAGAAAACCAAAGCAAACCAAATATGAAAAGCAAAACCAAGGACAAACTGGACAAACAATGGCATACCACCTGTTTATTTAACTAGTTTTCGTAAGTCCTGTTTTAATAATTCAGCATTGCTTTTAAAAGCTATAAAATATGCATAATTTTTACCTCCTATACATGATAAAATGAGTGCTTATTAAAATTCTTTTGACTCAAAGACTTTTTTGACTTAATTTTTTTCTTGTATTTGTTTTTTTGTGTGTGAATGAGTGAGAGAGAGAGAGAGAGAGAGAGAGAGAGAGAGAGCGAGCATCTGCGACAGATACATGCCCATGCCACAGTAAGCATGTGGAGGTCAGAGGACAACTTAGGGATTGCTTCTCTCCTTCCACGATGCAGGTCTTAACTAGTGCTTTTACCTGCTGATCCATATCTCTGGTCGCTTGACTTTTTTTTTTTTAAATAAACAAAATGACTTTATTTAATTATTTTGCATTTTGAGAGTTTATCTGGAGGTTCTAACAGTGGAGGGAAGCTGCTTGTATATCCTTGGCCCTCCTCTACTGGAGAAGGTCCAACCAATAGGGCAGCTTGGGGAGGGACACACACGGAGTGGTAATGGAGGATGGGGACACTAGCTTGGCCAGCCACATTAGCTAAATCAACAGAGTGACAGATGGCACAGCCAGATCACTCTCGCATCCTATGGAAACACCCTCCCTCCCCAGCTATGAACTAAAGGTACAAGAAAATGGCCCAGCTCATTTTAAGTAATAGATTTGAAATCATTTGTAGTTTTTTTTTTTTTTTTTTTTTTTTTAATAGCAGGAGCACATTTACCTGAGCAGTAAATGATACACCACTCCAATTCATGTTAATCAAGACACACTGTCAATCAGGCTAATTTATAATCTGAGCAAGTATTCTCAGTGGAGTTGAGAGTTCTCATTTTCAGGCCAGTTGTCTTAAGAGGTAATTCTGTGATTGGCAGATGTATGGGAGGCCAGTTCCCAACTTTTAAAGGGTTCCTATGAGGAGGAGAGAGGGATAAGTGCTGTGGGATGGTCTGTATGTCAAGTGTGTTGCTGATTGGTCAATAAATAAATCACTGATTGGCCAGTGGCCAGGCAGGAAGTATAGGTGGGACAAGGAGGAGAAAAAACTGGGAAGTGGAAGGCTGAGTCAGAGAGACACTGCCAGCTGCCACGATGACAAACAGCATGTGAAGATGCCGGTAAGCCACGAGCCAAGTGGCAAGGTATAGATTAATGGAAATGGATTAATTTAAGCTGTAAGAACAGTTAGCAAGAAGCCTGCCACGGCCATACAGTTTGTAAGCAATATAAGTCTCTGTGTTTACTTGGTCGGGTCTGAGCAGCTGTGGGACTGGCAGGTGAGAGAGATTTGTCCTGACTGTGGACCAGACAGGAAAACTCTAGCTACAGATAAGAAACTTTTAGATAGAAAGATAGTGAAGAGGAGAAAGAAAGAAACACAGGATAGCTTTGGGAGGACCTGGATCAAAACCCAATGGTCCCTTCTGCCTCATTAAAAGGGCTTTCCATAACAATGCCAAGGGGTGGGGCAAAAGACGCCCCCCCTTGCTAGATCAAAGCACACCACACAGCCAAGTGTAGGCCCTTCCAAACACCTAGTAACCACACCCATGGTCAAATCATCCCCTTTATGCAGCCCTGCTGGGTAAAGCAAACTCAGATTCTCAGACCCGGAGTAAGTTCTCACTAGGAAACCTCTATGCGTCTCTACAGCTCCCCCTTCTTAATATTTTAAAGGGTCCCTCAGACACCTCAGATAGACTGTGCCTGTTTTAGGTCATCCTTCTTCCATAATCAGCCTTACCCATCATGGAGATACACTTTCTATCAAGCACACTCTGTCTTAGGTTGGCAGCTAGCAAGAAGGAATTTACCCATCTCTGACTACCAGCCTCTGGCAGGGGAAGTGCAGAGCATAACTCAGCAGTGACTCAGGTCCCTACTAAGAGCTTTCAAGTAGCTGGAACAACCACAACAATCCCTATGGCTGCCACACACCCCAGTAAAGAAGTAGAGGATGACCAAGATGAAATGTCCTTTTCTGAATGGGTCTCAGATGTCTATAACAGCCTTAGCTGTACCAAGCCCTCTTTTAAATCAATAAACTCCTGATGCAACTGCATCAAACATAAAGACTCCCTTAGCTTCACCAAACCATGGTTCATTAATATCAACAGATTAACATAATTCTAGCAGGAATATTACTATACATATTTACAATTCTTACAAACTTACATCTAAAAGCAAACTGTCTATAGAACTATTTACATTTTACAGACTTTAGCAAACATCTAAAAGAGATCTCTTAGCAGAACTATTTACATTTTCTCTCAACAAGACAGAGGGTACATGAATTGTGAGTCAATACAGTTAAGATTGTAGGTGAACTCAAAACTGTTCCATTTCTGAGGTTTGTAAAAGCTCAAAAAAGTCAGTTCTAATAACAGTCTTAAAGTTCCCCTGAAAGTTTGAAATCAGAGCCTAACTCGTGGCTCTAGAGTCTTTTTATCTGTCTCCCTTGGGATTCAGCAAGTGTTGCCACCAGGGGGCTCTAATACTTGGGGTGGCATTGCCCCAACCACCTTCTCTGCCAGGCCCTCCCAGCCATCCCTGAGCTGGCCGAAGTGCACCACCACACCTTTATCCAAATTTGTTGCAGCTCCCCTGAATGCAACAATTCAATTCAGTTCAAACAAGTGTTGCTGAGACTTCACTCTCAGTTACAGCAGCATTTTATGGCAGTCTTTCCTGAGGAACTTTGCCTCAGAGTGAAGGTGGTTGCCAAGGTAACTGAGCTGCTACACAGCTCTTTGGAAAGCTGTCTGTACCTCCCATCCTGGGTCTGCTTACCTAGAGACCCTGGTATCCTGAGGCCCTGAGGGCTCTCTCCCACCCCACGCTGCATGGCTGAATGCCACCCCTCTGCTACAAGCTATGGTTCTCAAGCAGCCCTTCCAGGTCCTTGTTGAAGGATTTAAAGTGGACTCATTCCAATCACAGGGCCTGAAAAGAGTCCTTTATTGTTATTTTTGTCACTTCCTCCCTGGGTGAATCTAATTCTGTCCCTACAGAAGTAAGAGGAGTACCCTTCTGAGAAAGAGAGACCTGAAGAGCCTCCAGTTTTTGAGAAAGAGAAATTACTAAGTTTTTCAAGCCCTTCAATTCTTCCCTTGTTCAATCCCAAGACTTCTGTTCCTTAAACTTGGCTTCATGGCCAAGAGGGAACTGATCCTGATTGAATGATTTTGTAAAAATGCACCCATCTAGCAGCAGCTCCAGTGGAGTGGAGGGTTTTGTCTCACCCATGCTCACCTCAGGGAAAATTCATTCCTTCTGATCAGGAGTCAGATTTAAACTGTTGTGAATTAGTGTCCACAGGCCAAAAACTTCCACTGGGATCTTTTCTGGCCCATGTTCTTCATAACATTGTTGCATTTTGACTCCAATTCTCCCCAAGGAGTCTGTGTCCAGAGTCCCATAGTTGGAAAACCAAGGACACAGCTCCTCTGTGAACTCCAAGAACCTCTGTTCTTGTTGCTATTCTACCTTAACTCCCCTAGTTTTCAAACTCTCTACAAGCGAGTATACAAGCATCTGATTGCTATTTCCCTGCCCCATAGCAGCTTCTTTTTCTCAGACTGCTAAGTCCGCAGTGGCTGCTTGTTCCTGCATGCTGTTTTCAGGTCCAGCACTAGGGAAATTCTACTCTTGTCTTAAGTGACTTTCTTATTAAACCTTCACCATATCCCTAGACCTAAAGTTTATTCTACCCTAATATACCTAAGCCTACACTTCTCAAACTAAGCTTCACCAAACTTTTTTTTTTTTACAACTTTAGAGAGGAAGAAACGGAAAAACACAGACATAGACAGAGACAGCTAGAGATACTTACTGTAGCCTAACTTTTACTACTTGTTTTATATTTACAATTTTACTCCTGAAGAATAGAATACCACCAACTAACCTTTAATTAATAACCAGACATGTCCCACTGCTTCCATGATGCCCCTACTCTCTCTCATTTCCTCTGCACCCAAGTCCCACATTCAAGGTACCATCTGTGGGAAGCCATCGCCCACATTTTAAAAGGGTTCCTATGAGGAGTAGAGAGGGATAAGAAACTTTTAGATAGAAAGATAGTGAAGGGGAGAAAGACAGGCAGCAGGAAGGAATACTGTCCTCATGGGAGTTATCCAGTGTTGATTACTGACACCAGAGCTGCAGTGCTGACCAGTGGTCTTTGATATGGCACCTCCAAACTGTTTCCCAACAACTCTCCTTTGGACATTGGACTCACTGAGTCAAAGGCTCCTTATTAGGTTAAACTTTCCTTTAACAGTACTTTCTACTGAAGAGACAGAACTAATGCTGGAATTAATAGTCAACTAAAAAAATTCATGGTGTTTTATAAGTTTTCACAATGGTGTGCCACTTGGTGTCAAATCATTCAACTTATTTTCCCAAAGGGAGGACACTAAGGTTTAAGGATGAAAATGAACTGTACTGAGGTTGTTATTGATTGGTATGAGAACTATTGGGCTAAAGAGTTGAGAAAAACCTAAGCAAATGCTCCTGTTTTCTCTCCTGTTCAGATTTTCAGCCTTCCTTTACCTCCTGTCACCCACCTAGTGCAAAGTCCCCTCTAACCCGCCTTCCTTCTTTTTTATTGAGCTCACTATATAATAGGCTCTGTATCTAGAGATACTGAAATAACTGTGATCCAGAAAAATAAGGACTTGATTTTATAGTCGAGAATATACTAGGGTGTAGTGCTACCTAGACGGACTCTCTAAGATTGTAGAGATAATGTCGAGTCCATAGCCTCTGGGCAATAGGGATGATTGTTTACTGTGCTGTCCAGTACAGTATCCCTCACCCAGGGCTTCGGTTCAGCTGACTGTTGGCAGGACTGGACTTGGAAGGTTTCCCCCTAGCTTTAAAATTCTGTAATTCTGTTTCCACAGAATAAAATTCCACAAATTCCTCTGGCAACACAGCTTCAGTGTCCAGCGTCCCACTGGTTTTAGAGTCAGGGCATTTCTTGGAAATACTCAGAAAATAAGCCATAGTCTATGGTGCAATTTCTAGTGGATGCAGAGAGCACCTGGCACAAGGAGGTATGTATGGCTCAAGGAGAATCAAGTATTAAGGATGCTACTCTGCACCTGTGGACTTATTACGTACGAATTCTCATTTAAGCAGTGGGGGGTTCTCTTGAGGGAAGGATAAAATTGTTCACGATAGGACTCAGGAAGCTGCACATGCTTGATAGCTGAGTGGCAGGGATGCCCTGAGGGTGTGGATAGGAAGGTGTGGCTCTTGGATTTGCATTGCAATATGAGGGCCCAGTGGCTACGACAGAATCTATAACTTGCTCAGAACACTTTCATTAGACTAATGTTGAGCAAAATCTAACAAGCCTGTTTTATAATATGATACTGACTAGGTCATGTAAGTTATCAAATACTGAAATGAAAACCATAATGGTCATATCCGTGAATAACAGTTTCTATTAAATTCCTGTTTGCTCACCATTATGAAGTTGATTATGAAACACAAGTTGGTGACTCTGGAAGATAAACAGCTGACTAAATCAATTCACTGAGTGATGCTATCAGCCATAGCTCCACTGTCTTAGTTAGGGTTTCTATTGCTGTGAAGAGACACCATGACCCTGGCAACTCTTATAAAGGAAAACATTTCATTGGGGTGAATAACAGTTTCAGAAGTTTAGTTCATCATCATCATGGTGGGACATGGCAGTACGCAGGCAGACATGGTGCTAGAGAAGGAGCTGAGAGTTCTTCATTTTGATCCACAGGCAACAGGAAGTGAAGTGTGTCACTGGGTGTAGCTTGAGCATAGAAGACCTCAAAGCCCATCCCCGCAGTGACACATTTCCTCCAACAAGGTCATACCTACTCCAGCAGAGCCACACCTCCTAATGGTGCCACTCCCTGTGGGGTGCATTTTCTTTCAAACCACCATATTCTATTCCCTGGCCCTCATAAGCATGTAGCAATATCATAATGCAAAAATACATTTAACCCAACTTCAAAAGTCCTCATAGTCTATAACAGTCTAAAGTTCAAAGTCTCTTCTGAGATTCATGCAATCTCTTAACTGTAATCCCCTGTAAAATCAAAATAAAGAAGCAGATCACATACTTCCAGTATATGAATTACCATTCCAAAACATAGGGAAGGGAGCACAGTAAGGAAATACTGGACCAAAGAAAGACCGAAAACCAGCTAGGCAAATTCTGAAATCTGCATCTCCATGTCTGATGTCAAAATGCTCTTAAGATCTCCAACTCCTTTCAGCTTTGGTGACTGAAATATACTTCTTTCTCTTGGGCTGGGTTCTAGCCCTTGGCAACCAAGAATAGCTACTACACTCATGTGGCTTGTGGCTACATATTAGACGATTGGCCATTCAGCTTTTTATTACACCAATTACAGCAATACATCTTCACAAAGTGTACAAATATCCCACATCAGTCTTAAGTGATTTGAAGACAAGATGGCAAGCCCTAGAGAAGTCTAAATATTTGTTGATTTTGTCTTCTCTGAAATGTCAATGTGAAAATGACTTCCTAGTGATTGTCACTGGTTATTGTGAGTTAAAGAGAAAATGTGAGGTTTTGAATTATTGAGCCTGGTCTCTTCACGCAGTAGGAGAGGAGGAGCCACTTGAAAAGCATCCAAATCAAGACATCTGATCCCAAGGAAAATGACAGTGGGCCAACACTGGCATGTGGTAAACAATGTATTTTAATTTTATAATCTCACTTGGTTTTGGGCAGAATTATAAAATAGAGTGGTATTCTATTGTTTTCAATTTGAGATTTTAATGTAACCATTAAGTAAAAAATATATTGAAAATTCCACTTTCTAGTTTAGTCACTTAAGCGCTCAGTTGCCACATGTATTAGTATTTTCAAGAGGAACAGAACTGATAGAATGAACACACACACACACACACACACACACACACACACACACACACACACACACATTTAAAGGGATTTACTAGAGTCACTTACAGGCTGTGGTCCAGCTAGTCCAACAATGGCTGTCTCCCAATGGGAAAGTCCACGAATCCTGTGGTTAGTTGTTCAGTCCACTTGACTGGGTGTCTCAGGAGGTCTTCGGTATGTCAGAATCCTAAAGAAGTAGGCTCTACTTGAGATTGAGGGCAAGCAGGCAAAGAACAAAAGCATCTTTCTCCCTTCTGATGAGTATAGGATGCCACTAGAAGGTGTGGTCCAGATTTAGGGTGAGTCTTCTGACCACAAACGATCCAGACTTAGGTGAGTCTTCCTACGTCAATGATCCAGTTAACTAAAAATCCCTGACAGATAGGCCTAGTGACTTGGGTTTTTAGTGAATTCCAGATGTAGTCAAGTTGACAGCCAAGAATAGCCACCACACTCATGTGGCTTGTGGCTACTATATTAGATAGTGAAGGTCTACCCAGCACCTCTGTAATGTGCCATGGTGTTATTGTGCCCTCTGGATCAACTAGCTTAGGTATCGGTACAGCTAGGAGGCCAGAGATGCATGGGTCTGTATGAGCTAGACATAGAAAGAAGGTAAGTGGTGGGGCTTCAGATGTGCTGTAGGAGGGACCGGCCAGCTTGAAGAGCTTGTGCCTGTGTTAGCAGGAACTGCTATTGGGCTACAGCGGAGGGTTGCTTTCTGGAAATGTAGGCTCAGGGGTGTTAGATCTTAACTGTGTATGTGTGTGTGTGTGTGTGTGTGTGTGTGTGTGTGTGTGTGTGTGTGTGTGTGTGTGTGTGTTCATGTGTGCACATGTGTGTGTGTGTGTGTGAGCACCTGTGCAGGTTTTTGTGGAGAACAGAGGTTCCTATTAGGTGTCTTCCTGTATTGCTTTCCACACTGTATTTTGAGAAACGGTCTTGCTCGACCTGGCTTCCGCGGCTTGGCTAGAATGGCTGTCTAGTGAGTCACGGGGATCCTGTGTCTTTGTTCCTCTCTTGAGCTAGGGTTACAGATGCACGTGATCATGCCTAGCACAGTGGAGCCTGGAGGCAGCTCCTGAGCCCCCAAAGTTCAAATTTTGTGGACCAAACTGCTTCACCTAAAACCGTTTCTGTGGAATCTGCTGCCATGGAAAAACAGGCAACTGGAGGAATGTGAACTGCAGGGTGCCAGAGTCTGGGGTTGAGTTTCCAGAAGCGGTCAGACTAAATAAAGACATTGTGGTAAGGGAAAAACAAAACTCCAAACATCAACAACAACAGAAAAGTAGAAACTTGCTTTAAGATTCAAAGTCAACTCCCTGGTGCCTTAGAATGGTAGATAACAATGGCAAAGTGAGGCCTCCAACATGGGGGAGTCTCAGTTAGAGGCAACAATTCCCCCCAGTGATCCCCAGAAAAGTAAAATCATTTTTGTGCTCCAAAGCACCCTGATGCTAGGTGCTCCCCAAGTGTTCATTGCAAAACCCCAGAATCACAGCACAGGAAAATGCTGAGGTAAAAGACATTTTACTGAGGGGGTAAGTAAATTACAGAGACATGACTCATTTTTTTTCTTTCATTTTTCTTTATTAAGAAATTTTCTACTCATTCCACATACTATCCACAGATCCCCCCTCCTCTGTCCTCCCACCCCCAGCCCTCTTTCTCAAGCCACCCCACATCCCCCAAATCGAGGTCTCCCATGGGGAGTCAGCAGAGCCCAGCACAGAGAGCCTAGGCAGGTCCAAGCCCCTTCCCACTGCACCAAGGCTGTGCAAGGTGTCACACCACAGGCACCAGGGTCCAGAAGCCTGCCCATAGACCAGGGACAGATCCTGATCCCCCTGCCTGGGTGCCCCCCAAACAGTTCAAGCCAAACAACCGGACATGACTCATCTTAACGAATAAGTACCCATCCTGCTGTCATATAGAATTCAGGAAACCACCCACCTAAAGTTTTTCATCTTTTTCTTGGAGTCCTGGGACCCAACCCCAGGGCTTTGAGCATGCTAGGCACGTACTCCTCCAGAGTGGCATCTTCAGCCCTACCTTGCTGTTAAATGATGAAATTTGCTACCTATCCAATTTAATCCACTGGTCTGACAGATGTGGGGTGATGACAACTTTCAAATGACCGTAGACCAGTGTAGAGAGAGTATCTGCTGTCGAGCTAGGATGAAGCTCAGGCGGAAGCGATTGTCTAGCATGGATCAGACTCCAGGCACTGTGTATACGGGGCATGTGGTGCGCGTGTGCAATCCCAGCACCGGGGAGGTAGAGGCAGGAGGATCAGATGTTGAAGGCTATTAACAGCTACAGAGGACTTCGAGGACACCCTGGGCTACACGAGATCCTGTCTCCAAGTAAAACAAACAGAGAAGGTACTTAATTTAGTAATTTAGCACTGTGAAATGGCTCTATCTTCAAATTTATTAACTATAATTTTTATAGTTATGAAAACTTTATTACAAAGAACTTGCAAATGAAAACATAACAAACCAAAATTAGTCAGGTCCAAAGTCTATACATCTCAATGAACTTTTATACCGTTTGTATCATTACACCACATTTATCTATTTGTTAGTTCAAATAGTTCTAGAAAAATGGTGTGTCTGCATTTTGAATTCCTGAATTATGTCTTAGTTATGACTCAGCTGTTCTGCTTATTGTTCTAAAATTGTTGATTTTATAATTTTTTTTGACACGATGCCAGGAATGTTGGGGGTAAAAAAAGTAGATTGAGAAACTTGAGGCAAACTGAGGCAAACATCAGCAAATTTCATCTGAATGCAATAGGAACTTGCAGTGTTCACCAGCTGTTGCAACAGTCTGGATTTCTGTTTTGTTACATTTCATCGCAATAGCCAACATCTATTGAGTGACCATTGTGTGGCCTCAGCCAAGAGCGCCCACATTGGTGCATAGGGATAAGTTCCGCATTCTCACTCTTAACCATTACAAGGTTGAGTGTCAGAAACAGGGCCATTAGCATTTTCTTCTGATCTGCTGATCAGGTTGACAAATGATGACAGAGGGGGCTAGTGTGTCCCAGGGAACATGTTAGGCATTTGAGACTCATTTCATGTTACAGACTGAAACGGGTCATTGAGCAATGTTGTAAAGTGCCACCAATGTGTTTGTAGATATAGGAACTACATTCTTTCTTAGAGTGCTGCTATTTCCTGGAAAAGGAAATGCCATTCAACTGCAAAGATACTGTCACCTTTTGATCATAGGGTCCCTTCTCTTTGGAGATTTGCTGCATACACTGTACTTTGTTTAAGCCATCACAGAATTTGGGGAGATGAGACAAATGTCCAAAAGAAAGCTTTATTTTGTGTTTGTTTTCAGACAGTGATGGAAGAGGCCAGGAAGACAGACACACTTCTCAGTGTTTCTTCAAACAATCAAACATTTATCCTTATATCCACACATAAGTATATTTCTCACCTCTCATCATGGAAACTTCTCTTTGCAACAGATGGAGACCATCATAGAAAACCATAATCAATCAAAACGCACAGCTGTGGAGCTCAGTACTAAAGGATACATCTACGAAACACGCCCACCTCTGAGCTCAGGGAACATTGAGGAAGAGGGGGCAGAAAGACTGTGAGAGCCAGAAGATTGGGGAGTTTTCTGTGAGATCATATCTCCTAGTAATGTCAGAAGCTAGACCCATAGAGTCTCACCAACATGACTGCTCAAATGTGAGATGAACAAGGGTGACACCATGAACATTCCAGACTAGAGGAAGAGAAACTCATGCGCCTCAACCCTACGCAAGGAACTATAGGCAGCTGAGGAAGTCTGGGAAAGGGAAAGGTGGCCTTCCCATGGAAGAACATACCAATTGGTTGTCCAGTGCCAAATGGTAAGCCCCTTTCCAGTCCATTCCACCTGGTAAACATACAGGTAGCATCATATGGACGGAACAGGTTCTATTTAGGACTCTGTCTGTAT
This sequence comes from Peromyscus californicus insignis, assembly GCF_007827085.1. NCBI lineage: Eukaryota > Metazoa > Chordata > Mammalia > Rodentia > Cricetidae > Peromyscus > Peromyscus californicus. The sequence goes on from NW_026294480.1 coordinate 26,400,152, forward strand.
ATACATATATGCATGTACTAACAACTAGTTAGAAAAGAGGCTGTGAATTTAAAGGAGAGTGGGGAGGGGTATATGGGAGGATTTGGAGAAGAAAGGGAAGAGAGAAATGTAATTACGTTACGATATCATAAATTAAAAAAAGGAATAAAACTCATTAAAAGAGTGTTTTATTTCCATGATTCCAATTTGGGGTAATGATTCATGAAGACAGTTATGAGAAAAACCTCCTCAACTCAATGATGTCCTGGAATGAAAACAGGCCCCTCCATCGTTCAGTCTGCCATGGGTTCATCAAGGACCACTTGTGTGCATAGCAGGGTACCACAACAGGTCCTGAAGGATGTAGAAGTGGCAAGTGATAGCCTCACCGTCTACCTTCTGATATTTTCCAGTCAGGACCTACACTGGGTTGAGGTGTTCCCTGAGGGACCACTGTAGGTGGTTTAGCTTATTGCATTATGGGAGAAGGATGGCTGTGTGATTTAAACAATTTGAACGGAAGTTGGTAGTGTGTGTTTTAGAATCTGAGTTATATATACAGACCTTTGAGGTAGGATGTGAATGGGGAAAACATGGCTGTACAGGTCCCCACGTCCAGTGAGAAGAATCAGAAGGGGAGTTGTTGTGTTTAGATGATTCAGTAAAGATGAGAAATGAATCTATGCTTTCTGGTTAAATATGGCCTGTTTCCAGGGAAACAGGGAGAGGAAAAGTGTGTGTGTAGATGGGAAGCTTTCCTGCGCTTACCAGCACAAATGTAGAGGAATCTAAAAGGCAGGTGGAATGGACTGGGAAAGGAAAGCCTCAAGCTGAACATGTTGGGGGACTCACAATATAGGAAGGCTCTAATATGGTGCTAGATCTCCTGAAGGACTGTGGGATACCATCATGTTAGAAAATTAACTTCTATACTCTCTCATACTCTACAAGCTTTCTAATTCCTGCCATTTCCCTTTGCTATTAATTTATTTCATCTTTTAGACCACCCATGGAAACCCCCCTCTCTCAGTTACTATCCTTCGAGTCATTAAGACTTAGCTAGTCCTGTGTCATCTGGAAGGTGACAATGTCTAACTAACGTAGTAGATGTCAGTAAGAGTCAAGGTGTCCACTTGGTGAGAGCTTTTGGGTGAGAAGCTTCATGTTCCCTTTCATGGATTAACTCCCTTCTTGATTGGCTTTATAAGGTCTAAAGCCCATGCGTAGCATGTACTTAAGGCAGGCTTGTAGCCTTCTTTCCATTTCAGGTGTGACGTCATTGCCAGGGTCTGTGATGACTGACCCTCAGTGGCCTTTCCCTGTAGCTCATTGACTCACACACTAAGAAGCCACAGTTGCCCTTCAAGCCTGATTCAATGGCGTATAATGGTATCTAACTCTGGCCTGATGCCCTTTGGACTCAGAACTTAAGTTGTGGCCAAAATCTTAGCTCCGAAGATGGAGACGGGATCAGGTACCACATGGTCCTGAGCGCAGGGGCCAGTCTGAATGTGTCCTGTCACTTGATAGCAGACAGACACTCTTCATGAGCTACTCAGGACTCCAGGCGCCAGGAAGTAAGTTGAGGTCAGGGAGTTTGTTTTATCTACTGATTTGGAAAAATATTTAGCCTCCCTGGAACAGGGATGTACATTCCGTGAGCCTGAAGCCATGAAATTTGGCAAGTCCCATATCAGATGCCTAATACTGTTATACAACGCAGTCTAATTTAGATGGTAAGGCTGCCAGAGGGACCTAAGTCTCCCTCTAGGACCAAAAGTCCCCTCTGACAATTCTTTGGGCTCAACAATCAATCACAATTAATAATAACCATAGGAATGGCATCCCCTGCCTGGATTTGACCTACAGGTCAATACACACAGCTTTGCATAATTAGACAGTATTTAGCCCAGGGGGAGGGAGGGGGACTTGTGCAATGATTTGGCTGCTCTACAAATAACAACAAAGGTATCTATCTGAAACTCTGAATGATAGTGAAAGCCTCCTGAGCTATGCCCCTCTCCTTTTGGCCCTACCTATTAGAAAATAAAAGTTAGCTTTCATGTCCTTCTTTACCTAAGAGGTCATTACATGTCTCAGATAACTTATTCCTAACTGCTACAAAAATCACTTTAATTCTGCCACTTAATTTTGCAGGGTGTATGTGTATCTTCAAGGACAAGCTCTTGAAGCTGTGACAATAATGCAGTTTGAGAACAGCATAAACTAGAAAGGCAAACTGAAAATGAGCGTGTCCAGCACACACCCTCCAAGTGCTCAATGCTAACTGTGCATCTTTGTATGCGAACAGAGCTGTTGAAAGAGCATAACAGATCTTAGATTCGAACAGATCTGGATTTAACTGTGGCCCGGATGATTCCTCAGTTTTCTTATCTGGATGTTTCATCCATTCGAGCAAAGCATGCTCTCTGGAACATGAGGAGGTCACAAGAAGAGAGACAACTGCAGCTGGATATGTTTGGAGTTGTTCTGTTGAATAAAATTCCACTGGCTCTTGAATGGCAGGGTTTCTCAGAGCCTTTGTACGTTAGGATTTAATGTGACCCTCAAAGAGGGATCGATGTATAAATTAACAAATAGCCAAATCTTGCCCAAACTTGCTCAACTATGGAAACTTTTTTTTTTCCATTAAAGTATTTCATGGGGTTTAGGAATTCAGGGAAACAACTATGTCTCTCAGGACTCTTCAGGTCACAAGTGACGGAGGCCAATACTAGCTCAGGCAAAAACGTGGAACTATTTGCTCTGGGAACTGAGTCAAAAGCAGGACAAGGGTATGGAGAGTCTTGTGGGCAACTAAAAGAAGCTTATATTTATACAATATCTGTATTTGTTACATTTATTTAAAGTGTGTTGAGGGGCTGCATGCATGCCATGGCACTCTTGTGGAGGTCAGAGGACAACTTGCAGGAGTCAGTTCTCTCCTTCCACCAGGTGGGTCCCGGGGATTGAACTCAGATCTTCAGGCTTGGTGGCAAGCACCTCTACCTGCTGGGTCCTCTTGTTTGCCTATTATTTGTTATTTACTGTGAGATGACCGTGTAGCAGGCATTGTTTAAGATGCTTCATATGCATGGACTCATGTTGTAGAATATTATTTTCAGATGTGTTCCATTTGTTTATGCTGTGGGACATTTGTTTAATGATGCCAAGATGTGTTGCATTCTTTTGTGTTGCATTTGTTTAACTCTGTGAAGCTGTGTTACTTTGCCTGTCTGAATCACCTGATTGGTGTAGTAAAGAGCTGAACAGCTGATAGTAAGGCAGAAGAAAGGATAGGCAGGGCTGGCAGGCAGAGACAATAAAAAGGAGAAATCTGGGAGGGATTAATGAGCAAGAAAAGGAGGGGGATATCAGGGGCCAGCCACCTGGCCACCTAGCCACCTCGCCAGCCACGGAGTAAGACGTAAAGAAGGGTATATAGGGTAAAAATAAAAGCCCAGAGACAAATGTAGATGGGATAGTCTAAGTGAAAAACAGCTGGCTAGAAATGAACCAAGCTAAGACCGGGCATTCATAAATAAGAATAAGCCTCCATGTGTGATTTATTTGGGGGCTGGGTGGTGGGTCCCCCAAAGAACAAAGAGCCAGAAGAGCCAAAGAGCAAAAAACAAACAACAACAGATTCATTTCATTGTAAGGTTTCCATGAGCTAAATGCTACTATAACCTTTTCTTTACAAATAGGAGACTTGACTTCAGAGAAGGCACGTTCCCCATGGTTACCTGGGCAGTCAGATGTTAGCCCACATTTAATGCTTTTCATGGGACTTAAACACTGTCAAAGTTCGTTTTCCTGCTATGACCCTTCAGTCTTCAGTCTGCTTTATTGTCTTCATCAAGTTTTTCTCATGAGATTAGAAACCTGGCTGTCTTCAGCTTGCTCTGTCATCTCCTTCAGGAAAGGGCACCTCTTCCAATTTCTATGGAAAGCATTCAGGCAATTGGCTACTCTATGATTAGCCCCGGACTTGGGTCATATGTCTGATTTTCGGCCAATTGCCAGATGGGGGTTGAGGCGAGCATACCAATCAGCTCTACTCACTGTGGCTGAAACAGAGGAGCCCTAGGATTAGCCACATTCATGGCATCAGCATGGTCATGGTCTATGGAGACCAGTTACCTAAAACAAGAAAGGTGTGTGTTCACCTCTCTATGTCTAGAGCACTGGTACTCTAAACTCTACCCTCCCCTGGGATATTTTTGTTTGTGGTTGGTTTTTGTCTTTTCGAGACAGGGTCTTGACTGGTTCTGAAAGTCCTCACTCACTTGCTTCTGCCTCTGGAGTGTGCTGTGATCACAGTCCAGTGTCTGGCTCTTTCTTGTGCAAATACATATCACTTGATGATATGTATTTGCAGAACCACTAGCATGGTTCCTACACAGCAATAGGCAGGTGATTCACTGTGTCTACTGTTTTCTTCAGGTTACAGAAGATAAAGACCTTCCTTCTGATGTGGGCAAGCTAACCCTAGCAGACGTAAGAACTAACTATGAGTGCTACCTTTTACACAGGTCTGAGAAGTAAAATGAGATCTTGACTGCTGTGTCAAAGCCTAGGTCTGAGAAGCCAGAGTCAGCTGGAAGACACAAGAGCAAGATCAGAGAAAAGGGCTTGCGAGATCCACGTTTGTCATAAAGTAGAGACGTATTCATGGAGCAGGCCAGAAGCCAACATTCAGAGGCCCAATCTAGAGGAGAGAGCACCAGGACACACCGGCAGAAGTGGTCTGATTTAAATCAGGGAGGGACACTCAGGGGCTGGAGTGAAGGCTTCCAGGTGGCTGGAAGTCAGGGGCAGCTCTCAGATGTAGGGGAAGGAAACTGAAGACTCCTCAGACACTAGGATAAGGAGGCTGGATGTGTACCAAATTGAGTCGATGGGGAGCTAACTCCAGTTCCTAAGCAGGGAGGATGTCTACACACTTTGATTTGCTTCCACCAGCTGCACCCATATTTGCAAGGTCACTATTCACTGCCCACAGAAGGGAATTCTCAAGTCGCATTATAGGGCCAGGCAGTAAGCATTACAAAAGCTCTCCTGGGCTGTCTTCCTCGGCTTGGTCTCCTCCCCAATCCCTTTTAAAAAAAGATTTATTTATTTATTATGTATACAGTGCTCTACCTGCATGTATGCTTGCAGGCCAGAAGAGGGCATCAAATCTCATTCCAGGTGGTTGCAAGCCACCATGGGGTTGCTGGGAATTGAACTCAGGACCTTTGAAGGAGCAGCCAGTGCTCTTAACCTCTGAGCCCTCTCTCCAGTCTCCCCAGTCCTTCTAATGAGCTAGCCCTGCTCCTCCTCAAGGAGAAGTGAGACCTTTCTTCTGTGATTATCTCTGAGGTGAGGTCTCATTCACCTTGATTGCTGTTAGTCTTTGCTGTTGCTGTAGCAGAGCACAAAGAACTTAGCTGGTACTTAGCTGGTACACAACGTGAATTTATTATCTCATGGCTGTAAAAGACAGAAGCTAAAAGTCCATCTCACCGGGCTAACTGACATCGAGGTGTTGGGAAGGCTGTCTTCCTTCTGAGTGTCTCTCCCTCATTCTTTCCAGCTTCTAGATGCATTTATACTTGGTTTGTGGTGCCTCCCTCCATTTTCAACAACAGAAGCGCAGTATTTTCTAATCTTTGACTCTGATCTGGTGAGTCTTTCTATCCTGGTTAATACTGTTTGTCAACCTGACAGAATCTACAATCACCAGAGACACGAGCCTCTAGGCATGCCTGTAAAGGACTGATTTTATTAAGGTGCTATGGGAAGACTCATCCTAATTGGGTGACAGCATTCTTTGCAATGGGGTCACTTCATGACAGCTGAAGAGGAGGGAGGGAGAGTGAGGAAGAGACTTGGGGCTGGGGCAAGATGACTCCCAAGGACAGTCTCCCAAGGAGCCATTTCTTCAACTAGTGAGTCAAAATACACCTTTTTTTTTTTTTTTTTTCCGAGACAGGGTTTCTCTGTGTAGCTTTGCGTCTTTTCTGGAACTCACTTTGTAGACCAGGCTGGCCTCGAACTCACAGAGATCCACCTGGTTCTACCTTCCGAGTGCCAGGATTAAAGGTGTGCGCCACCACCGCCCAGCAAGATACACAAAATACACCTTTTGTCTTTATAACTAGAACATGAATTTATTACAGTAACATGAAGCTAACCCACTATAATATAATGTCAACATTTTTAAAAGCTCATTATGGAATGGGACCACATACTGAGCCAACCATGACTCATAATTTTCAACATTGTACCCACCAACTTAACTAACTTACCATAAAAACTAGGTTTCTCAATTAGTATGTAATTAATAAATTAGTAACTTGCCTACTTGTTTCCTAAATGGCCTGGTCAGTGGTTGTTTGTCTTTTATGTAAAATTCCTCTTGAAAAGAGAATATGAATTTTATACTCATACTAATTCTTACTAAAAATATCTTTTGAGTAATTATCTCTGATAATCCCAGCATGAACTTGCTCTATTGGGATAAAGTCCAACATTTCAGAATATTTCCCTAGGCACTTGAGCAACAGACATCAACTTTTTAAATTCAACTGTCTAGAATAAAATATGTTAGTTAGAATCCTATGATGCGTACAGAATTCTGCCTTCACTGTGATAATGCTGAGTAGTAAATATCCAAATAATGTAAGAACCTAGGGTCATCAGCTCCACATTTATACCTTCTTTGAAATATTACTGCCAAGTTTACAGCTAATTGCTATTTAGAAATTTTAATGCAACCTTCCTTTCCACCCCAGCCTGCCAGCACTTCATGTGCTTACCCTTCAATATCATGATGTGTTATTTTTCTAGTTGCCTAAGACCACAAGGCTCCTGACACCCTGCAGAGTAGGAGAATTTATAATTGAAAAACAGCATTTAATAGAGTTGAGTGAAAATGGACATTGAAAAGTCTTGCACAGTTTTTATGCCAACTATGTTAGAGCAATACAAATAATAGATTTGAGTTGTTGTTGGGTCATATAGCTCCTCTATGTAAAATTTAAAGGTTATCTCTTTGAGTTGGAATACCCCACACCGGGCATGCCCCTTCCCCTCCAGACAGGGTCTTACTATGTGGCTCTGGCCAGAACTCATTATATGGGCCAGGCTGGCCTCAAACTCACAGAGATCCACCTGCCTCGGCTGGCTAAGTGCTGGTATTAAAGACATGGGCCACTATGCTTGGTTGGGTGTGTGTCTTAATGTAGGACCCAACCTGCTCAACCACACATGGCTTTGTGATGATTCCAATTAAATTCACATATAATAATTATATCTGTGTATGAGCACATGGTGATATTTTGATACATAACAATGTGCATGTATCAAAAAAGAGTAGTCAGGGTATCTTCCTCAAACTATCACAGTTATTGTGCTGGGAACACTCAAAATCCTTTTTGGTAGGTATCTTGAAATATACATTAAATTGCGATTAGCTACAATTCTCCTATAGTAGTATAAAGCATTCAAAATGATTTCTCCTGTCTTGAGTGTGTTTCCGTACTTGTTAATCTCTTTCAATGTCTCTTACCTTTTTACTCTCTCCAGACTCTGATCATTGTTTTACTCTTGGCTTCTACAAGGCCAAGAGGACACTGTGTTCTTGTACAAATACTGCTTTGGGCTGTCACGACTCTGTTGCACCCTGATACTGACACCTTCCATGGTCTGTTTCATCTAAAAACATTATTCATAGACCCCCTAAAGACATCAGACGGGGCTTCTGTATCACTACACTTGCTAAGTGGGTTATTAAATTTTCTGTAATACCACATAGCATAAACCATAATCCTGTCCAGTCCTGATGCTCCAAGCGATGTTCCTTACTTAACACAGCCTCTCTTATAGCATGAGGAAGGACAGTTCAAGGAGGAAAGGAAGGGAAGGGATGAAGAAGAGTCGCATGTACTCTTTAATGATAAAACCCCAGCCTCTCTAGATACACATTGAGCCATTTAACGCACTGACTGGAAGACATCCCACAACACTAGCTTCTTAAGACCTCTTTGTATCACCACCCATCCTTGGCTGTCAGACTCTTTTGTGTACATCATAGTTCCTCCCTTCTGTACAATCCCAAAGAGATAGGCTTCTCTCTGCTTCCTTTATGTTTCTGGGTTTCATTGTAAAATGCTCCATGGTTTCCCTTTATTTTCTGTTTTAAATGCTCTCTCATCCTGTTCTTCATGTTCTAAATCTGCCTACTAGGAATGACTGGGGTTTGCTGGAAACAAAACTCTCAGGCTTTCCAAAGAGATATGTAACAGTGAAAGTTTGCTGCTAGAATTTCTCAGGAACTTGTGAAATGCATGCTTGCTCCTCAGCTAAAGGGCCGTTTGTTTTCTTTTGGTGTTGAATTTTTAGACTTGGCGTAATCTCTGGTTTATGACAGACAATGAATGAATGCTGAACACGTTGTAACAAGTGATCTGGACTGGTGCAATTCCCTGCGATGGGATGCTTGATGAGCTGAAACTAGAGAAGATGTGATTTTCAGGCTCTTAACCTTTTGTTTCTAAAGTAGAAAGTTTGTTTGTACCAGAAAACCAGTCACTATAGTCCTTTGGTATTGGAGTGTGGAGCAAAGGCCCTCTCCTGGAATGGAGTGGTGTGAGCAGGTGTTTTCTCTAGTTGTATACACAGGGGCCATTTCTGAGGGCAGAAGCACCTTGATGTCTTTCCTTTAGAGGAAGTTTTTATATCACTAAGTCCCAGACATGTTCCAGACACTGCAGCCATGGAAGTCCTTGTTCTTAGACAGGAAGCAGAGACCCAAGAGTTGCAAACAAGGACTGTGAAGGACACAGTTTTTTCTTTCTTTGTGCTGGAGGAGAGACAGTGCCAAGGAACACTGCTCAGAGAAAAGGGACTTGGATGGGGTCATGGTGCATCCTAAGTTGTGAAGGACTGAATAGCCTTTTTGGCAAACACATGCCAACACAGAAGTTGAGGGTCAGTGGGGAGAAGGATGATGATCACGATCTCACAGTTAGTAAATGACAAGTTTTCTGTTCAGTCCACAACCTGGTTGGCTTCAAAATGCATTCATTTCACCCCATTACTTGGTACCCAGAAAATTCCTTGTACTCAGATAGTGAAGTCCATGGCCTGCTTGGCACTCTGCAGAACTCTCTACCCATAAATTAATACCAACAGAGGCTCAAATCATTGATTTGCTTATGTTTCTGAACTCTTTCAACCTTTTTCATATGAGGTACTAGAAAAGATGACATTTTAAAGTGAGAGATAATGCATAAGTATCTTTTTGTTGTAACACAATTACTAACTCATTTTAAACTGTGCAAACAGATTTGCCCAACTCCGTATTCTTTCAATATGACCAACTTCATGGGAATTTTCACACAGAGATATAAAATGTTGACAGAACGTTTTACTCTAAATGTGTTACTATTAAAGAAAAATTCTTTGAATTTCTGACCATGGAAGTTAAGGCTAATTATATCTTATTTCAGATGAAACTAAACATTACAGAAAGGTTTCTGTGAAGCCAGCCTATACAAACTAAGTACATTAGTCAGTGTTTTATTGCCGTGAAGAGACACTGTAACCATAGCAATTCCTATAAAAGAAAATATTTAATTGGGGGTTGCTCATAGTTTTAGAGGTTTAGTCCATTATCTGTATGGCGGGGGCAAAGCAGCCTGAAGGTAGACATGGTAGCTGAGAGCTCTACATCTGGATCCACAGGCGGCAGGAAGAGAGAGACTCTGGGCTTGGCATGGGGTTCTGAAGACTCAAAGTCCACCCCCAGTGACATACTTCCTCCAAGGCCACACCTCCTAATCCTTTCAAATAGTGCCATTCTCCATGACCAAGCATTCCATTCTATGAGCCTATGGGGGCCATTCTCATTCATACCACCACATCATCCAATCAGAATCAGCTTGGTATTGGAATGAATATAATTTAAGTTTGTTTTTTTTTTTTTCAAGGATGATGTGAGAGCTATTCCCTGAAACATTCCTAGTACTATTTGTTCAGTTTTTCCATTGTTCTTATAAATAAGACATACTTATAAATCTAACAGTGATAATCGAAATAATTCTCATTGGAGACTGGGAAAAAAAGAGGCTTTAGGGAAAGGGTGGAGAAGAAGGAGGAATACTTGAGGGTAAAGGTATTGCAGGGAATTGGGGTCAAGGAGCTGAGGGAGTGGGGTGGGGAATCAACCAAAATGAAATATGTATAGAAATTCCTTGTGGAAATCTGTTACTCTTAATTCTGGTTTCTTTCTTTCTTCTTTTTTTTTTATTGGCCTGTTTGTTTTCTAAAGAGAGAAAGAAATCATAGCATTGGATGGATTGGGTGATGGGGAGGATCTGGAGGAGATGAGGGGGAGAGAAGCCATGATCAGAATATACTGTTTAAAAATATTTTCAATAAAAATATATATTCACAAAAAGTTTTTTTAAAAGTAGTTATCATTGTTATGCTATGAATGGGTACCACTGTTAGTCCATAACATGCTGGTAAAAAAAAAAAAAAAAAAAACCTCAAACAAACAGTGGAGATTCTTCTAGAAACAAAATGAAAATTTAAACATTCTTACAGAATTCCTACTTCTATAGCACATAGGAAAGTATTTATTTTTTTAAGAAAATATTTCTTTTCAATTACAAGTTTTCTGTCCCTGTTTATTAGATGCTACAATTCTTCATCTGACCCAGCCTTATAGCTTAGAATGATATTTGAATTAATGAACTCAGTGCATGAAATGTCTGGTTTTGTTGAGTTCATCTTTTTAGATAAAGCAAGACTTCTCCTAAACCTTCAGGATTATATTAGTTAAGAAAGAACAGTTTTCCCCAATGTACACTTACTCAGAAGAATAGCTAAAAAATGATTAGCTATTGATTGTTATTGACATGCTTATCCTTATTCACCACATACTCACAACCGAAGGCATTATCTGAATCCCAGGAAGTACCATGAAGGCAATTGATGTGGTTTATCATACCATTTGACAATGAAGTTAAGTCATTTTACATGCGAATGTGTTAGTGGAAAAATAAAACAAAAATGGATATACTTATAGAGTCAGGAGGTTTCAAGCATTTAACAGAGACTGTCAAGAGACTAGTGGGTGTGTTCCCTCTGTAGATGACAATATGCAGAATACCAGGGTGTAGGAGCTATTAAAATGGCTGTAGAACTTCTACACCAGCTACATGTCAAGGAACATACAGCTCTAAATGGTTCTAATACCCTTCAAAGAGTTCCCCTTAAGAGGCTCCACACTGATGAAGCCTCCTTGTGAATGTTTCTAATGTGCACCTATGGCTCTAAGTTGATCTCAACAATTGAATGTCAGCATGTTATAAATCATCCGGGTGACCATTTCATAACTGAGTCTTGCCGAGAATTTTTAAAGCCCTCGTTTGCTTTTATGTTTCCAGTTCAACATCAAATAATACTACTCTAATTATCATGGGCTAATAAGAAAAGAGTAGAGGGTTGGTGAGAAGAAAAAAAAAACTGAACTAAATAATGACCTAGCCCTGAAGTTAGCAAGGCTCCAAGTGGACTGATGGGGTAAGCTGGTGGGAAAATTGAGTCATCACTGCACCCAACAGCATGGCGAAGCCCATCCAGTTCCTCTACACGCACATCGACGGCAGTCCCTCAATTTCCATATCACCTGTCACGTTAAGCTTATGCAGAAAGTTTGAGTGACACCGTTTTTGTCACTTTGTTTGAATTGCATCTTAAAATTTATCGTAGCTTTAAATTTTATGTGCTATTTCCCACCTGGTTGCACGTTTATACACACCAAAATTCCAGAGCAGTAAAAAGTAATTTAAGGCAATATTAAATGTCTGCGAGAGCTTTTTCTTTCAATTTACTTATTTTTCCATTAAAAGTGACCGTTTGTGAAATAGGGCTCTACATGCTTGGGGCCTTTCCTTTAGGACAGTCTCTATAGTGCATTCCTTTGAATGTTTTTGGTAGTATAAATCTGGCTTCTCAGATCATGGACACATTAAAGTTACTACGACAGACATCTGGGTTTTTGTGCCCAGCACCCATAAAACCTCTTAGTTTTTATCCCCTGTTTTCCTTTCTGGAAAGCAGTCTTGGTGACCTGTCAATCATAAATACCTCCACCCCCACCCCAGGCCCTCTCCAAGGGTAAGGGCTGGACAGGCATCCAAATGGTGTCAGTCAGCCTCTCACTGGAATGTGAGGCTCGAGGAGAGTGACCTAAGAACTGAAAATAGTTGACGCTGATTCACTCCAGTGGTGGAGGCTCAGAGCCCTGTCAGTCGGCTCTTGCTGCTGTGTTTTCTGGTTTTGCCTGGATTCTGTTTTTTTTTTTTTTCAAGGTGTGCTGACCAACTGTTACTTTAGTTCTATGAGCCCACTTTTCATATTTTAGCAAATGTTTTATTTCCTATTGGTTTAGCCAGAGTTGATTGATGTTACACACCACTGTTGACTGAATCATGAAGAGAAGACATTTTGCAGAAAGGGTTAGTGATGATACTGGGGAACTCCGAGTCAGTAAAATAATGTGGGAACAAGGTCATAAGAACTTAAGAAAATATGGAGCCCTTCGAGGGGCTTCTCACCTCACCATTTTCCATAACACCGCTGAAAGAAGCTTCACAAGCTTAAGGATTCTTCAGCCCACAGCTTAAGAATCAGACAGAGCTGGTTCTGACATCAACTGAATATAACTTTGAACATGATACGTCAACTCTTGAAGCCTCAGCTGCTGGTGGTTTCCTCATAATATTGGGGACAATAAGAGTTCAGGAGGCCATTTATATTATCAGGTTCCATGTTCTTGGATTCAGGCAACCTCAAGTTGGCAATATTTGGAAAAAGAATGACACTGTACTCAACCCGTGTAGACTTTTTTCTTGTCACCATTCTTTAAATGATAACACTTATTTGCATAATTATTTTGCATTAGGTGACATAGTGATATAGAGATGATTTAATTATCCCGGAAGATGTGTATAGGTGCATTAGTCTGTTTTCTGTTAGTATTATAAGTACCCGAAGTAACTGACTTACAAAGAAAAAATATTTTGACACACAGTTTTAGAACTTCCATTCACGATCAAGCACCCCTTTGGTTTTGGATTTGTGAAGAGTAGCACATCAATGCTGGAGTGTACAGTGTGTCATAACTGATAACCTCCTGAATGGGTAGCCAATAAAGAGAAAAAGACTCGTATCTCACTATCCTCTTCATAGATATGGTCCCAGTGATGTGGAGACTTCTCACTAGGACCTGCGTCTCATTAGGCATGTGGCGGTGTCACAATTACTCAAAGCATATCTGTAAATGATGGAGAAGTGAAGTAAAGGAGTGGGCAGGACCCAGGGAGATCACATGGTGGTGGGACTCAGTTGATACAGCAATAGGAATGTTCTGTAAAGAGTAGGCATGGTGCTGGGTTTCAGAGATATTTTCTTTCAAGTATGTCATGTATTTTGACCATAGTTATTGTGACCCTAAATGGTACAAGGGCAATGTGATGAGGCTACGAACACAACATTAACATGCACACAAAGACCTGGCTTAAAAAGAAGGTCTCCAGATACCTTTGGAGGAATCCTTCATCTTCTGTCATTGTGGGGTTGGTGCAGCTGAGGAGTCAAAGGGAACAGTTGTAGTACCAAGTGAACACTCAAACCTGCTAGATTTCTTCCCCTAGGATCAAGGCCCCAGGGGATTTTGAATAGGACATCTGTGCAGACATGGACAAGGCTGAGAATGTCGGGGCTGCGCATGCTCAATAACTCTCTTGTCGGCAGAAGAACAAACTCCTCCCCGGAAGACCTTTAAATAGGACACTTGGCACTTGCCTTGTTGCTATTGGTACCACTCACCATCTCTATGTCGTAGCAAGCTCCCTGATGATGTTGCCATTACTTACTTCTGTGTCCATGATAAGAGCTCAGATGGCTCAGCTCTCAGCTGGGTACCAGCTATAATGCCCAGTCTGGGAGGAGAATGTGCATACACAGTTTACAAGAAGTCCCTAATCAGTGTGGGCAAGAGTCAAGGAAGGACAACAAACCTTGTTATAGCATTGTGCTTTTCTCCTTAAGCATAAACACTAAGACTTCTGGGGGCCTCCCAGGCCTCTGTTAGTTCTTTGCATGGTCTCCCAGCATGCAGTCATAACCACTCTGGGCCGGTACGCATCTGAGGTCTTAGATGGACCCAGTCTGTGGTTCTGTGCACAGTGCAGACAATGTTTTCTTCCATAATACAGAACATCCTTTGAATATTGCAATTTATGTTTGTTTTGCTTGGATTTTAACTGGGTCTGCATAATGTTTCCTTGTTCAAAAGAAGAAAACAATATATTATTTTGCTTCATTATCTTTGAATGGCTGCCTGAAATAAGGGGCCCTCTGGATTTTAAAGGATGAAACTAGCCACCCAAATGCAAATTTTAAACAATGTGTATCATTCCCCAAAGCCCAGTAACTGGATGTGTAAAAGATGTGTCAACCAATGCCTCTTTGAGCTCCACACTTTGACAGCTCAGAAATAACTTCTGTCAAGAAACAGAAGAGTGTCTGCTCCAAGTGAGGCTCCTCAGACAGTGAGTGATTTACTAGCAAACCGTGCCTTAAACAGCAGAGTCTAAGGGACTAAGTGTTAAAAACAATTTTCCTGAAAACTATTACAAGATTCACTTCACTTGCTGGTCGGCCATAATAACGTCTACACACTTCAGACACCACGTGATAACTCCAGAAGCTGAATATGTTGAGGCGTGATAGGCCCATGAAGTCTTAGTTTTTGGCTTGTCCATGTTTGGTGGCAGAGAGCATTCACTTAACTGTCTATGTCCCTCTTCATTTATGAATAGATTGGATTGGCTTAATTCTCCCAGTTCTAATTGCTAATAGTTTACTTGGGATTTCTCATATAATCTTTTTGAGCGGCTTCCTTTTGGTTTTCAAGTAGAAAATCCCACTGGTTGAAACTTTTGTTGTTTATTTTGGTGTGCCATGGTCTCAAGCCCAAGGTGTGCCTGATTGACAAGCACCCCAACACTGAGCTTCACCCCCAGAGACTTCTTGGCTAGTAGTACCTAACAGTTTTAATATATATCGAACCAGGTACTTATTTTTTTGTAATAGAAAGAAAAAGCTCCTTGACAACGGTTTTCCAAAACATAGAAGAAAGATGACCCCTTGCTCAGTAATGGAGCAAGGGAGCATATTGTTAGCAGGCAGATGGAAGTGTGAGCTGTTCTCCAGTGTGGGGTGACAGTTGACGTGGGCAAATTCTATTCTAGTTTTGGCTGAATTGAACCCCCACCCCAACCCCATGGACCATTCTTTAGGTAATTGGTTTTAGAGTTGGATAAAATCCAGATCCTATCCCTGCCACACACTGCCTGGGTTGTTACAAATAAAGGATTCAAGTTTTAGAACGTTTGGTTGCAGCATCTCTGAACTGGAGTTGATAATAATGCTTATTTCAGAAAGCAGCCCTAACAGTTGAATGATAACGGGTGAAGACTATCTCACAGGGCCTTCTACTTAGTAAGGGAATCCTTCAGAAGTAGTAGGGGCTGGAGGTATAGCTCAGTGGTAGAGTGCTTGCCTATCATGCACAAGGCTCAGTTACTAAGAGGTATTAAGTGCTCTGAAAATGCAAATTAGTTTCTTGGATCTCAGCTTTATGTCCTAATAATTTTGCAGGATCAGGAAAAAAACTCAAGAAAAATGTGAAGTCTGTTTGATAAATAAGCTAGAGGAACTTGAGTGGAAAACAAGATCCAATAAAGGCAAAGGTGAACTGTTCTGCAAATGGAGAAAACAGATTGTGGTAGGGTTTACAAAGGCAGAGGGGTGGACTTAAGGAGTGTCAGCTTACAAAAACAGTGAAATAAACCATGTTATATTGAGAAAGAACATGACATCTTTGCTCCCTTGAAGCTTTACTACACAGGTACCTTGCTAAGCACAGGATAAAGGATGTGAGAATCATTTTGTTGGCATCAGCGGAAAACAGCCAGGTGGCTTCATTATCCTCTTCATGATGACGAAGGTTCTTGGCATGGACGGGCTTTAGTCAGTCTTCTGGGCTTCTAGATGCCCATCTGTGCACTGTCTTGTCTAATCCAGTTTTAGCAAAGAGCCCAGCTAAGTCAGTGACTCCCCTTGATGCTGACCCCTCAGGCCTCTTTTGATCTAGTTCCTCACCCACCTCCTCCCTCCCCAGGACATGTCTGATCACCTAGGCCCATTTCAGCAAGATGACCATTAGTCCAGTTTAGCCAGAATCTCCTTCCCCTGAGTTGCTTCCTCAGTCACATTCTGTCCACACATGCCTACTCTGATCTTTGGTCTGCATTCCTGTACGTGCTGCAATACCTTGCATGTAATTTGCCTTTCTCTGCTTTAACAAGGGCCAGTGACTATTTCTTCTATATCCATGTCTAGAAACTAAGGCACTAATTAAATTATTTTCTGCTTGGAGTGGGTGTGTACCATTTTTCTTTCCCATTTTTTTCCCCCACAGGAGTCCAACCCTTCGTTATAACAGCTCTCAGCTGACAGCACAGATGTTCCTCAGTGCATGGTCTTGATGGGATATGGTATCCACCAGCCCCTTGGAAGCCAAAAGGATCATTTTCTCTCTTCCAATTGCACCCATATCCTGAGACAGGCTGTGGCTTGGACTCTGCCACTGGACACGTCTCTCAGTTGCTTTTTTGTGAGGGCCACTGACCCACAAACTTGGCTCTTCCACTGTCTGGAAATCTGACTTCTCTTTTCACTTGCTCTAAATTCCTGGTGTGGAACGTTTCTGGCCCAATGCCTGATGCAAAGCAAGGGCTCAACAGGTGAGCACCGAGCAGCAGAATATTGGAAGAAGTAAGAGAACATACACATGGTTTAAGAAGTGAAAAGATTTTTTTTGGGGGGGGGGAGCATAGAGGAGGCTTAATACTCGAATACAAAGTAATTTCCAACAGTTTTAAAAGTACAGTGTAGGCACTGTAATAACACTCTGTAATATCCTTGTAGCTTCTCTGTAAATATCTGAAGATGCTAAAATAGAGTTTATTACAAATAAATGTGCTCATTTAAACAGCTGGTTTATATGAATCACATTCCAAACTAATTGTATCCCCCTTGTTATATTAAAGTTGCCACCCTCGAGTCATTTTTGATCAGGACTTGGTGAATTACTTGGGAACTCTTTAATAAAAACCTTATTAACACCCCAAGAAACAAAGCTGAATGTCACTGAACATCATTCCATGTGGAGTGCTGCCCACTTTACCTACAGGAGGCCTGCACTTCAGTTACTCCTTCTGGTTGTTTTTTTTTTTTTTTCATTTGCAACTACAAAAATTACTTTTATTGTTGACTGTAATCTTCCCAGCACTCGGGAGGCAGAGCCAGGTGGATCTCTGTGAGTTCGAGGCCAGCCTGGACTACCAAGTGAGTTCCAGGAAAGGCGCAAAGCTACACAGAGAAACCCTGTCTCGAAAAACCAAAAAAAAAAAAAAAAAAAAAAAAAAAAAAAATGAAAACAAACCTCAATCAATGTGACTTCACAGGACACATTTGGAACACTGGTGATGAGAGGTCACAGCATCTGTCCCCCAACAATTCTACCACATTTAGTTGCACCCTCCTCACCAACCTGAAAGAGGCTGGATTCAAAACACTCCTGAATCAGACGGGACACTAAACAGGGAAAGTACAAACCATGAAGATGTGACAGCAGGTTCCTGTCTTCTCAGCCCACCTTAACATGGAGACCGGGATGCTTCTGACCACCTTTGTAATAGAAACCTCTCCTTCCGGCCACAGTTTGTCTGGGTCACTTCGCCCCACACTATTCCCACACACCCCTGTCAGTTAGGGAAGTTCAGGATATGCATAATTCATAATATGTTTAATTATGAAAAAGAGGCAAATGTTTTCACCACACATTTCTTCAGCAGCCTGTGTAGGACAGTGGAAAGAGAAGGCCAGAGGGTCTGAGTAGATCATGCTGCAGCACACA
Source organism: Peromyscus californicus insignis (assembly GCF_007827085.1). Classification (NCBI taxonomy): domain Eukaryota; kingdom Metazoa; phylum Chordata; class Mammalia; order Rodentia; family Cricetidae; genus Peromyscus; species Peromyscus californicus. The sequence goes on from NW_026294480.1 coordinate 26,418,177, forward strand.
GTCAGAGTCTCTGGAATCAGTCCAAGAGCAGAGCCAAAGGCAGAGTCTTGGGAAATTGGGAATCACTGAACTGGTGGGCACACTGGTACCGTGCTAGATGCTGAATCAGAGAGGGATAGGCAGGCTGGCACAGATGGGCATTTGGGTCAGGGACATGCAGGCCTTACAGTGCAGCAGCCAACTCATTCAAAACACTCCTGAATCACTGTAGGAGCCTTGCTGGAGGAGGCCCTCGAGGCCCTTTCTGACTCCTGTGAGGGATGAAAAGCCCCAGCCCAAGGAAGATCAGCCCCAGCACGAAGCCTCCGATGCCACTCAGCATCTTGCTCTGGGCAGACTCGGACTGTGCACGCCACTCCACAGTGACAGGGCTCTGCAGGCTGGCGTGTTCTACACGCCAGGTATAGATGTCTCCTCGCTGAGGGGTCATCTCCAGCATGACCAGGACCTGGAAGGTCCAGTCCCCGTTCTTAATAAGCTCCGTGGACACGACCTGGCCATTCCGGAACCAGCGCATTTTGATCTGGCCTGGGTAGAAATCTGTCACCGAGCAGATCAGCAGGTTGTGGTGGTTCAGGATCTCTGTCCTGGACAGGGAAATGGTTACCTTGGGCTGCTCGAGCCCCTGCAGGGAGGTGGGGGCCTCCGTCTCCTCGTAGTTGTGTCTGCACACCGTGTCCACTGTGGCCCGCGTCCTCTCCATGAAGTCCTCCAGGCTGTTCCAGTACTTCAGCCCACGACCTCCCCAGCTCGGTCACCACGCGGTGCTCGCCCACGTTGCTGTCGTAGCGCACGAACTCCTCCTGGTTGTAGAAGTATCTGGTCACCAGTTGCATGTGCTGCGTCCCGTTGATGAAGTAGCAGTAGGGCTTGAACTGGTACACGGAATCCCCTGTGGACAGACGTGGTCAGCCTGGGGCGGCGCTGGGCAGCAGAGACCCCCGGAGCCCGCGGTCTGACCCCATGCCGGCGCTTCAGGCTTTCCGTTTTGTTGTTTTCAAGGCTTAGGAAACACATTATGCTTATTATTCGATTGACTGGTCAAAATGCTGATCAAGTATTTTGTAGAATGTTCCTCAGTTTCTAGTGTTCCGATGTTCACATGACTATATTGGAGTTGTTGGTTTATGAAGAAAGCCACAAAGGTACTTTCAGGTGCGTATTCAACTACCATGACTAACCTCGTGAGATCTGATTGACTCCAAGGCCTGTGATCTTTAAAGCCTGGTTGTGGTGAATTCAAGACCAGCTTGGTTTATACAGTGAGTTCAGGACACACAGGACTTCATGGGGAGGCCCTATCTCATAAAAACAACAACAACAACAAAAAACAAAACCCAAAAATCTAAAACTGAACTACCCAACCAACCAACCAACCAACCAACCAACCAACCATCTCCCATCTATACAACTCCCCACCTTTCAGTTTTAGAATAGTTCCAAGAATAATCCAGGGAGCACTTGTGTATCCAGTTTTCTGACTACTCAAATCCCATCTGACTGTGGTCCGAAACTATGAGATTGTCAACACTGCTATTAACTCATTCCTGGACTTTGCTCATTTTTCGACAGGGTTCCCACCTTTCTCACCTTGGGAACCAATTCAAGAGAGTCCAGTTCACTTAGCAGGGCTTACCATTTTAACTGCTCTTGGTTTGTTCCATAGAACAGCTTCTACACCAATAAAACAGTGTCAGATGTGGGTGACAGGGATTTTTAAGGTTAAATCTCTTTCATTTAGAATAACTTTCAGATATGTGTTGTGGTACCTGATGTAAACACTTGGATTTGGTAACAACTTCCATGGTATCTTTTTAGTTCCTTTTTTTTAAAAATAAAAGTTCCAAACAGTTACAGCAGAGTGAAAAATTACCTAGCGCTTTGAAGTCATTGATGTCCATTCTCCTTTCCATCATCATCCTGTCCTGGGGACTTCTTTCTTTAGTGGTCCTCCCTTGTTCACCATTGTTGTTGCCACCACTTTAGTCCATCTGGGAAAATATTATTTCATATTTGGAATATTAGAAAAAGCAAGATTTTCCATATGGCTAGACTCCATTAGCTACAAACACTCTACTATTGGGCTGATATTTAAAATTCATTAGTTTCATCATTCTATCCTTTTGCTCAGAAATTGTCGGGCTCTGCTTTGTAATTCCAGGGGGAGTCAAGCTCCAAAACACTACTGCATGCTTTCTCTATCTTCTTTCTGCTCTTCTACACAAACAAACTTCTCATGGCTTCCCAACATGAACCTTTTCTCCTAATGAGTTCCATTCTTCAGCGTCCAATTGACATACCACACCGATACAAAGCTCAGTGTTATGCTAACAACCGTATTTGGAGTATGTTTTGTTCCCTAGTTTCTGTGCTTTCTCATTTCAAGCTTTGTCCATAGTTTGAAGAATAGCTCAAGGCTTATCTGGTGATTCCCTGGAGTCCATAAAGAGCATTTACTTCTAGTAATTCAGATGTCCAATGTTTGTCCCACAATGCATTCAAGTGAAAAGAAGAGTCCACTTTGTGGTCTTAATTATGCTCCCTCATGTGTCTTCTCATTTTGTTATTCCCACCACGATACTGACTCCTTGACAAGCTACACTCTTTGTACAGGCAAAGTCCTCTCCCCTTGCACTCCCTGGGCACAGTGAAACAATTGCAGAATTTCAAAAGACATTTCTATGTAACAAGAAAGAACAAAAGAAAATAAACACCAAGTTTCAGGAAGCCACGAACAACCCAGTTTATATAATACAAGTAACATCCATCTTCAGGCGTCCCATCAGTCAGGGTTAGGATCCGATGTGTTGGCTTCCAACTCAAAGAATAACATAAAAATCTATGAATTTATCTATCCTTGTAAAGAAGTCTATAGATCAATCAATAGAGAATCAAAACACTGGTTTTTCTTCTATATGACCCCTAGCAGAGGGGCTGTTAATCCTACCAGGTGAGAATAAGACCACTACCATGATTTTTGAGTCAAATTTGAATAAAATTTTATTAAATACTGGCCAGGTCCATGAATACTGGCCAGGTTCATTTCTGGGACCCCCAGAGTACAGCACTGAATTTCATCTTTCAGGGCCTTATAAAGGCAAAACTCACAAGGCTATATACTTCCTGACTTTGTCCAATTAAAGGCAAGCACACATCTTGACGTACTTCCTGCCTACACACCTCCTGCCTATGTATGGTCAAGCACCTCCTGTGCCATTGGGGCAACCAAACTTGTTTACAGAAGTGAAAACTTGGGTTTGTTATCTTACATTAACAGCAGCCCCCAGCATTCTAGGAAGTCATCTGTCCTCGGTCAGGTGATTATAGGTAAGAGGCATTTTTGTTTTATAGATCTCTTAAACACAGTAATTTAAACTTAACATGTAACTTCAGCCACCACAGGGCAAAACCCCCAAGGTAATTTCAGGATATAATATGACTGTTATGGTTCCAGCTATCACATACACATTCCAGGAATGAAGAAGAAAAGAAGAGGAGGAGGAGGAGGAGGAGGAGGAGGAGGAGGAGGAGGAGAAGAAGAAAAGAAGAAGGAGGAGGAGGAGGAGGAGGAGGAGGAGGAGGAGGAGGCCAAAAGGCCTTAATGACTGTAGGCATTTCCTGAACAACGTTCACTTCATTTGATTAGTCATATTTAGTATCAAGGGGACATGCCAGTAAAGTTTGTAAGCAGAGTATATTGTTGCCCTGAAAAAGTGGGATTGTCTCCTAGAAATGACAAGGAAGCTACACACATTTTATAGTAACAATATGGCTGCCTAAATAAGACCTGAACAATGATGTCACCAGCATGGAAGGTGGGAATCTCATGGTGTCCTAGCCCTACACAATGAAGTATAAGCAATTATTGACTTATTGACTGCTGGGAGAGAGAGAGAGAGAGAGAGAGAGAGAATTAGCCTTTTTCTGGGATGAGCCCCCTAATTGGTTATTCAATACTCAGAGAGGAAAAATTAGTCTTTGCCAGGGATGAGCCCCCTAATTGGCTATTCAATACCGAGAGAGGGAAAATTACTCTTTGCCAGGGATGAGGCTCCTAATTGGTTATTCAATACTAAGTGGTGAGTCCTGAAATCATATGGATATAAGCAATACCAAACAGACTCAGCAGGTTGTATTCATGTACTTATGTGTTCATATATATCTAACAATAATAATTAGGGGAAAAGAAGCTATGAATTTGAGAGGTGTAAGGGGGGCATGGGGAGTGTCAGAAGGAGGGGACCTGGGAGGAAATGGAAGAATGGAAGGGAAAGGGGGAAATGATGTAACTGTTTTTAATTAATTAAAAAAAAAGAAAAAGTGGGATTCTGTTCAACAAGTATAAAGGGGAGAATGGGTACTGACTGGATATACAACTAGTCATTTCTGCTGTCTCTGACTGTGTCTACAGAAGTCTTCCTCAGTAGATGTCTCCAGCTCTAAAACTCTGGTTCAACCTAAAACACCCATTGTCTTTGTGTTTTGAGGTTTTTATTTTTTTTTTATTTTGCCAGTAGCTATGTGGCTACATCACCTTAGAAACCACTACCTTGGTGGCTCCCTCTTTTTACTGTGTGTTGTCTCGAAATAGGAAGGCCAAGTGTTTGTCTGGGATTGTCACAGCTGTTTTCAGTTATTGGCTTAGTACTCAGGCAGTATCACTGGTGACTTTCTGTAGGTTGATTAATTACTTGTTCTGTTGTGACAAAATACCAACAAAAGCGACTCAAGGAATGAAGGAAGAGTTTATTCTGACTTACAGTTCCGCGGGGGTACAGTCAACCATAGCAGGAAAAGTATGGCAGCTGGACGAGGCAGTGGCTGGTCACACGGTGTCCACAGTCAGAAAGAAGAGAGTGAAGGATGCTGGTACTAAGCTAGCTCTCTCTTTTCATGCATTACCAGCCCATGGAATGGTGTCAACTACATTTAGGATTGATCTTCCTACAGTGATTAACCTAATATAGATAACACTTGATAGACACACCCAGAGGCCTATTTCCATGGTAATTCTAGGTCCTATCAAGTTAATAAGATTTTTTTTTTTTTTTTTTTTTTTTTTTTTTTTTTTTTTTTTTTTTAAAGATTTATTTATTATGTATACAGCATGTGTGCCTGCATGCCAGAAGAGGGCACCAGATCTCGTTACAGATGGTTGTGAGCCACCACGTGGTTGCTGGGAATTGAACTCAGGACCTCTGGAAGAGCAGTCAGTGCTCTCAACCTCTGAGCCATCTCTCCAGCCCCAAGTTAATAAGATTTACTATCACAGTGGGACTGGCCATTCAGTACAGGGGGCTGTGGAACTGTCCTCCAGCATCTTGTTGCTAACACCTTTCCACTTTGGGTCATGTGATGTATTGTGGCCAATGAGACATGAGCAAGTGTCATGACAGAGGCTTGAGAAGCACTCTAAGTGGCCTTACTAGAGTGGCGGCACCGCTCTGTAAGGAACCCAGGGTAACCGGATGGAGCAGCTACCTGGCTGAGAGCTGGAACTGTTCAGTTGCTTGTCCTTGCAGCTTCCAGGCAGTTCAATGAAGCTCTCTTTGACTTTAGCCATCTTAGCAATCTTAGAGGAGACTCCAGAAGGAATGGACTGCTGAACTTGTCTGCTGAAGTCACGTAAATAGATACAATTGATTGTTGCTGTTTTAAGACGCTAAATTGTTGAGGCGGTTTGTTACACATAAACAGAAAATGGAAACACCTTGGATATTGTTCAGAGAAGTTATGGTTTGGACTAGGTTATAGCCTAGTCATTTGTCTGAGTACAAACTATGGTTTGAAATACAGACAGTTGGCACTCTCTGCTGTGAGATGGTCTGTATGTCAAATGTGTTGCTGATTGGTCAATGAATAAATCACTGATTGGTCAGTGGCCAGGCAGGAAGTATAGGCGGGACTAACAGAGAGGAGAATTGAGAGAACAGGAAGCTGGGTGAGGGAGACACTGCCAGCCGCCATCAGGACAAGGAAGATGTAAAGTACCGGTAAGCCACAAGCCACGTGGCAAGGTATAGATTAATAGAAATGGATTAATTTAAGCTGTAAGAACAGTTAGCAAGAAGCCTGCCACGGCCATACAGTTTGTAACCAATAAAAGTCTCTGTGTTTACTTGGTCGGGTCTGAGTGGCTGTGGGACTGGCGGGTGAGAGAGTTTGTTCTGACTGTGGGCCAGGCAGGAAAACTCTAGCTACAACTCTCTACCGCTGCTTCTGTACCTGTGGGTTCAACCAGCTACAGATAAATATATGCAGGAAAATACTGCATCCAGGTTGAACATGTACATATTTTCCCTTGTCATTATCTCCTAAACACTGCATCACAACACTATTTGCATAGCATTTACATTTTCATATGCTACAAGTAATCAGGGGATGATTTAAAGTGTAGAGGTGTGTGGGTCAGATGTCAGTACTAAACCACTCTCTACGGCGTTTGAGAAGTCCCAGAACCCTTCACTGTGGGCACAGAGGGACCATTGTACTCAACAGTCAGCATTTGGTTTGGGTCACTCATCATTCATTTCTTCATTTTTTTCCTTTGTAACTACTTTGGGCAATCAATTATTTAATTACTGTATGGAATTCCTTTGGCTCCAGTGTTTGAACAGAAAGAGGAAGTTGACCTAATTCAGAACAACTAAAGGTCAGGGCCAGGACTCAGGTTCAGATTCTCCTTTCATTGAAGCTTCAGTGGTGCAGTCAGTTAGCATGTGGTGCTTACACAAAGTCTCTTTTCAGAATACAGACACTGGAGTTCGGAAGGGTCTCAGGAGAATGGTTTCTTCCTTATCTTTGATACTGGGGACACCCTCAAATCAGAGAGACCCTGAATTCAACATGCAGCAAATGGTCATGTAGAGCTTGGGGTGTGCCAACTGATGTGCCTGTCTTCAGAGTAATCTGTCTATGCTCAGCAAAATAAAAACAGATGTCCCTAAAGCAAGCAGCCACTTTCTGATTGGAACTAAGGCCTGCTCCCCAGGAGGGAGTTCACATTCAGGACCATAAACCTGGTTAAAAGTCGATGAGGTCATAGAGCCTAGTGAGGAGGCTACAGCTGTTGCTTTGTTAAATGGACATGTTGCCTCCATCAAATTGCCTTCTAAACAATTACGTTAATCCCAGTAGATGGATGGGATTGTCAGTTTTGGTAAGAGAAGTTTCTTTTTCCAGTTGGCAGAAGTAACTGCTGAGACCCACATCTGGTCCTAAGAATAAATGGCGGTTGAATACTCAGCCACAAATGAGGCATCCATCTTGCCTCTTCAAGGCCCAGGGAATAATTGGAAGAGAAGACGGAAACAATGCAAAGAGCCAAAGGATGGAGTAGACTGTTGTGCAGCTCTGTCTTCTGTGTCAAGCGGCCTCTGCGCTCTTGACTCCACAGTGCCTGTGATGGCCTGTACAAGATTAGGCCCTTCAACACCCCTTCATAGAGTTGGGGAGGCTTTGAGACTCCATCCTTCCCCGAGGATTTATAGGCAGTTAACAATAGGCAGGGGGAATAAGAGACCTTTCTTTTTAGTGGTGTAGCTACCGGTAAGGTGCCCACGCTCTCTGGTAAATAATCTCTACTGTACTTCTGTAATCAACCCTAATAAAACTCACAGGCTCATCAAAAAAAAAAAAGACATGAAAATAGAAGGGGGATAAGTTGGCAAAAAAGGGGATTTGGAGAAATAGGAGGGGGACAAGAGAGGGTAAGTGGAGCACGGGGTGTTGGTGGTGGTGGTGATGGTGATGGTGGTGGTGATGGTGTGGTGGTGGTGGTGGTGGTGGTGGTGGTTGTTGTTGGTGGTGATGATGGTGATGGTGGTGGTGATGGTGGTGGTGATGATGGTGATGATGGTGATGGTAGTGGTGGTGGAGGTGGTGGTGGTGGTGGTGGTGGTGGTGGTGGTGGGGGTGGCGGTGGTGGGGGTGGTGGTGATGGTGGTGGTGGTGGTGGTGGTGGTGGTGGTGGTGGTGGTGGTGGGGGTGGTGGTGATGGTGGTGGTGGTGGTGGTAGCAGTGATGATGTGGTGGTACACCTTTGTTCCGGAAAAAAGTTCCTATAAGTCCATAAAGGAGTTCAAGGAAGTCTTCATTAGGGCAGTTTCTGGTAGCAGAAAATTACTGCAGGTGTCAGCTGCAGGAGAATGGATGAGTAACCTATGGCAGAATGTTATGTATTTTGTAAAAGATGTAGATTTTACATTGAACATTAGTATGAAAATAAGGAATACTACAGTATAATTTCCACATCAGAATGATGCATGCACCAGAAGCACACCCTCTCAAGAATATTGATTTATTTGTAACACATATTAAGCATATTTAAAAGGGGAAGGGATATGAAGAGAACATAGAGCAATGAAGGAAAGAAGTCAAAATAAGGCACGAACCTTGAACTGTGGAAATAGAGTATGTTGGTAATTGGGGTTGTGATTTATTAAAAAGTTTGTAGCTGAAATTCAAGAAGAACCCCAAAGAGTTCTTGAGGGCATGAATGGTTGGTGAACTATTTGCCATTGGAGGTAATTTGTAAACTTGCATTCACTTGATCCTGAGTAACTTCCCAAGCAGAGGATCATTTACATGTCAGATTTCAAGATAACTAATAGTGTGCAAAGCAACAGGATTCATGTTCAATGGAACAGAAAGCGTGACAACTGGGTGAAGCAATTCTCTCCACTAACTTGAGGGTGAAATTCGATGTCACAACATGATTACCAAAAATATGAGAGGGCAAATGTCAAGAATTTTCCTGATGTTTTCCTCATGGCATTCTCTTCTATTTTAGTTTCGTGTATCAGCTATCCATGTTTTAATCCCAAGTGGAATGGACTTGCTGGAAAGAAATAAAAAAATCTGAGAATGTTTACACATTATAATAACAGATATTTTCCATATCATCCTTAATTCCTGGTCAGAGCATGATAAAAGATAGTGCATAGATGAAAAACTATGCTTACTAACTTTTCTCATTAGTGAAGAGGGATCAAGAACTAAATCTGAATGATGAGGTGCTGGTAGCTCAATGCACTAAAACCACTTGAAGCTGGTATTTAGGATCTTTGACCTCTTATGTCATTTGCACTATCTGAAATCCAACAGGGCACCGTTGAAAACTATGATTTGGGGATTCTATGTAATTCATGTTATATGAGCTAATTCTCTCCAAATTATCTTCTTTTCTTTAATTGCTTCATCGTTTCTTTCCAAAATCTTCTGTGTAGTTGTCTTTATCTGTAGCTGAAAGTTTTTCTGTGTCCTACCCGGCTGGCAGTCTGGACAAATCTCTCCCATTTGTGTCCCTCAAGTAAACACACAGAGGCTTATATTAATTAAAACTGCTCGGTCATTAGCTCAGGCTTCCTACTGACTACCTCTTACACTTAAACTCATCCCATTTCTGTTAATCTATATGTAGCCACATTTTCCATGGCTTTACCTGTGTGCCATTACATGCTGCTCCCTGGACAGCAGGCTGGCGACTCCTAACTCAGCCTTCCTCTTCCCAGAATTCTCCTTGTCTGCTTATCCCGCCTATACTTCCTGTCCTGGCTACTGGCCAATCAGTGTTTTATTAAACCAGTGTACAAAAGCATTATCCCACAGCATTTGCCTTCTTCAGACTTATCACTGTGAAAATGGAAATTTAAGTGGCTCCAAATTGTTCTTGAGTGGGGCAAGGTGCAGGATTGAAGAAAGAAAATTCCTATCTCTATGGAGTTTATATTTTATTGGCTTAATTCTGGTTAGTTTTGAGTATAAAATGTTTAATATGTTTAATATTATGATACAATAGTATCAGAAAAATGATTTTTATAATGTACTTTTGAAATTTGGTAAATTTTTGTCCTGATACTGGTAATCTGGACCCTAGGGTATTTGACTGTTGTGACATGTGTGCCTATAGCACAGGTTTAAATATAACTTGGGTCAAATAATATCTCTAAACAAAAGAAAAGATATCTGGAATAATAGAGAAAAGCTATAGAATGCTAATGTTTTTGACATTCATTATTATTTATTTTTTAAGAATAGTTTTTTTATTTTTTTGAAATTGTAGTATAATTATATCATTTCTTCTCTTTGCTTTCCTTCTTCCAACCTCTCCCATCTCTCCCCCTTGCTCTCTCTCAAATTCATGGCCTCTTTTTCTTCAGTCATTTTTTATACACACACACACACACACACACACACACACACACACACACACACACACCCCTCCACTCAGTCTGTTTAACGTTACTTGTATGTACGCAAATTGTCCTAGGGCTGATTACTTGGTGTAGGCTAGCAGGTTGGAGGAACTCTCCCTGGGAAAGACTGCTTCCCCTACTCTCAGCATTCTTTAGTTATCTGGAGTTCTTAGTCTAGGGCTCTCTGCATTTTAGCGGGCTGTGGTTTTCTGTGATGTTCTCCATCGGTTCCAAATAGAAGTTTCTTTGATGAGGGGTGAGGATTTCAATTGTCTGTGGGAATAAGGATAAATATTTAAAATGTAGTTGAAGATTATGCTGGCTCAGCAAAGTGGTGATTGTAGGTTCTCTTCCAAGATCTGAGTTCTCTAGCCCTGGGGAGTTGGCTAAGCTTCCATTATCAGACATGATTTTACTCTTGCTAAGTGGGTGGGCCTTAAGTCCAACTAGAAGGCTGTTGGTTGCTGCCAAGATGGGAGTGCCACTATTGCATCCTTGGAGTTATTGGGCTATGCTGGTAATTGTTGTGGTTCATACATGTCTTTATTTTTTAAATCAATTTTTTTGGAGAATTTTCATACATGAGTATTGTATTTACATCAATTCCAATACCCATCCAACTCCACCCATGTCCCCTCCCACTTCTTAAATTATTGACCTCATCTTCTTTAATTATTATTATTACACACACACACACACACACTCACTCAAACTTTACTCAGCAGGTTTATTTAGTATTGCTTGTATATATATCTGTTTTGGGCTGACCGCTTGAGATTCGGTCACCTATCAGGGGTCTCATCTCTGGAGAAGACTGAGTCTCCTTCTCTGAGAAGCCTTTAATTGTATAGATCTTCAACTAGGGGTGGATCCATGTGAAATTTACACCATGCACATTGGCAATTTTTTTTTTTTACATCCTTTAGATGTTTGAAAGGTGTATCCTCCATTGAATATGAGCAAAAAGTTTGATGCCCTAAATTTTTATAGTTTGGGCATTAAGTACGTTGAGAAACATTCTAATCTTTTCTCATTATAGTTACTTAAAAGTTGAAATGCATTCATTTATTTTATTTGTGTGTGTGTGTGTGTGTGTGTGTGTGTGTGTGTGTGTGTGTGTGGACTTATGTGCATGTGTGCACAGGAATGCCTTGGCAGGTGTGTAGGTCAGTGGACAACTTGTGGGAGTTATTTCTCTCCCTCCACCTTGTGTACTGGGCATTGGAATCAGGTTTTCAGGCTTAGTAGCAATCGTCTTCCTCCACTGAGAGCTCTCATTATTTATGGCGATGTCTATGATGTATGGAGTAAATCCTCCCAATACAATCTTGTTTGCATCTCACGCAGTTTGCTTCCTGAACTCTTTCCCATCCTGAAAATCCTGGGCCTTGTACTTTTTTTCTCCTCCATGTTTATTGTTTCTCCGCCAGTCCCTGTTTTCTCTAGTTCTTTGAATTTCTGAGGAGTGTTGTATCAGTTACAGGAAGTTACGTGGAGGAGGAGTAAACGAGCTCCTATAGAAAGGATATTGAACAAAGCTCTTGTCCAGCTTACCAGGAAGTATCTGGGTTGGGAATATGAAAGTGATATTGCCAAACAGTTCCATCCATTATAAATTAGTCATTTGTAGCAGTAGGTTATTTTAGATGTTACACATAGGCTAGATATTTTAGAGTTCTGAACTAATTTCTTCATCCTTCCACAATCACTAATTAAGGCATTAAAATAAATTCATAACAAGAATGACAGTTTAATAATTTCCAAGTGTACATCAAGATTTAGTTTCTCCTTTTCCTTGATCTTACTTATACAAAATCAGAATAATATCTACATTTTAAAAGCAAGAAAATTGCTGTGTGTAGTGGTGCATATATATGATCCCAGATCTTGGTAGGCAGAAGCTGGAGAATCAGGAATTCAAGGTCATCTTTTGCTACATAGAGAATTTGAGGTCAGCCTGGGTTACATGAGATCCTTTCTCAAGAAATGAGCAAACAAGCAACCAAATGAGAAAACTGAAGGTTTAATTTGTTGGATGACAACGTACAGGTCTATTTGTGAGGTTTCTAAGCACATGCTCTTCCCATAATACACTAACTACCCTGGAGACTGAATCCCAACCTATACCCAAATAAATAAATCAGTAGATAGCAATACAATTTAGTGTGATCACAGACCTGAGGAATGCTGTGGAACTCAGACGAAAGAGCAAATATCTCTGAGGACCAGGGCCAACTCTAAAGGCTTAAGGAGAAGAAGACCCTTAGATAGCAAAACCCAAGAGAGAAGGCTATGTATGTGCCTAAAATTCCATTTTATATATATTCATGTACTTTCTCAGATTCTTTTCCAAAGAACACAATATACAGCTAAAAGAAAAAGAACAACAACAAAAAAACCAAACCAAACCAAAACCAAAAACCCCAACCAAATATAGTCAGTATTGCTATGTAAGAATTTAAAGTGCCGGGTGGTGGTGGCACACGCCTTTAATCCCAGCACTCGGGAGACAGAGGCAGGCATCTCTGTGAGTTCCAGGCCAGCCTGGTCTACAGAGCAAGATTCAGGAAAGGCACAAAGCTACACAGAGAAACCCTGTTTCAAAAAGCAAAAGAATTTAAAGCAAATATACTTTTCAGTTTTTTTACATTTACGTGTGTGTGTGTGTGTGTGTGTGTGTGTGTGTGTGTGTGTGTTGTGGGCCATGGAACATTTGTGGAAATCACAGGGCTACTTATGAGAGACTGTTGTCTCCTCCCACTATGTGTGCCCAAGGATATTGAACTGGGGTCATCAGGCTTGGTGGCAGGCACCTTTACATACATCTCCCTGGCCCATATACTTGTTTTTACTACGTTAGACAAGTTGTCTTTAAATTAACAACACTATATTGTTTGCATATTTTATGTCAATCCTCAGGCCGAGTCACAGATGGGTGATATGGGTTTCAGAAATCTTTCTACTGTCATTGTGCCTCAGAACATCTTCAGAGAAATGAAAACAATGTTTTAATACATGGAAAGCTCTGTCCTTTCAAGAGAAGCCCCCGAAGCCACATTTAATTATAGCTTCCAATTAAATTGAGTCATAAATTTAAACAAAAATACATACTATTATTTGTAATATTGGAAAAAAAAATTCACAGATTTGTGTAATAGAAAGGGTCAAATTAATAGAGTCCCCCTAAGGAAAGCTGAGACCCAGAAGCAAAATTTTAATTTAAGTTTTTTGTATTCACTGATTTCTCTCTCACTTCTTGAATAGCTTCCTCTAAAACATCAGCTGTCCATTAAAACATGAAAATCTCAGTTCTCACTAAACTACAGAAAGTTTCTTGGATTGTGTCATCTTTCATCTTTCCTGCCTCTAGGGGGAAGTGTGTTTTCAACAATTCTGTCTCCAGGAGGTGCGTTCTTGTGGGTTAAGGCTTCACTGTGGTGTTATCTAGTGTGACTTCGGATCGGCTGGACAGTCTGCAAGGACCCTCACTTTACAGGTGTTAGCCAGGGTTCTGAGGCAGGGGGATTGTAGAGAAAATGCCCCAGATATTTTTTACTGCATTTCAAAATATCATGGCAACTTCTCCACGTGGTAGTCTTTCCTGGTGACAGCGGATAAACATGTGGACACAAACTTCACTCCACAGAACTAGAAACAAAATAGAGCCTGGATATTGATGAAAACATCTCTGAATTCTAAAAGAAAAGCCTATGAGTGTCTGTAATATCACATTTAACACTAATGTGCTTAGGTTTTCCACTGGCTAATCTTATTCCTTTGTTTTCTTTGACAATTGAGGTTGATAATTGAATTCTGAATGTGAAAAACATGGCCCCCTCCCCCGAAAGGAGCAATACTTAAAACCTGAGTTCAAGGCGATTTCTGTTTTTCTTTTTTCTTTCTTCCTTCCTTCCTTCCTTCCTTCCTTCCTTCCTTCCTTCCTTGTTTTGTTTATAATTATGATTAAAATATTATAAAAGTTATATTATCAAGTGGTGTTATTTTCAGTTTTACTTTTCTGGAAAGCCTGAAAATTTATTTTTACATAAGTGGGTATATGTATGTGTATGTGTGTGAGTGCATGAGTGAGGCTGTGTGTATGAGTGAGTGTGTGTGTATGTGTGAGTGTGTGTGTGTGAGTGTGTGTTACAAGGCATTGAATTTATCTCAGGCAAATTCCAGTGATCCATATCCCCTGCTGTCCCTCTCTCTCTCCCTCTCCCCTGGCTCTCTTTCTTTCTCTCTTCTTTTTTAATCTTTTATTTGGTGACAGGATCTTATAAAATTAAATTGCACAGGTTGGTCTTGAATCACTCTGTGGCCCAGGCAGCCTTTGAATTTGATGCCTCCCGAGTAGCTGGAGTTTCAGGCCCGCGTCACCAGGTCCAGCTATAAGTGTCATGATACAAAGAATGCCACTTACAGTGGGAATCAGCTTGGTTACCAAACCTGTTTTACATAGTATTATTGGTGATTTTCCCAATAAAAAAATATCCCCAGGGGACAAAGAGACATTTAAACATACCTTGCACACTCTTTGGGCCACGGTTCTTCAACTATAGAAGCAGAGATGTCTTTTCCGGCCTGAGACGGCAGAACTCCCTGATAAGTCAGTCACACATGCTAGCTCCCACCGGTGCCTAAAGCACTCTTTGAAGCAAACAAACCCTCCTTACTCAGACCCATAGGCTTGTCTTACTGTTTATAATCTCGTGCTTGTTTGCGTTTGAAGACTGTTTGTTTATTATTTTCAAATCCCAGCTTCTGTTCATTTGGAATCTGCAAGGATGTGTTGAACACAAGGCCAGCAACATTGTGGCCCCCTCCCCGCTGTTTCTGGGCGGATCCACAGCTTCCTCTTGTCTGTGCTCTTTAGTAACAAGTTGGAAGCTGAGCGCTCCTACCCGAAGGCCACAGGGAGGCTATGGTCCTAGCCATAACGTAATCGCACTGCCCTGCTGTTGACCCAAGGGCGAGGCTGGGCAGCGCCTGAGATGCGAGAGGCACTCACACAGGGTGCCACTGAAATCCCAGACTCTTCTAGCGAGCCCACACCGTACCCTGCAGAATCATATCACCGTTGGCTGGTGTTCTCCAGACACAGGGCATACCGGGTGGTAATAGGAAACCTCCGTCCCTCATGTCTCCTGGCAACCAGTTGGAATCCACTAAGACCCTTGGAATCCAGGATTTAACTGTTGTCTTTTTTTTTTTCTTAAATAACTATGAGCCTATAAACAAATGTTGGCTCTCCCAAGAGTTCAGGAAGGATTTAATTGCTGTAAAGCGTTAAATGTCAGCTTCCAATGTGCGAGGATAACTAACTCTTCAGAATTAAATTTTATATAGAAGCCTCTTTTAGTACTCGTTAGCAACTCTAATTAAATAAACAAAAGCTCACTTAGGATTTAGAAACTCCTACTTAACAGCGAAGGTTTAGGGACCATAGTGCAGAACTAAAATCTAAATGTCTCCGGGTACGCAAAGTTACCCGGAATTACATTTTCTCTGCTAGAAAGGGCGTTGGAGGGAGGAAGTGCTGATGCCCGGAGTTGCTATCTCCCCAGACACCTCAATTTGCCATTTCATAGTCACAGATGAGAGCAAAGACACTTCGGGGACGTGGGGGTGGGGTGGGGTGTCTTGGAATTTAAAAAAAAAAAAAAGCACCCGGGGCAGCGGGTGAAGAATCTCTAGCAAGTTTCTGCCGAAAGAGGGCGTACGTTTTAGCCTAACAGAATTCTTGCACACACCGACGCCCAGCTGAATGAAAGAACTTTTAAAAACATTTCACATTAACTTAATTTGCGGGACTTTAGTGTCAGAACTACCTCGTGCTATACAGCCTGTTCCCACCGCAAATGTCTTTGCTGCGTGACCAGGAAAAGAGGGTGCACGTCCTTTTGGACCTGCGCAGCTGCGCGGTCCTGCGCGCCGCGCCTCTGGTCTGGGACATCCCCACAAGCGTTTCTGCTCGGTCTGCATCGCTGTGGTAGTTGTGACCAGTGGGAAGATTGGGTCTCCCAGGCAGGACCTTTCTGGGCATCCTGGAACAGAAGCGGCTGGATCTCCCAGCACTGGGGTTGGAGCAGACTGCTGTTCGGTACTTAGGGATTCTCTGGGGAAGATTTTTTTGG
The DNA here is from genome assembly GCF_007827085.1 of Peromyscus californicus insignis. Lineage (NCBI taxonomy): Eukaryota > Metazoa > Chordata > Mammalia > Rodentia > Cricetidae > Peromyscus > Peromyscus californicus. The sequence goes on from NW_026294480.1 coordinate 26,434,510, forward strand.
GGGGTGGGGGACGACAGTCCCTTTTAGTTACCGGATTTAGCAAACAGAAACTTGGGGGGATGCTTTTCAAGGTCTGTGACACTTCCTGGAATGGAATCATTTACTCACCATTGGAAGCAACAAGTTTCGCTTTTCTGGTCTTGGTGACCCTGCAGAGGGTCTGTGCCCTGAAACACAGCGACGGCTGAGGTCGCTGAGATTCTAGCGTGTCCCAGCAGCCCGGAGGGAGAGGACCCACGCCGGGTGGCGGAAAGACGGGTGCGGAAACCGCCAGGCCAGATGGGCATACCAGGTCGGCAAATGAATCTTCCTGCGCACTGGGACCTTGTTCCTTGTTCCCCGACTTTGCTCCGGGGACCTGTAAGGTCAGGTGCGGGACAGGACTGGGTGCATCCAAACAGAACGAGACCGGAGCAAGAAAAGAGGTGAGAGCGAGTGAGACCTATGGAATTTTGCACCGAAGCCACCAATTTGGAAACTCCAACCCCCGTTTTTGCAGCGTGTGTGTATGCCTGTGTGTTTGTGCATGTGTGCGCGAGCATTTCTTTCCTTTCAAACGTCTATACATTTTTTTTTTTTTTTTAAAAGCCGGAGGCTAGAGAGAGCAGAGCCGGCGAGAGGCGGGGACCTTAGAGTCGCGCTGCGCCGCGAGGGCTCCCGCGGGTGTAGACGTGGGCGGCTGCGGCTCTGAGCCAAAGCTGAGCACCGGCAAGGAGTGGGGCTTAGGGACCCGGCAAGCGCGAGTAGGCCAGGGGTGCGGGGAGGAGCCCTGATGTAAGAATGTTAATGAGAGGCTCCCCCAGCCCAGCCCCCACCCCTCCCCACCCCCACCCACCCCACCCGCTGCAGAGACAAGCCCGGCCTCGGCGCGCCATGTGTGGTAACGCGCTCCGCCGCTGCCACGCTATTTAAACGCCGGCTATGGATCCAGGAACCCGCGCGAATCAATGGGATCAAACGCGAAGGAGGTGCACCGTCAATTACAAGCACCTGGACAAGTCTAACTTTTATTTTTTTCTTTTACAAATAACGCCTTCAAACGCAACCTTAGCAACGCCCAAATAAGAAGCCACCTCTAAAGCCAAATAGCCTATGAGCAAAGGGAGGGAGAATATATATTTATATTAAGTCTATATGTATATTACAGACGCACAGGTTTACATTCGGTGAACTTTTCTTTTTCTTTCTTTCTTTGCCTTTTTTTTTTTTTTAATTTGAAAACCCAGGGACACTGCAGAGGAGTCTTCCTCTCTCTTTTGGCGCGTTACTCAAGGGGGTATTCTTTTTTTTTTTTTTGTTTTTTTTTTTTTTTTTTTTTTTTTTTTTTGTTTTTTTCGGAGCGCCCAAGGGGGCGCAGGGACAGAGGCAAGAAGAGTAGGGAGGAAAGAGGCAGGGTGGGCGGGGGGCAGAGGGCGAGCCGGCGGCCAAGGCGAGGGCTTGCTGGCAACACGATGCGGTCCGTGCTGCTGCTCACTTTCTCGGCGTGCGTGCTGCTGGCCCGGGCGCTGCTGGCTGGCGGCGCGAGCGGTGGCGGTAGGGACACGGGGCCAGGCAGCGGACGCCGGGAGAGAGAGGCGCTGGCGGCTCAAAAGATCGAGGTGCTGGTGCTGTTGCCCCGGGACGATTCGTACTTGTTCTCGCTGGCCCGGGTGAAGCCGGCCATCGAGTACGCTCTGCGGAGCGTGGAGGGCAACGGCACCGGGAGGAGGCTGCTGCCTCCGGGCACTCGCTTCCAGGTGGCCTACGAGGACTCGGACTGCGGCAACCGTGCGCTCTTCAGCCTGGTGGACCGCGTGGCGGCGGCGCGCGGCGCCAAGCCCGACCTCATCCTGGGGCCGGTGTGCGAGTACGCGGCAGCGCCGGTGGCCCGGCTGGCGTCGCACTGGGACCTGCCGATGCTGTCTGCGGGAGCGCTGGCCGCCGGCTTCCAGCACAAGGACACGGAGTACTCGCACCTCACGCGCGTGGCGCCTGCCTACGCCAAGATGGGCGAGATGATGCTGGCCCTGTTCCGCCACCACCACTGGAGCCGCGCTGCCCTGGTCTACAGCGACGACAAACTCGAGAGGAATTGCTACTTCACCCTCGAGGGGGTCCACGAGGTCTTCCAGGAGGAGGGTTTGCACACGTCTGCCTACAATTTCGACGAGACCAAAGACTTGGACCTGGACGACATTGTGCGCTACATCCAGAGCAGTGAGCGAGGTGAGCAGGAGCGCGACCTGGGCCCTTGGCTCCGACCCAGCGGTTCTCGGTGGCTTCCCCCCTCCCCCCAAACCCCATCAACTCAGCCTTTTGCAGATCTCACTCTGCCCCGAAACCCCGAGGGCCCGAGGAGGGTGCGCGCGGGGACTTGTTCAGGTGTGAGCTGCCTGACCCAGGGGCGGGTTGAGGATAGTCCGTCGCGGTGGAAGGGGTGTGCCTAGAGAGTCTTGGGGAGGTGGACCTGGCCATTAGAGGAAACGTTTGAGCCTACTGCTAGCGCGGTCCCAAGTGTGACAGGTGTTGTCAAACACCAAGGATTTCCCCTCTTCAACAGCTCCGGGGTCCCAAGCGGTCCAGGAATTTGTCACCCTGTCCATGGCTGTCACGCGCCCCCTCATAGGGCGACGCCCGGCAGTGGCGCGCAGTTTTTTGACTACCTGGGGGTCTCCTGGCTTCCCTGGCTGCTCTTTCCACAGACCCCAGGTCTCCCTTAAAGGCTCTTTGTGTTACTCTTCCATGCCCCTTCTAGTCTCATATAAACAAGCTTTTGTGGTTTCCACCAAAGTGCGTCGCTGTGTCTGCACTCAGGCGACACTCACTTCCCCCGGGTGCGTTGGGCTTCGCAGACTGGGAAAGAGCGCAGAACTGGGCTTGGCCGGAGCGCGCGGCGGCAGGATCCGGTGCTGAGCCTCCTTCCCACGGGTCCCCTTCCCGGGTTTTTCTCTCCGGAGTAGCTGAGGGCTTGGAACAAGAGCCAAACTAGACAGAGAGCTTAGGACTGGAGGTTGCGTTTCTGTAGTGTAGACAGCTGAAGGACCCGGAATCCCCGCACAGGGCAGTGTGTTGGGGTGTCCCGGGTGGGGTTCACAACATTGGGGAAATCCCGCCTGTGTTTTCCCTTGGTGCGCAGGCGCCCAGAATGTCCGTGGTATTCCCCCCTCCTCCCCTCCCCGCAAAGCTTCCGATGCTCCGGTGTGCTGTCCGGGTGAGACCTAGGGGGACCCGAGCCAGCTAGGCATCCGGCTTGTCCGCAGTTTGGACGCGGGGGACCTGAGTCTGCCTGTTGCGGGACAACTTAGCATGAAGCTTGGAGACTCAGAACAGGTGAGGTGGGCAGAGAAAGCTTCAAGAATGGCGCTACAGCGGCCCCTCTCTCCAACTTGGCCACTCTGTGAGCACGCCCTGTAGAGCGAAGAGGTGTAGACGGTGTGGACCGGACAAGTTTGACCGTAAGAACTCCAGGCTGTCTGCGCAGAATCATTGTTAGGTGCTCAGGCAGGGCACTGGTTATGTAAAAGGCAAGTTCTGTCCCATGGTGGCAGATTTGCCCCTACTGGGCGAGAAAGCACGTCAACTTCTCTGCCACACTCAGTCCTCAGGTTACTGCAGCCTCTTACAGACAGTACTGGTGCTCCTTCAGTTCTGGGCTTCCAGAGCCTGGAGACTCCCTGGGGCAGGCTGGGCATGGGGGTGTGTCCTCCTCCTGGCTAGATCCGAGGTTTGCAAACCCTGTCATGGCCTCGTTGACCCCAGTGAGGTGGTGACCTTGGCACAGTGGCCTGCGATGGGAGGCCTGGCAGATCTGTCTGTTCTTGCTGTCCTTGCTGTGTGGCCCCGGAGCTGCCTTGGTGCTGGGAGGGCCAGAGTGTGATGGCCGGCTCAGGGACTGCTGTGTCCTGGTTTGAAAGGACTCCAGCCTGCATGCTGCCCATGTTATTATTTTTAAATACACCAAGCTTGGTAGATATACTCAGATCTCTTCGCTTTTATTTCCCCTTCAGTTTAGTGGCCAAAGTTTGCTAGACAGGTGTGGTAAGGTTACGATCATATGATTCTTTCCCTAAAACCTGCCCTAACAGTGATATGGCAGATTTTCCAAAATCTAAACAAAAATAGCTTTTTTCCCCCCCGCAGGCTACCCTCCTCTCAATTTCCTACTCTTTTGTAGAGAAAGTTGTAAGCTCTCAGGGTGCTTCCTGTAGCGCTGAATCTTTACTTCACCACGGGCAGTCAAGGTGTTCACTAGGGGTTAAGTGTATGCTCTAAGTAGAGTTTGTGGTTCAGCCACTTGCTAGCTGCCAGGATCTTGGGCTGTTAAACTGTACCCCAGGCGTTCAGGTAAAGCAGGCTTCTGTAACAGCATATCTTGGGAATTCTGGGAGGGTTTAATGAGCTAAGCCACCAGAATGCCCTGAAACAATGCCAGATCCATGAAGGAAATGTGTGGCTTCCTTGTAGTGGGTGTTGTTTTATATATAATAATCACCTTCACCTAGAAGGGGAAGCCATGTCCTGGGAAGCACACTAGGCCGAGAAGCACACATCTCTGGATGCAGCTTCTCTGCCTTGCAAGGCGCTGAATTTGGAATGTGTTTCTTCTGTGAAACAAGGAGCTGGATGAGAACTTGGGATTCTTCCAACTGATATTGAGGTCTGGATTGTATTTACCCAGATGTAAAAATGTAACATAGCATCCTGCCACAGAGGACCTTCTGTCCTTATGAGCCCTCCCCACCTCCTCTTTTTGGAAAGAACATTTCAACATTAAAACCAAATTATGGATATCTGAATATCTTTACTGGTAAAAAGTGACCTGTGGCCATCTCAGTAATAATGTAACTAAATTTTCTTGTGGCTACATGATGCCCTTTAGAAAGGAAAACTAAAAACCAACCAACCAACCAACCAACCAACCAACCAACCAACCATACTCTCTCAATCCAAGTAATTCTTATCTCCTAGGGTTTACCATCTAAATCAATAATTGAAAAACTTTAAAAAGTTTAATATAATTAAAATACATATACCTGAGCGTGTGTGATTTATTAAAACACCAGTGGGATCTTACAGCATGCATTTATACTAGTGGCTAAAAAGATGGCCCAGAGTCATTCTCAACTCCCAGGCATGAGGGCAACAGAGAATTTATCAAGAGCTAGCTAGCTTCAGGTGGCCTTGAGAACTAGGGAGCAGGAGATGAGATTTCATAAGGGGCTGTTTGGCCGTGTATCCTATTTATCACAAGATGGTGACCAATTTTTGTATACATGGTGTGTGGGGGGTGGCAGAGAACACTGGATAGTAAATTTTAAATATCCAAGTCTTTTTATAAAGTTTCTGTGTTTAATTCCAGATAAAAATTTGAGTGTAAAGGAGACATCATTATTTTTTCCCCAGAAATTCCAACGAAAACTGGACAAGATGACTCCTTAGGCAGGTGGTGATGTCTTGCTAGCCTTTTAAAACGCTCGGGATTTGTCTATTTGAGGTACTAAGGATATTCTAAAAACACTTTTAGGAAATAGATGTCTGTGGCAGAAATACACACACACACACACACACACACACACACACACACACACACACATACACACACACACACACACACACACACACTTAGATGGGTGTGGTGGCACATGCCTGTAATCCCAGCATTCAAGAAGCTGAGTCAAAAGAATTGTGAGTTCAAAGTCAACCTGGGCTATAGAATGTACCCTGCTATCCCAAAGTACAAACAAGCAAAAACAACAACAGCTGTTTTTTACTTGTTACTGGATTCACTTGTATAGCTGGCTACTGACCTCGATATGTCAGATGAAATGATACATTTACCATCAAAAGGACAGAGAGATGCATTTTTCAAGCAGTGGAAGGTCATAGTTGTTTTGTTTATGCGTTTTCCAAGATACAGAACTAGAAGTGATCTACACACAAATGATTTTGCGTGAAAACTAATTTTATTCTTTTAGTTATTGCTATGTTACTTCCTCGGGCCAGGATAATGACTATAGAGATAGAAATATTTAATGAATACAGGAACAACTTAGTTTTAATAGTCTGGTGTAAATGACCAAATAATTTGTCAGCAGAATTTTTAAGCAAAGAACCCATCATAAATCTACCTAGCACACAGTACCAGGATAGAAAGTGCTACAGTCCACAGTGTAGAAACTGCAAGAGCCTTTGGAGCGGATAGAGCTTTGTGAACAGCAGAAATAAGGGCGTGGTCTGTATTTTATAAACAACATCCCTTGCTATGTAGTGTAGAAACAGGAAAAACTGCTTTCGAAAGAAATTAGATTTTTATTCTTATCCAAGTTAGGTATCTGATCTTACATCTATGTAAGATCAGAAAATGACACATCTTATCTACAAAACATTCCTTATCACTTACTCCCTGTTTCGGACTTACCATCGTTTCTGACTCTTGTGGATGCTCTATAGCAATTTGCCTTTGGAACTCCAAATAATATGCTACTTTTGATTTTTTTTTTTCAGTTTTAGCTTTTATCTCTTGGAATGCTGGTGGAGAATGGTTGAGTTCTCCACTAACACCTACTATCCACTAACTACACATGCAAGTGTTTCCCTCTGTTCATCCCTCTATTACGGTCATGTCAGCATTTTTTGCTTAGCTCTGTAGTCGGTATTGATATTTACATTACCTTCCAAAAGCTGTAAGCTGTTCATGGTTGATCCAGTTGGAGTTATTTAAAAAAGGCCTTTTTTTTTTTTTTGGTTCTGTTTCCTATGGACTGACTGCTAGAATCATCTGTAAATTCTCTATTCCAGGCTCCTGAGCTGTTTCAGCTTAGTCATTTTCTTGGCATCCTGTACTATCATCACTCTGAGCTCTTTATGGAGTGTTTTCCCAAGACTTCCTTCACCTCTCATTTTGCGCCTGTTCCCTGCCTTGTTTTGGTGGACCACATCCTCCAGGAGCTTTCTGACAAAGGATGGATGAGAGATACATTTTGAAATGTTTCACGACTGAAAATTTATTTATTTTGCTCTTATACGTAATTGTAAAACTGCACAAAATTCCATGCTATATGTAATTCCCCCCCCAAAAAAATTTGATATCATTACTCCCTTGTCTTCTAGATTCTGAAGTTGCTGTTAGTTTGAATTGGTTTAGATACTGGACTTAGTGTTTATTATTCCTCCCCCACCCAGAAAATGTTAGACTCTTCTTTTTGCCCTCTGTAGCCTAGCACTTGACCACGGCACACATTGCTGCCAGTGTTTTGCTTATGCCTTGGTAGGCCCCTTGTCCTCAGAAACTCATGTCTTTTAATTCTAAGACAACTTCTTAAATGATTTTTTTGATGATTTTATTCCCTTCATCTTTACTATGTATTGTTAGCTTGATGTCAGACCATCTGACTGATTCTCTGCACTTCTTTCCTACTTTTTGCCCCCTTAATGAAAAAATGCCTTTTTGTTTGGGGGATTTCTTTGGGCTGCTCTCCAAAATTACTATCCCATTTAAAATGTTTAGATTTATTTTTGTGTTATTTTACGTGCATGAATGTTTTGCACGCCTGTGTGCTGTGCATCACATGTGTGCCTGGTGCCTTGGTGCCCGAGGCGGTGATGAACCACCATTTGGGTGCCGGGAATCAAACCTGAGTCCTTTGCAACAATAAGTGCTCTTAACCACTGAGCCAATTCTCCAGCCTCTACTATTTCACTTTTCATTTCTGTGATCACACTTTCAGTAGGCAGCATGTGGCACACCTTGTTCTGCCACCATGCAGTAGCTCCCGTCTCCTGTGTCTAAGTATAGACCTAGAGGAACATGAGTGTAAGATTCAGGTGGAGAACGTGGGAAATGCCCTTGTTATTGTTCCTTTAAACTAGTTGGAAAGCGTGCATTTAAAAATGCTGCTGAAGAGGTCTCCTCACCATCTGCTGTAGGTAGGGACAGCCACAAACCATAGAGAGTGTCACTTACTTGAAGGTCCTCTTCCAGGAGCAACCCTTTACCCACATGTCAACTGTAGCCTACAAAGTGTACTGTGTGCAAGTGGAGAGACCTCAAAGGAGAAGAAAGAGCCCGGCATACCTCTCCTACTCTTCCAGACTCACCAATGAGATAATTCACTACTTTCTCTCTTGCTGGGGCTAGTGAGGGGACACATGAAAGCCCTTGAGAGACATACAGATGCTAGTTCTTTGGCCTCAGGGTACAGTCTGTTCTATCCTAGGGCAGGTATAGCTCTCAAAAGGATGCTTAGGGTCCACACCCGGTGCCTTTGGATACTTGAACCACCTCCCCGGCTTCTCTGATTCATATTGCCCGCTCTGTAGCATCCCACTACTTATAATTTGGCTCCCCAGTTAGCATGCCTGGATACAGGAGATATTGACACAAGTGTATTCATGATCCTTCTGGCTCCCCATAGGACATAAGCAACCCACAGTTCTGACAATCTATTTATAAATATCGTGCAGGCTATGTGCCCAGCGTACCAGCAGAATCAGTTTCTGCAAGTGGCTACTGAGAGACACTCAACTCTAGACAACTGATACAAGTTGACAAGGGCTCCTTAGTAGACAGCCAATCAGAGCTTCATGGGTCGCTCTGGAGATGCCCACTCTCGGAGTCCATGCTCTTTGAACTTGCTCAGCAATAGCCTCTTGTTGGCTATTTTATGAGATACTCTGCCTATGATTTTTCCCATCGAAGGGGCTTGATCTAAAATGAGGGCCCAAGTTAGTAATTAGGAGTTTCTTTGAGAGCTTCTTTATTGAGACATCGTGGGATTTTTCTAAAATCCCAAATGTATAATTATATTTCCAAAAGAAACAACACCTACTCTCAGTGTTATGGGCTTCAGGAGTTAGGCATTGTCTCAAAAGCATGTTTTCTAAAGTGCTGTTGCCCTGTGCATGAAGCCTCTCTGTGGTTAAAAGTGTCAGTCATAGCCCGACACTCTGAGCTAATGTGTGCAGTGAATGGTATATCAACAGGAGTCCAGGCCTCTGTGCAGAATGTCAAGGCTGTTCGGGCACAGCCTGCCATTTGTTTTATGTCTTTTAGCACCCCTACTTTTACAAAGAGCACACACATCCCAGAGGGCTGGTATGCATCCTGATAAGGCCATTTACAAGCACCTAGGCTTCTGTGGGTCTCCTCACACTCTGTGTAAGAAGCAGATACAGTTCTCCTGGTCATGGGGCCTGCGAGCCCAAAACCAGCAGATTGACTGGACAGTGGCCAAGTCTCCACTTCACTCTACCCTGTGTCACTCTTAGGTCACGGGCAGCCATCTCTTAAAGCTGTTTAGAGCCTCTTATATTTGACAGTGTGACTACAAACTGAGAGAACATGGAAAGTGAGTGTGTCTGTGTATGTGTATGTATGCATGCAGAGATCTTAATATCTATTTCCTCTGTGTGTTGGGTCTCCTTCAGAATAATGTTTGTAAATGAACACAGAAGAAGGTGTATACCCATGGCTGATTTGCCAGAGGAATGTTCTTTCTGAACGCATCCACCCTGCTTTCCCTGGAGAATGTGTTTACTGTGTTACTAAGAATGAGTAGTTGCCATTCTCCCCTGTCTGTTTTCATTTGCTTTGTTTTTGAGGCAGGGTCTTACAGTGCAGCTCAGGTGGCCTAGAGCTCACTATGTAGCCCAGACTACCCTGAAACTCATGGTAATCCTCCTGCCTCAGCCTCCCTTGTACTGGAATTATAGGCACAAACCACCATGCCCAACTTTTCTTGCTTTGTAGCCTTCACTCAAATTTCACCAATTGTTAATACTTGGTCATTTTGTCTTAATATTTTGCATATCTCCCTTCTTTTTCCTCTGTCTTTTCTGATTTCCTATGTATGTATGTATGTATGTATGTATATGTACTAATAATCATCAAACCATCCATCTACCCAAATATCCATTGTCTATCTATATCTACTTATTTTTCAGACAAGGTCTCATTATATAGCCCAAGGTAGCCTTGAACTCATGATTCTTCTACCTCTGCCTTCAAAGTTCTTGGATTACAGACATGAACCACTATGATATGAACACTATTGATATGTGTTTGTATAAGCATACATATATACAACATTACAAAGATTATGTTATGAAACGTTTGAGAATAATTTACAAGATCGTGCTTTTATATCACTAAACACATTTCCTTTCTTGAGACAAAGTCTTATTTAACACAATCTGGCCTCATATTTCAAGGATGATCCACACAGAGCTGAAGTTACAGGGTTATACCACTGTACCCAGTTTTCTGTGGTGCCGTGGACCAAACCCATAGCTGTGGGCACTCTAAGCAAGGACTCTACAGACTGAGTCACATCCCCAGCTTTCTCAAAACATTTAACAGCAAGGATATTTACATAAATAATTGCAGTAGTAGTCCTGAAAGACAAGAGCTTTAATGCAAACACATCCTGCTGTCTAGCTACTGACCTTAAGTCAAATTTCACCAACTGTGAAATGTCTCATGATATCCTTACAGAAGATCTTTTACTTGTATTTTAAGGAGCATAGATGAATCACTCATCCTACCATCTCTTAGGTTGGATTTGTAGCTGCTTCCTCCTGACCAGATGCACTTTGCCTATTCGTATATTTTCTGGCCTTCTGTGTGTTCCACCAGGAGGTTACTGTGTCTGTGTTCTCGTAGTGATGCTGGCTCCTAATGCTTGGTTATGGTGTTGTTTGCTAAGTTTCTCTAAGTTAAAGTTATTGTGGAGTTCCCTTTTATCTATGGCTTCATCTTAGGATTTAGCTACCCATAGCCATGTGGTTTGAAAATTTTAAATGAAAATTTCTTCAAGCAAACAATTCGTACGTTTTAAGTTACTTTTGTTGTAGTATATTGTTATAATTGTTTTATTTTATTATTAGTTACTATTGCTAATCTGTCACAGTGTCTAACTTAGAAGTGAAGTTTTATCATAGGTATGTATGTTGAGGGAAAAAATGGTATGCTTTTCTACCCAACTTTTGGGAATGCTCTGGGATCTGGGATTGCACCTCCTGTGGATAAGTGGTGACCATGAATTAGGTAGTGTATGAAGAGCTCTTCAAGACTGTATAAATGTCCTATTCTGCATGTGTTTCAGCCTGGCTGTTTGGGGCGCTGTCAGCCTGGTGTGTTTGGGTGACTCACACGCTGTTTCTTTCCCAGTGGTGATCATGTGTGCCAGCGGTGACACCATTCGGAGCATCATGTTGGCGGTGCACAGACATGGCATGACCAGCGGAGACTACGCCTTCTTCAACATTGAGCTCTTCAACAGTTCTTCCTACGGTAACCGTGTCCAGCTCCTCCAGCTCTGCTAAAACGGCAGAAAGAGGGATGAGAAAGAGTCAAAAGCTGTAGTGAGGTCTATGGATGTGATTTCAGTTACCATGGGAACCACATTTGCTTTCGAAAATTCGTGATTCTGAGCGCTTCTACAATGCCTTGTAGTTTCTCAAGCTTTTCATCTTTTCCAAGAACCCAGTGAGAAGCAAAAGACACCATGTACCTGGGGTGTCAAGGAACTTCAGTGTGGGTCAGCATAGTCTGTTCCTAACTGCACAGGAATATACAATACATGCAGGCACTAAGTGTCCTTGTCATAGTAGATTGCCAGAATAATTTAAGTGTGATTTGGGATGGAATTTTAGGTAGCAGGAACAGATTAGAACATAATGCTATAGGACAGAATATGTCAATGTGTGCCATAGTTAACATATGTATTGCTTCATAAAACTTTTAGTAATATAACAATATATAAATATATATAATATTTATTCATATTACACATGTGTCTCTTATAGGCCACAATAGGAAATAAAATAACAAATACTGCAAGTTTTGACACTTGGAAGTCACTTGGAACCCTCCCTTCTTGTAGCTTACTACACCTTAATCCTCTCTTAAGTAGAATTTCACGAGCCACTTACATATAGGGTGAAGACATCTTTGATTCCTTATATTGGATTTAGGGAAACTCCCAAGGTCTGTGTAATAGAGGATTAAATTTTTTTAAAAAAATAAAATAAGTATTTATCTGTATCTGTTTGGGTGTTTTGCCTGCATGTATGTCTGTGCATCACATGTATTGTCTGTGCATCACATGTGTGCAGTGTCCAAAGAGGCCAATAGGGGGCTTAGGATACCCTGGGAACTAGCATTACAAACTGTTGTAAGTCATGTGGATGCTGGGAGTTGAATCTGGGTCCTCTGGAAGAGCAGCCAGGCCTCTTAACCCCTGAGCCATCTCTCCAGTCCTCCATGTAATGGAAGAATGCTTAAGGGGCTCATCACGATCACAAATACAAAGTCTTTTCCTCCCACTGTAGTTAGGATGCTCTCGGAAGTAGACACTTCAATACTACAGGACATTTCCTCAAACATACACACTGGCTGCTCAAAGCCACCCAGCTCTAAAGCTGCAAACGTGCAGATCACAGATGGCATGTTTATGGCGAGCTCTACTTCCGAGTGCTTGCTGATGATATATAGTTATTTAGATAGGCTCCAAGCCTTTAAACATTCACTGTGGTTTCCTGCCCTGACTTCCTGGCTTACTTAAGCAGTGATCATTGTGTATATACAGATAATATAACATACTTCTGGGGAATAAAGAAAAGTTGATGAAACAAAAGTAGCCACCACTTCCTGTGATGGATAGCCCTGGAGATGTGGTGCTTGAAGAATAAATGAAATATTTCGTGCTGTTTGCTATCGTTATAGTCTTTCCCTTCCTCCTTTCTGTTAAGTGGGATGCTGTCCTTGTTCATTGACTTAAGACCAGAATGTCATAATACTAGCAGCTGCAGCATTGAGTTCTTTAACACAGGGGCCAAAATAGGTTAAAGGGAAAACATCTATTCTGTCTTATAGGATTAAATACAGAATTTAAGGTGGTGCATAAGAATGCATGCTATCAAGAGACAAGCACATTTGCATGCATTATGCACGCAGTACCTAATAACAAGTGTAACAGATAAACTCGTGTTTTGGCTTTCCCCTGTTATTATAATAAATGAGCATTGCAGAAAATTTGGAAAATCTATAAAAACAACTGGAAGAAAATAAGTTAAAATTCTGCCACTCAGAGAAAAAGTTACATTGTAATTTCTTAGAAATACGTATCTTAAAGAAAAAAGAAATATATATTTTGTCTATTAGATTTATGCACATTTCACAAGAATATTTTTCAATAAAATGATCATATTATGTACACCTACCTAGTACATCTTTAATTAACCTCTATTTCTTATATTTTTGGTTGTGAGCCTAGCCTTTAATGGCTGAGCTATCCCTCCAGCCCTAACCTCTATTTCTTAACACTTCTCCCAGCCTCTTGTTATTAAGAGCAGGATGTATTGAATAGTCTGATGTGTATATACACTTATAGTCACACAGTTAGACCTATATTACATATTATACAATATAAATTCCTTGAGGTACAAATGTTGGCTCAATCGTTATATGCAAACATTGATAGGATTGGTAACTTTCCTCATACAGAGGTTTTACCAATTTTTATTTTTGGATAATGAGGAAATTTTCTGTATTCTTGTATCCTTTATCAGTTTTGCAAGTTATAGCTTTATTTATTGAAATTTATATTTTTAATTTTTATCCTAGTGTGTGTGTGTGTGTGTGTGTGTGTGTGTGTGTGTGTGTGTGTGTGTACACTTGCTGTGGTGTGCATGTGGTGGTCAGATTACAGTTTTATGGAGCTGTCTTTCTCCTTCCACCTTTATGTGAGTTCTGGGGACTGAATGCAGGTCATCAGTTTGGGTGGCAGGTGCCTTTACTTGCTAAGCCATTGTACAGGCCCATTTATTTATTTTTAAAATTTTATTATTATTATTTTAATATATAGGTTTTTTTCCTGCATGCATGTCTGTGTACCACTTGTGTGTGTACCTGGTGGGTGCCTGGGGAGCCTGGAAGAGGGCATTGGATCTCCTGGAACTCAAGTTACAGACAGTTGTGATCTGTCATGTGGGTGCTGGGAATCAAACCTGGGTTCTCTGGAAGAGGAGCCAGGGCTCTTTATTCTGTGCCACTTCTTCAATATCCCCCTTCTAGTTTTACTTTTTTTTTTTTTTTTTTTTTTTTTTTTGGTTTTTCGAGACAGGGTTTCTCTGTGTAGCTTTGCGCCTTTCCTGGAACTCGCTTTGGAGACCAGGCTGGCCTCGAACTCACAGAGATCCGCCTGGCTCTGCCTCCCGAGTGCTGGGATTAAAGGCGTGCGCCACCACCGCCCGGCTTAGTTTTACTTTTATTATACACATTGTAAAATTATATTTAAAATTTTTAGAAATATAAAATTAACTACTTTTAAAATTTAAATTTAATTTTTTTTGAGACAGAGTGTCTCTATGTAACCCTGGTTATCCTGGAACTCACTGTGTAGGCCAGGCTGGCCTTGAACGAACAGAGATCCACTGGACTGTCTCCCAAGTGCCAGTATTAAAGGCATATGACACTATGCCTGGGCAAAACTAACTACTTTAGCCTGTGACTTTTAGACTTATAGAAAACTTGTAAAAGTAATAGAGAGCTCATGCATATGTATCTTTATATTTAGATTATTTATTTACACATTAAAAACTTCTTATTCCATGGATTCAATTTTTGTTTTCTTTTCAATATATATTTTTGTTTGTTTTAGATCTATGTCTTTTATGTTATGTGTGTGGGTGTTTGCCTGGCATGTATGTATGTATGTAGGTATATGTATGTATGTATGTATGGCGCCCACAGAGGGCGAAGACAGCATCTGGTTGTGAGCTACCATGTGGTGCTGAGAACCGAATTCAGGTCCTCTGCTCTTAACTGCCAAGCCATCTTTTTAGCTCCAGTTTTGGTTTCTTGAAAATTTAGTTGCAAAATGGTTTCACACAAATCACAATGAATTCTTGATGTTTCTGATGAAATCTGCATTACTTTACATTGTACTGTACATTTGCTCAGACTTTGGGCTCTGATCTCAATTAGCCTGAAAGACTGACCCATATTCTAAGTCTTAATTGCTAAGACCTAAGAGTTAACAGCTAAAAGTCAATCTTTGAACAGTGAGTTAACCTGTCCTCCCTTGCCACCTTCGTCTCTTCTAATGATACATCAGGCTGAGCAACAAGTGAACACGAGAGAGGATGTTTGTTAACTACCTGGCAGACCTGAGGAAATGCAGAAACTATGTAACAAATATTTGCGGCTTTCATTGTTAGTCTTACTTTGCTTTGACCACTGCCCATGGAACTTTAAAAACAGTACTTTTCAAACTTTTCTCTGATTTCATGTGGTACAATCTGCTACCGCAGTCACTGACTTTCAGCTAATCCACCCGAAGGGGCTGCGTGCATTATGAATTACACCCGCAAGTGAATAATCGTTACACTCAACTAGAGTGACCAACATGTACAGCTTTCTTCTACCTGAAAGAGCTCTGGAGGAGGGAAGTCCAGGTTAGGGATCTGAGTCTATAAGTCATTACTGTTACAAGTTTCTTATGTTTCCTGTCTCTGTTTTCATTTACCAAAGACTGTGGCCAGGGGTCATGCCTTAATTCTAGTCAAGGTAGGTCAAGGTTAGCAGACGAGAGATCCGTTCAGGTGACTCCATTCTCTTTGTTGGCTTCCATGGAAGCTCTACTCAACTTCCGGTTGTTTGAGGTTGGCTACCCCTGGATAAAAGCCAGGTCAGAAATTGTATTCTCAGTTGGACTCCAAAACCAAAGTGGGATTCTGTGAGTAAGGAGGGGGAGATGGTGGGTGTAGTGTGGTACCTTTCTATGTCTTCCACAGACCCTGAAGCATCTTCTTCCTTGGAGCAGGAGTGACTGATGGAATCATACAGTGGGCAGGGTCACCTGAACCAGCATTCCAGAGGATCCAGAGCCTTCTTTGATAATTTAAACCCCCATAATCAGAGCTGTGATTCCAAAAGCTTTCCCTATGGCACCTCACACAAACTGTATACTAGTTCTAGAGCAGCGGTTCTCAACCTTCCTAATACTGTGACCCTTTAATATAGTTCCTCATGTTGTGGGGACTCCCCAGCCATAAAATTATTTTGTTGCTACTTTATAGCTCTAATTTTGCTACTGTTATGAATCATAATGTAAATATCAAATTTGCAAGATATCTAATATGTGACTGACAGAGGGGTCACGACCCACATGTTGAGAACCTCTGTTCTAGAGGCACATCATCCGTTTTCACTGGTACTTTTAGAAAACATAGTCGACAGTGTGTCTATTTTCTTTGATTACTAAATGTCTCAATTTTGGTGAGACCTCAGAATTATCTCTGGACTTGCCTAAATTCTATGGCAATAAGAGTTCTGTGTATAATATGATATGGGGGAATTAAAGTGCTTGAAGGGATTTTAAAACCGGACTTAAAAAAAAATCTGGAGGGTAGACGATCGTATTGCCTTACAGATGTTTTCACAGCATCGGCTGGCATTTGTCTCTGGTCGTATTAGCTTCCTCATGACCTTCTCCAAAGGTATACCGTGGGAAGCGACTTGCACAATCCCAACTGCTTGAATGGTCGCTGCACTCACCTCGCCTTCCTGAGTGCTCAGTCAGCAGGACTTCAGGAGAGGTCTGAAGGAAAGTCGAACACAGACACAAGAGGAGAGATTGGATTTATAATGCTTTGCCCACAAGGATGATATATGCACATTAACGTCAATTTGGAGCAAAGAGGAAAAACAAAGGAATTCTCATATAATCCTTCGGCTGTGGTGGTTGTCTGGCAGCATTTCAGGACTTCCCCTATTTTTCCTGCACTACCGTTTTCTTTCGAACCCATGTGTTGTGCATGACAGATGCAGTCTTAAATCCTGGAGAGCCTCCCTTTGGAAGAGTTGAACATAGTTGGGACAGGGATCAAGCACCTGGGCCCTGGCTTGCATTTGCTCCTGTTTCTATGATTAATCTCCTAGCCCCTTGGTGTCCTTATTTGTGAGGCATCCCCTTTCCATCTTTTTCATAGAATTACTGTGAGAATAGAAAAATGCAATGCTGCCGGCAAAGCGGCTGTATCGCGTTGAGCTGTGTGTGGTACTGTTGGGCGTGTCTGGGAGTCTAGCTCCTGGCACTGTGTGACGCTGGGACAGCGTAGAGTGGGTAAGATGAGGCAAGATCGGCGCTTTCCTTTGACTTACCGTCACTAGAGCTGAAGAGTCACAGTGGCAGGCAGTCAGGGTAGGTGAATGACAGGCACTCAGTTCTCGGGCAGACTGTGTGACATTCCAGATATTCCTTCGTTTCAGGTCACATACATTGAAGGCCTACTGTGTGCTCAGTCCTTGATAGGTGCTGGCAGTTACAGGGTGTCACAGTCATTGGAGCCAGCTTCCTGGCCACAGAATTGCTAAACACAGACCGTCTCCCCTTTCACACATGTTCTGGGTTTTGTTCACTCAGTGCAAGCTTGAGTTCCTGTAATATTAAAATCAAACAAAGCAAACCCAAGCACATACTTTCCTTTACTATGAAACGATGGGGAAGAACCCTCCTCTTTTCTACCCTACTTCTCAGGATCAGACTTCTTTTTCTTCTTATTAATTCCTTGGTTAGGACAGTTGTGAAAATGCTACACTTGGGACTGAAGAGATGGCTCAGGGTTTAAAAGCCCTTGCTACCCAATCATGAGGATTGGAATTTAGAGCCCAGCACTCACATGTCATATACCTGTAATTCCAGTTCTGAGGGTTTTGATATCCTTTTCTGGTCTTCACGCATATGCAGGTGTGCACCGACGTGCATGAATACCTATGGTCACATAGACAGACACACAATTTTGTTTCCTTTTGCTGTGATAAAATACCCTGACATTTTTGGGAAGTCAAAGAGACAGGAATTTAAAAGTAGTTAGTCATTACATTCACAGTCAAGAGCAAAGAACAATGAGCTGATGGATACGTGCTAATGTTCAGCCCTCACTCTTACACAATCCAGAACCCCCTGTCCAGGTAGTGATGCCACCTGCAGTGGCTGAGTGTTTCTACTAATCAAGATAATATACCCCAGACATGGGGAAACTAATCTAGACAATCTCTGATTGAGACTTCATTGACAGTTGGTAATTAAATAACCATTGATATGCATGTAATTTAAAAAAATATCAATGCATACTGCTCTCTGAAAGTTGTTCCTTCAGGGTCACCAGTAGCTTTATTGACAGATTTCTTAGCCTTGGTGAGGGACATGCCTCCAAACAGTGCTGTTTAATGCAACTTCCTGTTCCATTGATATATTTCATTGGGATGGTATTCTCCTCTGTCCTTCCTTCCTTCCTTCCTTCTTCCCTTCGTCCCTTCTTCCCTTCCTCCCTCCCTTCGCTTCCATTCCCTCCTCTCTCTCCCTCCCTCCCTTCCCTCCCTCCCTCTCTCTCTCTCTCTCTCTCTCTCTCTCTCTCTCTCTCTCTCTCTCTCTCTCTCTCCTCTTTTTTTTCTCTTCCTCTCTTTCCTGTCCTGTCTTGTTCCATTCCTCCCATTTTTGGTACATGATCTTGCTTAGTTGCCCAGATTGGCCTCAAAGCTGTCATCCTCTAACTCAGCTTGTTAAGTCCCAGCATTGTAGGTATACACTGCCATACTGGGCTAGCTACATTCTATCTTGTGTTGCCTGGGTAGCCACTGGTTACATCCCACATGCGGCTGACTGTTGAATACTTGAAATGTGGCAAATGTGATGAAGGAATTGAATTTTCAGTTAATTTGAATTTAAACAGTAACACATGCAGCTGGTGGCTGCTATGTGAGATGACCTAGCTCTAGGGCAGCCCCAGATGGTTTTTAGCTACTCCTTTCTGGAAATCTTATGCTCCCGGCTTTGAGACCACTGTTCATTTCCTGGTTCTGTTAGTGCCTCTTTATCTCCTATTTCTGTTCACTGACAGCAGTGTGTGCTCAGCCCTCTCATCTTCTGCCTGTACCTTCTTCTTTAGGGCAGACAGCCCCTGGGCACCAACCCTGGTCTGTGTAGAAATGGCACCCAGAGCCTTTTCTAGCCCATCCTCTCTCTGGCTTCAGAGCTGTTTCTAAGCTTAGCCTGGCAGTATCCTTTGGGCATTCTTCAGTGACACTAACACACACCATCATTTCTTCCCCTCCTCCTCTACGTCACTCGGCCTTTTTCTTCTAAGGATGACTGGTTTTCTTCTTCCCTTTGCCGGAACTCCCTCTCTGTTGACCACCCCTCCTTAAACATCGTAGAGTTTGGGATTCCTCTTGTACAGCTGTCTTGTTTTCATTCTCTTGGGTTCTATCTCTTTTCATGATTATAAAAGCAGAAAAATACTTACTTTTGAAAAAAATTTACTAACATATCAAAAATGCCAAAAAAAGAAAATAAAAGAAAAAGAAAGAAAGAAAGGAAGAAAGAAAGAAAGAGAAAACAAAAGGAAACTTCTTAGTGAGCTTGACCTCCTAGAGGCCAGTTTTGTGTTTCCGGCCTGTGACTTGCCACACATGACCTCTCTTACCCTCGTGCTTGGATTACTGTGGCTGCGAATGCTCAGTGGCTCCCCACACTAATCCTATTTATTTATTTATCTAATCCACTGCTATTTCCTAAGGCATGGTCCTCATCCTGTCATTCTTCTGTTCCGCTCATAAATCTCCAGAGGCACCTAGTTGTCTGCTGAATTAAATTTGTCTCCACTGATAGGACACCACACCAAATCAATCTTTACTTTCCTCAGGGTGTGGGAGAAGAGCTCACTGAAGAAATTATGGTTGTGAACACACACCCGCTTAGGTTGGTTTGAATTTATTCAGCATTATAATTTCTATTTTTTTTCTAGAAAATAAAACTCCAAAGTTATTATATTTTAGGTCATGTTTGCTGACATTATTAGACTGGACTTCACTTATTTTTGAAACATATGTTCTTTCTGTTCCATTTACTGAGATAATTGCTATTATAATTCTGCACATATTTTCTAACATAGCCTAAGACCCCCACAAGGTTAAGAATTTCCCTTAAGTCCCTGGAGAAAACTGAACTCTTCTCCATTGATGAAAACTATAATTTTCTTTGTCTAGGAAAATCAGTACTTATAAACACCCCTACTTATGCCCTCTTAAACCTAGTCTGGGGATCAAATTCAGGCACTCATGTACCATAGGGAAGTAGCATATGTTGTATACCAGCTTCAACAGAGTCTTGACACGTTGATTCAATTAAAAATGAGCCAATAGGGCCTAGAGAGATGGCTCAGCAGTTAAGAGTGTGTACTGCTCTTGTAGAGGATCTGAGTTAGGGTCTCAGCATCCATATTTGGCAGTTCAACCATCCCCTGTAACTCCAGTTTGGGGAGATCCAATCCAATGCCCTCTTTTGTCCTCTGCAGGCATATATATATACATATATATATATATGTATGTATATATGTATATATATGTGTGTGTGTGTGTGTGTGTTGCATCTATGGACAAGTAGGCAAACATACACATAACTAAAAATAAATAAAATTGAAAACAAGAGAATTATTTAATTATTGCTTATTTTATGTCTATAGGAAGTAGGTCCCTCCATAGGAACTCTTGGAATTTGGGGTCTTCCATGGACAGCGACTGCTATGTTGTCTGGGTCTTGGGGACTGAGAACTCTTTCGGGTTCCCTTGCATTTGACAGAGAACACAGCTCACTGGCTCCAATGCCAGGCATTACTTCTTTTAGGCTGTGGTCTCCTAAGGGTTTGGGAGAGATTGCAGAAGAGGAAGAGGAGGAGGAAGTAGAGGAGGAAGAGGGAGGATGACTTTTGTCAAATTTAGTTTGGTGGCTTGAGATTTAGTTTTATGGTCATTGAACACAGATTTAGTCTTTAACACACTAAGTTCTCAGCTCTGTCTTATTTATCTTTTAGTAGCTCCCCACTGGTTAGTAGTAAGCAATGAATAAATGGTTGCTATTATTAGAACTCTGATGAAACAGAGAGCTTCCACAAACACATTCTCCACTTCTGCCTTTTCTCATCTTCTAGACTGAGATCCATCTTCCACCCACTGCCTGCTGGATGCTATACACGTTTGCACCTTTGTCTGGTGGTGTGGGTTCTGCCAGACACGCCTTTCCACTTTCTTCTCCACCTATTAAAATCCTATTTACACATTTAGGACTGGACTAATTCCTTGTCTTCATATGAGATGGCTCCTGGCTGGAGCTCATTGTCTCTTTTCTCTGCTTTGTTTTTCTGTTCCCCACTCTTATAGTGTGCTATTTGGTTGTTTACTTGGTTCAAATCTCTTAAATTTGGTGGAAACTTTTTACGATGTTGTCTCTGGCTATTGCAGAGTTATGCATGTACCATGCACACAGTTCGGATGTATATGGCTCAAGCTGAGGTGAGATCCCAGAGTCATTCGTTCTTCACTGACCTTCTGGAACTGTAGAGTGAGTACTACAGACCTGTCCACATGCCCAGAGGTCCCAGAGATCTCATTGGCATTGAGCTGTGAGGTTCGAGCCATCTTCACAGACTGGGGCTTGAGGTGTACAGTTAACTTTTATGGTACTATATCAGGCTGCAGTCCTGTCTTCAGAGAGCTCCAGGGTTTATAATGATGATTCATTCGAAGAGAAGCTTTTATCATAAGATAGAGGTCTACACTGTCTTCAAGCCGCAAGGATGAAATCAAGAGAAGAGAAGGATACTTACCCAGGTGATTAGTATTCCCTTTTGTGAGGCGGGAGCTGTGAAGCAACAGGCTGCTCAGTGTCTCTGTGCCTCAGTTTCCTTGTCTGTCATGTAGGAAGGATATCATGAGGATTGAGTTTATGCATAAAAAGTGTTTAAGATATCTATTATCTATCCATCATCTATGTATTTATGTGTGTATGTATGTCTCTATTAACTATCTATCATCAATCATCTATCTATTATTATTTATGCTCAAAATACTCATTGTACTTTACACACTGATTTAGCGTTGTCTCATGAGTAATTTTGGTGATGCCGCCAATACCATACAGATATAAACCCTCAAGTCCACGCAAGCCACTTTTCATCCCAGAGCGATGAAAGCAGTTGAACAGTCCTAACTTAGTTTGCATGCAATCCATCCTCATGCTTTACTGTAACCTGTCATTCCGGGTCTGAACAGCATAATAATAGACTTAGTTCACCTCCATAATGGATTGTAGGGATTGAAAGTATGTATGGATGGAAAGGAACCAAAACTTTCCTTTTGCTTCTGCAGTTCCGGGGATGGGGTGAAGTGGGGTGGGGGCTGACAATTGCAGTTCCATAGTTATTCTAAGACAATTACATCAACAGAGCTTGTCTGTCTCTCTCACATTTCAAAGGAACATGTGTCCACAGAGACTCCTTCTCCTTTAATGATTTTGACATTGTCACATTACACCTAAGTGCAAAACTATGACAATACCTCTTGCCTCAGCTGTCAAAAGTACCATGTAGGGACACATTGCAGTTGAGAAGAGAGAATGGCCTCTTTATAGTGACTGGCTTGGAATTATAAATATTTTCATTTCTCCCGTAGGAGATGGCTCGTGGAAGAGAGGAGACAAACACGACTTTGAAGCTAAGCAAGCCTACTCATCCCTGCAAACAGTCACCCTACTGAGGACCGTGAAACCTGAGTTTGAGAAGTTTTCCATGGAGGTGAAAAGTTCTGTTGAGAAACAAGGACTCAATGAGGAGGATTACGTAAGTGCTTGATTATGAGCCTCGCCCTTCAGCATCCTGCAAACAAGCTTCTAATTAAACCAGAGGTGACAAAGTATCCCATTCTGAGCCATTCAAAAATTCCGAGTTCAAGTCTGAATGCCACTGTTGCCTTCTGTGTGTGTTTCTTTCCTGGCCACTTCCCCCTGCCCCCCCTCCCCCCCGCTCCCCTCCATCCCATCATCGTTCCTGTCACTCACTTACACCTCTTTGCAACAGCTGCAGGATGGAAAACGGCCTTTTCCTGGGAACCTGTAATGCAGAGCCGGGTGTCTGTGGACTCCCGGCATTTACTAAGCAAGAAGGGTATTGGGAGGAGGCGGTTGAAGGGATGCCCAAGTTTTGCCCGGCTAATTTGTCCAAGCATTGGTGGCAGAGATATTTTAGGTTTTGCAGGCTCTTTCTTTGGACAATCCGTGTCCTCTTCTTGGTTGGTTTGCTCATGTCTCCTGCAGGGCAGTGGAGTTTTTTTCTTCTGCGGCAAGCTGCTTCCTACTTGGGTGTTCTAGGTCTTCCCACTCCAGTAGTGTTCTTGTTACTAATTCATCTTAAAGATGCTTGGTCCTGGGCTAAGGGTCCAGCCCCTCCCTGGGTGCTGTTGTTTGGGCAGCCTTTGGCACTTTCAGTTATGTTTCTGAGATGTCCACAGTGTCATAAAGGCAAACTCTTTCTCAGAACAGGACGAGTAGAGGACTTTTGAGTTAGTGGCCTGGGGTGGGCATGCTGGTCTGTCTTCCCTTCCCTGACAATAATGAAAATATAAAGGCAATTTATGTACTATTTTACCTAATGGTCCATACTAACTTTAAGATTTGAAAACTCAGGGACAGTGTTGATTTGTTTGGATTTCTCCCTGAAGTTGTTAAAGTTCAATTATTTCATCATATGTTATCTGACATTAATGAGACTCACTGGACAACAGTTGACTTCTCAATATACTTCTTGGATATTCTGGATTATCACTTATTCTTGGTCAGAAAGCTAAATCTCATTAAGAAGACATTGTTACTGCAAAAATTCTTAGTATTTTCCTAACCTGATTCTAGTGTTTTCAAGAGTGTTTGCATCTGTGAATTATAATACTGCCTCTCCATGCTGCTTGACTTTTAAAATAAATAAAATTTATAATTTTAAGTAGAATTGGGGTAATTATAACAATTTATTCTAGTTCTGAAGACACATTCATTTTCCTTTTCTTTTTTTCTTAGTTCTGGGAGTCAAATCCAGGGCTCTCTCTCTCTCTCTCTCTCTCTCTCTTTCCCTCTTTCTCTCCCTCCCTCCCTCCCTCCCTCCTTCCCTCTCTCTGTCTCTCTGTCTCTCTGTCTCTCTGTCTCTGTCTCTGTCTCTCTCTCTCTCTCTCTCTCTCTCCCTCTCTCTCTCTCTCTCTCTGTCTGTCTGTCTCTCTCTCTGTTCCACCACCCAATACTCCACTTTACTTTTCCATGCAGTGCTTTTGAGCACCAGTGGCTTCTAAGGCTAGTCTGCACAGGTGGTGGCTGTGGTGTGTTGTGGGAGAGAGCAAAAGAACCAGAGTCAGGAGCCTGGGCCCACAAGGAGTCTAGACCAGTGCCGTGGGAGATGCTTCTTCAATCTGAACACATCACGCAGACTCAACTTTCTTTCAAGACCTTTAGCTTCTCATATTTGCATCCATGGGCTGTCCTATCTGTCTGTCTAGAACTGAGTTCACAGAGCCTAGCATGGGCTCTGCACCTCTGTCTGTATCTCACAGCCAGCAAGTTTGGTGAACCCATTAGTTCTCATCTACACCATGCTTTCCCCCGACAATCATGTGGTTTGGTGACCGCATTTGCACCGTGCTTCCCCCCCACCCAAGCATGTGGTCTGTGAGCAGGGTCTGATTTGTTTCCTTTTAATGCTTCTGTTTCTTAACACTTATGCTGATGTGTCTACAGCTTCATTAAAATTGTATTTAGTTGAATTAAATTATTAAATTAAGTATGCTGAATACAAATAAAATATATTAAATTATAACTTTTAGGGCACTGGTGAGCATCCCAACATGGTACTGAGTTGTCTGAACTTTAAAATGAAAGAGCATGCAACAGATTTCTTATCTGTTTGTGTCACTACAGATGACATCATTTTGTCTGGCTGGTGCATGAAGCAAAGTGCTTACTATGTGGGGTGCGAGAGAGCATCTCAGATTGAGATATTCCCTTTTATTTTTCTTTGGTGAAGGTTTTCTGCTTTTCTTTTTTCTTTTCTTTTCTTTCATTCTTTTTTTTTTTTTTTTGAGACAGAATCTCACTGTGTAAACCGACTGCCTTGAACTCAGAGATCCTCCTGCCTCTGCCTCCAGAGTGCTGGGACTAAAGGCATGCGCCACCATGCCTGGCGGTTTCCTGTTTTTCTTAAGTAATGTGTTTTCTTAGGATAACTGAAACAAAAAACGGCACACGCATGGGTTGCCTTGTCCAGGGCGAGGAAGGGCCTTGTGCCTTTGAAGGTTTGTTTTAGCATTGTAAATGGAATGAAACCCCTGATCCAACTTGATGTTTTTTTAGAGTCACATTCATATTAGCATGTTGCCAGCACCCCTGTAAAAGTTATGATCTTTTCAAAAATGGAAATATATGAAAGTAAATTTTTTTAAAAAAACAAACTATACTGCACCATTGGAAGGACAGAATGACAATGATTTCTTTTAATAGCAAAATGATTTGACTATTTTAATGGCACAGTGATTTTATATTTTTGCTTACTAAACTTGGATGCGTTAATTCAATTTTTTATGTGTATGTGTGGGCATAGGTGTGCTCGAGCATGTGTGTCCGTGTGTGTACATGTATGTTGAGGCCAGCAGTTAATATAGGATATCTTCCTTACTCTCCATCTCATTTATTTGTTGAGGCAGCGTTTCTCACAGAACCTGGTGCTCGTTGATTCGGCTAGACTGGCTGGTCAGTCACTCCCAGGGGTCTTTCTGTCTCTGCCCTCCTGAATCTGGGATTGCAGGTGTATGCTGCTGTGCCCGGATTTTTACATGGGCGCTAAAGGTTAAACTCAGATCCTCAAAGCTTTTGCGATAAGGACACTGTCAAATGAGCCATCTCCCAGCCCTGATCAACACAACTTTGCTTCTGTAAAATTGGTCTTCATCTCCATCACTTGCTCCCTCTTTTTTTTTTTTTTTTTGGTTTTTCGAGACAGGGTTTCTCTGTGTAGCTTTGCGCCTTTCCTGGAACTCGCTTTGGAGACCAGGCTGGCCTCGAACTCACAGAGATCCGCCTGGCTCTGCCTCCCGAGTGCTGGGATTAAAGGCGTGCGCCACCACCGCCCGGCTGCTCCCTCTTTAAAGAATATTAATTAAGGAAAACAGGGGAGAGAGAGCCATTTCCTGTTGAGGATGTGGTCAAGAATAGGTTTCCCAAGCTCCGGTGGAGGTGTGTATATGTAGGCAGCAATAACTGGATTTTAGTGGGTTATAAAAAAGGGCATGAAGTTGGGAAGGGGCATGTTTGCCTCCAAACATGAGGAGATTAAAGATGGGTGGAGGCTGATAGGATCACTTTTCATTGTACGTATGTATGAAATTTACAAAAATAAAGGAAAACAATGAAAAAAATAAATGGAGTATAAGAAACGATACCGAGAGATCCCTGCATAGAATGCCCAGTTTTGTATAAAATGCCAGTCAGGTTATTGACACTGAAAAACGCACTCAGAACACTCAAGATTTCTTGTTTTACTTATGCTAGTGTGAATGGTAAGCTCTATGCTTTATTACCTGTGTTGATTTTCGTGTTTGAATTCCATCCAATGCCTTGATTTTTTTTTTTTAACATTTGAGACAGGATCTCATGTGGCCCAAGGTAGCCTTGAACTCACTGTGTAAAGATGTCTTTGAACTCCAGACACACCTGCCTCAACCTCGAAAGTGCTGGGATTACAGGTGTTGTCCACCATACTTGGCTCTATAACTGCTGTGACAATCAGGTTCTTCATCCTATTTTAAGATTATATATTTGTTGCTTTTCTCATTGTTGTATGTGGTGGTTTTTTTTCTTTTAATAGGAATGGCCTCCATAAGCTCATATGTTTGAATGCTTGCTCACTAGGGAGCAGCACTATTTGAAAGGATTAGAAGGATTGGGAGGTGTGGCCTTGTTGAAGTAGGTGTGGCCTTGTTGGAGAAAGTGTGTCATTGAGGTTGGGCTTTGAGGTTTCAAAAGTACATGCCAGGCCAGGTGTTCTCTCTCTCTCTCTCTCTCTCTCTCTCTCTCTCTCTCTCTCTCTCTCTCTCTCTCTCTCTCTCTCTCAGCTTGCAGATCAGGATGTACTTCTTAGCTACTGCCTGCAACACCATGAGTGCTGCCATGCTCCTTGATAATGATGGACTAAATCTCTGAAACTGTCAGCAATCCCTGAATTAAATGCTTTCTTTTTAAGAGTTACCTTGGTCATGGTGTCTCTTCACAGCAATAGAACGGTGACTGAGACACGGTGATGAAATATCCCACAAAAGAAACTTAAGGAAGAAAAGTTTATTTTGGCCTATGGACATAGCCTATCCTAGTGAAGAAAGCATGGCAGTGGGAGCACAATGAGACAGCAGGAGCACGGTGAGGCAATAGGAGCATGGTGAGGCAGTGGGAGCATGGTGAGGCAGCGGGAGCACGGTGCACACAGTTAGGACACAGATGAATTGATGAGTTTGGAAGTTAATTTCCTTTCTTTCTTTCTTTCTTTCTTTCTTTCTTTCTTTCTTTCTTTCTTTCTTTCTTTCTTTCTTCCCTCCCTCCCTCCCTCCCTCCCTCCCTCCCTCCCTCCCTCCTTCCTTCCTTCCTTCCTTTCTTTGTTATGTATTCTGGGAAGTCCAGGCCATGGAATGGTGTTGCCCACACTTAAGGTGTCTTTTCATGTCAATTAACTGAACCTAGAGGGAGAATCCTTCGCAACTATGTTTAGAGGCTTGTCTCCTAGGTAATTCTAGGTCCTGTTGATGATTACATCAACCAGATTTAAATCGATGAATCACACTACTAGAGTTTTCTTGGTTAGTTCTGCCTTCCTGGAGTAACTCCAGTCTCCCCTTTCCTGGTTCATACTTTGGAGAAGTATAATGGCTTGGTGGAACTTTTCAAGCCTAGTCCTTTCAAAGGCTACTGGGAGCCTGCAAATGAGCCACCCTGGACCAAATGTCCCTTCATGGTCTACCAAACTATGATGGGTGGTTGAAAGGAGCATGTGTGGTGTGATAGAAAATAGGATTGCTTAGGCTGGGCTGCCATTGAGAATGTGGGTGCTGAACACCTGACTAGTTGTTTAGTTATTACTGCATGTGTCTTAGATCCCCCATATGTATTCTTTAAGGTTAATATAATGTTACAAACATACACTGTCCTCTTACTTATGAACCTGGTAGAAGCCTATGCCATGTCCATTGACATGCTTTAATGGGGCCCAGTGGCCATCACTGAAGGCAGTATGGTGCAGTGATTAAATACGCATTTTTGAGTCCTAGGTTGTAATATCAGCACTTAGGGGGCAAAGGCAGGACAATTTTCAGTTTGAGGCTAGCCTGGGCTACATGGTAAGACCTTATCTCAAGCAAAATGAAGTAAGTAAAACATGGAGTTGTATAGATGTGGCCCTGTCTTTAAATAATTCTTGGACATGTTTGTGAACTCTGCCTTAGTTTATTGACTAGAACATGAAGAAAATAACTAGCAAAGTTACCGAAAGACCCAAGAACTAATATAAATAATATCCATCGCAGCACTAGGTATCTAGTAAGTATTCAGTGCATGGTAACTACTATTCTTATTTCTTACATTCCTAGCTTGAGGCTTCTGGTGCCTCATGCCCTTAGTGGTTCTACTTATCTTTCAGATCTCAAGCCAAATACCACTTTCCCAGGATTGTTTGTCCTGATAGCCATACTACTTCCCTGTACAGTCCCTTTCCATCAGAGTACCCCTCTCAGCTGTGATTATACACCCATGTGTGGGATCTTCTGGTGGACTTTGGTCTCTGCCAAGCTCTGTGAGCAGGAACCATGCCTGTTTCTGGTTATTCTTACATCTCCTGCTTGTATGCTTGGCACATAGGAAGCAGATGACAAAGGCAACTGTTATAAGCTATTTTGCATCTATAATGCAAAACTTTTGAACTCTGAACTTGTCTAAAATCTGAAACTTTGAGTGCTGGCCTGACATCACAAATGAAGAACTCACATCTTGTGGTGGCTTGCAGTGAAAATGCAGGGTCAGTTAAGATATTGTACAAAATTACCTTCAAACCACATATATAAGGTGTATAGGAATCATTGTATTTTGTAATTAGACTTGGATCCCACCTCCCAATGTGTGTATACATATTTACCAAAATTGAAAAAAAAAATCCGAAACCCTGAATCATACTTATGGTCCTAAACATTTTAGGCAAGGGATACTCAACTAGTATTGTGCTTACCATTCTTGTTATTAATGAACTGGAAAGACATTAATCCCAACCTCTTCTCCTTCAAATGGCCAATACCAAGGCTCAGGGAGGTATGTTAGCCTTCCCCAGTGTGTGTCTTCGTACAGCAATGCCCATCAGCAATGGGTTTTGTGTATTGACCTCCTTAGGAATACAGAGCCAGGGGTTCCTATTCACTAAAGCTGTAGGAGATGGTGTCAGGGTGGTAAAAGGGCCCACCACAGGGGTTCTGAAGACTCCTTGGGGTCACTAGTAATCCAGACTGACAAGTCATGTCCCATTGAAGAAGCCCTTGCGGCTCAAGGTCCGGCTCAGACAAGGTTTTGCCAAGTGCCTGCCTGGCCTTCGCCATTGGTTTGTATTGAGTCACCTACATGTGCATTGGCTGTCACTCAAGGGCATTTTAATGGGGCTGCCTGGTCTCTGCCCTAGGAGTGGTTCCAATTCCGGAGTGCTGGTATTTGGTTTTAGAATGCGCTGTGTGGCGGCCAAGCTGAGATTAGTTGTGTCCCCTGACTCTGGGGCCAGTGACTTTCTTTTTCCACTACATCAGTCTGATCCTTTTAACAACGATGTGCCCAATAAGGAGGTAAACTTATGACCCAAAGATTAAGTGTATCAGGCCCTCTGTGTGAGCCTGGCCGGGTCCACAGGCTGAAGCATTTCCTTCTTTTCTCTGTACCCACAAGTCCAAAACACACACTTTGAATGTATCATTTTTCCTTTACTCTTTCACATGTTTGACAAAGTGTGGCTAAGATTCAATGTCCTCTTCAGCTGCAGTCACCCTTTGCCCTTATTTTCTTGATTATCAGATGCTGTTTATTAAGTTCTCTGGGGGAGCATTTGATCCTGGAAAGTGAGTGCTCCCAGATGGAATCCCGAGCCTCTAAAAACTCATGAGTAAGAATAAAATATCCACAGCCTTGAGCTCTGGGGTTCCCATAAGAGATGCATCTTTGTGTCAGTACACAGAAAATGTCATGTTCCTCAGCACGGTGACATACGGGTGGCACTTGTAGCAGTCTGGACAGCCTTCTCCAGAAGAAAACCAGAAACTGTGGGCCCTTTCACAGGCTTCCAGTTTCCAAAAGCACTTTAAGGGGATGAAGGTTTCCTGCCTTATTATGTATTAACTTTTTGTGATTACATATCAGACTTTGTAAGTGCACAGTGTATCTATCTGGAGAGGAGCCAGTGTTTCATTGATGGGATCTGTGTAGAAAAAAGGTGGGAATCACTAGACCATGGCTCTGACTGGTTAGTATATCATTTGTCCTGAGTTCTGTTCATTCACATGGATAAGACTAATGTTCGTGCAAGGTTACACTGGAAAAAAAAATCATTTTCCCAGATAAAAGTGAAGAAAATGCTCAAGTCGTATCTAATCATATTAGAGAAATCATTAGTTTTATTTCTGAGATGAAAGAGGAATCCACTCACTCACTCACTCACTCACTCACTCACTCACTTATTCTGGACTAGTGAGTCAGCAGACTTTCCAAGACCTGCTCTCACTACTGTTTCTTAGGACTGTGTGAGCCAAAGTCGCAGACACTTTTTTGGCCCTGGCAGCATCCTGGGGTTCTCCTTCCTGTAAATCCCACTCCTGGCCTCAGTCCATCCTTCCTATTGTGTTTGGCACTTTTGAGACCTTATTCACCCACTGGCCCTTGAACAGTTGGCTTTCTCCTTGGGTGAACTTCACCTTCTTTCCTTGATGTTGTTTAAATAAAAATAACATGTTGCTTTCCAGACTGAAAGGACATGATACAATGAATGAAAAAAGTAGTACATTTAATTAAAGATAATTTATAGTGCCATAAGAATTACAGACATACACCAATTCCCCCCCTTGTTCCTCCCTCCTGGGCTTCTGACTACATAGAGAGGATTATTGTTAATGTTTTCCTGATGTTGCCTGTGTGCTTTTAAAATTATCTATATTGTTGATCTTGATATTGAAATTTTGGTGCTATATCCTGATTCCTGAAATGGAGAAAAGATTAAATTATTTGACATACTCTTTCTCTGCTAATATTTCCTTTTCCTTCTACACTCCCAATATTTTATAATACAATTTCTTGTTAAAGAGGTTTTCATAAAATAAAGTGAAGAAGAGCTAAAAAATGATATTCAGGGCCTTTTTTTTTCATTATGCCCATGTAAATGCTTACAGCATAATCATATATTGCTTTATGAGCACCTGTTGTTTCTCTAGTACCTTCTCTGGAGTTTAATGACAATTTTCTTATTTGCTCTCATATAGTTCTCACTATTTCATTTTTATTGCTTCAGTAAAATATTTTACATAATAATATTAACATTTTAACCTTATTTCTCTGCTCCAGTTTGGAATAATTTATTTTTGTAACATCAGTTTGGAGCTGCCCTTGAGTTCTCTCTTGCATTGTGTGACCCTTTTCTTGGATATCACATCTCCTTTTTTGTTCTTAAAATTCTTGTTTGTTTTGAAGAAAACAGGCATTAATGGGATTTTTTGATACTTTTCACATCAGAAAACATTTTGTATAATAATATTATTATTGTTATATTGTTATAATAATAATTGAAACGTTCAGTTGACAGTTTAGCTGGGTATAAAATTATAGGTTGAAGATTATTTTCCCTCAAGACTTTCATGTCATTGCCCTATTGTTTTGTAGCTCTTATTGTTGCCAGTCTGATTATCTTGAAATGCTGTTTTCTTTTTCTCCTTAGAGGCTTTTAGTATTTTCCCTGCATGATTGATTGCATCATTGAGGATCTAGTCAGAAATAGAGCAATTCAGCAGGCGTTTAACAGAAGGAACGGAGTTCAAGGTGTTGGAAGAGTTGAGATTCCGAATGGAACAGTAAAGCAAGCCAGAGATTAGAAATAGCAGACAGCCACTAGATCCTAGAGCTAGAAGAACCAAGAAAGAGAGACTTTCAATAGGTCCCCAAAGTTAGGGCTGCCTACAAAAGCAAGAAGGATGGAATAAATACAGTCTTTGCTAGAGGTATTACTCAAGGCAAAGAAAGAGTGGGGGAGACATGTCCTGGCTTTCTTCTTCCTTTTGGTTCTGTGATCCATATTGACCAAAGTAACCAGGAGCCACATGACAGTGAAACACAGCCAGGAGGAGTTATCTTTCTGTGGTGTAGAGCAAAGTGAAGCAGAAGGAGGAAGGGACGTGAATTAGAGGACAGACAAACAGAAAACTGGACTGATGAATGATCTGAAAATTTACAATGATGGGTCCTGGGGTGAGTTTGTTTGTTTATTTATTTTTTTAACATTTTGTTGTTTGGGGACAGAGTCTGGCATTGTAGCCCTGACTGGGCTGGAACTCTCTATGTAGCCCAGACTGGTTTGGAGTTTGTGGCGAGCTTACCATCTTAGCCTTCTGAGTGCTGGGATTAGGTATGTGAGCTGCCATGCTGGGCTTGGTGTGAGTATTTAAAAATCTTGCTGCTGTGCCTTTAGTACCCTCCTTCTGTAACTCTTAGAATTTAGCTTTAGCCATCCATATCTGGTTCTGTTATTTTCTCTTTCATCTTTTAGTATATATGCTGTCAAAGCAAGTGTGATTTTTCCAATTCTGCCTTTTTCTTTTCCTTTCTGAGAGATTATCTTAACTTTATCTTCCAAACTACTGGATTTTAAAATGCCTGCTATAGTTTTGATTTTCAAGAGCTTTCTAGGCAGGTGTGGTGGTGCATGTCCATGATCTTGGTACTTGAGAAACAAAACAGGAGGATCATCACAAGTTCCAGGTCAACCTGGGCAACATAGTGAGTTCTGGGCCAGCCAAGACTGTGGTACATACAAGACATTGTCTTTAAGAACCAAAAATTAAAAAGAAATTAGAAAAAAGAAAGACAAAAAAACCCATCATATCTTTCTCTTGTTTCCTGAGAGGCTCCCTAATTCAAAACAGCACCTTGACTTTGATTCTTGGATATGGAAACTCAGCTCCTTGTATCCCTCCCATTAATTCTAGAGCATATGTTTTATCCATTTAATTATCTAAAGATGAGGCTTATTTTGTAATTGATTGTCATAATTTAATAGACAACCTAGGTATATCTTTTTCTATCTAAAACATATTAAATGACATTCTGTCTTGTTTTCTTTCTTTTTCTTTGTCTTTCTTTCTTTCTTTTTTTTCAAAACAGGGTTTCTCTGTGTAGCTCTGGCTGTCCTGGAACTCACCCTATTAACCAGGGTAGCCTCGAACTCACAGAGATCCACCTGCCTCTGCCTCCTGAGTGCTGTGGCATTCTTTTTTTTTCAATAATTGATAGTATTTTACATTTGTTGAGATAAGATTCTTCCCATCTTTTTCATTGTTTTATTCATCTTACATTGCCCATTTCTTTCAGGTTCTTATTTGTTGTTTGTTAACATTTATAGTTTTGTCTTTCATATCAGAAGTGTTTCTTAAATGTTGTTCTGAGTGCTTCCTTCAGCACTCCCCAGGGCTCTGGATATATAATAAACCTGTCTAATGGTGGACTGTATTGTAATTCCATGAGTATCAACTTAGCCATTCCAAAGAATTATCCCAAGTATTACTTCTTTGAGTACATCTTCTCTCAGGTTGGTCAATTTCATTAAAAAAATTCTCTTCTAACCCGTCTAGAAAGTCATTAGGCCGTATTACTTTCTGGGAGCCAGGGAGGAGTATCACCTAAGATCCCAGACTTCCAACTTTAACATCATTCTCAACTTTATACTTCACCCAGCCTCCACCTGTTCCAGGCACAGTCTTCTGCTCCTGCATCTTTACTCAGTGACACACTTGTCTACTGCCAGGATGGGGGAGGAATAATTTCTTTTCTGTGTAATCTTGGGGAAGGATCTGACTCTTTGTGTGTGTGTGTGTGTGTGTGTGTGTGTGTGTGTGTGTGTGTGTGTGCAGGTGCAAGTGCAATAAATATGCATACATGCATGTAAAGCCAGAGGAAAACCTGGGATATCATTCTTTAGGTGCCATCCACCTGTTTTTTGAAGACGGGGTTTCTCACTGGCCTGGAACTGGCCAAGTAGGCTTGACTGGCTAGCCAGAAGGCCCTAGCGATTTCTTTGCCTTCTTGGTCATGCTTGGCTTTTTTACCTGGATTCTTGGGATTAAACCCAGGTCCATATGCTTGCAAGGCAAGTACTGTACTGACTGAGGCATCTTCCAAGCCCGGATGTGAATTTTTAAGCATTTGTACAGACTTCCAGTAAGTCCTGTTGTTTTTATCCCCACCGAACACTGCTTTCAGAGGTTACCCATGTCTCCAGTGCTTGGAGGCTCTGACCATGCTCCTGTGCATGCCTGGACTTTGGTTCCTTAGGTCTGTTGGCCAGTTTTCCTTTCCCCACTTCTGAAACTTTATGTTTCTACTTCCAGTTTTCTTCATGTACTTGCTGGACTTGCAGGCTCATAATGTAAAAACCTACTTGTCATTTTATGGGGATTCTGAAGGGAGTGTGTGGTTTACCGGAAGTCTTGCCTTCATTTTTGGATCTCAGTACAAGTGTCAATGGTGTTGGTATCTTTTATGGCACACACACACACACACACACACACACACACACACACACACACACACACAGAGAGAGAGAGAGAGAGAGAGAGAGAGAGAGAGAGAGAGAGAGAGAGAGAGAGAGAGAGAGAATGAACACTTTTCTTTTTGGTCTAGAATTCTTTTTTTATTACATTGGTTATATTTAATGGCTACTTTTTTCTTGATTTACTAGATTAGTATTTTTTTTCTCTTCCTCAAAAGGACACCTCCATCTTCTCTGATTGTGTGTGTGTAACTCTTAGTTTTGAACTCAGGACCTTGTGTCTGTTAGGCAAGTGCTCTAGCACAGAGCTATATCCTCACCCCTCTTTTTACTTTCGTTTTGCAACAAGGTCTTTCTAAGTTACTCAAACTAGCATTGAACTAACTCTGTAGCCTGGGTAGGCTTTGAACTTTCGATTTTCCTGCCTCAGCCTCCTGAGTAGCTTGGATTATAGACCTGTGCCACCAATCCATTTCTTCTGATATTCTTTTCTTTAAAAAATAAACACGCAAATGGACAACATTGTGTGTGTTCATGTGTATATGTATGCATATGCATCCACGCCACATCACGAATATAGAGGTCAAAGGGCAAGTTTTGGGAGTGGGTATTTGATTTCCATCTTTTTTAAATTTATTTTTATTTTATGTTCATTGGTGCTTTGCCTGCATGTGTATCTGTGTGAGGGTGTCAGATCCTCTGGAACTGAAGCTACAGACCGGTGCCATGTGGGTGCTGGGAATAGAACCTGGGTCCTCTGAAAGAGCAAGTGGTTCCATCTTGTTTTAAGACAAGTCTTTCTTGTCTTTGCCTCTTGGGTGTGTTCTCTGGGCTGGATGCCCCAGTAACTTCTGGGCGATTGTCCAGTCTTTCTCTCCTGTTGTGTGGTATGAATGCTGGTATTACAGATTGTTCCCACTTTTCACACTGGCTCTGGAGGAGACCGGATCTCAAGTTATCAGGCATGTACAGCAAGCACCTTTGCACTGAAACATCTCCCCATCCCCACTTCTAGAAATCTTCAGAAGCAACTGTACACAAGCAATAATTAACACACCTTAACTCTAACTCATGCAAAAAGAACTGTTTTCTTTAGGCTCATATTGATATATGAAGACTAAAATTTTATTTTGCTTTATGTCTGAGGCTGGATTGTTCCTTCTATTTTAGTTCTTACGTTGGCTTCTTTTTAAAGCCCCCCTTTGGATACATGAATAGGAGCAATATAGGAACCCTGTTGTTGTCTGTGGAAGCAGAATTTTAGGTTTTAAAGTACATTTTCTAAAAGCTCGGATGACTCAGTTTTAAAATTAATTAATGAATGAATGCTAATTGGAGGATAATTACATAAAAGTAAGTGGAGATGTTTGTGTCCTGGGAGGCTATAGTATTTATCACAGTGTGAGACAGCATTTGTAAACCCTTTCTAGATGCTGCATTGTGAAATAAAAAATGTCAGGAAAAAAAGTCGAGACATATGGGAACATAAACACATCTTGAATACCCTAGTATAGAGCTCCACCCTTCCAACACCATCTGGGCTAGCAGAGAGCACCTCCTTTGTAATCTAGAGTTGTAGACAGTGCCATCCTTGTGCCGGGAGGAAGAGTTCTGGATCTTGAACTAGTGCAGTGGGTTCAGGCTGAGAGAGCATGTATTCACCTTGACTTCTGGGGCTTTCTCTGCTGGACAACTAGAGATTCTAATGTCACCACAGAGAGTCTTCCCATTTCCAAGTCTCTGCCATTTAAAGCCCAAAGTGATTTCTAACTAGTCTTAGTTTAAAAGCTATGTCATTGTCCTTATCTGAGTATGGAATTTATTTATTCTTTATTGTAAAATCATCTCCCAGTCGCCACATGCACAGGCCACTGTAGGTTTGTACGTACACACACACACACACACACACACACACACACACACACACACACCACTGTGGGAAAATTTTATTACATAGTCATCACACACACAGACCACTGTAGGTTTGCACACACACACACACACACACACACACACACCCCACTGTAGGAGAATTTTATTGCAGTCACCACATGCACAGGCCACTGTAGGTTTGCCTACACACAGACACCACTGCAGGAACATTTTATTACAGTAGAGTATTCTGCTGTTTGTAATACTACATCACGAAAGCTTCGTGGAAATTTTATTCTACATTTCAAGTGTACAGAACCAGCTTTTCTTTAGCTCTAAGCTGGCCACCAGCCTGTATTGTGTGACTGCAAAGGCAAACTCCAGCATTGGACACATGAGTTAAGGAATTGCAATGCTCTGTGTCTAGTATGAATTTGCAAAGACACAGCTGCAAGGCTTGCGGATGTAGAATTGGAGCTTAATTTTAAAGACTGGATCAGGATTCCTCTAATTAATTACAACCACAGCTTCTTCTGGGGACCAGAACTTGATTCCCAGAATGCACTTGGTGGAAGAACTCTTGCAAATTGTCCTGATTTCCATAGGCAACATGTCTTGTGTGTATCCCTTCACAAACAAACAAACAAATGAACATCAAAAGAAAAAAAGTAAAAAGAATGTGTGGTGTCCATTTTAAAGTAAGACAAATTCTGGATCCTTAGTGCTTTGGGGTTTCAAATTGAATTTTACAGTTTTCAGTGTGATCTGTTTTTAGCTTGGGGTAGAATTTGGTAAATACTATTTTTATTTCTAACCAGGTATTCTGAGCAGGAGGTGATATTATAACCTGGGGGTATTTGCTCATTTGTGGTTAACAGGCCACCCATAGCTTGCTGTTCCTCCTTATTTAAAAGTTGAGAATTTGACTAATTAAACAAACACTGCAGGAGAGTCTGATGCATGACAGTGTTTTGGGGCAGGTGGGGTGGAGTGTACTGGGGGCATGCTCCCTATCCTAGGTCTCCCTCTGATGCTCACAAATGGTTGTGGGGCTAGGGAATGGGAAGCTTATCTAGGCACAGCATTTGAGAGAGGCAGGGTTTAGTAAATAATTGTTTAAAGAGGCTAGGTGCGACATACTGGGGCATTCAAGATATTGAAAAATAGTATCATAATTTCTCTGAGGGGAAAGGTCTAGCCACTACAGTATTTTTGTGTTTTGACACTAATTTTGAACAGAAGCTATGTGGGAAGTGACATTAGTTGAGAATTTGTCAGATCATCAATAAAATCTTGACTAGACATTTTACCACCTTCTTGTCTCACATCACTTAATTAGATCTGAATACTCTTAATTGAAGATTTAAAAAGCCAAACTAATGAAAGAGAAAAGAATGCAGCTGGTGTAAGATGCATCTGGCCCATTTCTGACAACACCGCACAGTCAAGCCTTTCTGTGAGGGCTGCTCCAGAATAGAAGGGGGTGCCTAGAAGGGAGTGCTCCTTTCCCTTGCTCTCACCCCCTTTCTTCACAGTCAGCCAGGGAATAGTTTGTCCCAATAAAAAGGCCTTTTCAGACACAGGAGGGCCTTGCTAATTTTATTTGTGAGAATAAAAATCAAACCTCAAGTTTTTTTAAAGCAGTATAAGAATGATGAGTCTGCATGCCAGCATTTTAATAAGATTAGTCTTATTAGGAAAATGTAAGCAGGAGGATGGAGGCATTGTGAGGGGTTTTCTCTAGCTAAAGAAATATTGGTTGGCCTTCCAAGCATTTAAATGAAGATATATTGAACTTAAAAAATCACTTTCATTTTCTTAAAGGAAAAACTTGTTTTAAATTATCTGGGTAACTTTGAGATAGCATCGAACAACACTAATAGACTATTTGAAGAAATTGGAATTTTATATTAATATATTTAATATTCTGGGTTAAAATGTTTTTGATTATAAATAAGTATTCATTTTCTTGTGATTGTTACACATTGGTAGCTTTCTAACTATAAAAAACTTTTGACCTAGCACACTCTGAAAATGCATAGCAAAGAGGCGTGGGACTTATGCAAAAGGACTTCCAAGCCAAACATCCTGTTTCATCCCTTGGAAGAGGAATCTCTGTTTTGTGTTGTTGTTAATATGTGTAGCCACAAAGACATTTTGCAGCAATGGTGACACCACACTCAAATATTCAGCAGTGAAATAGCATTGTGGTGTGTAAAACCATCCACAACTGAAGGGCTACAGTGAAATAGCTTTGTGTTGTGCAAAACCATTCACAACTGAAAAGCTAAAGTGAAA
Source organism: Peromyscus californicus insignis (assembly GCF_007827085.1). NCBI lineage: Eukaryota > Metazoa > Chordata > Mammalia > Rodentia > Cricetidae > Peromyscus > Peromyscus californicus. The sequence continues at coordinate 26,473,345 of NW_026294480.1, forward strand.
CAGCATCGTAGCATGCAAAACTATTCACGACTGAGCAGCTAAGGAGTTTTTCGTTTACTAAGTGGAGTAGAAACGCATGCCTGCTCATCTGGGCAACTTCCTCACAAATGAAATGCGATGTAATTCTTTTTAGAGAAGTCTAATCACCTCAAATCCATACTGTAGACCCAAGACCAGTTTGACCCGTAGGAAGAATGTGCATCAGCTTGAAGAATTGAGTGTGGGAAAAACTTGGAGAGAAATACTAGAGGATGAAGCTCAGCTTATTTTTTTTTTCATTTCTCATCTTTTCTAAAGGCTTTGTGTCTTCTAGGGTCTTGGTATCCCTTCTTCCCTTGGTAAGGATTTCTTTACACCAGGATGTTAGGGCTGTAGATTAGCTTCACCAGAAGACTGAATTTAAAAGGAGAATCTGGAAAAGGAAGGTCTGAGGTGAATGAATCTAGAGGTGATATTGTGATGTTCTTTGAATGTTAGGACTTCTTCCTCTATCAGAGAGAACTACACATAAAGTTACCCAATGACTAGAGGAATATGGTACCTTCATAATTTAACCTTCCTTACATGGAAGTCTGATTTTAACACAGTGTCACAGCAAAAATAACTCTGCATATCAAATCCTTTGACAGAAGGGAATGCCATATGTTCAGACTTCCAATTTGGAAGCAAGGAGGCTGACAGGCTACTTCCAGCTTCCCTGGCCACTGGGCTAACAGAAGACTCTGATACTGGCTGCTGACAACGGGGTTTTGTAGCTATAGGCCAGAGATCTGGTTCATGAAGCCTAACCATTGATACTGTCTGCATAGGTACATGTGGTGGGGGAGCCCAGGGTTGTGGTTCAATAATGTTGGTTGACCTTGTTCAGCTCATGACTAGGCAGACATGTTTGTGAGACTTTATGGGTGTAGCTCCTAGGAGACACAATCTCACAGCAAACTCCCTGTTTTTCTAGCTCTTACAATCTTTTTGCCCCTTCTTTCACATTGATCCCTGAGCTATGTTGACATGGAAGAGGTTGGAGAAAGTCCAGGAATCTCAACCATATACAAAGAACTATAGGCAGTGCTGAGAGTGGAAGAAATAGTCTCCCCTAGGGAAGAACATACCAATTGGTTTTACACCACCAAATGGTCAGCCCTGAAAACACACATACAAGTAACATCATACAGACCAACTAGGTTGTACTTATATATTTAGGAATACACACACATATCAACATACATACATACATACATACATACATACATACATACATGTGTGTATATTACAACAATTAATGAAAACAGAAGCCATGAAATTGAAAAAGAGCAAGGGGTATATGGGAGGGTTTGGAGGGAGGAAAGAGAACAGGGAAATGATGGATTATATTACAACCCCCCCAAACCCAAAGAAATAATTTTAAGAAGTTAGTTGATAGTCATTTTTAATTGTTATTTTGACACAATGCAGACCTACTTGAGAAGGGAGATCCACTGAGGAATGTTCTAGATTAGATTGCTCTATGGACATGCCTCTGAGGGATTTTCATGATTATGTTAATTGATGTGGGAAAAGCCAGCATGAAAGTGGGCAGCACCGTTCTCTAGTTCCTCAACCATTTAAGTAAGAGGGGAAACTGAGCTGAGCACAAGTGTGCATGCATCTGTCACTCTCTTTTGACTGTGGATTCAACATGACCAGTTTTCTCAAGCTCCAGTCACTGTGACATCCCTGATACTGATGGACTATTGGGTACTGATGGGCCATTGGATACTGATGGACCACAATCTGGAATTGTGAGTTTAGCAATCCTTTTTACCTTATTTCATTTTTGTCAGGGTATTTATACCACAGCAACAGAAATGAAACTAAGACAATGGTCATTAACACAACCCATGACATAAGGGCGCCTATATGCCAGAGACTTTAATCTGTTAAGTGGATAAAATCATATGAAGTTACTCTCAGGAGTTAGGAAAAACGATTGGAGAGGGATTTTATAACTTTAAGTGCACTGTGTGAGGGTGGCCAAAGGAAAGAGCCTAGCAACTGCATGTAGAAAATTCCCAGGCCCTGCAAGCAGCATGTAGTGGCAGTTTTAGCTGATATTTTTCCTGGGACCCAGCAAATTGTTAAACAGGAAGAACAGAATAACATACTACTCAGGATTCAACCCTCTTAACCAGCTTGCAATTTGAAAGTGGGCTGAGCTTTAGGATATTATTAAGAATTAATCTGTATGTTCTTTTTCCCCTATTGGAGCAAACTTATTTAATTTGATAATGATCTAAAAATGTTGGCCCCATGGATTGTGGTTTAGAGGTAGGGATTTTTATTTTTGATATAACAATTTGACTTTTGGCTTTAATTTGAGATTTTTTATCATTTACCTCTTCCACTCTGCTATCTCTATGGGGGAATAAAGTCAGATATCTGTGCTGCTATCATATCCTAAAGATCTTAAAGAGATGGGAGTTATTTATTTAGAAGTCCTGGATCATATTAACAATACTAATTTGAGCCCTTTAATAGTATAGACTCTATTCACCTTAATCTTTGGGCATTTCTCCTTTTCCATACTCAGAGGTGACATATATTGATGGTAACCATCTGCCCTCTCCTTGGATTGACCAGAATGAGGGCTGTCTTCTTTATTGGGTGTCCTCTAAGTGCATGAACCTTTGTATCAACCAACCACTTGACCTATGTGTCACCAAGGATATGTAGTTGAGCCTGAAGATGTTGTTGACTAGGCCTTTGTGGACACCATCAAGCACTTACTAAGCTCCTCCTTGAGACAAAGTGTCGTTCTAGGTACTCTGAGGACAGCCCAGTGCCTGGGCGGATGGCTTTTGATGGGTAAGGACCAATAAGCCTTTTAACTGAGACAAATAAAAGGAACACAAACTTGGAAGCAGGAATGCATTAGACACGGCTGGGGGACAATGACATAATAGCTCCTGTGAAGGGCCTCCTCAAAAGAGTTATTTGGAAAGATGTCTCTCTAACTTGGAAACTTGCTCCTTCCTTGGCTGCCCAAGCACCACTACGTGCAAGTTTTCTAACTAGATCTGTGTGTCAAGTCTTTGATGAATTTTTTTTTTTAACTACTTGCTCCACAAGTATTGCTATTTTGCAAGCTTCTTTCTTTGGCCTCTTTCTCTCTAAACACATTGTGTGTGTGTGTGTGTGTGTGTGTGTGTGTGTGTGTGTGTGTGTGTAGCACATGTGTTCATCTCCAGGCAGAGGTGGCATTTTCTCTATGGATGACACCCCATATCTGTCTGGCTGCACCCTATCACCTGAGTGGCAGGCTTCTACTGGTAGTTTGCCATGGCAGCTGGGCCTGAATATCACCCACCGACCACTTTGCTCCCATGAGATGGCTTCATTCAGAGCTCATTACTTGTAGCTACTTTACTACTTTACAGCGGTCTGCTCAATGGTTTAAAGAATTCATTAAGAATGGATTAAAAATGAGATCTGGTCTGTTGGCCTATTCTTTTAAGTTGGTACTTGAGACCTGTAGGTATCTTTAAAAAACGTTTCAGTCCAATGATAAGGAAACAGCACAGAAATGAACGAAAAATGCTGACCTTACTGTTAGGATTTTCAAATGTTTTAAACACACCCATCACCCGAAGAAAAGCTTTCAGAAATTTCTGGGCCTCCCCCCCCCAATTTGGGAATTGATTAATAAAGAAGCCTTGGAGTTGGGCGGTGGTGGCGCACGCCTTTAATCCCAGCACTTGGGAGACAGAGGCAGGAGGAGTTCTGTGAGTTTGAGGCCAGCCTGGTCTACAAAGTGAGTTCCAGGACAGGCTCCAAAGCTACACAGAGGGACCCTGTCTCAGAAAAAAAAAAAAGAAGAAGAAGAAGAAGGCTTGGAGTGGTGGCCTGTGCCTATATTGTTAGCACTGGGGGTACCGAGGCAGAAGGATTGCCATAAGCTGAAAGGCAGTCTAGGCTACACTGTGTGTTCAAGGCCAGCTCTGGGTACAGAGTGACATTCTGTTTCTAATAGCAGCAGTGACAATGGCAGCAATAGCAGTAACAACCCAAACAAACAAACAAACAAACAAAACCCCAAAAAGTTCTTCCGCAAATAGAGAGCCCACTAATGTGAAATTCTGTGTGCTCACCACTTAGCATGCTTCTACAGTGATCAGACATCCAATTTCAAGTGTAATGCTAACCCACCTCAGACCCTGATAATCTGAGGCATTGCCAGCATTTCACCTGTGAATATTTTAGTATGTGTCTAGAATATAAGCTATTATTTTTTTAAAACTCATGTAAAGTTAAATCCATAGCATATAATATACTTTTGATACATACATATAACTACCACTCCATTGAACACAGGACATTTCCATTTGTGTGTGCATGGACACACACACACACACACACACACACACACACACACACTCGCACACACACTTCCTTCCTTCATGTTGCTTTCTGCTTACCTCCCACCTTCATTGTTTTCATGCTTTAATTTTGCTAGTTTCTAAATTCGCACAGCACATACTGTAGGAGTGGAATCCTGTATACTTGTATGGCTTCCCCCGTACCATATGGTGCTTCTGAAGTTTTGCATCCTGTCACGGGTATTTATATTTTATTCTTCTTGTAATGGCTGCATTCCATTCTCTCATATAAACACGCCATGGGTTTGCTTATTCTTTTAGTGGATGTATTTTTTTTTCCAGTTTGACACTGTTTTGGTCACACCTGTGGTGAGCATGTGTATGAATCTTTTGGTGGATGTATGCTTTACTTCTGCTGTATAAATCACTTGGAATGAAACTGTTGGGTTAATAGCATAGATACATACTTAATTTTGTAAGAAACTGACAACGTAGTTCCATTTCACATTCCTGGCAGCAGTGTGAGAGCTACAGTCATTTTGCAGCTACAGCCACACTCCGAGGCACCAACCTTTCAACCTTGGTGATTTGATGGGGGTAAAACTGTTCCTCATGAGTTTGGGTTCTGTTCCTCTGATGCCTTGAGGCGTGGGGTCTCTTTGCAGGTGCTTGCTGATTGTGTCGTTTTGGGGACCTGTCTGCTGATGTGGGCTGCTTGTTTAAACAGGTTGTTTCTTTTTGCTCCTGGCACAAAAAGCTGTTCTTAAAATATTCTGCGTGTAAATCAGATGTCTTTCTAATGGATATTTTGTCTCAGTTTTTCATTTGCTTTTTGGTAGTATTTATTTTCAAGCATTTATTTATCTGTTCATTGTATGTGGGACATGTCCATGTGTGTGAATCCTCTCTTGCATGTGCTCTGGGGTGTGTGTGGAGGTCAGAGGATGACCTCCAGTGTAGGTCTTCCCCGCCCCCCTGTCTGAATCAGGGTCATTTATTGGGTCACTGCTGTGTCCTTCAGGCCAACTGGCCAATGACATAGATCCTGGGGATTCTCCTGTCTCTGCCTCCTTGTAGGCATGTTGGGAGTACTGGTGCATACTTCTGTGTCCCGTGGGTTCTGGGGATCTGAACTCAGGTCCTCACATGTGTGTGACAGTCACATAACACCAAGCCATCTCCCCAGCCCTACTTTTTTTTTTGAAGACATTTTTAAACGTTCAGTCCTTTTGTGCTTTCTCTTTAACAAAAATTTGCCAGCACCAAAATCACAATGATATTTCATTTTCTTTTGGGCTCACTAAAAGATTTAGCTAGCATGCTTATGTTTAGGATTCATCTCAAATGACTTTTTGTATCTTCTGTGAGAGTCAAATTTTAGTTTTTTTTCCCATCCTTTTTGTTTTTGAGTCCTGCTATGTGCTGAAAAGATCCACCCCCCACCCCATTGAGTTGCTCAGGTGTCTTAGTCAAACTCAGATGACTGTGTAAATGTGTGTGGATTTTAGATTACTTACTTTGTTCTATTGTGTTGTTTATCTTTATACAAATCTCACACTGTAGGCAAACAGTCACCATGTAGCATGCCCCAAAGCTGCCCGTAATACTTTTACTTCATTTACACATAATTTCCAAAATGTAGAACACTGGGATTTCTATGGAGGCAGTGGTAATTAATTTAGTTTTATTTTTTTGGTAGCAAACTTGATGGAGAAGATCTCTTAAGTAAAGATTCAGCTCCCTAATTCACCAGTTGAACTCGCTACCTTCAGTACGAGCCTCCCAGTATTGCTCTAGAAGTCCTTCAGCAGCAGGTGTGGAACCAACATCACAGCAATCTCAACCAACAATGTGAAAAGAAGGCCTTTGAACAGCTAAAACACAATGTAATTTATTGCTTTTATCATGAGAGGGGCCCTCAAATTCTAACTTTGAAACCATTTATTCTGTGTCTGTTCTGATTTTTAAGATGGGATCTCACTATATTGCCTAGACTGGCCTCAAGCCTGGGAGCTCCAACAGTCCAGGGTCTCAGCCTCTGGAGTCCCCAGGGACTATGCCTGCTTTACCCTCATGTTAAACATGTATCAAGCCCTGTGACTTCTTCCCCTGGTTTACAGCATTTAGTATTAGCAAGCAACTGAGGAAGTGGCATGCTAGAGGCAGGCACAGGCGAGAGGAGCAAGAAGTGACAGGTGACAGTGGTGTCAACCCAAGTGAGTGCAGTTTCTGTGTCAGACGCTGGGCCTCGGACCTAGGAAAAGAACTGTGCTTGTGATGTGCTTTGTACACTCTGTAGCTGTGCGGTGCTAGGTACACAGCCATGCACATATGCCAAAGAGACTGATGAGAGAAACAATACAAACTTGTACGTAGTGTAGTCTCAGAAGAAAGGAGGGATTGGCTGGCCAGAGAAAGTTTCAGTAAGAACAAGTGTAGTTTCAGTAAAGTTTCACTAAGAACAGAAGGTAGGTGTATCTATGGGTGTCCCCGGGAGGAAAGAGAAGACATGGAAAATAACAGAACTTAATAAAGATACTATTTGCAAAGAAATGGGCGTGGAGGAGGAGAGGTTGAGGAAAACCAGTAAAGGATGCCAAGCTGCTGTAATCCTAGGCTGGATGGGGCGAAGGAGGGAGAGGTCACCAAAATTGTAAGTCCTATAGCAATTGAAAAGCGCCTTCTATGGTACTTGTGGAGGACAGCAGGCCCTGGCACCTTGACCTTAATCTCTCTCTGACCCTCCTGTCTGCCTCTGCCTGGTCTCTCCTCTCTTCCTTTCTTGGTATCTGTGTCACGGCCTTGCATGGTACCTGTTGTCTGAACCTGCCTTCACCCATCTGAATGTCCTGCCTTGAAAAGGACACAGACCACATGGATTCCACATAGTCATGTGGGGGTTGAGTCACCAGCTTTCCAGAGACGTCTACTTGTATATAAGTGAGATATTAAGGCTAAGGAAAGATATCACTCACTTGCTCATCTGAGAGCTAGTGACAATTATGTCATTATGGATATTCCTTTTCAACTAAACCTTCTAGTAAAATGAGTGATGAGATACATGTATAAATTGTGTGTGTGTGTGTGTGTGTGTGTGTGTGTGTATGATACATTCAAAGGACAAACATATCAGACGATGCAATTCCCCATGTGAACACTGGGAGTGCATACAAAGGTCATTGCCACCGGTGGCCTGTGTCTGCCAACTCCCAGTGTGAAGCCCTAGAATCCCATTCATGGCTCTTCTTCAGCAGACCTGGGTAGATTTCCTTGCTAGTGTTTGCTCAGGTTAATGAGTTCCACATGCCAGTCTTGTGGCCCTCAGGCTGTCTACACTGTCAGTCCAGTCCTTATGAGGGATGAATGGGGACATTATTTTATGGTCTTTCAAAGACATTTTTTTTCTAATCCGTTGTGTTCTAGGCGATGGGGGAGAAGAAACTCTCCCCCTGTAAACAGGCAACTACTCTCTGGTAGTTGGTCAGAGGAATGGAAGAGTTAGGAAGTCACTGGTGGCTGCTCCTTTGCTTCTCTGATCTTTCAGGTTTTCACCCTCATATCTGACTCCTGGTTTTTATTGATAAGATTAATTAGGTTTACACTTCACCTTAGCTCCATTGTTGGTAAGACGTCTGAACTTCAAGAAGCTGCATGCATTATTTTCTTAGAATCCATGAAAGGTAAGGTGTGCAATGTTTAGATTAACTTCCCCCAAGGCTGAAGTAAGTCAGCAAGTGATCGAGGGTGAATTTTATGAAGATAGGACCAGCACAGAAGAGTAGGGCATCAGTCAGTCAAAGCGAGAGTGGAAAGAGTCTGGTAGTCGGAACATGGTACTTTCTACCATGGCAAGGTTATAGACTTTTAGCCTTATGACTTAAAGGGAAATTGAATGAAAATGGATAATACATGGAGTACGTTTGTGTGGTGTGTGTATGCATGGAGGTAAACATGTGTGTTTGCATATGTGCACACATGTATATAGAGGCCCGAGGTTGATGGCAGAAAGTCTTCCTTAGTAGCTCCCTACCTTATTCATTGAGGGCAGAGTTTCTCAATTAAACCCAGAGCTTGCCTAAACAGCCAGTGCAGCTAATTGGCCAGGGATCCTGTTTCCATCAACTGAGCAATAGACTTAGAGGTGAGCCACCATGTCTACCCGGCATCATGTGGGTTCTACCGATCCAAACTCCGGTCCTCATCTGAGTAATAGACTTAGAGGTGAGCCACCATGTCCACCCAGCATCATGTGGGTTCTACCGATCCAAACTCTGGTCCTCATCTGAGCAATAAACTTACAGGGGAGCCACCATGTCCACCCGGCATTCACGTGGGTTCTACTGATCCAAACTCCGGTCCTCATCTGAGCAACAGACTTACAGGGGAGCCACCATGTCCACCCGGCATTCACGTGGGTTCTACCCATCCAACCCCCCGTTCTCCTGCTTCACTTTATCCACTGAGTTGACTTTCCAGCCCTAGGTAGTATATTTTTGAAATATAAAGTGTACATAAAGTTTAAAGTATAAACAATAAAGAAGTGATGTATTAAGTGTTTCTCAAATGTAAAATGATCTTTGGCCTTTGAGCTACCCATGTAGCATTCCCAAGCCACTCCTGCTCTCTGCTGTGCCGGTGGCACATGGGCATTGGACAAGACCCACTTTCAAGGCCTCACTATAATGCCCATTTGACCAGGTGATGCTGCCCTTGTTAACTGTGAAGGGGGAAGAACAGTCCACGGCTCATCTCTTACTAACTCTCCTTCAAAATCCCACTTTCCTCTATGTGATCTTCAGCTGCATGAGAGCTTAGAAGGCATGTCTTTTTTTTCAGAGAAATTAACACCCACAGCTTTCCTCATTTGCATTGAGAACCAACGGTTTGTGGTAAGGACGATAGAACCACCTTGTGACGTGCTTGAGTTCATGCGAATGCCACAAGCAAAAGCCCAGGACAGCCTAGCTCGGCCCTCGCCTCTGGGAGTTTTCTTCCAACAGCTTCCACCTGAGAGCTTTACAGACTTTTTCCGGTATCCAGGCACTCGGATTTTACAGGCCTCTCTCGTGATACACAACGTTTGAAGCAGGCAGCACGCTCTACTTACTCACAAGCATCCAGGAATTCACCTAAACCTGAGTTTGCCTCCCCAGAGAGAATGGGGAAGATACTGTGCCGTGGAAGCGAGGGGAGCGTGCTGTGAATCCCAAGTCTATCTACGCTCGTTTGAAAAAGGACAAATATGATTCCTTTTATTCGGCTCCCTCCATTCGGCTTTCTTCTTTCTCCAAAGAATGTGGCTAGCATTGCTGGCAGGGCAGAGGTCTTGTCACGACTTCCATGTGTACAGCCTCTCTGTGTGGGACAGTGATTCTGTCTGGTGGGGATTGTAAACTGTCATGTTTTCTTAATCCAACTTGTTCATTATCTAGCCGGGGAGTGGCTGCATTTAGGAATTTAAGACCTCAGCAAGTGGTGTGAAGGGAGGATTTTCTGGCTCAAAGGGTGCTGTGATGGTGGGTTTTGATTGTCAGTTCCAGAGGCTCTGGAGTCTCTGAGAGACAAGCTTCTGGGCATACCCGTAAGAGATTATTTAGATTAGGTAAACCTCTAGACATGCCCGGGAGGGTTTGTCTAATTGAGGTGGGGCAAGCCGCACTAAAGGGGAGTGTCAGCTTCCCTGGACTTGCGCACTGGGTTACATCCAAAGGAAGAAGCTAGCCGAACACGAGCACTCATTGCTCTCCGCTTCCTGACGACCACCACGTGACTAGCCGCTTCACGCAGCTGCTACCAGGACTTTGCCTCCATGATGAGCTGACCCCTTGAACTCTGAGGCAAAATAAATCCTTCCTTCCCTCAGCTGCTTTTGACAGGGTGTTTACGTAACGAAAACAGATGATGAACACCCAAACAAGTTGCTTGGGTAAGGGAATCCCATTTCCTGTGATGGTAACAACAGTGTGCTGTGTCTCAACCAGGGCCTTGAGGTTCAAGTGTTCTTCTGTCCAGAGTCAGGGAGGCAGACCAAGCTGACCTGGTTCCTTCTAGTCTGGAGGTCTGAAGGAAAGTGTTCCTAATACGACTTAATATTGTCTCACCCCCCCCCATCTCCATTTTTCTCCTTAATTTGCACTTGCAATTTACAGTGGTTATAATGTGCTAACGGGCTTCCCTCCCACTTTAAAAAAAAAAATGTGAGAGTGAGAATGTTCTCCTCGAGAAAAGACAGTCTCTGGGGTTTTGCTCCTGACTCAAGGGCCTATGAGGTAGGTGTGATGAAACCTCCTCCGCAGTAGGCCAGGGTGCCGGCAGCTTCAGCAGGGTCAGCATCCTCCCCCGAAGGGAGAGGGTGACACTCAGCCACTTTGAGAGGGCAGGAGGTAACTGTAGTGATCCACTTGCAAATCAAGACACTAGGAGATTTCAGACCAGAGTTTATCTTCAGAGCCTGTCTGTCCTGTTTTGGCATCGAACTTGTTAGGACAAACACAATCCAAGTTCATCCTTCTTGGTCAGACGGTTATTCTTCCTATTGTGCTTGATGGGCCATGGATACATCAAGAGGGATAGAATGGGAAGGACAATTAGGGCATGGGGAGAGGTTGCATGACCAGTATTCTGAGTAGCCAACCTCAGTAGAGTGTCCCTGGGTGAGGATTTAGAAAGGAGGATAGGATGATGATGATGATGATGACAAGACCCAGGAGCTCATGCCATATTTTAAGCAGGAATGCCCTAGGGGCCCCAGGAACAGGAATTTACAGAGCATGACATGCAAGAACAAAATTCAGGAAGACTGAGCACAACAATGGTCCTCCCCTTTCCAGTACTTATTACTCTGACAATTTCATGCATATATTTAATGTATTTTGGTCATTTTCATGTCCATTGTTACCCCCTCTTATTTCTCTCCTGTGGCTGCTGAGCTCCCTCTTTACCTAATACATTCCCTTTCTAGTTCCACTTCTTTTAAAAAATTATAACCCCTTAAATTTCATTAAGGATACTTGCATGAGCAGGGGTGGGACGTTATTCACTGGAACATGGGCAACTTGACAGTGACTCTGGCACTGGAGAAACGACTCCTTCTCCCGAAGCCAACAATTAGTAGCCGATAGCTTCAGGAAAATAAGGGAAACCTAGAGCTTCCTTGAGGCATCTACATCCCCCACATGTCACAACTATGGTTCCATGACTTTCCCCTGCAGCAAGGTGATTTCTATAAAGCTATGAAAGAGAGGCTAGACGTGGGGGGGGGGGGGAAATGATCATGTCTTGAGAATTAAATTTAACAGCTTAAGTCTACCTATTAAAATTCATCAGCATGCGTGCTTTCTCAAATCATCATGACTTCATGGTCTAAGTGAAAATTTTGTATTCCTTTGGAAAATTAAATTAGCATATTCAAGGCAGCTGAAAATTATCTTTGACTGGTTGATGTTATTTCTATAGCATTCTTTGCCTAAGAAAATAGTGTCTCGGAGACTTAAGTTTGACAGCTCAGAGTAAGAACCAACATCTGCCCAAGGCTTTCATCATCTCCAGAACTTTCTTAGGTGTTTTAATACTCTAATTCATTTAGTCTCCAGAAAATCTCTGTTAGGTGATCTAGTGCTAAGTCAAGTCCTTTACTTCACAAATGAGGACTCAGGAGACTGAGAGACTGAGTGAGGTATCTGGATTAGGAGTAGACTGTGGATCCAGCTAGTTGCTAACTACAAGATCTCTGTGACTTTGAACCTGTCCTATATTCCACCTCTCCCCAAGGGTCAGTGGGACAGACCATCTTGGACAGTGCTATTCTACTAGGCATCGTTAGGATCATGATGTTATAAGAGATCTGTCTGGGGTACCAGAGTGTGAAAGAGAAGCTCTACTTTCCATTAAGTATAAAATGGGTCAGTAAGGTAGGTCGCTTATTGAATGTTGCTATTTGGAATTAGAAGCTAGGCAGAATTCCTGGGTGTGGAACTCCTCTGTCTCTAGACACGGCGACAATAACAGCTGACAGAAGCTGTTTGAAGTCCTTTGCATTTCTCAAGTCGGAGGAAATAGATGGCAATCTCAGGAGGAAGGTCCTGTCATTCTTTCATTTCCTAGTGAGGAATTGAAGGACCAGAAGGAGGTAGGAACACAGCTAGGAAAGGCAGAACTGGAGCAGCCCAGGCTCTGGGCTTTGGCAAATCTGAAATATTTGTTCCTATAGTGCAACACAGGACTCAACAATGGTTGGGATGAGGACAAATGAAGTTGGACATTGAGCTGCTCTCTGTGAGTGTGCCCTTGAAACAGGGGATGCCGTCTGTGAGTGTGCCTTTGTGAATATGAGACATGAGACACCATTTGTGAATATGCCCTAGAGTCAGGCCATACAGAAGGTTAGTGGAGGCACTTTTCCCCTGGGTTCCTCTGTAGAGCGACAGGACAGGCAGTTTCTCACAGAAGCATCTCCGAGTGTCCTCTGAGGAGTCCCCAGTTCTTCCTGTAGCCATGACTTTCTGTCACTAACTCGGACTTTTGAAACAAGGTGTGACTATTTTGTGACTTCTGTGCAGAGTTTGTAAGTCACCCAGTGTTTCAAGGTGGAACTTGCTCACTTCCCTCCAGTTTCTGTTGTCAAGGTGTAAATGTGGAAGTAGGACCTGCTGAAAGGGACTTACTGTCTTTCTAAGGAGGATCATTTAAGTCAAGCGATCAGATGCCTACTGAGGACAGTCTAAGTTCCCCGAGGAGGACTTAGTCTCAGGGGTCCGAGTTTCTGCTGCTTGTCCATGTAGCTTGCCCTTCTTGCTTCAGGCCAGCAGAACAGTTGTTTTTAATGTAGCAGTGGTCAGGATAGGCCTTTGCCACATGACTCTACTCAGAGTCTTTTTTCCAACCTTCCGCCCTTCCAAACATCTGTTCATTTTCAGAATTCCGTTCAGCTTTTGCCACCACCATCAAGTTTCTCTTTATCATCCTTCCCCAGTCTGTAACACTAACTGCTCTATTTTATGTCTTCACTGTATTCTGAATAAGACTCAAGTACAGTACCGAGAACATCACATGGTCCATAAAACTAGTTGCTGAATACTTGATAAACACCAAACACTTTATGCTGTGATTCCATATGATTCTGGCAATTACCCTTGAAGAAGGTTCTACACCATGTGCACGGGTACCAATTAAAGAAACAAAACTCAACATGATGAAGAACTTCCCTAAGTTCTTCCTAAGTTTTTCCATTTATAAAACTAAGTACATGGAGAGCAAGGATACCCTTCCTGAGCCAGAGATCGAACAAAATGTATCAATGGTCAAGATGCGTCCATTCTGCCCTTGGAGCTTGGCAGAGGATAGAAAGAGAGACTGTGGTGTTTTTGTCAATATAGCAGAAGACAATGCTGCCCCCTCCCAAGGCAGGCAGAAAGCAGTGTCCATTCTTTGTATCTCTGGTATGTGTTGGCAATTGATAACCTTTTGTTTGAGTTTGCACAAATGGATACCTATATTTTTGTTTTGATGTTTTGAGACAAGGTCTTGCCATGTAGTGTAGGCTGGCCTCAAACTCTTGACTTCTCTGCCTCAACTTGCCCAGTTACTACTGTTCTGTCCATGTGTCCTACACTCAGAATGTAAAGAGATCATATATGTGGTGGAAGTTGGAGCAGATTCACCAGGGAGCTGGACTCATGCTGAGTTGAGGCTGATGGAAGATGTGGGTAGAAGGGGAACTTCATGAAAAGAGGGTTGAAGTTCCTGGAATAATTAACCTGGACAACAGGATGGTTGCTTTGACTTCTATAATGTTGTGTTTGCTCTGTAAATTCTCAAGTCAGGAAGAGTTTTTCCTACTCAGTGCCAGGAAACCATGATAAGACTCTTGGTAGTTACTTTTGATAGCTCTGCCCACTTCCTCCATTGATCTCACACCTTCAGACTCAGGGTGGACCATTTTGTTTGCTGTGCCATTGATGACCATGAATCATCAGGTTCCCAGGTTCACTCAGTGGGTTTCCTTTGCAGGTGAACATGTTTGTTGAAGGGTTCCATGATGCCATCCTCCTCTACGTTCTGGCTTTACACGAAGTACTCAGAGCTGGCTACAGCAAGAAGGATGGGGGGAAAATCATCCAGCAGACCTGGAACAGGACTTTTGAAGGTAGGGATTCAGTTTCCATGGCAGCAACGCTGCAGCCAAGTGAGCCTCTGCTTCTGTGGTTGCTTTCTGCGGCAACCAAGACTCTTTCTAGAGACTTGCTTTTTCCAGGTTTAAAGCATGGAGAATAAGCCAACTCACCTCACGGGCTTGTAAAAATAAGATCAAACAATGTAATGCATGTGAACATGCTTTGAGCAAATTTTACTTCATTAAAAACTGTCCTGTTCCTTGTTTATTTAGACAATACTTATACTACGGTGTGTGTGTGTGTATGTGTGTGTATGGTGTGTGTGTGTGTGTGTGTGTGTGTGTGTGTGTGTGTGTGTGTGTGTGTAAGCTAGGGCTTCATGTCAGGTTTCACTGTTCTCTGACTTAGTTTTTGAGGCAGTGTCTCATTGAATCTGGAGCTCACTGTTTTGGCTAGATTGGCTGGGCAGCAAGCCCTTGAGACCTGCCTGTTTCTGCCTCTTCCAGCACAAGGGTTACAGATATGAATCTGTAATTCCACTGTGCCCAGCTTTTCACATGGGGCTGAGAGTCAGAACGTGGATCATCATGCCTGTACAGTAAGCACTTCACCCACAGAGGCATCTCCCGAGCCCTGTACACTTAAAAAAAAAATCACATTTAACATAAGCCGTTTTCACTGTAGAACAATCAGTGTGGAAGATCTGCAGTCAGGCTCAAAAGCATGTTAATCCAGGTGTACATCCCCGTGTTCAGACCATGTCGGTTTCAGTGAAATGCAGAAGATGTTAGCTGTCATATTCAACCTGGTAGTCAGAGCTGGTTAGCAGGTCCATGCCCTCTGCTTTCATTGACTTTCAAAGTAGTGAATATTAATTCCTGCTTAAAAACAAAAACAAAAGTAAAACAACAAAAACAGAAAGTGTAACAATAACAACAAAAAGCGTATTATCTCATCATTCCAGCAACCTACACTGACATTTAAAGATGAGACTATTCTTGGCTAGAAAGCTTAAGCAATATAAAAATGTACAAAATAAAAAGTGAAAACTTCACTTCTCACCTCCTTTCTCCAATGCAATCACTGTCAACAATTTTCGAGGTGATGCCAGAGGTGTGTTATGCTTTCTCATAGCACACAATATATCCCATGTCAAAATTTTACAAAGCTGGTCTCATTGTAAACACCATTTTTTTCATTTTAGTTCCATATATATTTATATATCACTTTTTGGATGTCAAAAAAATTCTCTATGAACACTCATAGATCTAACATATTTTAAAATGAGAGTTAAATGTGACTCTGCTGCATAATAATTTCCTTAATTCTTTTTGTTTATTTGTTTCGAGGCAGGGTCTTACTATGCAGTTCTGGCTGACCTGGAACTTGCTTATATAGATGAGACTGGCCTTAAACACGAGGCCCTCCTCCTGCCTCTGCCTCCTGAATACTTGGATTACAGGTTCCACCACCCTCAGCTTCTGAGCTACCTTAGATTGGTGTTTCCTTCAGTTAGTTATAGTTTTTGTTATTCTGCAGTATGGTGTCAGAGGCTCCTGCACACCTTGATGAGTTTTTGTGGATATTTCTCATAGAGAACATTTCTAATGGTGAGGGATCTGGGTCTCAAAGTGCTGTGGGATGGTCTGTATGTCAAATGTGTTGCTGATTGGTCAATAAATAAATCACTGATTGGCCCGTGGCCAGGCAGGAAGTATAGGTGGGACAAGGAGGAGAATAGAGCGGGGAAGTGGAAGGCTGAGTGAGAGAGACACTGCCAGCCGCCATCAGGACAAGGAAGATGTAAAGTACCGGTAAGCCACAAGCCACGTGGCAAGGTATAGATTAATAGAAATAGATTAATTTAAGCTGTAAGAACAGTTAACAAGAAGCCTGCCACGGCCATACAGTTTGTAACCAATATAAGTCTCTGTGTTTACTTGGTCGGGTTTGAGCGGCTTGGGACTGGCGGGTGAGAGAGATTTGTCCTGACTGTGGGCCAGGCAGGAAAACTCTAGCTACACAAAGTATGCTGGTGCTTTATAAAGTGCACTGAATATTGCCAATCTTTTTCTTTTCATAGGCCTTGTTCATTCATTTACCACCAAAATGGCTTCTTTTAAATTTTTTTGGGGATTATAGTCTGGTTATCCTTTGCTTTACATCTAGTATCCACTTGTGAGGGAGTACATACCATGTTTGTCCTTCTGGGTTTGGGTTACCTCACTCAGGATGATATTTTCTAGTTCCATCCATTTGCCTGCAAATTTCATGATGTCATTGTTTTTTACTGCTGAGTAGTACTTCATTGTGTATATGTACCACATTTTCTTTATCCATTCTTCAGTTGAGGGGCATCTAGGTTGTTTCCAGGTTCTTGCTATTACGAATAGTGCTGCTATGAACATAGTTGAGCATGTGTCCTTGTGGTATGATTGAGCATTCCTTGGGTACATGCCCAAGAGTGGTATCATTAGGTCTTGAGGTAGATTGATTGCCAATTTTCTGAGGAACCATCATACTAATTTCCAAAGTGGCTGTACAAGTTTGCATTCTCACCAATAATTAAAACATTTCTCCTTTTTCTTTCTATCCTCCAAACCCTCATATATACTCCTTCTTGCTCTCCTTCACATTCATGGCCTCTTCCATTTTTCACTAGTTATTACTATATGCATATCTGTATATACCTATGTACATATATGTATACACACACACACACACACACACATATATATATATATGTATATATGTATGTTCTTAAATATAACCTGTTCAGTCAGTATAATGTTACTTGTAAGTATGTTTTCAGGGCTATTTGTCAAACATCTTATAGAAAATTCTGCTAATCTATTTTTTTTTTTTTTGGTTTTTCGAGACAGGGTTTCTCTGTGTAGCTTTGCGCCTTTCCTGGAACTCACTTGGTAGCCCAGGCTGGCCTCGAACTCACAGCGATCCGCCTGGCTCTGCCTCCCGAGTGCTGGGATTAAAGGCGTGCGCCACCACCGCCCGGCATATTTTTTGTCAATAGTGTATATAAGGGCAGTGTTTTCCTCTTACCTCACCAACATTCCAAACTGGCATGAGCTGGTTCCTGGAGCAGGCATCAATTTTCTATTCACTCGTCTAATACATTCAACAGGCATCGATGATATCCCAGGCATTGTTCAAGGAGCCGGGGATGAAGCAGCGAACACAGATAATCAGTTTATCTTACATGCAAATGTGTGTGTGTAGGAACAGGCAATATCCCCACCCCCACTCCAGGGCCTGTAAAACGAAGCAGAGCAGGGAGACAAAAAGTGATGGGGTAAGACTGCTGGATTAGAGCTGTCAAGGAAAGGCCTCTGAACATGGCAGCTGATTGGGACCTGAGGGTGATAGAAGTCATTTTAGGAGACTATGCCCCAGAGGAGGCAGCAAATGCATTGTAATCTGAGTGGATGTGGTAGGAGATTGTTCCCCAAGGAGCTGGGAGGTCTATGTGGTTGATTGACATCTGAATATATGGGGTGGTGTGATGGGACCCAAAGTTCAAGATGCCCTGGGGCCAGACCCATGGACCTGGAAACCCACTGAAATAGAAAGCCACTTTAGTTTCCATGGAGATGATATGCCTTATGGCTGCTCTGTAGCACATAACCTGTAGCATGCTGGTGAGCATCTTCTGAGAACTATAAACACAGAGTGCAGACTGGGGAAACAGGAAGCAGGAGCCTGCATCCTCTAGTACCCCATTTGCTCTGTAAGGAGGTTGGGTAAGTTAACTGAAGAGGGCCTTTTCAGTTCTGCATCATGCCAACTTGTCCTGTGAGCCCTTTAATAGGTTGGAGTATACCTGTACTTACTTGTAATCACATGAGTGAGATTACAAGTCTTGTCTTTTCAATGACAAGAACAAAGCCAAATCTAGATTTGAGAGAGGAGTACAGGATGGTCCCCTCTACATTCCATGGCCTCAGCTTGTCCTCAGATATTAAAAGGGAAGGACAGTAGGGAGGAGTGGAACTCTCGCTAGGGTTGTCTGGGTAGTAGCTGTGGTAGCTACTGGTAAGTTTCTTTTCTCTGCGGTGGTTTCAGTGAACACCATGTTTTACTCTAGACAAGAGCAACAGCTTTCATTTTAGACAAGCAGTTGTTTGGGGTGGAAAACCTTCCTTGATGAACTTGTTTTGCCTCTTCCTGATTCAGCTGAGGGGCAGACATCAAATAGGGCAATTCAGGGGGCATATTAGGACAAAGTCAAATTTCCCAGAAGTTGTGCACAATACACCGAGAAACTGGTGTGTGGGGACACAACCTCGGTCAGGCACATCCCATTCTTAGCTCTTACTCACTGCATGGTGTGGTCATTTGTTCTTGGTCTTCTGACAGCGGGACAGGAGCCAGAGTTGGGGATGAGGAGAGGCCCCACTGAGGGAGGTTGTTCAGAGCAGGGCAGGTGCCCACAACGGCTGGGATACAGTTTTGTTTAGAGCTAAGACAGGCGCTAAATTTTCTAATATGCCATCTTGATGGTTCCATTTTGGGACCAGATCTACACAGTCAGTATGTACAAAGAGTATAAAAAATTGTATAGCTGAGTCTAAAATTAGAATCCTATATGTCCAAAATATAAAGATTGATGCCACGGTGAGTTTGGATTTGAATGGTTCAGAGAGTCCATTTTATTTGCTAAGCAGCAGTCCATTTGAAGGGAGCTCCTCAAAGAAGTCTAAGGTGGATGTGTGAAGAAAAACTCAAACCTTCCTAACATTAAAAACAATTTTAATTTTAGTGGTTGCTGTAAGTGACCATTAAGTTGTGAGGAGAAAAAAATACCCTGGATGTTATTTGACAAAATTGGATTTTATTGCCATGAAACCTATGATCAGCTCTCAAGACTTTCAATAAATGGTCCAAGAAGAAGCCGTGTTTCCTCTGTGTGAGAGGTCGGAGGGGCAGGGTAAACAGGACTGTGTGTGGCTCAGGACACAAGCTCCAGTCTAGGCAAACAGAAACCGGTTTAGAAGGAATCATTGCTGATATACAGGAAAATTCTGCTGTCTCCTAACAAGTTCACCTTCTGCTTTATACTCTCAGGTGAAGTCTCACTTTGCAAAGCAGCCACCCTGAGAGTTCTCACCCCATTTCTTGGCAAAATTGCAATAACTTAAAGGTGTAATGAGGTGTTGGATTACTAGGGCCACTGCATCTTATAAAACATTCTGCAAAACACTCAGCAGGACACACCTTCCTAAACACCTCTGAACAGAATGACAAGTGATTTTGGATAGCCACAATGTTTGGAGAACAAATATGTATATGTATGTGTACATGCATTTATATACATATATGTATCGGCATATGCACATTTACATATATATGTACACACACTATATATATAAATTTGAAGTTTTATAGGTTCTCAAGGATGCACAAGTTTGTGATAGGTGCATCCTTTGTAACCTGCCTGAATTAAGAAGACAAAAAAATGAAGATGAATGGTAACTCCATTCTGTTTCCAGCAAAGTAACCCAAAGTCTGGAAAAATCAGTGGACCTTCAAACCACAGCCCAAAGGACAGTAAACCCAAACGCCTGCCCTCTCCAAACCACACAAGAGGATGGAACTTTCCCTTGGGATGCTTCTCGGCAGACGCTCATTTTACAGGGGCAGTCATTACTTCTGGGGAGAACCAAACTGATGGCAGCACCAATTAAGAACGGCACAGACTTCTCCCACAAAGAAAACAAATGGCTTGTGTTAATTAGAACGTGGCTGGTGCACACTTCCTGCTACTTAGTGAAGGAAGACGCAAATACAGATGACTTAATATTGGCCATTGTTCTCTGGTGACCTTTTGGGGATTAGCTGCTGTGAGCACCCACCATCGCTGGTCAAGAGGGGTGGGTCCTCAGTGCTCTGGCTGCTCTGTCCCAGCCTCATATCTCACTGGCTCTGTTCATGAACGTTGACCCCTTCATTAGAAACTTCACAGTCCTCTGGTTCTTTTTTTTTGCCTTAGGGTCTTTGTAAATTAAACCAGGCCAGTAATTTACACTCTTGATAGTGGTTTGAACCATAGGTACCCTTATAAGAGACTTTATAATCCCTGCTTTTTTAAAAAAATGAATTCCAACCATTGTGCTGAATCATCTGAGTGGTAGAACACGATCAAATGCTTTCTCTGCTACTGCGAGCACAGTAATGATAACGGCAACTTTAAGAGAGCATCCTCCATCCCCTAATTTCAAGCTCAAAAATGCCTCCACACTGAAACATTTTATGTGTCAAAATGACAACACAAATGAAAACCTCCTCATAATGGGTGTTTATCTCATGGGAAAATTTACCAAAAATACTATATTAAGATTACCTTCTGGCTATATGTGACAGTGTATATGAAATGAAAGATCTTGTGTTTAGACTTGTGTCCTGTCCCCAAGAAGTCTCATTATGTGTATGCAGATATTCAAAAAATTGAAAACATCTGAAATCAGAAACATGTCCGGTCCCTAGTACTTGGGTTAAGGGCTCCTCAACCTGTAGGAATAATAACAGCAGCAGTGACACCAGTAGAGGCAAACAGCTGGCATTGCTTAAGCAGCTGGTGGAGATGCCCCACGTGTTTTATCTCATGCAATCATCTCTACAGCCTCTTGGGAGGAACCTGATCTTATGCTTGTTTATGCTAGTTGTAGAGACTGAGGCTCAGAGGACTAATGCCTTGGCCAAGGTTGCAGAGGTAGGGATAGACAAAAACAGCAAATTCAGTATTCTGATTCCTTAAGAAAAAAAAAAAAAAGAAAAGAAAAACAGGCCAAAATTATATTTTAAAATTTTATTTATTGTGTGTGTGGGTGTGTAAGTCAGAGGACAACTTTTGGGAGTCAGTTTTCTCCTTCTACTGTGTGGGTCCCAGAGATCAAACCTATGGCCTATGTTCAGTTTGGTGGTAAGCATCTTCACCTACTTCTCTGGCCCCAACCAGAATGATTCTAATGGGAAAAGCTCTCATCCAGGCCCCTCCTTGATCAAAGAGTCTGTTTGCTCTAACTTAACCTTTGCTGCATTGCTAATTCAGCACCCAGGAATCTTCCAGATAATGTTTGGATAAGCAATGAATGAACACACATTGGGCAATGAGTGAACACACATTGAGCAATGAAGAATTGCTCTTTAGACATTGGCTCCAAGGACCCACCAACTAGGCTTCCTGCTCTTCCCGTGTATTAATGCAGCCTGTATGAAGCATGCTCAGTGAATCCTGGGCCAGACTGATTTTCCTTCTGAGAGCTGTCCAATGATCACATGAACATATATATGAGAAGACAGCTCTACTTCTCAGCTACTTTTTAGAAAATAAAAAAAATCAAAACTCTAGAATAAGTACATTGCCTTCAGCATTAGCCTTAATCTTTTTTTTTTAAAGTATTACCCAAAGATCATTTCTTTCTTTTTCTTTTTTAAATGGAGCAATGTTAAGAATTTAGGAATGCAGACACAGATGAAGTTACAATGTCTTTCCAAGTGCCAACAAAAATGCTTCCAGTCTGATGTGATTCCCTGTGGCATGAATTTGTTTTAAAAAATCCCATCAATTCGTTTTCTTGGCAGGCAGAGGTACCATAAGTAACTAACGCAGAGTTCTTTACCTCTCCTGTAGGTATCGCTGGGCAGGTGTCCATAGATGCCAATGGGGATCGGTATGGGGACTTCTCCGTGGTTGCCATGACCGACATGGAAGCAGGCACCCAAGAGGTGAGCAAAGGAAACATCTGTACTGGTCACTCTTCCAAGTAGGGACTCTGAAAGTGAGTGTCCTGGTGTCCAAAGCACCCTTCAAAGAAAAATGAGCCTTCCATGTAGAGAAAGCTTGCTGTTGATTGAGGGGACAGGCAGAAGGCAGGAATACTGCCATGTGTGTTCTCAGTAGAGAAGTCCTACCTTCAAGCTGTCAAGAGTCACTCCTTAGTCCTGTGTAGTAAGGGCATCAGTGAACATGGGAAGTGCAACTTATTGGCCTCTTGCATTTCCAGATTTTTTCCCCTAGTGGTTGTTATAAATTTTCAGGTGTTGTTATATCAAAAGATGGAGTTTCAGGACAGAGAAGTCTGTCCTGGACTGAAGATGAGTCTGTGACAGTCACCAGGGGCAGGGATTCTCTGCTTCAGTTTCTTCAGCTATAATATGTGAATCATAATATTGTCCCGGATGGTCTCATGACATCTTTAGAACCACATGAAATGAAACCTAGAAAAGTAAGACATGACCTTGAATTGACAAATAAAGAAGTAGATATTAAATAAATATTCGGTGTTTCTACTGAAAAATACATTTCAGCAGATAATAATAATCGTCCTGTTTCCTTACAAGGTCATCCACTCTTTTTTTTTAAACTTTCTTTTTATTTATTCTTTGTGTCTTTCACATCATGAATCTCGATCCCATTCATCTCCCCATCCCTTTGTATCCACCCTCTGTCCTTGCACGACCCCAAATAAAATAAAATAAGATAAAATTTAAGAGGAAAAAAAGAAGAATCTTGTCATGGAAAAAGTGAGTCTTACAGTATATCCTTTTGTCATTATATTTTTACTTGCAACTGCACATTGCAAAGAGTCTGGTTTGAACATAAATTCTGGTTTATGCTATACCATCAAACTGGGACCTCACTGGGGTTCCTCTTGGATACTCTATTGTCGCCCTATGTCCTGGAGGTCTTGCAGCTTTGGATCTGCAGGGCATGCCCCTTCACGTGCTCCAGCAGATCATAAATGGGGTGGTTATTGGTGTGGGCCAATTCATAACTCTGGTTTTAGGTTTGGGTGGTTGCAGGTTTGTTTAGCCCACCAACTACCCCCTCTCCCTCTCCGCCCATCCTCACCACCAGGGTGAGCTCTCAGGCATTGCTCCAGCTAGTTCACCCTATGCAGCAATAAGCAGGGGCCAGTTCTCCTGCTTTCACGCTCTCAGGGTAGGCTTACCCACACCTACATCATCAAGGCCAGCTCTACTGTGCTGTCTAGGCAAGGTGCCGGGGCCCCTCTCCAGAGTGCTACAGTTGGTAAGGGGCAGACACAGTTCTCCCACTTTAATGAAGATCATCAAGGTTGTTGCCTTTGTGGGCACCGGCATAAGATACTTGTTTTCCTCTGTGTGGGGTATGTCTAGCCTTTGTGGAGGGGGTGAGGGAGCAGGAACCCTCTAGCTGTATCTCCCCGGTTTTAGGTCTTGTCCGAAGTCTAGTTTCCTCCTCTGGAGAAGGTGGCGTGTGACAGTCCATCTCACCTCATTGTGAGGTTGCAGTGCACTTGGGATATGCTCAGCACATAACAGTCACTGTCATACTTTATGAGGACCTAGAATTGTTTTGACCTTGTGCAGATATAGCCTGTGCAAGACCCTGCTGTATCTCAGTCAGGAGGGAGCAGAAATGTCACAGGCCACCCAGGAGCCACAAGTTTGTGTCCGGACAAAAGAAGAGAATCCCTAGAAGCTGTGTGTGAGAAGATACTGTCAGATTGGCTCATGTGGCTGATCTAATAGTCATTTAACTGGAGTGTGACCCTGCAATGACATCATGAATGAATGAGGATTTTCCAGGGGTCTAAGGAGACAGCTGAAACAGAGTTCAGTCGGGTCATGGCAGAGTACAAGAAGTGAATTCATCAGAGACGAATGTGACCCCTAAGAACACAGCACTAACCAAAAGAGGGTCAACCAGAAAGCTCTTCAAAGACACAATTTTTTAAATTGTATTTATCTATTTAGTGTGTGTGTGTGTGTGTGTGTGTGTGTGTGTGTAGATCAGAGGACAATTTGTAGGAGTTGGTTATCTCATTCCAACATATGGGTCCTGGGGATCAAATTCAGGTCTTAGGGCTTGGTGACAAGGGCTTTTATCTCCCAAGCCATCTTTCTCTACATTATATTCTGTAGTGTTATAATTATATGCCAATTTATGTACCTGTCATATGCTTAACCTAAGTGTGTGTGCAGTAGCATTGGCTCTGTTGCATATCCCTAAAGGAAAGGGGCCTTACACATGGCTAACGGTGTGGACTGCTCTGTGGCAGAAGGCCAGACAGGGCCCTATGGAATGAGCCAGGACAAAGCTGTGAATTTGTAGATTATTGTTTTGTAGGGAAATGAAAAATCCACCCTTCCCACTATGCAGTAGCAACTGATGAGTAAATACCTAGGGACAACATTGGTAGGGCATAGCCTCCAGTGTAGACAGGCTTCAGGTGGCACTGTCTTTGTCACGTCCACACCTTTTCAAGACTATATGACCCTGATTCCTTCGCTGCCATGAGAAGCCTCTGTGACAGTCCGTGTGCACAGCAGGGGAGTCCCCCTCCCATTTCTCATGCTTTTTTTTTTTTTTTTTTTTTTTTTTTTGATTTTTCGAGACAGGGTTTCTCTGTGTAGCTTTGCGCCTTTCCTGGAACTCACTTGGTAGCCCAGGCTGGCCTCGAACTCACAGAGATCCACCTGGCTCTGCCTCCTGAGTGCTGGGATTAAAGGCGTGTGCCACCACCGCCCGGCCGCTTTTTTTTTTTTTTTTTTTTTTTAAGCGCTTGCTAGCACTTTCTGCGGGTGGTGATGTGCAGAGGCGGCCTGTGTAGATCAGGCTGTGTTTGGGGGGAGCTCCTGCAAGGCTGTGAGCTTTATGCCTCCTCTGGGAACACATACCTTTGGCCTTTCCTTTTGTCCATCTGACTTTTGCCTTTCTGTAGGTTATTGGCGATTACTTTGGAAAAGAAGGCCGGTTCAAAATGCGATCCAATGTCAAATACCCATGGGGCCCTTTGAAACTGAGAATAGACGAAACCAGAATTGTGGAGCATACCAATAGCTCTCCTTGCAAATCATGTAAGTTCAGAGACTTAATTCACTGTTCCTTCTCTCCTTCAATCCCAGGTTCATGTGAGTCTGACACATGTTGCTCTCAAGGGCTCATGTTCTGAAAGCTCCATGTCTTTTTCCGATGTCTTCAAACCCATGGGAACAACTTGCAAATGGCCACCCCGTCTCTTTTCCCAGAAGCATCCATCTTTCTTCCTTTTATTCTTTTCTTTTGAATGGTAGATTTCTTCTGAAAGGGATTTATATCTCTTTCTACAATCTCTTTGTTATTAAAGGTTTTCACTTCAAGGAAAAATAAAAATATTAACTCTTATTCATCTACTGTAACAAATCTCATTGTTGATATCAAAGTTTACAGTTGACCTCCAAATCCTCAGGATGGGACAGACAATGCTCTTAAACACCTGGCAACTTACAAAGTGGCAAATAAGGATTGAATATATTATTTACAGCCAGTTTCTGGATGCAGAGAGAGAAGCAATTGTATCTTCCTCAGGGATAGGAACGTTTTCAGGGATGATTGTCTTTGAGGGGCTTTGGTAAACAGGAGGAAGAACAAGAGGTATCAATCTTGCAAGCTAGTTAGTGATTTTGGGTGAGTATATGAGTGGTCATTATGTCTCAGAACTGTCTTTCAATGATGAGGAATTTATATCCATGCAATAATTATGAGAAAGAATTAATGGAGAAATGTGTTGACCACATAGTCTCTCGGCCTGGATCCAAAATCTGACTTTGCTTCTTGCCTGTTTGGGGACTCCAGGAGAGTTCCTCCAACGCACCAAGCCTTGCTTTTCCCACTTGTAAAGTGAAACATACCCAGCTTTGATCTGAGGAGCCAACGAGACCTGAGGAGCCCATGAGACTGTGCCGTGCAGGCTTACTCTGAACTCTGCAAGGAGAGTAGCCGTTGATTTCTCTAGAACTGAGTTCCCAAAGAGAAGGGCTGATCCAAGTGGCTTACATTTTCATAAAGCTATGTAGGACATTGAGATGGAACTCTGGCTCTGGTGAGAGAACATCTAAAAACAGAATACTGACCCAAGGCAGTTTTCCCCAAACCTTCCAGCACTTTGAAGTGTCACCATCCACCTGTGAAAAACAGAAGAGCTGGGTCAGTGCCTCTGTCCATCCATGCATTTCGTTGACTTTGAACTCAAAAAGGGTACGGGTGTGTCTGAAATCTTCAGTTTCCACCCTCATCAAATCCTTCCTGAATCTGTTGTTTCCACATCTGTCATTCCTTTGAACCTTCCTTCCCTTCTTCCCCTTCTCTCTCTCTCCCTCTTCTTTCCCTGTTACAGATCTTGCTATGTAGGTCAGGCTGGCCTCAAACTTGAAATCCATCTTCCCAAATGCTAGGATGACTGCCATGTGTCCCAGGCCCAACTCAGAACTTGTCTTGCTACTGTTCTCTTCACTGTCATGTGACAGAGCATTTATCTAGAGCTTTCTGAAGAGCCTTTCTTAAGCCTTATACCAAGCAAGGAAGGAAGTCTAGGATTTCTCAGAACATATATATATATACATATATATATGTATATATATACATATACATATATATATGCATGTCTATATACACAAAGAAAGGAAAACTGTTTCAACTGGGAGATAAACACAAATCAAAGTATTTTATTACTTATTTCTCAAAATGAGCTCTGATTATTGATGTTTCCTTTTCAAGCAGGTGGCCTAGAAGAATCAGCAGTGACAGGAATCGTGGTGGGGGCCCTGCTTGGTGCTGGCTTGCTAATGGCCTTCTACTTTTTCAGGTAGGGACCATTCATGAAGCTCAAATTCACTCTGCCTTTTTTTTTTTGCCTTCATTTCCTGTCTTTGCATAATGCTATCTGTGATTTGCCCACACCTTTTTTTTTTTTGTTTTCAAAGAAGAAGGATGGTGGTTAAAATATCAAAGCCATTCTTTGGCGCCATCTTGGTCAGGTGGTCATCCTGGGTTATGGGTTTCTATTGTCCTCTCACTACCATGGGCCAGAGAGTTGCTGGGATCTCCGGACCACAGATATGTTTATGAGAATCCCTTCTACCTACCAAATGTGAACGCAAAGAGGAAATCTGCACAAAGAATGAACTTATATCCTCTGACTTTCTTCAGTTCAGAAATAAGTGGCCATAGTCACCTTGAAGGGCTAGAGGGAGCTCCCAGTGAGCTCTGCAATGTGTTTTGTGTTTGGAGAAGTCACATGCTCAGCTGTGGTGGCTCAGCCTCAAGGCTCGTAAACTGGTAATATGTACATGTGTTCAAGGTTTTGGTCGTTTGCTGCAGTGGTGGTGGTCCATTCTTTTGTAATCTTTGGTCCAATTCATGTCTTATTTGTAAGGTTTCTTCATTTTCGCATGGAAATGTAAGTCTGGGTGTATGTGGCTCTCTGTGGGAACAATCGTGTTCCTGTTCCTTTGGTCACAGTACACTTAATCTGATCTTTATCTGGGGGCATATCCTGGGAGTCAAGTTGAGCTTCGGGGGCAGAATAGATAAGACTGAACCCACAGGCTCCGGGGAAGAAGAGGAAGGCTTGTTCTGCTGAACTTCGGAAAGTATGCCAATTTTCCTCCCTGAATAAGGACACGATGCCTCGGGGCACACTACTTTAATCTCTGACCAGGGCTTCATATTGTGTCACTTCCAATTCATCAAACCTAACCCAGATGTCCCTGGAAGGCATTCTTTGTGAGAGGAACCATAGTATTTTATTGTCAAGTGAGGTTTTATTATTGCATTTTTTCTGCTTTTACCCAGGAAGAAATACAGAATAACCATTGAGAGGCGAAATCAGCAAGAAGAAAGGAACATCGGGAAACATCGAGAGCTACGTGAAGATTCCATCCGATCTCATTTTTCGGTGGCTTAAAAGAACCCACCCCCTTTTGTCCGCTTGAGAGGTAGATGGAAGGAAAGACATCAGTGGAACAGAAAGGGTGTGCGTGGAGAACTCTTTGTTTTAAGCAGTAGTCATTTCACTTTAAATTTCCTTTAGAAGCTCAGGAATGATTATTAATCACTATCTGCCTCCCGGCCTTCCATCTCACGGCAAACAAGTATAAGGATATGACGCCATTCTATTAGGTGTTCTGACTGCTGCAAGGGCATAGGATTAGATTTATGTTTTGAAAATCTGGTGTCTCCATATCTTGATGGCTTTGGGGGGGCCTTTCACACGAGGATATAAAAATGTGGTTTTTCTGAAATGAAATGTTTTGTAGCTAGAATAAAACACTTTTTACGAGTAGAATATTCTTGGAAAGAATTTAACACCCAATAGAGGACAATGGAATGAAAAAAATCTCAAGGCTGGGAATGCAGGGCTCCCCTCTCTGGAGCCGGCGGACAGGTTTGTGGTAGACAAGGGCTGCGTCTAATGTCCACATTCAGGTCTGACTTCATATCTCCAGAAAGGATCCTCCCTGTCTTTTTCAGTGTCTCAGAAAAGCTACTCTGGAAAATTGTAAATATTAGTGAGCTAGGAGGATTTATACAAGTAAAGCAAGTCTAAAATGTTTCTTTTATGATGTAAAAAAAAAAAAGCCCTACTTCACACTAACATTTTATTTTTAAGTATTTTAATCTTATATTTTGGTATTAGAAATGTGTCTATTTTTTCATTTTGAAGATTAAATTTCACTTATATTTTAAAAGCACGGAGGAAGTGTGTGAGAAATGCATGGTGGCAATGCGGTGGTCTCTCTTTCTCTACTGTCCTTTTCCCGTTGACTGTGGCCAAATACTAACTGCTCACTGCTGCTGTGACTGCAGACATCTGGACACATGTTCAGCTTACAAACTCTAAAGGCATACGTTGATGGTAAGCCACGTTTCAGTTTTAAGTGTTTTAAATGCTGAAGGGCTACATCCCTTCCAATTATGGCCAAATGATGCACTTCAAAACCGAGAGAGGGAAGTCGGTAGAGTTAAGCAGAGGTTACACAGATACACAAACCTTTCCCTCAAGAGCAAACTGAGGATGAGAATTTGACAGTGAGGCACAGGAATGATAAATTCAAAGGAGTGCAATTTATCAATATGTGGTTAAAAGAGGGAATGTTGAGATCTGCTGTGACCCCTGAGCCCCACGGAGGTTTTCAGCCTCCACGAATCACCTACAGTGTGTTAAGATAGACAAGTGTATCCTGGGTAGGACTGAGCTAACTTTTGCTGGGTATCCGATTTGCACTCATTTCTGTGCACTGACTGAGGTTTAAATTTGGGTTCTCACTTTATCATTTGAGGAGAGAACAAGGGCACCATCTTGTAATCATGAAGTTCTTAAAGGGGGGGGGAATAGCATCATTCCTTGGAGGTCGTGTTCACTCAGGTTCACTCAAGAGGAAAGCCGAGTGAAAGTTCAGGAAGCTGTCTCATGCTTGCTTCCCTGGGAAGGACTGCAGCGCATCTGATTGCATCTCTCCCGAGTCAAAGTGAATGGGCCATTTCTGGGCGAGGTGCGCTGCTTCTTCATGGTTCAGGAAATGGGATGCAAACCATCTGATAAAAGAATTTGCTGTGAACATCAGGAGCAGCTACATGGTGGTTCTGCATTTGGGATGTTAAAGTGCTGACTTCAAAAAGAGCCAAGAAAAGTAGGCAAGAAAGGTAAATTTCAAAATTCTAATGCAGGAGGAGAGTCTGGGAAGTAGGGCTCAGGAAAGCAATTGGCAGATGGTTGGGGACTCACATAACGAGAACAGTGTGGACAGATTGCAACCGCTTCAGTTATCCGAACCAGAGAGCTGATTTCTCTCTTTTACCTTTTCAATAATCTTTTCCAACAATTTCAGAGATATTCACTTTCTAATGTTTATTTTTTGAACCTCTGTGCTAATTATAGGAGGGTGGTGTTGGGGAAAGTCCTCTACCTAGCTATACTCTTTGGTGTAAATATTTCTAACCTTCCTTGAATTTATATGGTGGCCCAATTAATGGCAGCATTATTCCAGCAAATGTCTTTTATTTCTACTTCAGCTAGAGGAATTTTCCCAAGTTTAATAGCATACCCCCAGGTAAGATGTGAACGATGAGAAGGGAGTTAATCCTTTAAAAAAGGCAGGGTGACTTATGACATCTCTGGAATATGGAGTCATTTCCTGTAATTTTAAAGCAATTCTACTATTATTAAGGTCATTTACAGGTCCACTATGTAGTTTTTCCCTCTTAAACATTTTTACATGGCTAGGCAAGATGTCTTTAATCCTGGTACTTTGAAGGCAGAATAGGTAGATTTTTGTGAGTTTAGGGCCAGCATGGTCTACATAGTGAGTTTCAGGTCAGCTGTGTTTACACGGTGAGACCCTGTCTCAGAAGAAAATAAATCTTCATATGAGTTGCCCAAGCTACATCAAGTTTTGAAAATGCCGCTAAGCTCGTAAACCTTTGCTGAGAATATAGATGTCCGATCTGTGGTGGCCCTGGGTTAAGAACTCTTGGTATTGTATTGTGGAACTTAAATTCCTAACTGCAAAGAAGCAGTTAGTCCTTCATAATCTGCCAGTAGCCAACTATTATATAATAAACTAAATGAGACTTTAGATCTTAATCCAGTCTATACATTTTTACTCTTAAATCCAATGATTAAGATTTCAAAGGGGATATTTTATGAGTATTTTTCTCATCTAGTCAAATATAAGTTCATACACAAGTTAAAATAAGCATATAGTTATGGTGTTGGAAATAAACACAAATTTTATAGCCAATAAGTTTGGAAGAGAAGATAAACTCAGAAATAAAACTTTCTGTGTGGAGACATGTCTCTTCTACCCAGAGGTTTTAGAAGGAATCCCTTCAATGTTATATTGCTCTTAAAAGTCACTGGTGTGTCTTTTCCTGAACCACAGATATAGTTCTACAGGCCTTAAAATAGTTCTTTACATCACAGAACTCATGGGAGAGAGGGAGAATCCTATGGAATGAGAGCAGATGCCCCCATCCCCGTTTCCTCTCTCCCAGGAATGAAAAGCGTTGGAATGCCAAGTCACTTCCCCCTGCTCACAGGCTTCCTGTGCCTTTGCAGATGGCACATGTACCCTTTCTGTCCCTAACTTTCCTCTTTTCTTCTGGTTGGGACTGATTGTAGGGATCTATGACAGGCAGTGGGAAGTGAAAAGGGAGGCCTTGTGTATCTCAGACATACAGTGAGTGGGTTCAGAAGCTATTTCCAGTGACACATTGCTTTCTCAAAGTTGAGTTACTTGTGCAGTTCCTTTACACACACACACACACACACACACACACACACACACACACACACACACACACACACGAAAAGGAAAGAATAGTGTTTATAAATTGGAAAATACTAGTGCCCATGTTCTTGAGATACAAAGAACTTGGATCCCTAGTGGATGCACCTAGGAAGGCAAATGCCAAATGAAATTTGGCCCCTCTACCTACAGGTCATCGGTTTGGTTTAGTTACACCCTGTGGTTCAGGACTTCAGAAGGAAGCTGGTAATGAACTGAATTTCTCACTCAGTGGAAAAAAAGGAAACTGTCTAGAAACACAGGATGCTTTAGGGACAGCATAGAAACAGAATGAGTTGGTGGCACCGGAGGGACCGGTCTCTCTTTGAATTGCTCTTTAGAACTGATGAGTAATGAATAGTTTAGACCTTCTGCAATAGCCAGTCTCAACAAGAAGCTTTGGACATGCCCAGTGAGAAGAGTCAGGAGCTTATTTCTGCCAAGGCGACAGAGAGAAGAACTTCGCAGCTGACCCTGTCTCCACCGCTTTTCTTCCCAGAGCCCCACCTACCATCCATCATGGCTCCAAAGATGTGTCAGAATCCTTCCCAGGCAGGTGGAAACTTGTGAGGAGGCCTCCACACTTACTCAGAGAAAAAGACAAAATAGCATTGGTGTGAGGAGGTAGCTGGCTGCTAATCAGAAGCCTTACAGTAACTTGGCCAGTTCAAGTCTGTGCTTTTCATGTACACTAATGAGCCTGGCTTTGGTTCTCATTGTACAGACTTTTCAAATGTCTCCTGCAGGCCGACGGGATGAAGGTAACTCTCAAAAGGTGCTGGGTTGGAGGTTGTTTAAATCTCTCATTAATCACTTATGTTAATTCATACCAAACTCAGAGCATTCTGAACTGGCTTCACTTCAAACACAATGAAAAGGATTTCAATGAGAGCCGAATCTCAGGGGTAAAAAAATCCATATGTTAAAAAAACTCTTTGGTTTATCAGGTATGAGATGATTCTTTGTGGAGAGATTTGAACAAATAGACCTCAGAGTTAATAAAAGAAGTTACATTTCTTTGATTCATATTTAAAGGCATAAATTTATATGCACAGGAACAAAGGGTCCATTTACCAAGCATGAATCACAACAGGCTACCAAATTCATTTTTATTTTCTAGAACAAAGCTGTCATAGTATATAATTTTTATTGGATAGAGAAGGAGTTATTTCTGCAAAGAAAGAAGAAAATGTGGATTTTGACATGGAGTATCTTATTCATGATTCAGTGCCTGCATCTGAAAATGTTCAATGTGGTATAGCATATAAGTCAGCAACGATGTGCCCTCAACAGGCCCGAGGTGCTGTGGTTCTGAGAATTAGAGCTTTGTTCCTTGTGCAGAGCTGAAAGCAGGGGGTCGTGAGCTAGGCATTGCAGAGGGTCAGTCCTGGAGCCAGTGTCTTTTGAGCCATATTGTTCATGGTTAATTTAAACCCAGGACCACCAAACAATACAAAGCTACCATGAATTTGGTAGAAAGGTCAAAGCTGCACTAACTACATACAACTTACTATTCTAATGTAAGTAGAACTATCTGCATATAATGTGATTTAATTTATTGTCATTTTGTGTAGAAAGTGATTAATGACTGTGGATATAGCCCTGTTTTGTATAATATATTTTATTTCTGGTGCAAAACTGGTCATTTAAACAATCTACTTCATTTGGTGTTTGGATATAAATTTGTATGTGTTCTTGTAAACGTTTATATTAAGCAAGAATAACATATATTCCAAATATAACAATATGTTCTCATTAAAAATATACTCTACAGAAACAGTTGCCTGTCTATAATTCGACTAACATATATTGTATATATCCAAGTTTTCTGAGAATTTTCTATTATCTTGAATAAGCTGAAGTAAAAGACCAATTAGTAGGTATCATGGATTCCAAAGTTTGAATGACATTCATGAAAGGACTCAAGAATTTCTGCCCCACAAAAGGAAACTCACAGAGATAACATGTTATCAGAATGAGTGCCAAACCCTGAGTACGTAGACTTAGCAGGTATAGGAAGAAGGCATCATGGAGAACAACCACTCATTTTGAACCTGTGCATCTAGAGACACCATGTGCTCCAGCTGATGTCACTGACTCATGTTATTATGCCCATCACCCACATTACAGAGACCTTCAGTCCTATTGTCCAAAGGGCTCTTAGGCTCCTGTGTATGAGGCAGAGTGACCAGCCTTCAGTGTCTCTAGCTTCATCTGGGCTGAAAAAAAAGGCTCTCTCTCTCTCTCTCTCTCTCTCTCTCTCTCTCTCTCTCTCTCTTTCTCAAGTCACCATAGTGATTGGTATGTCTGGAGCCATGTCCCCTTGGTCCTGATACCATGGTCAATGAGGTCCCTGAATGATGTCACAGATGTTACTCACACTGGGAGAGTGTTTGAAGTGATGTGGTAGCGGGATGTTGGTTTGAATGAGGCAGTGTGAAAAGGCAAGGGAGGAATAAAGGGTAAGCCTGGAGATGTCTTCTAGGAACAGGTACTAATTCCTGCTGCTTTCCCATTCATCTTGGGGGCCATGGATTCTTTGATCCTTTCCCTCTATCTATCCCTACCACTCAGTTCCCTCTAAACATCAGATGCAGCCAGCAACTTTTGACAGGCCAAGGATGCCTTATTGGGACCATGGAGCAATGTCTTATCAAGGAGCTCCAAGGACACCTAAACACCACTGATTTAGGTCTCTGACCCAGTCCTAAACCGTGAGCACCTACTGTTGACTTAAGTAGCAACTATTAATGTGACAAGTGCCAACAGCTGTACATCTTTAAAAAGGAGCTTTTCCCCAAGTCATCTATTAGCATCAGAATAGAGCCATGGAAAAGAATCGCTGTGCAGGTTTAGTGTAGCCCTCACAATCACCAGAGGTGGAAGACCCCAAGCATTGGAGATGAGAAAGACCAGAAGTGGGTGTGAGCAAAGACCTGTGTGCTACACACTTTGTAGCAGATATGCTTCCGGATCACTTGTGTCCTTCCTGTTTCATAGCCTGGCTCTTGCCCTTGAGCTGTGTGATCTTGCATCAAAAGTGAAAGCAATACGGGCACTAGATTGCCATGACCTTCGACTTAGCCACCTGCCCGGCACACTGTAAAACATTCCACAAAATTGTATTTGTCTGTTTCCATGGCATTAGGCAAACCGACGGTAATCTGGAAGACTTTCAAGGCGAGGAGGGTCCCTTCTGGTAAAAGTCACAGTCAGTTTCCTTTCTTTCTAGTCTGGTTTGATGGCAAGTGGCCTTCATGTCATGATGGATGGGCTGAACCTCTGAAGAAGGCATGGAAAAGAGCTGAAGGGGGAGACTGATAGCTAGATGCTTTGAGAGGGCTAGAACACTATCATCCAAACATGGGTTCTGCTATTGGAGTGAAGGAGCCAATGTGGAATGCTTGGGTCATGCCCCACCTGCCTTCTGCCCCCTGTTCCCTCCCTCCCCTGCTGCTGAGGTAGTCTTTTGGATTGCCTCTCAGAATTCACTCCTGGGAAGCTGTGATTTGCTGGAGAAGATCCTTGTCTCCCACTTGTCATTAGGAATAGTTTTCCTACTATTAGCTGCCCCCAGCCCCAGGTCTTCTGTGAGTGCAATGCTTTTGGGTAGCTGTGACCAACCAAATTACCTGGCAGGAATTGGAGGAAGAAAAATTTCTTTTGGCTCATGGATTCAGAGGGCTCAGCCCATGGTTTCTTGGACCCATGTTTCTGGACTTGTGCTAGAGAGAACACCATGGCAGAGGGCACATACAGAGGAACAGATAGGCTATTCACAGGAACCAGAGGAAAGGAATACAGGGAGGGACCGGGGGAGCCATAGCCCCCCAAACACACACCCAGTCACTTACTCCATCCGACTAGACCCTACCTCCTACTTTTAACCAACTCCCAACAGCATCACCATATTCTGACTCCATCAATCTATCTGCAAAAGCCCAGCATCTGGCAATCAAAGCCCAAACTTGATCCTGTTGGTGATACTTCATATTCAGATAAGAGCAGTACAAATGCTGCCAAGTTCTAAATGTGACTGCCACACCTCATGAAGTAGACGAGGCCCCTAACTGGTTGTCCTGTGCAGAGCGGTCAGCCTGGAAACTACATGCACACAGACAACACAAGTGGACTCCGCAGGTTACATTTATATGCATGTGTGCATATATGTATACACATATGTATGTAACAATAATAATCAAAAATTGCTATCAAGGAGTTGGAGAGCATGGGAGGGGTTTGATGGAGGGTGGTTTGGAGAGGCTGGGTGGAGAAAAGGGAGCGGGGAAATTATATAATTTTATTCAATTAAAACATATTTAAAACTTTTAATAAAGGAAAAAAGGAGAGTGTTACCAACTGGATTTCCCAGTGTTGATAACAGAGTTTCTTTTTTACATATTACATTCCAAGGGACCAAAAGATGTGAAGCAGTACGCAGGCTGGGAGAGACCACTCTCTAGGGGAGGCTGTATGATTCCTGGTGGCCAGAGAGCCTTTCCCTTCCTAGACCCAGCAGCCCCAAAGCCAGGGACATGACGACACTTACTCTTCCAGAAGTAGCCCAAAACGAGGCTGCATTCCAGGCCATAGCAACCCCTCTGCCATGAGCACAGTGGCCAGTGCCAGGAACTCTCTGGTGATACAGAGGTTGGCCTGAGGGAGGCTTGAAAAGGACCAGCTGTTCAGGGAAGACATCCCCCATAGCAGGAATGCCCTGGGTGGTTTTAAAGGTATTTCATGCTTCCAGGCAAACATCTAGCAAGAGAGAGCATATTGGAATAGAGTTTGCCACCTCGTGTCTTAACTGTACTTTACTTAGAGTATTCTCAGCATTTTATTCAGAAGGAAAGTGAAAAGTGTGCAGAGTACTGGCCATTCTCTACTGGATGTTGCTAAATGTCTACCGAGGACTGTCTGCAGGCCAGGGTTGGGCTAAACACCTGTGTCCACTCATTCAAGTCCCTCAGCTCTGTAACAAGGTACAGGGGCACTTTGATTTTCTTCCTCTCCTCAGAGATATGTGAACTGAGGCTCAGAAAGGTGAAGTCACCTTCTCTGGGTCTTAAAATGATTAAGTGGCCAGAGTTACAGTCTCAAGTCGGGCACCTAGATGGTGGCATCACCAATCTGTGTAGTCCAGTAAGTGATGGTCATTTTCTGTTCTCTGTGAGTGACCTCTCTTCCTTTCAGTCACCTTCCATATTCAGTCAGACCACCCCCCCCCGCCCCCATTTCACCACCACTAAGTGAGGTCTTTGTCTCCTGATCCCAGATAAGCAGGAAATAGACTATTCCTTCACTTTATTTCTAAGCATTCTTTTTTCCCCTTCTCATTTCTCACACAACTGCTGTATTGGCATTCCTAAAATACTTGATGCATTTGATACTGTCAGCCTCTCGACTCCCGTCCTCCACGGGCCAGACTCCATGTTCTGTCACTGTGATACCTGCAGTCTCGTGGTACTTACCGATTTATTATTTCTCTGGCTCAGTCTAATTGTGCTGAATTTGATTACATAAACTGATTTATTTCTTGCCCAGAGAACATCCTTTCACTTTCTTGTCAGAATTTTTATTTTATTTTTTTGAAATGGCCTCACGCAGTCTCGGCTGACCTTAAACTTGCTATATAGCCAACGGCGACCTTGAACTTCTGGTCCCTCATACTCCCACCTCCCAGGTATTGGTATTGCAGGCCTGTACCATCATGCCTGATTGCCTGTTAAGATTTTATTTCTCACTGCTCTTCCTGCCTAGGAACTCTTTGCTTCCTAAGCTAATCCATCCTTTATCTGAAGTTCAAATCCAATTTCTTCTGTAAGCTTCCCTGTCCACCAGACTCTCTAGGGAGGGGTTATGAATGGGTGGTCTGTGGGTTCATTTTGTTTGAAAAGACAGTTCTTAGAAAGGAAAGGGATGCCTGTGGATGGAATCAGTGCTCTTCAATTTGCCCAAACCCCCACGCTCCTAATGTTCTGATTCTTTTTCTTCCTTACTTCTATTAGGGCTCTGGGGCTTGCAAACCGAGTGCATAAATAATCCGACAAGTACGGAGGCCTTCGCGGGATCTCTTTCGTCTAAATTTTCCTCTCAGCATCCTGCATTCAAGCTGCTGGTTGCCATAGAATTTCCTGATGCTGCTTCTCTTCCTTCAGCTTCTCTGTCAACTCAAGTTCTGGTTCCAAAAGAAAACATTTCTTATAGGTGGGGAATTATGACTCAAATAAAGTCCAATACGGTTTTTGTAATGCTAATATTTAACCTATGGAGCTGGGAAGATGGCTTGGGGGTGGGGTGGGGTGGGTAATGGTGCTTGCTGTCTAAATATGAGGACAATTTGTTAAAAAACAAAAATCTAGGCATGGCTGTGTGTGCCTTTAACTCTGGCATTGGAGCACAGAGGCTGATGGATCCTGGGAGCTCTTTTGAAAGCCAGCTTGGCTGAAATGACGAACTTCCAATTCAGTGAGAGACCCATGACACCAAGATGGAGAGTGATTAAAAAAGGAAAGACATTCTATCTCTATCTTTCTCTGGCTGTTATATCTGTGTACATGGGTGCATGCACCCACACACTCCCATGCATGCAACACACACACACACACACACACACACACACACACACACACACACACACACACACAGAGTCACCCAATAACAATAACATTTCTGCTTTGTGAACTCAGTTCCTCAAGAGGAGCTTGAGAGCTCTAACTCTCCTCCTTCTGTTTACTAGCTAGTGGCCTCCCGAATATAGCATCTTCAGATCCTCTGTTTCCCTCTTTGTACAATCACAAAGATAATGAGGACATTATAAAGTTTGGAAGCACTGTACTCCAAGCTCAATGAATAGATGGGCTTGAATTTCCCTGGGGTAAATCTTATTAACTGTTCCTCAAGTTCTTGGGCTCCCCAGTGTCAAGACTGGCTCATCAGTGGGGCCCTGGAACCTTGTTAGTATGTCCTTGGAGCAGGGAGTCTCTTTTCCAATTTCCAGTTTCATTCTTCAGCTGGAGACAGCAGGCACACACAGATTAGGTTCAGCGTTTCTGCTATGTGGTGCTCTAAGTTCTGCATGGCACACAGTACTCACTTCTGTCTTGGGCAGCAGGAACTGTCGCTACCTCTGAGACAGAGGCATCCTGGTGATGTGATGGGGAAATGAGAGCCAGGACAGGCCAGTGAAGAGTGGAGTGCCAGGTAAGATTTGGAGCTTACACGCCAGCCACTCTGTATGTACCTTTTTGCTTATGATGCCAGCAGCTGAGAGATCTCTGTAAGGTAAAGCCTCCCTGGCTGGTTCTTTCAAGGGTTACACAAAACTTATGTCATGTTTCTTCTTATTTCTTATTATTTATTTATTCATTTATTTAACTTCCTGGCCACAGTTTCCCCCCTCTCCTCTCCTCCTAGCCCCTACCCCGCTCCTCTCTTCTGCCCCTCCACCACCCCTGCGGTCCACTCCTCTGTTTCTGTTTAGGAAAGGGCAGGCCTCCCATGGACATCAACAAAACATGGTATATCAAGTTGCAGTAGGACTAAGCACCTCCTCTGTAGTAAGGCTGGGCAAGGTGACCCAGTAGGAGGAAAAGAGTCTCAAAAGCCAGCAAAAGAGTCAGAGACAGCCCCTGCTCCCACTGTTAGGAGTCCCACAAGACCAAGCTACACAACTGTAACACATGTACAGAGAGCCTAGGTCAGTCTCATCCAGATTCCCTGGTTGTCGGTTCAGTTTCTGTGAGCCCCTATGAGCCCAGGTTAGTTGATACTGCACTGTTGTGTGTGTGTGTGTGTGTGTGTGTTTGTGGTGTCCTTGACCGCTCTGGTTCCTATGATCCTTTCCCTATCTCTTCTGCAGGATTCCCTGAACTCCATGTAATGTTTGGCTGTGGGTCTGCATCTGTTTCCATCAGTTACTGCATGAAGCCTCTCTGATGTTATTTGGGCTAGGCATCAGTCTATGAGTATAGCAGAATATCACTAAGCATCATTACTTTGACATTTTTTTTCTTCTGTTGTGTTGGTTCTATCCTAGGTCTCTGGGTCATCCAGCTTGTGGGTCCTGGTGCTCCAGACAGTGTCAGGGGTGGGCACTCACTCTCCTGGCATGGGTTTTAGGCTAGACCAGTCATTGGTTGGCCACTCCCCTAATCTCTAGGCCACCCTTACCCCAGCACATCCCATAGGCAAGATAGAATGTAGGTTGAAGTTTATGTGGCTGGGTCGGTGTCCCAATCCCTCCACTTGAAGTCTTGCCTGGTCACAGGAGATGGCCAGTTCAGGCTAAGTATCTGCTATTGCTAGGAGTCTTAGTTGAGGCCATCTTTGTAGATTCCTGGGAGATTCCCTTGTGTCAGGTCATCCTTCTGTGGTGGTATTGTGTTCCCCAAAATGTTGTGCATGCTAATAAACTTATCTGGGGTCAGAGAAGAGAACAGCCACAATATTAAACATAGAGGATAGGCAGTGGTAGCACACGCCTTTAATCCTAGCATTCCAGAGTCAGAAATCCCTCTGGATCTCTGTGAGTTCAAGGCCACATTGGAAACAGCCAGGCATGGTGACACATGCCTTTAATCCCAGGAAGTGATGGCAGAAAGCAGAAAGATATATAAGGCGTGAGGACCAGAAACTAGAAGCATTTGGCTTGTTAACCTTTAGGCTTTTGAGCAGCAGTTCAGCTGAGATTCATTCGGATGAGAACTCAGAGGCTTCCAGTCTGAGGAAACAGGATCACCTGAGGAATTGGCGAGGTGAGGAAGCTGTGGCTTGTTCTGCTTCTCTGATCTTCCAGCGTTCACCCAATACCTGGCTCCAGGTTTGTTTTTATTAATAAGAACTTTTAAGATTCCTGCTACATCCTTCTTAATGGTTTGTCTTTGTCCTCTTTTGAGTAATCAATCTCTTACATTCTGACTATAGTCAAATGATCAACAATTCACCCTTAGACCCAAACCATGGCTAGGAAAACCCATCTCAGGCCATTGCCCTTTTATGGAAAGTTTCTCAGTCGATTTTCAAAATATTGAATTTCTGTGTTTGTGTGTGTGGTGTATGTATTCATGTACACACTTGCGGACCCATGCATGCATGTGTGTTACCTGAGCGTGGAGGCCACAGATCAATGTCACGTGTCTTCCTCAATCTCCTCCCACCTTTAAAAACATTTATTTATTTAGTGTGTGTGTGTGTGTGTGTGTGTGTGTGTGTGTGTGTGTATCAGTATGCACATGCCGTAGAACATGTGTGGAGGTTAGAGGATAAGTTGAGGAAATCAGCTCTCTCCTTCCATCCTTTGGGTATCGAACTCAGCTTGTCAGACTTGGCAGCAGGAGGCTTTCCGCTCTGAGCCATCTCACCAGCCTCCCCCCACCACCTTGGGTTGTGAGGCAGAGTCTCTTATCAAACCCAGAGCTCATTGATTTGGCAAGAATAGTTGGTTAGCGAGTCCCAGGGAATCCTTGGGGGATGTCTCTGTCATCTCTGGGCTAGGACTACATGTGCCACCATGCTCAGCTTTTTATGTGGGTCCCAGGGCTCTGAATTTAGGTCCCTGTGCTTTCAAAGCACATCTTTATGAACTGAACCATCTCCCCAGCCCCAAACACTGGCCTTTTAACTACAGCTTTCAAGCAGATTCTGTAACAGAATAGACCATGGACGAGCTGATTTGAATGATATCTCTAAGTAAGACACATCCGCCATCTGTACTTGGCAGACTTTCCAAACCACAACACGGATGGACACATTTCTAAACTTGGCTCCTTTGGCTTAAGAGCCCAAAAGAAAAGTCCCTGATTCTAATTCCCTACATCTCAGGGTGGATGCTTTTTGTGTTTTCTCCACATTTCTACCCATTCAACACCCTATATCCTCACATCCCAGGAAGCTGTGTTTCCAAGCTATTTGTCAGAGTTTATTTGAGAATTAGTTGGTTTGGATCATACTACCTTATGACTACAAATGATTATAATTTCAGGAATTTTGTGAGCTGGTGGGTAAGCAGTGTTTTTTTAAAATTGAAATTATACTTGTAATGAAATAAATTTTATGAAAAGCCAAGGTAATAAAAATTCAAAACACATTGCTTGCTAATCTCTGTTTTTTTTTAAACTGCATTTGTTGTATAAATGAGTCCCATTTACCAATATTTATGGTAGGAATACTAAGTGACAGTACATCCCCTCCCAACTCCATGCTAGCAATATCACATTGCTATCTTTAAAATGGCCATGGTATCAATATTTACACCACAGGAATCAGCATTGAAAATCATGGCACTTCCCCTCGCACCTGGTCATGGGGGGCTGATTAGCATACTGTGGTCCATCCTCCTCCTCTCGGTACTTGCTTGACTCAGCATGCCAAAGACATCCATCTTTTAGAGAAGAGGAAAGCTGTGGTTTTTTATGTTGAGTGATCCGTTCATAGGCTTTCCGTTGGGAAGCAGTAAACTCAGGTCTCCACCCCAGAGCTTCAAAGCCTGTCTAGTGCTCAACGAGCTGGAGGATGAGAGATTCTTCCAATTTTGAAAAGAATCTTCAGATTTAGGAGGAATGTCCTACTTCTGCAATAGCTCAAAAGAGATGTCTTGTAGGGCTTTGCCGAGACATCAAAGATTTTGATTCTCCAAACAGATATCCTTAAACACCAAAATGCTTTTATGGCCTCAGTTGAGAGTCCCCAACTTTTGTCTGGGCAGAAACTCTTGGGGGACAAGAAAGAGAGAGAAACACAAAAGGACCAAACTTACCTGGAATACGGCAATTTGAGCTTCACCGTTGAATCTTTCAGGTCTCCCACCTCTTTCTAAATCTAATGACTTCCATCCCGTAGCCAAATACTCCACATGTATAGTATGGTTGTAAATGTGATAAAAATATAGGAAATGAAGATTCAAAATTATTGAGACATAGGCTTTCTAAGTAAAGCCTCGGTCCCTGTCACTTGAACATTACTGTTGGGTATTTTAAATATTATGTAATTATATAATATAATCATATAATATATATTATAATTATATCACTAATATAAGTGCATTGTTGAGCAGAGACATTTTTTAACAGGCTTCCCTGAGATTAAGGGTAATGGTTTCTTTAAAACAAAATAAAACAAAACACTTCAGCATTAGCTTCCATTTGGAAACTACTGTATATTAACCAACCGCTATCAACATTTCTTAAAGAGCAGAAAGTTTTTTAATATACTTACTTTCATTCCTATCAGATTAGTAAAATGAATATAATTGATAACAAATTAATGACTTACCTCATATTTTTAGGATGTTATTTCATAGTTTAGCTACTGTCCTCAAAACACTGGCATTTTTGTTAGTGTTGTTAAAGAGATGTAGGATAATGGTCCTTCCATACTTTTTCAGTGAACACAATAGTGCTGTCGTGACCCTTTCACACACGTATAATATGTACCTAACTCATAATTGCCCCCATTGCCTTCTCCAGATGGTTGATACCCCCTCCCCACTAGTCACAGACACAGTCTCCACAGACTCGTCTATGCCTCCATCATGGTATTTCTGACTCAGTACACCGTATTTAAAACCGACTTCTTACCACTCAGATCCTATCTTCTCTGTCTGAGGAACTCAGACACGTGGCAAATCTTTCTAATATGGCTTTGGTGTTTATCTAGATGTCATGCTATACTAAATTTAAAAAAGGACTGCGAATGTACTTTATGCCAAGCCATAAACTTGGACATTCAAATTTCAATGAGTCCCCAAATTATAAAGTATAAAAATGCTTTGTTGTATACACATGCAAGTCCAGGAATAGTCAAGAAAGTGAGAAGAATCCACCCTGGATCTCACTAACCATCAGGTGCATTGGCATGTCATTCACATGTACACATGATTCTCCTAGCCTTATACACAAACCTGTACTGGGCAGTATAGGAAGCTTAGCTTGTTACACTTAGCACAGAACTTGCCTTTAAGAGAAGACCTATACAGATAACCTAGGTAGATTTTTACACTGCTGTGTTCATGTCATTTAGAAGATAAAGAACACATGCCCATGCCGCCTCATTTAGAAGATAAAGAGCACATGCCCATGCCGCCTCACTGAAATCCTTCTCTAAATAATCACTATGTTTGCTGAGAAGGATTCCTCATACGACCTGGAGCCCTCTCATCATTTGCTTGGAGGTCCTCAAGGGCTTCATTCTTTAAACCCCTTTCGGGCATGTACAGGGGGCATTCCTGCAGCCTATTTAGGAAACTATTTCTTGAGGAGCAGTCGTCACATTTCTGAAAAATTATGGTGGCAGCTGATCCAAAATCTTGGCCTTGAACTCCAGC
The DNA here is from genome assembly GCF_007827085.1 of Peromyscus californicus insignis. Lineage (NCBI taxonomy): Eukaryota > Metazoa > Chordata > Mammalia > Rodentia > Cricetidae > Peromyscus > Peromyscus californicus. The sequence goes on from NW_026294480.1 coordinate 26,517,240, forward strand.
CAATGTTTTCTTGACTCCAAAGTGTCCTGCCAAAACAAAGTAATTGCACAGCTGACAGAACCTCTCTTGTTACCTCTTAGGAATGACCATAATTTACAGCCACTGATGCCAACGGGGGTCTCCTGGTGAGCTTACAGCTACTCTGAATGCACTGTGGTGAGTCATCTCTGGCTAACTGACCTTCTCATATTTACCCTCTCAGGGAACCATGGGATTCTTTGTGTGAGGAGAATGAATGCCACCGATAAGGAACTCTGTTTTTGCACTTAGCATGGGCTCTTTTCCCCTTGCGTGTGTGTACTAGTTCCCTGACTGAATAATGATTTGGTATCTTTTCCTGAGACTTCCAATTCCTCCAGTTTGCCGGCCCCAGACTTGACATAACCATGACCCAAACTACTGCTATTGAGATTTGTTGGAGGAAAGAAATAGTTTTTTGTTTCAACAAAAGGCAAAATCCTTCCTTCTGAAAGGAAGAATTGAATGACATTGCAGAAAGAACATCCAAGGCTTGACAGGAAGCTTCTTTTATGGCAAAGTCGATTCTAGACTATGGATTCTAGAATCTAAAATACTTTGTGATAGGCAAGGGAAGCAGAAGATTTACTCTTAAACTTTGTTAGTCTAGATCTGTTGAGGAGATATGAATATTTGTGGGTCACCAGATGATACCAAGGTTGGAAGGCACCACAGTCCTCTAGTGTGTGTCACGGTGGCTTAAATGACCCATGCTTTCCAGAAGAGAAAAGTGTGTCTAGGAGAAAGGTCAAAGTAATTCCATTGTATTGTTTCCACTAGGGCCTAGCAACAGGAAGAAGAATCTGGGGCAGGTTCACATCAGGAGGCGAGATGTCATCTTGAGTCACCCACAAGAGGTACCTCATCCTGGCCAGTTTTCTCTATTTTAGATGTCTTTGTAAGTGGAATCACACAGCATTTGTTCTTTTATGCCTGACTTAAATAACCATAATGCCCTCAAAATTCTTCCATGTTGCAGCAATTGACAGATTGTCTTCTTTTCAAATTTATATATATATATACACACATACATATATACATATATATACACATATAACAATTTTTTCTCATTCATTATTTTTTGTTTGGCATTTGAGTTATTTCATCTCTGGATTATTGTGAATGATGCCACTGTGAACATGGGTGCTGGTAAGGCTCTCAGACTCTCTCACTTCATTTTTTTGCAATGTATTTTCAAAAATAGGATTGCTGGATCATGTAATAGTTCTACTTTAGATATTTTCAGGAAAACTCCACTCTGTGTTTTGTAGAGGCTGCACCTTTTCCAGTCTCTCAAACAACAGGTAGGAGCTCCAGTTTTTCCTTATTCTCATCACCACCTGTTGTTACTATTATTGTTTCCAATGCAGGCATCTTGATGAGTATGAGGTAGTAATATCTTTCTTACATGTCTTTGTATAATCCCTGGAATGAAGAATGTGTGCAGGTAATCCAATTAGTCACCTGTGGGCAGCTCCGTTCTACTTTCAAAGACAGTAGGAGGTTTGAATCATACTCGGGTTGCAAAAGTATTTTGACAAATTAAAAATTTTCTGATCAATAGCAGAAAGCATGCAGAATATTCACGCTTGGTTCTCTTCCAAAATTGTCACTCAGCTAACATTCATCACCAAATTCCACCTGGTTTCATTACCAAAGCTGTTGAGCTGTCCTTACATGCCTTTTATTAGTACCCCCAGTGATGGGGGAGTCCATCAGAGAGTCATATGTCACATATCCTCAGGTTAGACCAGAGCTACAGTCATGGACTCCCTCATGGACTCCCTCCTGATCCTAAGTCTTCATCACTTCTCAAGCTCAAGTGGCTAGCTTAGTTTGGAGCTCACAAAAGCCATTTTTAGTATCTTTAAGGAATGACCACAAACATTTTCATCTCTAATATCTTTCTTGTCTATATGATTTTATTTGCAGTTGACATCGAGTCAGAACGTAGAATGTTTAGTTTGGCAACTTTATGTTCCTGTCAGCATCACGGAATTCCTAAAGAAGGAGAGAGGGACATACCTTCGGTTGTCTTGTGTTTCCAGTCAGCTCTGTGTGTCTCTCCTCTGTGTGACTCTAGAACAAGGAAATCATACTTTTAATATTCTCCTTTATTTCCTCATTATCTGCTGATGAACACAGAAGGTACAGGGTGAATGTAGACAAATGATTGATGATTATTTTATTTGATTGTGAGATAGCTCAAAGGCATCACAGTGGGCCACAAATGCTTGACCAAAACAAGTAAATAGTTCAGTCAAATACAGCCAAATGCTTCTAATCTTGAAACTTGTCTTCTGAAAATAAATTAGTAAGGGACTGTGCGATACCTTTTGGCCATGTGAGGAGGATAGTTGTTCTCAAAATTGTGCACCCTGTTGAGGCAGTTGGATTCATGAACATTATGTGTTCATATTTGAAAATTCCTTGAAAAAATATCCCACTGTAAATTAAGGGATAAAACAAAGACACTTTAGGTAACAGTTCAGTGAGGTTTGATAGGGAAAATATTTTTCAATATGACCAAAACTATAATGAGCCCAATCCAGAATTCTTCAAAGGTGGGAGGAAACTGGACTCTTGTACGCTGATGATCTACAATGAACCACCATTTTCAGGCGTTTCTTGTTGAGTGGCACCATTATTATTGAACCTGATTGAGGGTTGTGGGCAGGGACATTCTGCTGTTTTCAGCACAAAGCATCTAAAACTGCTGTCACATGGAGGATTTAGCCTTTCACTAATGAGCAGCGCGAAGATGGTAAGGGATTTTAGCAAAACTGTGCCTTGGAAAGATGTGGATTTAAAGATGCTCTCGTTTCAGTTTGGGAAGACGGGATCATAGAGTTTAAGGATGGATGCAGGAGGAAATAGAAAGTGGAGCAGGTTTGAAGGGGAAATTATGAGGAACATTTAAGACACGCTTGTAAATGGCCTTTTGACTTTCTAGCGGTGATGCCAAGAAGTCAGTGACATGTCTGGAGCTCAGAAATGAGGACTAGCCTGAAAAGAAAACAATAGTGCCGTTAGTCACATGCCTACTTGTTGTCAATGTGAAAGCCAGTCTTGATTGTCACCTTCATTGGATCCAGAAGTGCCCAGAGTCTAGACAGCTCACTTCTGGGTACCTCTTGTAAGAACATGTTCAGAGGAGAAGGAGAAGGCTCATGACTGGGTGGCACCATCAAGAGGCTGGGGATCTTGATGGAACAAAAGGGGATGGAAAAAGCTGCCTCATGTTGCATGGTATTTCTTTGCTCCCTCACTGTCCCAAGGTGAAAAACTGCCACACTCTTCTCCCATGTCTCACCTCATCTCACGCAGACACAATAGAATCAGATGACTATGGAATGAAATTTCCAAGACCAGGAGCCAGAACGCTTGGTATGCATTAGGCCCTGGGGTCAGTTGCATACACCAAGCATGGTCGCACATACTTGTGATCTTGGCACTCAAGAGGTGGACAGGCAGGAGGATCAGAAGTTCAAGGTCATCTCTGGCTATATAGTCTGAGGTCAGCCTAGAATACATGAAACTATCTCAAAAAAATCTTCCTTTTAAGTTGTTTTCTCAGGTTTTACTGTGAAGAAAACTTGTTTAACATACATACCCATGACTTAAATGATTAAATAGATAGTTGATACCAGTATATTGAAAATAGTATGGCAGTCAACCTCTGTAGCTAAGTTCAACTTTGAAGGGAAACCAAGGATTTAAACGATTTTCAAGTTGCAATGAAGTTTTTGACAAAGCAAGTCCTCTGATCAATTACAGAAAACATCCCGAGGATTCATTCTTGGTTTTCACCCTACATTGTCACTCTGCTAGAGTTTGCCACCAAACTACACATGACTTTATTACAGGATGAAAGATATGAGTGGGTGTGGGTGGATGGGCCTGGAATAAGACTGTGGAACGTCAGAATCTTACAGTAGAGATTAGAGGGTGAGTCTCCAGGGGCAGTTGTTAGCATTTAGACTTCACCTGGCCGGCCCTTTGGGGACCTAGCCAGTAAGCAGGCAGTACCTTGGCCAGCTCAGGGTCCTGACAACGCCATTCTACATAGCCCATTTGTGCATGAGCTAAGCCTGCTTTAAGAGGTGGGCTTTGCCCACCTCTCCCTCTCCCTCCCCCTCGCTCTCCCCCTCTCTTCTCTCTCCCCATGAGGTCACATCTCACCTCCTCTTTCCCCCTTTTCCTGTCTTCTCTCTTCCTCTCTTCCCTTATCTCCAGAGGTGCGTTCTGCATTCCTTCTTCTCTTCCCTTAATAAAATCCTCTACGTGAGCGCTGTCTGTATGGTGTGAGTGACTTTCCAACACTCCCCTTGGTTCCTACCCGCCAAGACCACACCCCAGCCGTTTTTAAATACAACATTCGGTGCCTGTGAGGGAGGAATGTTAGCGTCTAGCCATCGCCCAGCCAGCTCCTTGGGGACCTTGCCAGTAAGCAGGCAGTACCTTGGACTGTTCAGGGTCCTGACAATGTCATTCCATGTAGCTCCTTCGCATAGCCTGTTTGTGCACGCGCTAAGCCGGGTTTAGGAGGTGGCTCTGCCCACCTTTCTCTCTCTCTCTTCTCATGAGGTTGCATCTGTACCTCCTCTCTTCCTCCTTTCCTGTCTCTTCTTCATCTTCTCTCTTCTGCTCCCCACCACAATAAAATCCTCTACGTGAGTGCTCTCTGCATGGTATGAGTGACTTTGTGCGGTGCCCCTTGGCTCCCACCTGCCAAGGCGGCCCACTGCCTGCCATTTTTTAAATACAACAGCAGTGGCAGTGTACGCCTTTAGTCCCAGCCCTGGGGACGCGGAGGCAGACAGATGTATGAGTTCCTGAAGCTAGCTTGGTCTACAAAGTGAGTTACAGGACAGCTACAACTACACAGAGAAACCCTGGTCGTAAAGTTACCCCCCCCCTCCGAAAAAAAGAGAAGGCGAGTCTTAAAGAAGACTGAGAGGTAATACAGGATAGTGTAGAGACCTGAACATCATGAAGCCAGTCCATGGATTCCCACTTCAGAACCCACAGGATGCAGAATTGGACCTGATTTCTCAGACTGGCTTGATCTTGTGGAGGTCTTATGCAGGCACCCACAGTTGCTGTGCGCGTTCATGAGTACAGTGGTCCTGTCATGCCCAGAAGACTATTTCGTTGAATTCTTAAATATGATCTAGAAAATATGATTGAACTCAATGATAAGTAGAAAACCCACTCGGAGGTTATCTACAACTCACATGGTATAGCATGCCTCTGAAGTTCTCTACCCAGTGAGAGTGAGGATCCAGACGCCTTGCTAATATAGTAAGATCAGGACCAATCCCAGATGCCTCAGCTTTGATTCTATCAAATCATCACAGTATATGGAAGGGAAAATAGTCTGTCTTCACCAGGCATTCTTTGACCTTTCCCTCCCAAAGCCTGTCACTTTTCTTTCTCATATAGTACTCCAAAACAGGGTCCCTGTTCAGTCGAGGGAGGAATTCTGCATTGAGTAAAGCATGCTTCAACAACAGATTGATCATACAAGATAGTTAACAAACAGCTTGGTTACTATAGTTCAGTTTTGTTACTGTGTTTTTGGTATGTTCAACCCAAACAATGCATTCAGCATTTAACGGAGCTAATCACAAAACCCAACAGTTGGCAAAGTGTGACCCAGTCTTCCTGCATGACACTTGACTAAAGAAGAGAATGGGAGATGAAATCAAATGTACATTTATTAACCCCTTCTCTTAGCTGGCCTCTTTGACATTGTTCTTTCATTTGACAAGAGGAAAGAAAGGCATAGGCACATATATTTTTGATTTATATTTATATTTCTAAGTAATTATTAATTTGAATATTAGTAGAGTAGTTACAAATAACTATGAATTTAAGATTAGGAGAAATGCAATTCAGTGATTTTTTAAGTCCCAGGGTGTTAAGAACTCGAGATTGACTTTTCTGTTTTGGCATTTCCAACAGTCTCTCAAAATTCCTTTTCTTAAGCCAGCAGCCATCAAGTTACTCTTAAACCCACACTAAGTGCTGTCTAACACGGGGACAGAAAGCCAGATAGGTCTGGGGTCTGGTGTCAGTAGTGTCTTTGTTGTAGAGAGATGTCAGCTCCCAAATTTTCTCTGTACTGTGCAGACCTGTGTCCTCCAGGCAGCTTTATAGTCAAACCCTGCTCCTCAGGGACTTATAGCAACTTGTAAATCCATGAGGAATGTTTCAGCAAACTTCTATTTCTTAGTTTATTCATGGATTAGGCTTGTAAGAGTAGATTCATTCTAAGGGCCTAATGAGCAGGATTTTTTTTTTCTCGCTCTGCAAAGAACACTTCTCTATTTCCAACATTCAGCCGCACTATGGTTTTAGAATTTATGCTGTCAGTTATATCCCCCAGCGACTTTGAAATCTTAAAACCTACTTACCATGGCTCCATTGAAAGCCGTTCTTTATGTAGCATCAGAAAAAGGAGACCCACCAAACTATTTCACATGAGTGCGCTGCTCCGGCTTCCTTCTAAGAACATTGGCTCTGCTCTTCCTGCTAGCCAGAAGTCAGGACAGCGGTCTAATAATGAAGCCATGCCTGTTATTAGGGAAGGGGTGTGTGTCTGAAGTGGCATTCCATGCTCTTTTTCTCAGAATTGGCCTGAGGGTAGAGCTTTTAAAAATTTCACTAGAAAAAAAACCCTTAAAACTTGAGTTAGACCTCCTTCAATAAAAGGTTTCTTCAGAATATTGTCCACAAAAGAAACTTGGAAGTGCTGGTATCCCCTTCGCCCACTTGGATAGTAGGCAAATATAGACCTATGGCTGGTCCAGGCCAAGATGTTTCACTGTTTTTAAGGGCTATCTCTATGTGTGTCCTCTGACTGTCTTCTCTGAACAGAATTTGCACAAGTCTTCAATACCTGCTCATTTCTCTTCCATTATTTGCATGCTAATTCCCAGCTAGATTCCAAGGGTATCATTTTCCTCTTGAAGCACATCGAATAAGTCCTCTTGACCTGACAGGTTCCTTGGTGTTGCCCAATCACAAACCCCCTGTTTAACAGGTGAAGAAACCTAGATGCAGAGAAAGAAATGGCATTGACAGACATTAAACTGCTCTGTGGGGTTTGCCTGGATCTCAGCTAAGTCAATACTCAGCCGAGAAACCAGCCAACATAATATTTCACGGGGTAAGAACAAACACATCTGGACAGTTTGTTCTTTTACTATATGCCCCTGAGTTAGCACTCATTGCTATGCAAAAAATGTCTCAAACACGGTATCTTAAAACAACATATGTTTGTGTCTCATAGTTTCTGAGGATGAGAAGTCTGATCAAAACTTGTCTAGAGTCTCTGGATTCAGGACACAACCATCAATGTAGCAGCTGGGCTGTATTTTCATCTGTGGCTTGATGGGGGAGGATCTTCTTCCAGGCTTACTCATATTGTTGGCAGAGAGTGTTTCCCAGTGGCTGTTAAACCGAGTGCCCTTTACTACATTCTGGTTGTTGACTAGAGGTCACCTTCACATCTTTGCCATCTGCATTTCATAACATGCCCACTTCCTTCTTCTGAGCCAGAGAGGGAGCAAGGCCTTGGTGAGGAGTCTTTCCTGACTTAATTATGGGAGAGACAGAGCAATGCTCTACAGAAGCAAGATTTAGGTGATACCAAAACCCAAGGAGAGATGATTGAGGACACAGATACTGAAAGATGAGGCTCACTGGCAGTTGCTTTGGGATCTGTCCAGAGGGCCCAAAGGACTGACTTCTCTAACAGGAGTAAGTTCCAGGCAGGTAATATTTTCACTGTAGATCACTGTTAAGTTGAAAGCATATTTCTAGTGTGCTGCCTTTCAGAGCCTTGTCTTCCATGCTTAGTGACTTTATACCAGCAATCCCGTGAAGATTCAATAGGCAAATACTTGAAATTGTTGAATAAATGTAATCAGAGTATGAGCAAGTCATTTGGGTGCGCAATTAGGCTCCAGTTTTATTTCACTGCTAATGTGAAGGGGGTAGAAGTTTTGATATAAAGCAAAGTGACTTTGTATTTTAACGTCTCTGTATGTGAGTCACCCTCAGCCCTACACTGCCATTCTCTGTTTGGTTTTTTTGTTTATTTGTCTTTACTTCTCTGTTATACTTTGTTACTTCTGAGAGCTTTTTTCCCCCTGTTCTTTAGGCTTTTGTGCATAAACATGTTATAGCTGAATAGAAATTGCTTACTTGTTTCTATGCATTTAACTCTAGACAAAGAACTATAGGCACTTAGGGAATGCTAGAGAAATAGTCTTCCCCAGGAAAGAAACTACCATTTAGTTATTCAATGCCAGATGGTCAGCCCTGAAAACATATACATACAACTAACATTATATGAACTGAGTAGGTCATATTTATGTATTTGGGAATACACGCATAAGCATATATATAACAACAACTAAAGAAAAAGAGGTCATAAATTTCAAAGATAGCAAGGTGGGAGTACATGGGAGGATTTGGAGGAAGGAAAAAGAAAAGGGGAAATGAAGTAATTATATTATGATTTGAAAAATAAAAAATTAAAATATAAGTTATTTTTTCTCAAAATTTTATACAGTTATAATGAATTCTGATAATTCTCAACCACCCCTCTTTATCTTCCTCCCACCCTTTAACCTCTCTTCCTTCCTACAACTCCCTTTCCTATGTTCGTGTGTGTGTGTGTGTGTGTGTGTGTGTGTGTGTGTGTGTGTGTGTGTGTGCATGTCCCATTGAGTTTAACCAGGATAGTCTATATGACCATGGGCATGGAACTATCTACTGGAGTCTGGTGGGCTCATCTGTAGGTATACAATACAAGATTCCCCTCCCCAGATATGCATCCATAGCCAATAGTTGCCATGGGGAGGGCTAAGGCCCTTTGAGCCCCTCCCCAATCCATTACTGATTATTGACAGGAAGGTCTAGTGCAGGAAACTGCAGCTGCCGTGAGTTTATGAATGAGGAGGCTGTGTCATGCAGAAGATGGAGTTTCTTAGTCTTTCTCCTTGTCATCTGGCTCTTAACATCTTTCTGTTTCTTCTTTCATAATGTTCCCTAAGTCTTAGAGGGGATTATATAAGTGCTGTTTATCAATACCATTCTTAATTACAGAGTTTCATTGTAAGTTATAAGGAAGAAAGAACTTAGTAATGATGCTCAGAAGCCTGTGCCAAGGAGGGGCAGCTTGCCCATTAAATGCAAATGGATGGTGGGGAGGAGGAAGTTGTCAGAGCAGGATATGGGAGTCAGATACTAGGGTTCTTAGAGACCGCCATCAAGATAAAATTTTAGGGCTGCAGAGCTATCCAGATACGTTACACTTGGACTGATGGACTTGTTTCCTTGGGTGTAGCTGGGAACTAACTAACTTCATGGATGAGTCTTAAGATTGGTGGCATCTATACAATTTCCAACATGTTGTATCACTCACAGGGAGGCAGATTAAGAGTTCAGTGAGTCATTCTTACCATCCTGTGATCTCACTGATCTCCAAACCTGGGCATTCCTATATGATCTAGAGAGGCACACAGATGCCAACAGCTCTTGGAGTCCCAAGTGAGCTTTGGAGAGCCTCACACAAGTCCTGTGATTTCAGAAAGAGAGGTTGTTTTAGATGTCTGCTCCCCCTATGTATTGTGAAGAAGTTCTTGGTTAAGGAACATCCTGCCCCTTATGGCTTAGGTTAAGAGTCATGGATGCTGTCTGTTCACTCAGGACAAGGCCACAAACAGACTCTCCAATCTCCTATTTGGCCATAATTAGCCAAACTGTGTGTTCTCGGGTGAATTAGAACAAGAAACTTGATAATCATACTTAGGATTCTTTCCTAGCCCTAGGTTTCTGAACTTTGACCTCCTGGAGTCAGAGGCAGCATTGAAAGTCTCCCCTCCCCTACAACCATCTGGCTACAGGATAAACACGCTTTGATCATCTGGTCTACCACCCGACTCGACTCTTCTGCCCTACTCCCACATACCCAAGGTTTTTCAGGCTTGTTCAGTTCTCTCTACAAAACAAAACCCTTGGTCTAAGTTCTGAGCTTTGCAGGAGGTCTGCTGCCAGCATTCTGATCACTGGTATATTTCTTTCCCTCTTTTATAAGGATATTTTGAATAGTTACTGAGCCTGGACTGGTTTTTGTTTCCTGACAGTGTAGAGTGACTTCGTGACTGAGGCAAATGGCTGGATTCTTGAGTCCAGCTGTGGATGACAGGATGAAGCCTACATGTTTAGAAGAGATGTCTATGTCCATGCCGACATCAGGAATGTAGTTCCATGGAAGGGGCCTGTATTAACCAGACAATGTCACTTGTATTTGGAGCTCTCTTGTCCTCTTCTTGAGGTCTCAATCAGCCCCTCTTTTAGCCAGTTAATATTCTGGAGAATAGGGCCTAACGTTCTCCAAAGGACTGATAATTTACTCAAAGGAATGCGAGTCAGTTTCTTGCAATTTAAAAGTTTATTTTTTCTGAATGAGATCTGGTCTCTGCAATTTGTTTTCTTGCCATGGAGGAACTAGCTATTTCCAAAAATTGACCAAAGTTATATTTTCTCACCACAACGGACAACAATGTGTGCAAATTTGTGACCAGACACTCCAGAACCAGGAGTCAGGTTAAACAAGACCTCTTCCACAGCAGTAAATGTAAGACCCTGCATTTGAGTTAAAAAACAAAACATGTAAATTTACAGGACATGAATATTTGGTTTAGGAACAACATGGTAGCGCCCAGCAAGAAACAATTAAGGGTTGTATTAGTCAGGATTTTTCTTTTTTTGGTTGCAATTTACAGTAACCCAGCTGGAATTAGGCAAAAGGCAGAAAGGGAATTTATTGGCTCTCAGAATGTAGGAACAACCAGACTGAGGGAAGGGAAGGGATGCCGCTGAGGTTTAGGGACAAATGGGACAAAGGACAGAGCAGCCCTGCCCGGGCTTTCTCCACTCCATCCCCAGTCTCAGGGCCTCTCTTTGGGTGGCCCTTCTCTCTCAGGGGTTTTCATCTCTGTTACTACAGACTATCTGTCTGTGTAGCTCAAGGTCATGACCCTCGACTGCTCGAGTCTCCTTCCTCTGACATTTGCTTCTGGTGGGGAGAGGCTGTCTGTTTCAGATACGGCCAGAAAGATCTGTGTGAGAATTCTGATAGGAACCCTGGTAAGGGCTCTTCTGTAGTCCAGGAGAAGAGAGGGGAGGGGAAGGGAGGGGAGGGAAGGGGAGAGAGAGAGAGAGAGAACCCTGTCAAAATGGGAGTTGTTAAAGTAGCATTTTAGACATAAATGACCAACTAGAGGAAAGCTGAAGGGCTATTAAATTTCAGGACGTGAATGGGGTTTCTGAACAAACAACCTATCAAGTCCATGCATAAGTATGTGATCAGTGTTATGGTTAAGTCAGTGACTGTGGTTTTTAGAGATTTGGGCATGGTAGATGGCTGCAGGGGAGGCTGTAAGGAGTGTAGGGTATAACAGATGATCAAATGCTTCTGTCCTGCCTGCAGCTGTCTGGTGGACACCTATGCACGTGCACTGAAAGACCCAGAGAGGGGCTGTCTGATGGCACTGCTGGAGGAAGAAATGGGAAGAACATTCCACAGTGTGGAACAGGGTCACAGAGGGAAAGAGGTGGGGTCGCATCCACATAGGCTCCTGAGGTTCTGGCCCAGCCCTTTTCACTTGTCCAGAGTAATTTCCATTCCTGCCCTGGACACAAGGAATGGAAAGGGACAGCTAGGTATCCCTGGGTGGGCGCTGAGGAAGCTTTCAGCCTGGATGTGCTGTGCTCACATATGGGAACGGGACCAAAGCTTAAGACACTGAGGCACACTAACCATCCCTTTCTTAGAGCTTTCATGAGCTCATCATCCCTTCCCTCATCCACCCTCATCCACTCACATCTCCTTTCTCCACTGGGATGGAATATATGGTGTGTCAGATGCAACAGAATACACAATACCGGATACTCCTATTTCACAAATATAGTTTATTTAAATTTTAGTGAGAATATTTTTGACAAAATGACATCCTCAGTTGTATTTGGTGTCTCAGAAGTGGGAGGTTTGTAGGATTTGTGATGCATATACCTTTATCCCTTTCACAGTGTTTTCCATAGGTTGGGTCATGGAGAAGAAAATCAACTTTGTGAGTCACAACTAGTGGTTTTTGTTATGGTTGTTCTGAGGATTGAATCCAGGGCGTTTCACAGGCCAGTCAGGCTCTCTACTCCTGAACTACACACTCCTAGCCCAACACTGGTGTTTTTGTAAGACCAAAATATGACTTAATAGAATGGAATAGGACAAATAAAACATAAAATTACTAACAGGCAGTAAGGGTGAATTATTTTGGGTAGATATTTGTGTTTGGGTCATAATATGCAATAAATGTTATACTCATATAATTTATATTGTATGTTATACTTATATAGTTTTTATTACATATGTTTGTCTTATTTTATATATGAGCATTTTTTTAATGTGAATTAGTCAGACAAATACCTGAAAAGTGTTATCTTAAATGCAAATTCTAGGAAAGAATGATTTGTTATTGAATGGAATAATTCAGCTTTTTTTTTTTTTTTTTTTTTTTTTTTTAGAATCAAGATAGTCTTCACTAGTCCAGCTTGCTGGATGGTGGACTCAGAACACTTTTTGAGTTTTTTCTTATCTGTTTGAGAAGAGTGACTGCTGTTTTTCCAAGTCATCTCAGGAAACAAAACACAACACTTTTTACTGACCTCAGGGAATGACTTTTGCCAGAGCTGCCCCCCCGCCCCCCGCCCTGTGAAAACTTGGCTCTGGATTTGTAAGCAGCTTTGAGAATTAGAGTCATCTGTAGTGCCTATCTGCCATCCCCAACAGCAAATGCGGATTTCCTACTGGACTTTTCCCTTTGCTGTGGGCAGAAGGCTTGTTTAAGTTAAACAAGGTTACTGTTTGAAGATGTTATCTTCCGGAAGAGAAGTGGAAGTCACTAATCGTACTGTTGGACTCCCGAGTCCAGGGCAGGAGGTGAGAGGTCAGAGGAATGCCCATGTGTGTGCTCATTGACGATTACAGTTTGGGCACGAGGTGCGCATGAAAAAACTTCTTGCCACAACCACCTTATGAGCACTGAGGAGAGGTGTAGAGAATTCCTTTTCAACCAACCAAGAGGCTGGTTAAAAAGGCCAAACTGATTAGGTTTGAGATGAAACAGACTTTATTGGAAGTTTATAAGGACAGATTGGAGAGTTTCTGCCCCAGAGAAACCACCCAGGACTGTAAACTTATTGCTAGTGTCATGAAATCTGCCCGGAGCCTGTGCCCACCCAGATACAAACCAAACAAAACAGAAAACATCCTCCAGCCCACAACCGTTCTTTGGCCAAACTGACAATGACTAATGATTAACAGAATGTTCTTTGCCTTGGCTCAATGCCTAAGAGAAAGACTGTTTCTTGACGGTGGCTTCCAGGGCCTTTGTACACCTCCTCATTCCAAAAGAGATGAGAGCTAGCCATTTCCTTTCCTCCTGGTGCAGCTCCGTGTTAGGTGCCCCTACAGGTCCAGCTGCATCCTAGTTACACCCTGACTATTTCAAAAGCGAAACTCTAGGAAGCAGTGGGCCACTGAGCAATTCCTGAGGATTCTGAGAGTGGCCAGGCTCACAATCGTTAGTGGATGTCAAACTACATTATGTCATGATACATTAAAACATATCTTTGATGCTCCTTTCATGGAATTCCACACTCATTTGGCACCAAGCAAAAGTCAAGGCTGGGAAACAGCATGGTTCATAAAGCAGTTGGCTTGCAAGCATAACACCCTAAATTTGGATCTTTACAACCCCCATAATGGCCTGGATGCAGCAGCCTGCACATATAATCCTAGTCATGGCAAGATAGGAGTAGAAACCAGCAGAAGCAAGGACCAACATTTGAGGTTGCACTTTGATCTTCACATGCACTGCTTGTATGCACAGTTATAAACACACACACACACACACACACACACACACACACACACACACACACACGAAGTTATTGCTAAGTATAGTAAGTGCCAGAGGCACATTGGATTAGCTGTGAGATTGTGTCTCTGAGAGGCTACATCTGTGAAATCCCACCAACATGGCTGCCTAAATATGAGCCGAACAAAGTTGACGCCAAACACAGGCTTGCATGGACTGGGAAAACTCAAGAGACCCCAGTTCTACATGAAGAACTACAGGCAACAAAGGAATGCTGAGACCAGGAGGAACAGTCGTCTCCAGGGGAGAACGCATCAATTGGTTATCCAATACGAAATGGTCAGCCTTGAAAACATACACCTAAAAGTAACATTATGCAAACTGAGCGGGTTGTATTTATATATTTAGGAACACACACACACTCAAATGCAACAACAAAAGAGGCCATGAATGTGAAAGCTCAAGGTGTGGGGGATGTACATGGGAGGGTTTAGAGGGAGAAAAGGGAATGTAGAAATGGTGTAATTATATTATAATCCCCCAAATAAAAATAATATTAAAAAAGAAAAGATGAATTTTTATTATTAAAAAGAAAAAAGAATAGCTGGGGAAGACTGGGAATCTCAAATGTTACTAGCATTCATCTCGGATTTAGCTGTAGGAAATTCATGTTGGCTTGTTCAATAAACAAGGGTTTATTAAGGAGTGATAAAACCAAGAAGCCGCAAGCAGGGTCTCAGTAGCTGCTATTTTTAGAATATGCAGGCCACTATGGTTATCAGAGGGCACAGGGTACTGTGACTGAGGACCCTGACAGAGACTTGGCATAGGAAGTTTTTCAAATGGAGAGGTTTGCTTCAAAATGAATGGTTGTCTCAGAGTTAACAGGAATCAAATCAAATGCGGTCCAAGTTTCACTGAAACAATTTACGGACCAGAGAAGTATGTTTGGAGACACAGTTGAAGAAAACTCAGTAAAAGCTATGAAATGTAAATGAAGCTTAAGAGGTCAGAGCCTTCCATGAATGTCTGTAAGGATTCCTTCCCCAACAGTATGCTGGGGATGTCAGACTGCAATTGTCAGTATTTGCAAGTCTGAAGAATGTGATTCTCTGCGTGCTGGGATTGTTATACATAATGTGCCTCTCTGACCTCCTGGAGAGAATGCACATGATTTTCAGATCTGTCTTTGAGGAAGGAAGGAAAATGGAAGAGAAAGAAAAGCAAAGGGTGTAAGGGCAAGAATGAAAATGAAGGAAGAAGAAGAAAGAACAGAAAGAAGGAAGGGAAGAGGAGAGTGAGTGATGGGAGGGAGGGAGGGAGGGACGGAGGGAGGGAGGAAAGCAATTTGAATCAGAGTGTTGGAAACAGAAATCAGAAATCAGACATCAGACAGGGACAGGCGTCCCGTGTCGTCTTCTCAGCCCGAGACTGGGACTGGCACTGGTTTCCTTGTTCTAGAGCAGGGGAGAGATCTCTGCCTGGTTTTGGGGGTGAGGATGAGAGTGGAGTTCTAAGTGTTCAATGCCCAGGAGCCCCTTCTGAGAACTGATCAGTGGAAGCACATCTTAGCTAGGTACAAGAGGTAAGAGGAAAGCAAGATCCCAGAGGCTCCATGTGTGAGTGTGCATGCATGTGCGTGTGCGTGTGCGTGTGCGTGTGTGTGTGTGTGTGTGTGTGTGTGTGTGTGTGTGTGTGTGTGTGTGGTGGGGGGATGACGCAAGGGAGTTTATTTCTGATCTACACCGCACGAGATCTGTAGGTTATGCTAATATTACATACCTACGTTTGGGCACGGCATAAAGTAGGAGCTCAGCAAACAGTCACTGCTTGTGGTCGAGTTAAAGAGCCTAGGGTTGGCAGAGCATTAGGTGCTAGACTTGGGTGATTTTTCAAGCTCATTGGCATCTTTTAGGTCTCAGATTGATGTATAGATTATGACTTGGTGAAGCTAATCCTGGAAGGATTTGTGGGCCACGTATTCTTTGTCTTTTTGTTTTACTGTGATCACGATATGGGTAACTTGCTCTCTCCTCTCCTCTCCCTTCCCCTCCCCTCCCCTCCCCTCTCCTCCTCCCTTTCCCTCTCCTCCTCTACCCTTTTCTCCCCTCCTTTTCCTTTCTCTCCTCTTCCCTCCCCTCTCCTTCCCTCCTTTTCTTTCTTCTCTTCTTTTCCCCCTCTCCCTTCCCAACTTCATAATAGAAGCAGAGAGAGTTTATTAATGAGGAATTCACTTCTAAGGGAGTACATGGCCCTGAGCTCCGAGGAAGGTTAGAACATTCACTGCCCTGTTCCCACTTGCTATTTCGAGACTCCCAAGTTTTTTTTTTTATTGCATCTTATTTTTTGGTGGATCGTGACCAAGTCAGGGGCTTTGCTCATTGCCACTGGCATCCTTGCTTCTGAAGGCAAATCGCCTTTATTTCCTCGTGTCTCCACACCCACTCCTTACCCACCATTGTCACCCAGCAGGGACTGGAACCACCCTGTAATATGTGAGCACCTGACGCTGTTTCCCATGTTTACTGAAGACCTGGTTTTCCGTCACCCAATCACTTGCCGTCTCCCCTGGAGTCTCCATGCTGCCTCTGTATTCTCCCCCGACCCATTTTTTTTTCCCCTTGGGAGTCCTGCCAACGACCACCATGACTGGATGAGAAGGAGTGAAGAGGGGCCCGAGCCACCACACTCCGAAGTTCTGCTCTGTAACTTGGGTGGTTTTATTCGAAAAGCAAAGTTGAAAACTGAGAGGTTTCATGGTGTTCTTACCATCCTTCAGGCACAACAGGAGGTGAGACGGCATCTGGGGATTGGCTCACAATCTGACCACAATGTTTCTATGGCAAATTGGTTATTAATTTGCAAGCAACTAGCCTATAAAAGACCTAGTAGAATGAGATACATTATGAATGAAATTGAGTGTATGCTAACAATTTAGTATTTTGGACGAAACTCAGATGGCTCTAACTGGCCCGAATCAGTGCCTTCCAATAAAAATCTATTGAATACATCCTATTCTGGCAGCTTTCCCCTCCTCCCAGGCGGCTCTGTCCATAGGGAGAGAAGCAATAAAGGCTAGGACTCTGTGGTACGAACACCTTCACGATGTTTGTAGAAGGAACGACCTTGGGCCAACTGAACAAGACAAGAGGAAGTTCCCCAACCACTTCCAAGGGCTTGAGGCCGAAGAGCAGATGTCTTCAGGCTGCCCAAATGTCTGCCACTTGACCCAGCCATGTTACCACAGCCGAAACCCCAAGTCTACAGCTCAGGGTGGTCTGGAAGGAAAGGATTGTTTTCCTTAGAGTGGTTTCAAGAATGTAGCTCCTCACCTAATCAAAGGAATGTGTGGCGATCAACCGGGCCTAATATTAGTATCTGCAAAATAAAGAGCAATTGGGCCTGGTACGAGGGAACAAGTACCGCTTGCACTCACTGCCAGGTAAAGTCTGCTCTGTCTCCGTCATAAATCTTTCCTGGATGCCAGAGAAGAATTTCACTTCCGCCAGAAACAGCGAAGGGACCAGAGAAAAAGAACATGTTGTTTCGGAGATGAAAGCGTAATGATTTTAAAGTTGATGCCTTTTCTGTCCCCTTGGCTGGCTTCTCTCTCAGGGCCCACTTGACTTGGCTGTGACTTGCATTGTTTTGCATAAGATGGGCGAGCTCTGAGGCCAGGTCAGGATGAGCCATTTGCTTCTGGCTTCTGCTTTAGTTAGAGAGCATGCATTTGACACTGAACCTCACTGTTCTTCTGGCGGGCCATTGGTTAAGTGTCATTGAACAGCAAACCCTTGATAATTAGTAGGGATACATTGATAGACTTTCGGGTGGCTTATGCTTAGGAATGCCACTGACTACAGTGTAGAAATGGAATAGACCCCTTCATGAAATAAAGTTATCACTCTTGCTGAACCGAGGCTCAAATTACTATAGTCACTTTAGTTATATTATCTAATTAGCCTTCACGAATCCTTTTGATGTCAGTTATCAAATTATGATCCCTACAACATCAGCATCATCTGAGAAACTTGTGAGAAATGTGCATCTTTAGTTCCCTGTGCAAACTTAGTAGGCTGGTAATGTGAGCTTTAGCAAGCCCTTCAACTATTTCCAATGTGCCCTGAAGTTTAGTAGGGTCTGTGTAAGAAACATCCACCCTCGGCTTCATTATATATTGTGTCATGAACCTTTAAAGTTCCCATTAGTAAAATTTTCAGTGTTAAACTTTGGTTTCCAGTGGTCTTCAGTACCATGTGTGTAGGAGTCACATGTTACCCTGGGGCTGGAGAGAGGGATGAGCTGGTAAGAGTACTTGCTGCTCCTTCAGAGGACCCAGGTTCAGTTCCTAGCCTCATATGAAGGCTCACAACCATCTGCAACTCCAGTTTTAGGGTATCTGATGCCCTATTGTGGCCTCTGAGGCACCTAACACATCTGTGATGCATGTAGACAAATAATCATACAGATAAAATATAAAGCATAAATTAAAAACATAATTTTTTTTTTTTTTTTTTGGTTTTTCGAGACAGGGTTTCTCTGTGTAGCTTTGCGCCTTTCCTGGAACTCACTTGGTAGCCCAGGCTGGCCTCGAACTCACAGAGATCCGCCTGCCTCTGCCTCCCGAGTGCTGGGATTAAAGGCGTGTGCCACCACCGCCCGGCTAAAAACATAATTTTTTATAAATGCTGGGTATCAAGGCTGAGGCAAGATGATTGAAGCTTCAAGTTCAAGGCTAGCCTGGGCTATCTGATATTACTTTAGGGACCATCTGCTTTCTCTTTGCATCTGGATTAGATGGGGCAGATAAATAGATCTTGTTCCCCCTGCTATCAGTGGATAACCAAAGTGGCCCTCTTTCTGGATAGAGAGATTGGTTCACAGGTATTAGAGGGACACTGGACTCATGGGGTAGAGGAGAACAATGTGAACCCTCTGGTGGAGGAACTGTCTATTCCTGACATTGTAAGCATCAGGAGAATTTGCAGTGTTGTGAGGTCATTGGCTTCTTCATGGAGAATGTCTGTCTGGCAACGAGGCCTCCTCAGAGGATAGCAAAGATGTTGTTGGAGGGAGAGAGGGACAGGAAGTCAAATATTTCTTCTGAGTCCATAGATTCATCATGTCATTGATGACATTGTCCGCTATGCCCTTCAACTTCATGTGATGAATTCAACATTCCTTGTGAATATTTTAACCTAATAGCCTGTAGATATCAATGCTAGTACCTTTTTTCCTTGATTACAAAAACGAAATTTTAAGTTCAGCAGAATGAGGTTCCTGTAGAAGACACACACAAAATATCTGTCATCACTTGCTCTTTCTTGAGAATGATTACACGAACTTCTACAGATTTCCTTCTGAATTTTCTGCAAATACATTAAGCAACATCCGTCTATATTATTATGCTATTTTACAGAAGATTTATAAGTTCAGAGATTGAAGACTGGCCCTGCTATTATTAGCCCACAAAGGGGGCTATTAAACCCTATGAGCTCACAAGGAAATTGGGCTAATGTCAGCAGAGCTTGTAGCCATAGAACAGTTCCAGTAAGGGTTGGATGAGGTCCACTCTGTGTTTAAGATGCATTTGACCTTCAAGACATCAGAGAGTTCATAGGCAACCAACTAGTTGAATTTGAGAGTATAGCCCTTGTCTCTTCATTCATCCTGAAAGCTGGCTCATAACACTTGTAGGGCAGAAGGGGAAAGAAGCAAGACTAAACTCATAGATGTAACTTGGTTCTCTTCTGCCTGCCAACTGTTTCCAGCTGGCATCACAAAACAGAATCAGATTGTCTACCTGGTTTAGTTGACACTCAGGAAAGCTTTTCTTAAAAAAAAAAAGTCCTCTAACAATTACACACACACACACACACACACACACACACACACACACACACACACACACACACAGAGAGAGAGAGAGAGAGAGAGAGAGAGAGAGAGACCCTCATTCTGATACCATTACCTTCATCCTCTCTTATTTCCTTTGAACCCCCACAACTCCCTTCCACAAGTACTTTTCCCATTCATGACTCCAATTTGTTTTGGGATGCTCTGAGCTTCACCAGGGCTGTCTGTGTCCATGGGTTTGATACTATTCATTCGAGCATGGTGACTTCATCAGTGACTTCTGAGAACATCTGCCCCTTCCACAGAATCCATCAGTGTATCGTATTTTAGAGGGAGGAGTAGGGGCGATTGGGCTGCTCCTTGACCTGTATGTGATGGGCTGTCAACAGGACCAGTCTTGAGCAGGTGCTGCTGGCAGCCACCACTGATGTGACATTATGATTGCATTGACTACGTCATGCCAAAGGGTAATATTTCACAACTCTTCTTTTTTATCTGCAGGCTCATCCATTCATTCCATCCCATCTTCCTCATTGTTCCTGGAGCCTTAGAGGTGGTGGTATGAAGGTCCTACTGGGCAATTTTGACTGTCACTTATTCTCAGTATCTTGAGTAGCCATGCCTCTCTGCATTTGCTGGCTTTACCTGAAAAGAGATTAAATCTGATTAAGACTGAGCATACAGAGGGATGGAAGACACCAATGAAACAAGTTTCTAAACACAACAGGACCAATGCATAATGAACTCACATAGATGGTGGCAGCATGCACAGACCCGCACCAGATAGGGTCCTGGGGCCACCCCTATCCCTAATCCAGAGGCTGTCTCCAATTGATAACCATGCCCAAATGAAAATTTAGTTAGATTTCCAAAATGGCTATACAAGTTTGCACTTCCACCAGCAATGGAGGAGCGTTCCCCTAATTCCATATTCACACCAGCATGAGGCATCGCTTGTGTTATTGATCTTAGCCATTCTGACAGGCATGAGATGGAATAGCAGTTTTGATTTGCATTTCTTTGATGACTAAGAATGTTGAACATTTCTTTAAGTATTTCTCTGTTATTTGAGATTCCTCTATTGGGAATTATGTTTAGATCTGTACCCCACTTCTAAATTGGATTATTTGTGCATTTTTTTGACATCTAGTTTCTTGAGTTCTTTATATATTTTAGATATTAGCCCTCTATCAGATGGGTAGCTGGTAAGAATCTTTCTCCATTCTGTAGGCTGCTGCTTTTTCTGAATGATGGTGTCCTTTGCTATACAGAAGACTTTCAGTTTCATGAGGTCCTAGTCATTAATTATTAATCGTGGAGCATGTGCTAATGGTGCTCTGTTCAGAATGTTGTCTCCTGTGCTAATGAGTTCAAGGATATTTCCCACTTTCATCGAGTTTTATGTGAAGGTCTTTGATCCATTTGGAGTTCAATTTTGTGCAATGTGATAAATTAGGTCTGAGCCCAAGGGTTTCATTGTTGGCAGTGAATAGAGTAACAGCTCAGTGCAAAGTAGGCAAGAATGAAATAACTCATATCACAAGCGAAAGAAGATAAAAAGAGAGTACAGAACCAGCTCGCATGAGGGTTTGATAGTAAAGTCAGCCTTGGGACGAGGGCCATAGCTCAGTTGATAGAGAGCTTGTCTAGCCTGGACAGAGCCCTGAATCAGATTTCCAGCACTACATAAGCTCAGAATGATGCCATTTGCCTATAATCTCAGAACTCAAGTGATAGAGCCTGAGGGCCAGTTCAAGGTCATCCTTGGCTACACAAAGAGTTCAAAGTTAGAGATTCTGTCAAAAAAATAAAAATAAAGTACTCTTTAAAAGAATAAAAGAAAGTATATTACATTCAATTAAAAAATTTTAATATAGGTGTTACTAATTTTGTGATATTTCATATTTGTGAACATATAGTATGTTGCATACTTTAAATACATATTTGCCAAGTTGAAAACGATTGTTTTCTCTCATTTCTTTGTGAATACAGACTTCTTTATTAAGATCAACCCCAAAGGTCACATTTTAAAATACTGTTCCATCCATGACGCTATTAAACAGCACACTTAAAGTTTTAAAAATTATAAGTTGTAAAATATTTCAGACATACAAAAGGTATGTAAAGTAGTATTTTAGCTTAAAGTAAAGTAATTTTTCATTTTAGATGTTTACTTTCAGATTAAATACAGAAAATCTTCTCTTTATTTTTCTTTATTACTTTTAAAAGCACTTCGTACACTACATTTTGATCGCACTCTTTCCCCTCCCCTTAACTCTTCCCAGACACCCATCTAACTTCATGCTCTTTCTCTCTCAAAAAAAAAAATAAGTAACCAAGCAAAGCCAACCAAACAAAAAGCATACACCGTTAACAAAACACCGTAGAATTTGTTTTGTTGACCAGTGACTTCTGAGCATGAGTTTTGCCCTGAAGTGTGACTGACATACCCAACATCATTCCATTGAGGAAAACCAATGCTCTTTCCCAGCAGCTACCAATTGCGAATTGGTTAGGGGTAGGAGCGTGTGCCCACTGTCCCTTCTCCATGCTGGGCTTTCATCTGGATTTAATCTGTGCAGGTCTTGTGCATGCTGTCCCAGTCTCTATAAGTCTATATGTGCATCAGCCTTGTGTCTGGAAGATGCTATTCCTTGGAGTTGCCCAATACCTCTGGCTCTAATCTTTCCGCCTCTTCTTCCGCATAGACCCCTGAGCCCTGGGGAGAGAGGTGTGATACACTTAGTCTCTGCATGTCCCATTGCTCGGTTGTGGGTCTGTACTATCTACTGCACAAAGAAGCCTCTCTGATGAGGGTTGAGCAATGCTGATCTATGGGTACAGCAATATGTCGTAAAGAGTCATAGCAACTACAGAGATACAGTCTACCTGTCCTGTTGGGATTTGCTAGTGGGTATGGAAGTCATGTCTTTGAGAAACCAATCTGTTTGCATCCATCAAGACTCCTGAGGATGTTTCTACCTTTGCCCCAGTAATCCTGCATCTGAATAACTAGCCTAACAACACAAGAGCCAGTTACACACATCTAAATGTTCTTGTGCATATCCATCTGTTTCTCTAAACCTATATATGTTTTTGGGAAAACCGATGTATTTTTTTAAACATTTATCTATTGGTGTTTGTATTATGTATGTGTGCACATGTGTATGCATGTATGTAGGATGGTGCATGAAATGGCACATGTATGCAGGTCAGAGGACAAATTGCAGAAGTTGATTTTTTCCACCATGTGGCCCAGGGGATCAAGTCCAAATTCTCATAGCTAGCAGCAAGTACCTCTGCCAGCTGAGTCATCTCTAATGTCCCAACTTTTATGCTCAAATAAATTCTGCAGGAGAGGGAAACAAAGCCAGTGTTACAAATGGCCACCAGTCTCGTTGTGCAAGACCCCCCTGTGCTCTGAGAGGGGTTTCATGTTGGGGTCTAATGTGCTGTGGTTGCCATTCTGGAGTTAGTGCTAAGTAGGGAGACTGGTGGGAGCGCAGGCTGCCTGCAAGGGTTTGGAACCTTGACCCACTGTGTTCTCAATCCTGCTACCTCTGTTCAGTGGCTGCTCTGCCTCCCTCACCCAGGAGCCCATTAGGTTACTGCTGTTATTGTCCACCTCTGCTGGGGGCCTGGGAGGAAGTGCAGGACAGTGTGAGGCCCATACTGTCTCTCCTTATTGCTGCCTGAGGCCCTAGACACTCATGAAGCTTTCAGTTTGGAAGTCCCTGATGCTCCCAAGATAGTGTGGTGGTAGATAAAATAAAAATAATCAACAAAGGTGGAAGGTGGTGGTACATGCCTTTAATCCCAGCACTCGGGAGGCAGAAGCAGGCAGATCTCTGTGAGTTCAAGGCCAACCTTGGCTACAGAGTGAGTTACAGGAAAGGCGCAAAGCTACACAGAGAAACCCTGTCTTGAAAAACAAAAAAGTGAAATAAAATTAACAAATAAATAAATAAATAAACAACAAACACCTTCGTACACCAAAGAGGGAACCACAGAAGGAGAAACGTCTCCCCTGTTGTTTTAGACAGGATCTCACATTTTCATTTCACGTTAGGACTCATAAACTGTGCAGTCACTGGAGGAAATACCCTAGCAGATAAAATTTGGAGGCCGCGGGGGAGGACCCAATACAGCTTCATCAAGAAATGACTCTAGATAAAGCAGGAAGAAGGGAAATCCCTCCTTTCAGCTTTTAGCTCAGGCTGCAGGAACCCAGCCAGCCAGGAAGGGAAAGAATGTCTACAAAAGCCCCGAGGACAGTTCATGGCTTTTCCCACCCTGAGAGAAAAGCGACGTCAATTCTCGGCTCTGGGAATTATTGTCCTTCTGTAGTACATACTTGTGTGTGTGTTTACATGGAGGATGGAGGTATGGAAGCCAGTGTGTGAGTGCATGTGTGTAGTGAAGTATAGAAAGGAGGTATGGATCAATATATGTATCATAAGTGTGTGTGTGTGTGCGCGCGTGTGTGGAGGTATGGGTGTAGAAGGAGGTATGGAAGCCAAACTGTGTAATTGTATGTGTATTGGGGGGTATCAGAGGGAGTTGTGGAAGTCAGTATATGCGAATATACATGCGTGAGTGTGTGTTTGTGTGAGAGTATATGTGTGTACATGTGAGTGTAGAAGAAGGTAAATAAGCCAGTGTGTATATATTATGTGTGTGTGTGTGTGTGTGTGTGTGTGTGTGTGTGTGTGTGTGTGTGAAGGTTTGGGGGCAGGAGGGAGGTATGGAAGCCAGTATTTGTCTATTTGTATCTGAGTGTGTATCTGTGCATCTGTGGAGCCATAGGTATAGGAGCAGGTGTGGAACCAGTGTGTGACTGTATGTATGTGTGTGCTTGTGTGTGTATCAAGGAGAAAGGTATGGAAGTCAGTGAGTGCCTGTATGTGAAAAAGTGTGTAGGTGTGCATGTGTGTATGTGTGCAAGTGCATGATGAGTGTACATGTGTGCACAGGTATGAGTGTGTATATGTGGGTGTAGGAGGAAGTATGGAAGCCAGTGCTCCTGAATTGCTTTCTGCAATATGTCTTGCAACATTCCTGTTTTCCTATTAATCTTCATTTAAAGGAACCATCCCATCATTTGTATCAGAGTTGTGTTCGGTGAGTTTTTTTTTTTAAACAAAAAGAAAAAAAAAAAGAAAGAAAGAAACCTCGATGCCTCCTGAGGGAAGATGCAGCACCCCAGGCAGACCCATCACTCTTGGGCGTAATTGAGTCTGCCATTGGTGAGTAGCCACTTGAGAGGAAAGTGCTCTCACCCTTGTGCGGTGAATGAGCTCTTTCAGGGCACAGGGCCTGGGGGAGGGCTGTGCCATGGCCTCCTGCCAGGAGGCCTCCTAAGAGCCTGGCATGGCAGCAGACTCAGCTTCAGACGGAGAGCACTGTGTTCCTCTGGCCGTGCAGATAAGCATCTGTTTGCTCTCCGTCTTCCTGGTCAGCAGGGCTGGGGTCCCTTTGGAGAGGCATTGACTTCTAAACATCTGGGGGTTGGGGTTACAGGAATGGGAAATGGACTCACCAAAGGCTTGGGGCACTTTTGTTTGACGTGGGAAGAGAGGCAGCAACAGTAGTTTCTGACGTCAAGGTGAAGGCTGATGAGGCCGCTCCTTCTTCCAGCCCCCTCGTTCTCTGGGGCATTGGAAGCCAACTGTTTATAACAAAAGGCCAACTCCACTGGAAGTTTCTCCAGAATTGTTCTAGGAGATTGGCGCTACTTTTGTGTGACCTAGTCCAGAGAATGCCTTGTTGCCCATCCACATTAACATCACCAGGGCCCCGCTTTCATCCAGCTGAGGCGTTAGAGATCCCTGAATTGATAAGGAAGTAGGATTCCTGTGTTTATGCCTTCAGACAGTTAACTGAAAGAACACCCAGCTGCCTCTCCTTCCTGTTTTCCAAGAACCGACTGTTTAAGAGGCTGAGGGCTGAGTTTACATCTTCAGCAGTGTGTGTAAGATTCGCTGTGAAGGCCTCTTGACCAGAACCCCCATGGCTGACATCATGTGAAATGTCTTGGTGCCATGAAGAAATCGTCCAGTGACTTTTCAATTATAAGAGAAAAAAAATGAATACAATTAAGTAAAACACAGGCTTTCTGGGCTCGTCCACTTGAAAGGATAGAGTAAAACAGTCTCCCTGGAAAGGACTGGGCTGTGCAAAGGCAACCCGCTGAGATTAGTCCTTAATTCAGCTGAGGACAAGATTGCTGAAAAATATTTTAAAAGCACCGTTTTCCAAATCTCTTAGCAATACTCACCTTGGATTGTGGTCTTGTATTGAGTGGCTGATTCCATTTGTCTAAATCCTCTAGGCTTAAATCGGGAACAAAGAGAATCCCCCAAGGCTTTGTGAGTGCAGGAGTGGATGAGAAGGCTCATTTCTATATATTGTGAGATACAGAAAGAAGAGGGGCGCTTAGGGTGTGGGGACGTCCTGAGCCAAGCACTGGATGTATTTTTAAGGCCTCCATCTCAAAGAAACCAAGAAAGCATCCAGCGGGGAGCGAATGGTCCTTGAGGGGAAGGGTGCATGGGCAACACCCCGACTTGATAGATGAGCAGGAATCTGGAGCATAGATGCCCCTGGGAAATCAGCCCAATGCGCCGCAGGGCTGGGTATCTTCAACCCACAGTAACAGCTTGGACAAATGGAGTTTTTCTCAGCCCTGACCCTCGCAGGGCCTCTCCTTGGCCAACGCTGCTCTCCTTTCCCTTTGGTGTTCTCATTTTACTCCCAGGAAGAGAGCGAACTGTTCCCATGAAGTTTTATCTTTAACTTTGTGCGGCCAGCGGGGAGAGCCCAAGGGCATGTGTCAGGGGGAATGGAAGGAGGCAGGTGTGGGAGTGGGGGTGTGGGGGTAGGGGTGGGGGTGTCGGGGGGTCCTGTTTCACGGCACCAAACGCTCGACACTTTAATCGTCTAAAACGAGCAGCAACAAACCTGAGGTCTTTGTCTGACTTTGGGAAAACATCAGGTTTTGAAGAACGATGTTTCGGTTCTCCTCGAGCCTGTTCAGCAGAATCAAACGCCTGCGCGTTTCTTCATCTGTCATCTCAGCAGACTGGAAAGGACATCCCAGAGTAACGATCTTCCACAGCCAACCTGATGGGACAGGAATGTTCATCAAAACAGAATTCACTTCAGGCATGGGCACGTCCATGCTGCCTCCTTGGCTGCCGTGATTAATTTTGTCGCAGCTCAGGGCTTGTCTCTTTTTTCATGGTTTACCCTATCTGACAGCTGTGACTGTGGGACCCTGACATCCTTCGGATTCCTCAGAGGCAGGTTAACCTGTCTCATTCCAGTTCCAGCATCATCCAGACAAGAGAGACATTTAGTAGGCGTGGCTAGTACAGCCGAGGAGGAGAAGAGTGAGAATCAGGACACTTTTTCTTCCGGCCATTTTCAGTGGGGCTCGTTTATACCTGAGAGGTTGAACAGAGCAGAATGATTCCTTCTGGATGACCAGTAGCTCCCAGTTGTATGTACCAGGGCTTCTCTGAACCATCCCCAGAGTTGAAGGTAGCTCTAGCTCCAAAGACAGGTAGCCTAGGAGTAGCCTCACAATGTGGCAGATTTTTTTTCCTCAAAAAGGGCATCTTTCAAAGGAGAGAAGATGGGGCTAGCATAAACATGGCCAAGGAGACATTGCAATTCCCTGACAAGGCCTTTCCTGCCAATGCAAACCCTCTGAGGGAAAAACCATGCCCTCAGGAGGCGTTGTGTCGCTCCACAATAGACTGCTTTTGCCTGTAGTCCAAAGCCTCAGTTCTTTGACGTGGCATTAAAAGTCTCCCTGCTATGGCCTTATTCACCTTTCTACCTTCATTTCTGGATGCTTTAGCCTCAGACTCTGTGCAGTGGCTTCTCACTTCTTTTAGGTCTCTCCCCTGGTCCACAATGTTAAAACAGTTCTTCTGCCTCATACTTCCTTTGTCTGACTAATACCTCCCTTAGGCTTCACATCAAAGTGTCATCTTGTCTATGAAGTTCTTTCAAGACCCCAAGACTGGTTCTCTAATACTTCTGCTTCTCTGCATGTCTGCCCTGAGAATTCTGGATGCTTCTCTGTCTCTCCTTCCTGTCCTATGGGGAACACTGATCTCCCCAGGGTAAAGAAGAACATATCTCCTCAAGATATTGGAGGTGTCAGTGGAGATAGCTTTCAGCTGTGAGCTCCCTTCAGGGATTGTCTTTGTTGCAGAGTCTGAGGCAAATCACCCCTTTGGAATGTGTGATGGCGCTCAGTCCTTAAACCCAGGTGTGTTCAAATCTGCATGGTTACCAGAGCTTCCAGGCTCCCTGCTTGGTCAGTGGAGTATCTCCTTGAAGCTACTCCACTTGGTCAGTGGAGTATCTCCTTGAAGCTACACTACAACCTCTCCTTGTAGCCATTTCTGCTTCTCTTATGCCTTTCCAAGCTTGTGGATGTCAAGGACTTCTTACATGCTGGCCCCCATTGCAGAATGAGCTTCCAGAGTCCTGAAGAGGGAGGGATGCATGCCTTCATCTGATGGGAGTGACTTGATATTCTACCCACCTTTACATTTTGGGAACCCAGTGGTATCTATCATGAGGTACAGTGGTCTCAAGGAATGTTGCTAGGCAGATTGGGTAAGTGAGATTGAAAACAAGGGGAGCAACTATGTTTCTTCTAGAGGTAGATAGCTGTCCCGACTGGCAAAGTAAACGATTAACCAGGGAGGAGGCTTGCACTTGGTGTGACTGGCAGTCTAAACTATTAACCAGGGAGGAGGCTTGCACTTGGTGTGAACAAATGGAGTTTGAGTTCTGCTCTTCTACTTGATACATGGATTGATAGGTCCCAGCATGAACCAGATGTTGCACTTAGAGCAGGTGACTGGAGGACACTTTAATACAGGAGCAACCAAGCTTTGAATGCATTCCTAACTTAATTATGGATGTAAGCATTGAGAAGTAGCCCTTAAGACAGTGGTTCTCAATCTTCCTAATGCTGCAACTCTTTAATACAGTTTTTCATGTGGAAAGCCCCAATCCATAAAATTATTTTTGTTGTTCCTTCATAACTGTAATTCTGTTACTGTTATGAATCATAATGTAAATATCTGAAGGATGTCTGAAACGCGACCACTGTGAAAGGGTCATTCAACCCCCAAAGAGGCAACAACCCACAGGTTGAGAACCATTGCCTTAAGAGGTAATTAGGTCACCTGGGCTCTGTTCTTAAGGATTAGTGATCTCATGAGAGTGGGTTAGGATTCTTAGGAGTGGGCTCCTCAGAGATCAGTTCCCC
The DNA here is from genome assembly GCF_007827085.1 of Peromyscus californicus insignis. Taxonomy (NCBI): domain Eukaryota; kingdom Metazoa; phylum Chordata; class Mammalia; order Rodentia; family Cricetidae; genus Peromyscus; species Peromyscus californicus. The sequence continues at coordinate 26,546,367 of NW_026294480.1, forward strand.
CTTCCTCTTTTGTTCCTTCTCTCCCTCTCATGCTCTTTTATCCTTCTGCCTCTTTCCAGGGGAGGACACAGCATGAAGACCCTTATCCCCAGCTTCCAGAGCTACAACCAACAAATCTCTGTTCTCTGTAAACTATCAAACCTCACGTATTCTCTCACAGTAGCTCGCAAACAGACCGAGACAGGAATGATCAGCAAGACGAAGACTGAGTTCAGGGAAACTGCTATGCGATAGGTAGTGCAGCATTTAGGGCTGGGTTCTCATCACTAGACCTAAGAGGGGCTGTGTCTGTGTGCTGCCTGGAAGGGTGCGGCTTGTGTCCTGTGACCTGGTGTGAAAGGAGCAGGGACACAGGCGGTCTCCCTTCTACCAGTGCCTCCTTGCTGCAGACCCAACGAGGCCCCGACAAGAAGAGAGAATAGAAAGGGGGAGAAGGGAGGAAAGTGGGTTTGGAAACAGAAGACTCTCGGCACAGAGACGAGGGGGACCAAAGACTTCCAGTGATTTGACTCTTTCTGGGAGAAGAGAGTTGCACCTAGCTTCCGTCCCCATTTCTCCAGATACTTAAAACAGACAATGTAAACCAAATCCTGAGATACGTGTGTGGCATGTGTGAACATTTGATTGGAAATGTTCTATTATTGTTTCTGCGTGTGGGTCTCCATGCGATTCATGCCTGCCCAAACTGCCCAAGACTTACAATGGGTATTTGTCATCCAGTAACAGGAAACTACCTCCATGCCTGCTGGCTCTGCTGCCCTTGGATTCATGGGAACCAGGGGATGGAAAGGTCAGCTTGCAGAGTCCTGACCTTCTGCCCCCAGAGTTCAGTTCTTCAGTTCATACACAAGCATGGAACGTACTTTCCTCTGGGAAGGATTTCAGAATAATGGGCCTCAGTTCAACATTATTGGGAAGGATGTTTTCAGTGAATTTATTTGTTTAATATTCATTTAGAAAAAGTCTATGTAATAGTTTCTCTGACTCCTATCATAGTTATAAATTTTTTTTCCCCATCTAGTGGAAAGTGGCAGGATTTTTAAATAATGTGCCCTTGGTGGAGGTGAATACAAGAAAGTTAAAATTGGTTTGAAAACAGAAGTCAAAGAAGTCTTTTCTTATTATTGTCTCATTGTTTGGTGCAAATATTTGTGTAAGTGTGCAACACTTAAAACCCTGGAGAGTCTGAATTTCCTGTCTGTCTCCCCTCTTCCTTCTTCCTCCCCTTCCTCTTCTTTTGGCCCATATGTACACTGGTTTTATGCATATTTACTGAATACTCACTGCATACCACGAAGCAGAGATACAGCAGTGAAGAGGCTAAGAAAAATGTTGCTTATATTCTAGTGGGAAAAGAGACAATCCACAAGACACATCAATAAAATCTGCATCCTGGGAGATGGTGACAGTTGGTTGAATAGTAAATGAAGAAAAGGATGAAAGGCAGGGGTGGGGGTGGGGGTGGGGCTTACATCTTTTCTGAGTGATCAGAAGTGCCTATATTTTACTGTTTAGATGGTAATAAACCAATGTAAAGTGACTTGTGTGCTGCAAGCAGAAACATGGGTCCCTAACCCTTTAACCACACAGAGACTGCATACACTGAGATCCTGAGTCTTGAGTTTCTTGCTTCTTCAAGTATTACCAGTGCGTCAGGACAGAGAAGGGAGATGTACTCCAATGACCTTCAAACGATCAGTGAAGGATACAAACTCCTGTTTTCTTTATTAGCCTCCCCTGGTTCTTCCTCTGTCGGTCAGCCAACTGTTTTAACTCCACCATTAACGGCCATCCAGAATCGGCCATGGTTTCACTTCCCTGTTCCCCAGCCCCAAGAGCATGCCATCTCCTCTGGATCATTGCAATGAACACCCACGGTGGCTGCTCGAGTGCTGAGCCCCACATATTAGCTGGGGCAAAGCTTTAAGATGTCATATTCCTGTGTTCAAACGTCCTTTTTCAAAAATTTTTCTTCTGTGTTCATTTTACATACCAACCACAGATCCCCCTCTCGTCCCTGGTGTTCAAACTTTCAACGCCTCATAATGCATGCAGAATAACTACCTGGCTTCTCTGTAGGGTCACTTTGGAGGCCACTCAGACTCCCCCCTTCACCCCAGTTCACATTAGCTTCTTTAGTCCTTGAATGTCGAAGGTTTTCCTGTCTTTTATCCCTCGGCTTTATTTTCCCTCCGTCTGGAATGCTTTTCTGACACTCACATCTCATCCCTTCAGCATAGCTCTCTTCTGCGGAAACCTGTGCCCCTGCTCAGGCTCAGTCTTTCCTCTCCTCACCCCTGCTCTTCTCCCCCCACAGCCTGCCCTGCTTTCTTTTTGTTTCCATAGGGCTTGTTGTTTTCATACAGTCAACAACCTTCACTAAGTCGTCCACTATTGTGTTAATGTATGCATCTGTTTGGTAGGACTCTGGCTCCCTGAGAGCAGTCGCCGCCTGGTCTGTTTGTGCACTGAGGTGTCTACGTGCTTGCCTCAGAGAGGGGCTTAGTAAATAACTTTTATAGGAATAATGAATATGTTCTCTTGTGTGAGCTCATATGCATAACATACAGTTACACATAGACGGACAAACAGAATCTCTCTCTCTCTCTCTCTCTCTCTCTCTCTCTCTCTCTCTCTCTCTCACACACACACACACACACACACACACACACACACACACACACACACAGACTTATCTCCTCATTTCTCTCAGAAGCCCTCTCCCTTACACTCCTTGGTTATAGCCCACTGTTATGGGATAAATGTTTGTTTCTTTCCCAGATTCATATTTGAAGCTGTAAGCCACATTGTAGCTGTTTTTGCAGATGAGGGTTTTAATGGACTATTTAAGTTAAATAAAGTCATAAGAAGCAACACTGTAAGAAACATAAGAAACACATAAGAAAAAACACAATAAGATTAGTGTCCCTGTTAGAAGAGATGCCAGAGAGTACTCTCTCTCTCCCTCCTTTTCCATCCTTTCTCTCTCTTTCTCCCTCCCCTCTCTTTCCTCCTCTCCCTTTCTTTTCCCTCTCCCTTTCTCTTTCCTCTTGAAGGTACCAAGGAAAGGCCATGTGAGCACAAGAAGGCAGTCTTCTGCTAGCCAGAAAGAGGGGCTTCACCAGGAACCAAACCAGTTGACACAATTGGTCTGGGGCTGGCAGCCTCCAGAACTGTGAAAGGGTACTTTTCTGGTGTTGAAGCCATTCAGCCTATGGTATTTTGTTATAGCAGCTAGAACAGACTAATACACCTACCCTGCTTTAGACTAACCTAAAAACTCTCCCTTCCCCCAAATCATTGTCAACTGTCATCCCACAGACAAATTCTCTTACTCTTTACACAGCCAGGGTGGAGGTTGGAGTTGGGGAGGGGAGGGGAGGGGGTAACTGCCAACTTGCTATCTTCCTGCTTCATCCCCTTGACTGCTGGGGGGTACACGTATGTACCATAACACAAAACTCCATTTCTTGACTTTCCACAGCATTTTTGCCTGTACAACACTTAAGGAGTTTGGCTTTAGCTTGTATTACTTGCCTTCTGATGTATGCTTGCACCTAGTCACTCACATAAAATATAAGCTACTGCATGGGGGAAGAGACCGAGGCAAACATGAGCCCATGGTGCTGGGTTCACTTGATGAGAGCAACAATTGTCTTATTCATGGTGAATACTATAAGATCATTTTGCAGTGTGAAGCTACATAAATAGTACTGAAAGACAATGAGCCTAGACAGGTTCTCCTGAACATTAGTCCAGGACTTCACTTTGGAGCAATAACCAGGCCTTGAACATGAAGATAATCAAAAAGTAATGCTGAGTTCCTTTGTAAGGAAAGCCTTTGTAAAAATGTGTCTGTGACCAAAGGTCCTTCCTAAGGGTACCAAACGTATCTCCTGACACCAATAATGAATACAAGTCAGCATGTTGCAAATGAGATCCCGGCTCATGTCTCATCTCTCAGCTGTCTTTTGTTTCTCCACCTCCTTCGTGTTGTGCAAGCAGGGGAGGCATTGATAATGGGGCTGATGAGGAGGTACAGGATGAGGAGGGAAGGGCTATGAAAAATGAACACAAAAATTATATAATTGAATGAAAAAAAAATCCCAAAGATAACTTTTATTTACTGCTAATGATTAAGAAAGAAAAATCATTCTAGGGGGAGAAAGTAGATGCATTGTTCTGCTGAACTTCTGGAATGAAATTTGGGGAGGACTCCAGGCTTTGAAGAGGGCTTCTGTACACTGCTCATTTTCACTTTGAAAAGCACATTTTTTTTCTTATCTTGGATAGTAACATGCCCATCATTACTTTTTTATCTGTAGAACTACCAAACAGAACAATTCAGGCATGCACTGAAGGAATTTTATTTAGGTAACTGAGCAAGGAGAAGTAAAGAGAAGATTCAAGAGAGCTTCACTATATATTAAAAAGAGAATTGGCTTGATATCGAGCCAGCGATACATATGAGAAGGGAGGTGGGCAGCTGAGATCACAGCCCAGTGACTGTAGCTGAGGCTGCAATACAGACTGCATGGAGACTTTGATCTGCCTTCTGGCTCTTGATCCCTCTGCACGTGACTCCCTTAACTTTTTGGTCTTAATCTCATCTGAGAAATAAATGCAACCTTGCTATCATCAGACTGGTGTGAGGATGAGGTGAAAAAAAGAAGCTTGAAAAAATCCACTTCTGCTGCTGTGGTGAGACGGTGGAGATGGGAGCGGGAGATGGAGGGACAGGGTCAGGGACTGACTGGCTGGCTGTTGTCTGGAATGCATTAGAGGTGGGATGTCGCAGGGAGGTCCCAAGAGAAAAATGGAGGGGGAAAGGATGTGCCCACCCCCAGTCTGATGTCTCAGCATGGACCTTTCTTGTTTCTCTCTTGCTTCAGGTATATCAACTGGACATGCAAGGGGAAGGGCAGACACAGAGAGGCTTTTATCTATCTATCTATCTATCTATCTATCTATCTATCTATCTATCTATGATGTATTATATATTATATATCAGCAGCTACCCAGATGGGCTTCAGTACCTGGTCCCTCACTGAGATAAACAATTGATCACATTAAAGCTTTGCCTTTCCCTCTGTAACTCATTAGTACACCTCTGAATCATGGGATCCTATCTTATTCCTGGATTTGTATATTGATTTGTACAGACTCCCTCTTGGGTGCTTGTTATCTCATGAGTGTTTGGCTGACATTCCCTAATCAACCTCACAGAGCCTGCTGCATTCAAGTAGGATGGCTTCATGTTCCTGTATGGTCCAAGAGGTAATTTTAAGCACTTTGCACTTAAACACTTTTAAAACCTCATGGAAAAAGAACTGCAGGTTGGCCCTGACATAACTAAGTCTTCCAGTTTTCTACAGAAACTAAAATTTATGAGAGAGAGAGAGAGAGAGAGAGAGAGAGAGAGAGAGAGAGAGAGAGAGAGAGAGAGAGAGAGAGTTAACTTGTAATTTAGTGTGACCAGCACTATTCACTACAAAAGGAAGTGGAATTCATGGCAGGGCCTGAAGATCCTTGCCAGCCCTGAGGAATCTCTACCTAGGGCTCTAGAGTCAGGGTAAAGGTTTCACTTACTCTGTTGTCATTTTGGTTGTGAGTCTAGCTGGCCTTTGACAGTCCAGCCACCTCTCCAGCCCCCCAGCTTGCTCTTATAGAGAGCCCTTCCAGCCCGAGACATGGTCCAGCTGTATTGTTTTCAAGGAGAGTTAAACCCACTGGGGTGCTGAGTAGAATATTCTAAGAATCTTTTAAATCAACAGCTCTGCTCTCTTGACTAGGAGGAATGTGCCCTCCCTGGGGATGCCTGGAGAAGATGGAATGTGAGCCAGCAGTGGATCCTTGCCTGCCCTCCTCCTCCTCTGCTGCTGCCCTCTGCAACAGGAGAGAGGGACCTTAGTACTCTGTGCATCTGCAGGAGGAACGAAGCTGAGAAGGGAAGGAAACCAAGCCTTTCACCTATTTTCTCCCGATGATACCTTCCACTCCGTACGGCCCTTCGTTCTGCCCTCCGGGTGCTCAAAGTGTGTTTTAGGAAGGAGGCTCCGTACCAGCCTGCAGGCTGACAGCCCATTTGTAAATGATTTGTCTCAAGAGTCTTGCTATTTTAATCAGAAGTGGTTGCAACCGTTTCATTTCAGATTCCCAGAATCCCTTAAGAAGAACCCAATGTAGTAGATGCCGTTTCTCATATCAGAAAGGTACCGCCTTTAGATGGGCCCTGGCCTGCTGGGTTTGCTACCATCTTCATGCCTTCCTCATGTCTTAAATGGATCAGCTTCACTCAGGGACTTTCATTTTCATTGTATTCCCACAGATAATTGTGGCTTTTTTTTTCTGCCTTGTAAGGTAGGGATGGGGTTAAGCATACGGAATTTGTTATATTTGAATTTCACTCTGTGATGGGGACGCATTACACAGATCTGGGCATCTTCTTTTTCTTATCTTTCCTCATAATTCCTACCTACATATTGTGAAGATTCTCAGAGCGACTTTCTGCACAGCACATAGAAGGGAGCCTGGCTGCTAGAAATCTCTCAAGGAAGGCCGTCTATCTTCAATACACAAACAAGGTACCTCTTTCATGGCTGTGGTGGTTTGAATGAAAATGGCCCCCACGGGCTCATATATTTGAGTGCTTGGTCCCTAGTTGGTGGAACTTTTGGGAAAAGGATGAGGAGGTGTGGCCTTGTTGGAGGAGGTGTGTCACTAGGGTTGGGCTTGGAGGTTTCAAAAGCCCATGCCAGTCCCATGCTGGGCCCCAGTCTCTTCCTCTCCCTCTCTCTTTCACATGCTTATGAATCAGACATGGGCTCTCAGCTACTGCTCCAGCTCCATACCTGTCTGCTACTGGACCCCCTGCCATCATGGTCATGGACTAACTCTCTTAAACCGTAAGCAAGCACCAAATTCAACTGTGCAAGTTGCCTTGGCCATGATATCTCTGCATAGCAATGGGAAAGTAACTAGCTCGGTGAACCCATTGGAGAATAATGCTACATTTGCACTGTACATCAGCCACATGCACCCAAAGGAAGGCACAGCCATAAGAAGCTACACACAATTGCTTTCATTTGTAATTGGCATGCTATGTATAAACTAGCTCTTTTTGCAGAGAAGGACAAGTCTTCACTGACTTGCTAATTTCTGTGGTGTAAATACTTCCACAAAGACCAATTTCAAGCCTCCAGTGGTTTAATAGCCATCTCTTATGAAGTAGAAGAAATTGTTTATAGCACATGCTGTTTGCACATAGTTGACCAAACAAGGAGCCTTTCTACAGCTCCTCCTGTTCATAGTCCTGAGCAGGCACCATTGTACTCCTATCCAGCTCACGAAGAGAAACGATGTCCCAGGAAGTACCATGGCTTTCCCAAGATCACAGAGAATGTGAACATGGTGCCACAGAACAGGCTTCTGGCTCGAGTCAGCATTCTTTCTAAACATAGCCTTGTAAATCACCTCTCAAACTCTTCCAGTCACTGAAGAATTTAAAATGTTACTATCTGCACACCTTTTGAAGAAAGCTAAAGGAGAATGTGCTCCATCAGTGCATGAGAATTACTAAGGAAAAGGATGGATTCAATGCAAGGAATAAGGATCCAACCTAGGAGAATAGTGAAGGCAGTCCCAAGGCAGCTTACTGTCCTACCAACAGGTCATTGAAGGGGGTTAGCTCAGCAACAGGTAATATAGATTGGAGTACAGCAGAGGCCCTTGGAGGGAATTTTTCAAGAAGAAACACTAAATAAAGGGATTATATTTATGCATAGGAACATTTTTAAACTGTGGAAGAACTTAATGTGTATAATAGATAGACAAGGACACAAGCAGATGAAAAGTAGAGAGAATTATTCACTCCAGGAAAAAGAAAAGGAGGGCAGCTAAGGAAAGGCTTTGTCATAGCTTTCTGTTGTGATAAAACACTATGACCAAAAACAATTTGTTGAGCGAAGGGTTTATTTCAGTTTATACTTCCATATCACAGTCCATCATTGAAGGAAGTCAGGGCAGGAACTCAAGGCAGGAATCTGAAGGCAGGAACTGATACAGAAGCCATGGAGGAATACTACTTACTGGCTTGCTCTCCATGGTTTGCTCAGCCTACTTTCTAATAGCTCCCAGGGCCACCAGGGGTGGTATGGTGATATTTTATTTGTATTAAAATGTTATTTGTATGTTAATAAATAAAGTTGCCTGGGGGTCAGAGCTATTAGCAAGCCATAGGAAACCAGGGCAGTGGTAGCGTACGCTTGTAATTCTAGCACTTGGTAGGCAGAGCTGGGTAAGTCTCTGTGTGTTCAGGGATACAGCCATTATTGGATACACATGCCTTTAATCTTAATACCAATCATGGAAAACCTGGAGGCCTATACAGACAGGCCGTGAGGAGGCGATCATGTGGTTGGGTTTACAACCAATGAGAAGGCAGGACAGGAACTCTATATAAAGACTTTAACACAGGGGTAGCTCTGGTTCGGAGAGGTAGGACCACCGCAGGAGGAAGGGTAAGGTTTTAGCTCTTAGCTCTGACCTCTTGGCTTTCTTCTTTGCATTGGTTCTGTGTTTATTATTTAATAAGAAGGTTGGATACATCTACATTTGGCACCCAACGTGACAAGAATTCATTAAAAACCGCTTGGCTTGGCTTGGCGGCAGGTCCGGTTTCCAGCCTGGGCGGCCCGGCTGCCTAGCTTGGGCCCAGGCCTGACTGACCCGCAGCTGGAGCTACTTGCAACTGCTACAAACAACTCAGACCTGCCCTGCTGAACAGGGCCCCTGCCTGTAAAGCCAAGGCTTGACTCGGCTCAAGCAGCTACACTTTCTCTCTCTCTCTCTCTCTCTCTCTCTCTCTCTCTCTCTCTCTCTCTCTCTCTCGCTCTCTCTCTGCTGGATTCACACCTCGAACACCAGGTGGCTGTGAAATTCCCTGGGATTCTACTGTTCTACCCAGACTTGGTAAGTCAATTAACATATCTATTTAAAAGAGAATTTTTTTCTACATTAAAAAAAATGGGCTTTATGTGTACATTGGAAGAAAATTGGGCTTTGTTTGAAATTTTAGGCACTCTGACAATGGAACAACTATATGAAAAGATTAATATTGATCGAATTATTCAGTTTATTACTTTTCTTATCCTCATTTTATTATTTAAAAAGATCGTCAACTTAAGTGCCAGGATAACAGTCTTAGAAAAACTTGTTAAACCGGTAAAAATGAATTATAGAGAAATTCAAATTCAGACAGAAGAAATAAATAGTGAAGTTGTTTCAAAATTGGATCGTAAGGTTACAGAAAGAAAGCCAGTTTTCACACAATCACCCTTAATTTATCCAGTAGCCATACAGCAGCTACCTGATGAAGAAAATGAACAAAATACTTGGGTTCCAGTTGAAATGTTAGACTTACGAAGATTTAAGGAGGCAATAGCATCTTATGGCATGCACTCCCCATATGTAAAGCAAATGTTAAACACCTGGTCAACTTGTAATAGGATTATACCAAAGGACTGGCAGGAATTGGCACAGGCTGTTCTTGAACCCGGACAAAATCTCCAGTGGAAAATGTGGTTCAGTAATGAGGCTAAACATATAGAAAGACAATGGAGGGATAGCGGAATACAAGTCTGCCAGGATCAGCTTATTGGCGAAGGCCAATATGCTTCAGTACAAACACAATGTTCATATGATGTTCAAACCCTACTTCTATGTAAAACGGCAGCTTTGAATGCATGGGACAGAGTTGAAGAACCAGGAAAAAAAACTGAGTCATTTACAAAGGTTATACAGGGCCCCAAAGAATCTTTCACAGATTTCTTACAAAGATTGACTTCAGCAGTACAAAAAATGGTCCCGAATTCAGAGGCTAGTCAGATAATAATTGAATCTTTAGCCTTTGAGAATGCAAATGCAGCGTGCAAAAGAATAATTAGGCCATTAAAGGCAAGATCTGCACCTTTGGAAGATTGGATTAGAGATACAGTTAATGTAGAGGCTTATGACCATGATGATATGTGGGTAGGAAAAGCAATTTCAAAAGGTTTGAGCAATGTTAGATGTTTTGGATGTGGAAAGCAAGGACATTTGAAAAGGGATTGTAAACAGGTCATTCCTAGAAATAATGTTTATTCAAGGAACACTGGCAACAGAATGCCCCTTCCTTCTGGAGTATGCAGAAGGTGTGGTAAGGGAAAACACTGGACCAACGAATGTAGATCAACAAGGGACAGACAGGGTAACCCTCTGCCTCGAGCTTCGGGAAACTCCCAGAGGGGCCTCAGGCAGGCCCCCACAGTAAATCCAGTTCAAACCTTTCCTGCAGTTGTAGAGGAAACCCCTACTCAAAGCAACTAAATAACCAAATGTCTATTGGAATAAATCATGTTAGTCGAGATGATGAAACAGAGAAAATAGGAAATACAGGAAAAAACATAAAGAAAATTTTTTGGCAAACTTCTATTAATGAACAAAGACCAAAACTAACAATAAAAATAAATGGTGTTTTGTTGTCTGGTCTGGTAGACACAGGTGCTGACATTACCATAATTGCACCAGAATTTTGGCATCCAACTTGGCCTCTTCAGGAGGTAAACATTCAACTCTTAGGAATTGGGACATTATCTAGAGTGAAACAAAGTGTAAGATGGCTTGAATGTATAGGTCCAGAAGGACAGAAAGGAAAATTAAAACCATATATGGCTAACATAGCTATGAACCTGTGGGGTCGAGACTTGTTACAACAATGGAATACTCAGATTAATATCCCTCCAATCTCAGAAACAAATCATAAATTAGTACATGTTTCTGAGAGAAATATTAAAAGATATTATTCTAATGAGTGCTCACCAGCCATCCATGTCATACAAGAACAGGGCACAACAACTGATAATCTTCCAAAAACATTAACAGCTCTACCTTTAAAATGGTCAACAGACAAGCCTGTATGGGTTCAGCAATGGCCTTTAACAACAGAGAAACTCCAGGCTTTACAAGAGCTGGTGGAAGAACAGTTAAATGCTCATCATATTGAAGAATCAACCAGCCCTTGGAATTCTCCTGTATTTGTTATAAAAAAAAATCTGGTAAATGGAGAATGGTAACAGACCTTAGAGCAATTAACAAAGTAATTCAGCCAATGGGCTCTTTACAATCTGGAATTCCTTTACCTACTCTGTTACCAAAAGGCTGGCCTCTCATAGTTATTGATTTAAAAGACTGTTTCTTTTCAATACCCTTACAAGAAAAAGACAGAGAAAGATTTGCTTTCACAGTGCCTACTTATAATAATTCTCAACCGGTTAAAAGATTTCAATGGAGGGTTCTCCCACAGGGAATGTTGAATAGCCCAACTTTGTGCCAATATTTTGTAAAACAGCCATTAGAAGTGGTACATAAAAAATTTCCTAAATCTATAATTTATCATTATATGGATGACATTTTATTAGCTGATTCAAATGCAGATACTTTAGAAAGAATGTTTGAAAAAGTAAAGAAAATTTTGCCTTGCTGGGGATTACAAATTGCTTTAGAAAAGGTACAAAGAGGAGATTCTATTAATTATTTAGGATATAAAATAGAACTTCAAAAAATTAGACCTCAAAAAGTGCAAATTAGGAGAGATCGACTACAGACTCTTAATGACTTTCAAAGATTATTTGGAGACATTTCTCATCTAAGAACTATTGTTGGGGTAAAAAATGATGAACTGAATAATTTGTTTAAAACCTTAGAAGGTGATAAGGACTTAAATAGTCCAAGAGAATGATCACCTGAAGCTGAGAAAGAATTGGCCTTGGTAGAAAAGAAAGTACATGAAGGGCACGTAGATCGTATTGATCCAAAGCTGGATTGCATTTTGGTTATTTTACCTTCTAGGCATTCCCCAACAGGAATATTAATGCAAAGGGAAGATATTATATTGGAATGGATATTTTTACCAAATAAACCAAATAAAAAATTAAAAACTTATGTGGAAAAAATCTCTGACTTGATTTGGAAAGGAAAATTGAGACTTCGTCAATTAGCAGGAATAGACCCAGCAGAAATTGTCGTACCTTTAACTAAGGAGGACATTGAAAAATTATGGATAGAAAATGAAGCTTGGCAAAAAGCTTGTAGTAATTTTTTGGGAGAAATTAACAGCAAATATCCCAAAAGCAATAGAATTGATCTTATAAAGAGAGCTGATTGGATCTTGCCTCGAATTGTGAGGAAAAAACCCATATCTGGAGTTCGCACATTTTATACAGATGCCAACAAACAAGGAAAGGCAGGTTACAAATCAGAAAATTTAAGTAAAGTGGTTCAAAGTCCTTATAATTCAGTTCAAAAATCAGAATTGTATGCTATTCTGTTGGTATTAATGGATTTTTCAGAACCTCTCAATATAGTAACTGACTCTCAGTATGCTGAAAGAGTAGTATTACATATTGAGACTGCAGAATTTATCCACGATGCTTCAGAATTAACTTCATTATTTATTCAATTACAAGATACAATTAGAAAAAGGAGTCATCCTTTATATATAACTCACATCCGATCCCATACTGGTCTGCCAGGCCCTCTAGCACAAGGCAATGATGAGATTGATAAATTATTGATAGGAAATGTGCTGGAGGCCTCAGAATTTCATAAAAAACATCATGTAAATAGTAAAGGTTTAAAAAAGGATTTTTCCATAACCTGGCAACAAGCCAAAGAAATAGTAAAGAAATGTCCTACTTGTTCCTTCTACAATCAAACACCATTACCAGCAGGATGTAACCCAAAGGGTACTCAGAGGAATGAAATCTGGCAGATGGACGTGTTTCACTTTGCAGAATTTGGAAAACTGAAATATGTACACCACACTATCGATACTTATTCAGGATTTCAATGGGCAACTGCTTTGAGTTCTGAAAAAGCTGATTCTGTAATCACTCATTTGCTAGAAGTTATGGCCATTATGGGTATACCTGCACAAATCAAAACTGATAATGCTCCATCATATGTCTCTGTTAAAATGGAACAGTTTTTTGCTTATTATAATATAAACCATGTTACAGGTATACCACATAATCCTACAGGTCAAGCAGTTATAGAAAGATCAAACAGAACTCTAAAGGATATGCTAAATAAACAAAAAGGAGTAACAAAAACCCCCAGAAATAGACTACATAATGCTCTATTAACTTTGAATTTTCTCAATGCCAATGAAAAAGGAACAACAGCTGCAGAGAGACATTGGATAATAGAAAAAACTACAGAATTAAATCAACCTATATACTTTAAGGATGTGCTGACCTCAGAATGGAAACCAGGGTATGTGTTACGTTGGGGACGAGGTTTTGCTTTTATTTCTACAGGAGAAGATAAGCTGTGGGTACCATCAAAATTGATAAAGGTTCGATTTGAACAAGAGAGACCTCTTAATTAGAGGAGGTGATAGTTCATCAACTATCGTAAACATCCAATTTAAACTAACTTACACCAGTAACACATGCCTTTTCATTTAATCAGATAACTTGTCAAAAAGGAACATCCCAAAAAACCTTGGGGAAAGGTTTTTGTTTTTGTCTTTTAGGAGAATGAAGGTTAAGGAATTTGAAGAACACTGGACAAATGAGACAACTGAAGAAAAGAGACAAATCATCTATCCTAAGAAACAGAGTGAAATGGTGTATGGGTATGTTATCTAAAAAAATTTTATGTCTTCCTAAATGTTTGTTTCTGCTTTTCTTTAAAGATTTAACACTATTTAACTTCTAATAGTCCCAGTTCAATTAAAATTTAAAGCTGACTTTGGAGTTGGAGAATGGCTCTCTCCTTCTTTAAACTCAAGCATGTTGTTAAAAGGAAAATGCAAACTCCCTGTATCATGCCAGAAGAAAAGAGCCATCTTCTGCTATGGGACAGGAGAAAAGCCAAATTAATTAAGGGACTATTCTATTACGAATTTCAACTCTTTGATTCTATTCTGATTCTTTAAACTTTTCTTAAAGTATGAATTTTATATCAAAATTTACAAGATCAATATATATAGATATATATACATTTTAAACTTTGTTAAGATATAAATGGTCATATAGAGTACTAACTAATTCTAAAAAGTCGCATATATAGTCTTTGTGTTCGAGTCTCTTATCAGTTTTTTGCAGGAAATCACGGTTAGGCCTAGCATCAACTGAAGTCTCCAGGAAGAAGATGGGGCCCCACAACAACAACAATTCCACGTGGACAATAATAACATCACTAAGCTGACAAACATCATCTACAGATCAGCTTTGAACTACAAAGTGCTCAGAGCAATTTTGAGAAGAGCTAGCTGAGATGATCCAGTCTCAAAGACTACTTGAATAAGGATTTGAGATAAAACCTGAATTTTGGCATTATACACAGACTGGATAACGAAGGATATATTTACCTTTCCTAGAATTTGACAATTAACCTAAAATTTTTCTTTCAGGATAAAGATACCTTCACCCATACCCAGCAGGAAGCAATTTCAAGAATACGACGCCCACATTCCCAAAGAGGTGGTGTGGGGCGGTTGGTTTTTTTGGTCTTTTAATGGGTTTTGGGTCTGGGATAATTTTCATTGATTAGGGGGGTTGGTTACAAGTTGTTGTCAAGGGTTAGGAAAAAGGCTAAGCAAAGGAGATTAGATTTAAGGTTCTTATAAAAAAAAAAAAGAAAGAAAGAAAAGAAAAATGTAAATACTTTACATTGGATTGGATTGTTTTATATTGTATACAAATTATATATATTGAAATTGATATTGTTAGAAAATGTTATATATATTTTTCTAATTGTACCGTTCATCTAACAATGTAATGCAATTTTCTGATCCTTGAATGATATTACCAGCTATTAGGATATAAAGAAATGAAGGTTAGTAGTTAGATATTATAATAGAACTTGTAGTTATATTAGGTATGTTTTCAAGATTGAGTAGATATATTTTGGATAGACAGGTTATCTTCAAACCCTTCAGAGATCTACAGAATATGGCATTTAAAATGTTTTAATAACTTAGAAAATTTTTCTTTTTTGTTATGACTGTGAGACATGTCGGCTCCTGGCAGTACCAATCTACTTCAGAGAAAATATGGGCATTGAAGAAACTGCATATGGAGTTAACTTTCATTGTGGCAAAAGTTAGCCACTGGACAACAAAGTATCCTCAAATCAACAGGACAAAATGGACAGACAGGACATAAAACAAAGGATTACTGATTCTTGCCAAAACAAGTGTGGTTATGGCTTTATCAAAGGGCATCTTCAGAGGCCAGGACAATATGGCACCATCCCTGAAGTGGCCTTCGCAATTCGAAAAGGGTACAGTGCCCTTTTCTTCGAAGGCAGCTGAACAGGCAGTGGGCCGATGGCCTCTGATGTGCAATGGAACAGCAGCTGAAACAGTTATTCTTGAAGAGTAACTAAGCTCACGCCTCTCAATAGTAGACTGGCATTTGATAGAGGGATATGGAGAAGAATGGGATGCTGAGATGAAGCCATATATACACAGCCAGGAAGAATGGACAGCTGAATTAAAAAACCATCAACCATTTCCAGAATTTAGAATCCTGAATCATGACATGACACTGGTGGAATTCAGGTTTTTCTGGTACATGGACTGCTCTCACTCAATGTGAGGTTGAACTGTTGACCTTGTGTACATCCTACTTCACAAATGAGTCTGTCAGATGTGCTAAGCCTATAGGCTGAAGATGATGCCCCAGCACCTCGGAGAAACCTCAGGTGACTGTCCAGACAGCTGTCTGTTTCTGTCAACTCACAATTTTTTTGGAAGTTGCTTATGTGCACTTCCTGTTTTTATTTTTGTTAGCTAATATTGTTTCCTTCTTGGGTCTCTGAGGGAGTTGAAGATTAGTTAGTTATAGTTGAAGGTTAGTTAGTTATAATTGAAGATTAATTAGGATACATTTTGGACTTACCAAAATAGGATAGATAATGGAATTATTTTCTCTGAATTTGTCAAATACAAATGGACTGGACATTGTTTGGGTATTTATTACTTGTATATATTGTATATAGTTATTGTGCTTTTGTATGTAGTTTTTCTTATGTTAGTTATAGGCTTTTTCTTTTTTTCCTTTTTATTAAAATAGAAAAGGGGAAATATGGTGATATTTTATTTGTATTAAAATGTTATTTGTATGTTAATAAATAAAGTTGCCCGGGGGTCAGAGCTATTAGCAAGCCATAGGAAAGCAGGGCAGTGGTAGCGTACGCTTGTAATTCCAGCACTTGGTAGGCAGAGCTGGGTAAGTCTCTGTGTGTTCAGGGATACAGCCATTATTGAATACACATGCCTTTAATCTTAATACCAATCATGGAAAACCTGGAGGCCTATACAGACAGGCCGTGAGGAGGCGATCATGTGGTTGGGTTTACAACCAATGAGAAGGCAGGACAGGAACTCTATATAAAGACTTTAACACAGGGGTAGCTCTGGTTCGGAGAGGTAGGACCACCGCAGGAGGAAGGGTAAGGTTTTAGCTCTTAGCTCTGACCTCTTGGCTTTCTTCTTTGCATTGGTTCTGTGTTTATTATTTAATAAGAAGGTTGGATACATCTACAGGGTGGACTCACCCAGTGAGCTAGACTCTCCCACATCACTTGTAAATCAGGACAATGCTCCATAGGCTTTCCCACAGGCCAATCTGGTGGGGGCATTTTCTCAATTGAGGTTCCTTCTTTCTGAATGTCTCTACTGACATAACAGTAGCCAGCACAGGCTATATACCATGACTTATAAATCTCAGATTTGAAAAGAACTTACATGATCAGAATAATAGAAACACTAATTTTTTATTAGCTAACATTATAAAGGCATATCAAGTAGTGGAGATGAGGTTTCCATGTGTGAGTGAAGATATAATCATCCTACATTATGTACCTAGTCATATAATTTCAAGATGCTTACCAAGACGAAAAAGACTCCAGTTAACAATGCCATAAACATAATATTTACCTTTATAGACCCCCCCCAGAAACTCACAGATCAACTGAAAAAAGATACAATTTTAATGGACTTTATCTGATAGCTACATGCAGGATTTTGAACCAATGATCTTAAATGCATACAAAATATTTTTAATTTAAGCCCATATAGGGAATCTGAAGCTAGCCTAATAATTTGATATCATCTTTGCACTGTGGTGGAGTATTAGAGGGTTCTTGGTGATCCTCCATGGCCTTCCATTGGAGGAAGGACAGGCACCATAGTTTGCTTCTTAATTTATGGAATATGGCCAAAGTGAGTGACTGTGACTCCCATAAGCATATACAACCTATGTGTCCTGTCTGACTAGCAGATCCTCTGGAGACTCTTGCTCATGAAGTGAGTGTCCATATTGTCATTTATCAATGGACTTTGAGCAGTCTCTAAGGACCGCAGGGCATCTCTAGAAGCAGATGCTGGTCTTTAACAGCCAGCAAGAATCCAGGCCCTGAGTCCTAGCACTGAAAGCAAGCAAATTCTGTTGACAATCTAAGTAACATTAGTAACATTAGAACTCAGTTCCTGCCAGGACAGTTCAGCCATCAAATGAGAATACATCTTGGGTGACACCTGGGGTGCAGTCTTATGAGACCTTTAATGTGATCACTTGTCTAGAAAGTCTGAGCTAGTCCATGAATACACTGTTAGATTTATTAATCTGATGTAGACAGAGAGCAACTTATAAAAATCAGCATGCACCATCATTAATCAGTTAATTATCACCTCTGATGCTCTTTATTAATTACTTTTTATCATAGTAACAAAAACAAAGGACAGGACAAAACTGACTTAAAGGAAGCAAGATTTACTTTGGCTCATGGCTTTAGCATTTTTAGTCCATTGTAGTGGTGTGGTAGAGATTATGGTGGTTGAGGCTTATCATATCTTGGCAATTTTAAATATACAGTTGAGTAGTGTTGTTTATTTACATTGTGAAAAAGATATCTGTAACTTCATCTTGCACATCCAAAATTCTGTCCCCATCAAGTAATTTCCCTTTCTCTTTTCCTCCAGTTCCCAGAAACCACCACCTTACTTGCTGTTTCTATGAGCTTGATGGCTTCAGGCTTCTTACAGCACTGGAATCCTATAGTATTTGCATGTGTATCTGGTTTATTTGATTTTGCATGATGTCCCACAGCTCATTGATGGAAGATGTGGCAGGATTTTTTTCCTTTTAAAGATTACCTTATACATCGTTTTGTTTACTAATTCATGTGTCAGTGGACATGTATGTTTCTTTTATCCCTTGCATATTTCAAACAGCGCTACTATGAACATGGGTATGCAAATATCTCTTGGAGACTGCTTCAGTTTCAAATATTTCCTTATTAGACAGGTTGCTTTTTCACTCTATTAAATGTATCTTACAATGCACAAAAGCTTTTAAGCATTAGGCATCATGAATTTTATTTGGGACATGGATAATATGAGGTGTGCAGAGGTTAGGATTTTTCTGAGTGATACTACTGGTATAGCAGACAGAAGAGTGTTTTAGAAACACATCAGGAATCTGAAACCTTCCCCAAAGGGCAATTTCATTTCGTATCAGGTTTCAAATTATCCAAGATGTTTTGAGGATATTGAAAGCAAAAAAAAAAAGCAATTTTGAAAATATGCCCACAGTTCAGACAAAAAAAAAAAATGCTTGACCTAGGACCATGTGTAGTATACTTCTATACCCACAGAACATGATAGAAGTATCCTATTGCTGAACATGGCACATGCTTGGGTCACAAGACATGGAAAAATCAAGCTAATACTGACCTGAAAGCTTCCTCCCTTCCAGCTAGCGTCCATAGTGACAGAATGTGTTATGCAGGCTTCTGAGAAGAAAATCAACAGTCTTACCCAGATGTGAGCCCTGTGAGCTATAATAATTATCCTGGAAAAGACATGGACATTGGAACAATACTGGCATGACTCTTATGGGAGTTACCAACTACTTTCTGATTGGCTTTAAAGACCTCACAGGACAGATCTCATTCCTGATAAAATTAACTTGACCAAGAACCCATAGCTCCCAAGGGAGAACAGTCTACTACTATTTTGATGATGAATATAGTATTAAACTGCCTTCTAAATATGTATCTTTATACTCACAGCTAAGTGCAGCTCTCAACCCTCATCAAAGAAGCTTCTTTTTGCAGTAGACAGAGGTTAATATAGAGACTCACAACTAACTGTTCAAAGAGCAGAGAATAGAGGAGTGTTCAGCTCTAAAGGGTACATCTATACCAGACCCTCCTTCTCCAGACCTAATGGAACACTTCAGAAGGAGGAGTGGAAAGAGTATAAGAGTCAGATGTGTGGGAGGACTACCATGAAACGGTGTCTCTAGATATGACAAGGTCTTTGTACTCATGAACTCATCACAGCTGTGGTTGCCTGCAAAAGGTCAAGGTAATATGAATTCCAGCATGGTTAGAGGAGCAGCTCATGAAGCCCCACCCCTAGCTGAGAAGCTATTGGCAATTAATGACTGTTGGTGGAGGGGGAATCCATTTTTCAAAGGATTGGGCCCCTGGTAGGTTGTCTGTGCTCCTGTGGATGATCCTACAGATATTATATATGGGCAGCATTGATTGGACACAATAGGTTAAAAGAATGAGGACATGCCAGGTGGTAGTGGCGCACACCTTTAATCTCAGCACTCGGGAGGCAGAGCCGGGCGGATCTCTGTGACTTTGAGGCTAGCCTGGGCTACAGAGCAAGATCCAGGACAGGCACCAAAACTATACGGAGAAACCCTGTCTCAAAAACAAACAAACAAACAAACAAACAAACAAACAAAAAGAATGAGCACATAGAATTGGGAGGGGGATGTCATGATAGGAGGTCTAGGAGAAGTTGGAGGGGAATGTGGGAGGTGAGAACAAAATTCTCAAGGAATAAATAAAGATATATTAAAGAAGAAATGCTTGAATACCAATATCTGAAAGTAGAAGACAATAGTGGTAGAATCATTTTCTTTTAAAATTTAAGAGTTTGACGCTGGTTGTAGGGCAATTTATTGACAGAAACGACAGAATCATCCACCACAAGGTATGATCTTTACTGGTGAAAACTGCCCTTTTTGTTTGTTGTTTTTAAAATAACGTTTTATTAATTCTTTGAGAATTTCATACGACGTATTGTGAACTTATTCACTCTCCTCCTGTAACTCTCCCCACTTCTCTACTCACTCAGCTTCATGATCCACCTCCCCATTCTCTCAAGCTCATTGAGTCCAGTTTGTATTGGCTGACTACTCCTGGGCATGGGACCTAGCTTAAACTATAGTCAATATACCAGGTGTCACATCATTAAAAAAAAAACCTGACTTTCCCTCTCCCTGTAGTAATCAAATGCCAAAAGCTCCTCAGTTAGGGGGTGGGACTTCATGTCCACATCTCCTCCTCCAACCTGAGATTTGTAGCTGAAGTTTTCTTGCGTCCTACGTGGTCCACAGCTGCTCAGACCCAAGTAAACACACAGAGGCTTATATTAATTAAAACTGTTTGGCCATTAGCTCAGGCTTTCCACTGAATAGCTCTTACATTTAAACTCAGCCCATTTCTGTTAATCTATATGCTGCCACATGTTCCATGGCTTTACCTGTGTGCCATTAGATGCTGCTCCCTAGACGGTGGGCTGGCATCTCCTGGCTGGCATCTCCTGACTCACCCTTCCTCTTCCCAGAATTCTCCTTATCTGCTTGTCCCACCTATACTTCCTGCCTGGCTATTGGCCAATCAATATTTTATTTATTAACCAGTCAGAGCAACACATTTTCAGCATCCAGGGCACCATCACTCATCAGAGATTCTCTGGCTTGAACTTGTGTGGATCTTTTGCATACTGTCAAAATTATTGTTGTTGACTTGTTAACTTGGAATTTTGAAGTGTAAAAAGAGAAATATACATTAAAAAATGCACTGTAATTTTTGTTAGCCATTAAGTCAACCTCTTTTAAAGGGCATACAAACATAAACATGGCATCGAATGTAAAGCTATCACATATCTGCACTAATTTGTGCAATCTTACAGGGAACAGAAAATACAATTTCTGTTTTGCCCATGAGAAAAATATAAGATCAATTATGAGCCACACAACAAAGCAGTTCATAAACACTGAAGCAAAATAGTACAAATTCCTGCAATTCCTTAACTATTTCAATGCTAATCAGAGAATATAATCCAATTAATAAATTTGATCAATGAAATGATAAATATAGAAAAGTAATATTGGTTTTGAGACTTCCTTAGCAATAACATAGAAATTTAGGATTAAATTTTCTATCATAAAAAATCTAGATTTTGAACTTTAAAGACAGATCAATGATGGATTTAGTTCTGATGTAACCACCCATCATTGAGGCATCCATTTATTCATTCCCTTGTTTAGCCTGTCAACCAAGAAATAAATCTAGTATTTATCAGGCACCAGGCCCTCTTCCAGGTCTTAAGGAAACAATGGTGAAGAAGTCAGAAAGGACTCATAGCTTTGAGCTAAGGGACAATGAAATCAGAGCAATAGTGTGGGGCAAATGCTTTGTAATGGCAGACCTGTAAAACATATAATCGCATCCTAAGGCTTTTATGAAAGCCTGTGAAGGGGATTTGCTTTGAAATCACACAGGAAGAGGGTTGAGAGTGTTATTGGTCTCTCATAGGAGAGCTGTTTCTCTAGCAGATGAAATTGGAAGCATCATTATACTTATTTTAGAAGAAAAATAAACATGTCCATCAATCCAGGTTGGTCTTTAATTTAAAGGAAGGGCATTGGGATGGCTGTCCACTGTTGCCATGCTGGCCCACACCTGTGACACTGAGCCAACGTCAAAGAATTTAACATGCTAAAATTAAAGTATCCTGCCCAGAACCAGAATGAAAATATCTCTGTGTAATACATGATGGTTATATGTGTTAATACCAGGCAATCAATATTTAAAGGAACCTGGAAAGTCTTGTTAAAACTTAACTGTCAGTTACATACCTTTTTAAAACTGTGATTTTTGATTATATTTAACTTGGAACAAGCAGGCTCTTGACTCTCTCATCTTTAAAAGAAGATGAATGTCTTAAATCTGCTTTCTTGGCCAACCGGAGTGACAAAATACCACTACTGGCTGTCAAAACCCCAAGTGATACCAATTTCAAAATACCGAGAAATAGAGATTGAGTAACAATGAAGGATCATAATGAGCTTATCCCCCAAACTAATTCTGCATAAAGTTTAAGACGTTTTTAAATGAAAAAAATTAGGCAATGAAACAGAGATATGAGAACCATGCAAAGATAAGGGCTGTTACCCGATTTTCTTTAAACATGACCACCATGGTTTTCTGATACATGTGTTGGAAATAAATCCATATTGCATGAGAAAGTCAGAAACGTCAGGATTTATGTCCCTCGTGGCACCAACATCCTAAAGCAGCCATATTAATCTAAATCTACAAGATGCCAATAGCTGGGTTTGGAGACATCATCACACTGCAAAGGTGGACTCTGTTGTAACCACTTATTAAAAACAAGCCAAGCCAAACTTGTGGTTTAAAAATTGAGAACAGATGACGCTTAATAAGCATGAAATGCTTTTGGTGTTACAAATGAGAAGCAGGTGTGGTGATAGGCGGCTTTGAGCTGAGCAGGGCCACCTACAAGCAGGACTCATCTTCCTCCCAAGGGATGAGAGATGGTCACCAAATACAGCCCATCTACATCTCTGTGTTCCTGTCATGAACTGTCCATCTGAGAAGTTAGAAATGGACACTACAATGTCTGGGATCCAGGGGGGTGGAGGTCTGGGGATACGGCTCAGTCAAAAGAAGGCTTTTGTAGCAAGCATGAAACATAGTTTGATCCCTAAAATTGCATAAACAGAATGTGGTGGTGAATGCTTTTAATCCCCTTGGGGAGGTGGGGGGAGGAAGTTCAGAAATTCAGTGTCATCCTCAGTGACGTATCAAGTTTGAGGCCGGTTTGATGTTAACTTTAGATGCATGAGACCCAATCGAAATAAAAATAAATAAATAAACAGAAGAGAACAAACAGAAAGAGGGAAAACCATGGAGGTCATCACTTTGAAAACGGATATGTGTTCTGAAATTGAAGAACCCAATAGAAGACAGGGGAAAGGAAAAAATTACCCAAGGGTAAAGCAACCAGCAGATACAGTAAGTAGGGTGGATGCTTCCCATTTACTAATTGCCTCGTTGGGACATGTACCCAGACATGAGGCAATTCTGAATTTGACTTAATAAACCTTTTTCTATCACTAATGTGGGGCAAAGAGGCTAGGTGATTCATGATAGATCAGTTTGACATTTTGGAGGTCTTGAATGTACACACACACACACACACACACACACACACACACACACACACACACCCAGAGTCTTTCTGACCCTGTCTGTTTTCTCTCTCTCTCATACACACATGTGTGTATATTCCCCAGTTTTTAAATGATAGAAACTAACTGATATTTTGAAAAACACTGTAAGGTTAGGAAAAAAAAAAGCTATGTGCAACATCTTGCCCTGTAGCTCACCAGTTTTCCATCTCCAGTTTAACAGGAGACTTGAGCTTGCAGTATATAGGCAAAGGTGAAACTGGGGAGGGGTATCAGGATTCCAGAAGAAGGTCAGCATTTGGGGGAACTAGACTGGTGTCCTGACCATTGTGGATCCAATTGCCATTGTCTTTTTTTAAGCAAAGTCAGTTTTGAATCATACTCTTCACATATTCATCCATTTATTTGAATAAATACTTGGGAATTTCTGTGATGTGTCAGACACTGGATAAGCAGCGGGTATATACAATGGCTGTTTTACTTAGTGGTTCAGGCTGCCACAAAGTGTCGTAGATTGTGTGTCTTAAGAAAGAGAAATCCACATCGTAGCATCTTAGCTTGGTCATGTTCTAGTGAATGGACTTGTTTTCTGGCTTGCAAATAGCTGTCTCTTCCATTTGCTCCCAAGACCACTTCTTTGTGCATACCTGGTGAGGAGAGAGTGTGAGCCAGAGAGAGCCAAAAAGAGACAGAGATGGGGGGTTCACCAAAAAAATTTTATCAATCCCATCTGTGGGTTCCACTCTAATGACCTCATACAACCCAATTACCACCCAAAGGTCCTAATTCCGGATAGCAGCATATGGGGATTAATATTTCAACACGTGCACTTCAGGAGGTTATACACATTCAGTCTACCACAGTCAGACACTGTTTTGGTCCATGTTCTCTTACTATTAACAATACCACAGACCGGTTAAGTTGTAAAGAAAAAAATTCTAGTCCAGGATGGAGAGGCCACATCTGGTATTGTCCTTGATGGTAGAATTCTAAGGCGTGGGGGAGCATCACGTGATGAGAATCAGGAGCAGCTGTGGAGGAAGAAGAAGAAGAGAGTGAGCCATGGAAGGTCAGTCAGCCTTGTCAAAACCCATTCTCTTAAGAAACAATCCAGATCCACGAGAGAACATCAGTCCCTTGTGGAGTAGAACCCCTAGGACCCGATCACTGTCCACCAGTCCCCACTTATTAAGGGTCCCGTTACCTTTCAGTTCCTTTGTATTGGGGACAAGGTTTCCATAAAAGGAACTCCAAAAGTGAGAAGGGGTTGGGGGGCAGAGAACATACTCAGATACTACCCACACCATAGCAGGGGTTTCCTGCTATGACTTTAAAAGTCCACAAATTTGATCACAACAGGTTGAGCAGGACAGTCCAGATGGTGGGGCAGCATGAGGAAATGCATAAAAATTCATGGGGAATATTTATAAATGATATTGGGGAAGTTCCATTTAGCTTAACAGTGGACAATGAGTAGTCAGATTGTGAAGTGATCTCAACTTTAAACTCGTTTGGACCTTTGCTCAGTGTGGCCCTTGGTTTTTGTCATGTAGGATAATGGAATGTAAGCTGTGTGGGGTGTTTATCTGAGTGTAATACACGGAATGGGGCAGAAGAGAGGGGAAAGAGCCCTAAAAGGCATTCTAGATCCGAGAACTACACTTGGTGACAATAACCGAAGGTAAACCAGCGCGGTGGCAGAGGGAGGGGGACAAGAAAAGAGTGCCACAGGATATTCAGGGTGCCAGATGGATATAGATGTGAAGTCCGTGGCAGGGCCAGAAAAGACCCCTTTGAAGTCTTTCACATAGTGGCAAGCTTTGTAGCCCCGGAAGGGTGTCCCCAGAGAGAACGGAGAAAGAGGAGCAGAGAGCTGAGGATTTGGCCATATTCACTGGCAGGGTGTTTGTTCAGGATGCTAAAGAACATGGGGGCGGGTAGGGACAATGCGGCTGGAGTGGAGGCACAGGGTCTTCTCTGCTATTCACAGAATCAGGAAGAAAAGTAGGCAGGACATCAAGGAGGTTGGGGGTTGAGAAGTGGCCACTGCATTTGGCTAATAGGAACCAACGAGTGACCTCCAAGAGCCTCTATGAGCACAGGCTGAGTGGCAAGATTTTTCTTCATTGATAGGGATGTCCCCCATTTAGCCACTTCCCACCCTCCATGGTTGTATACACAGGAATCCACACAGTAAATTCAGGGCAGACACACAGCAGGGCCAGTGTCAATGAATGTTTTATCCTCTCACGTTTGTCAAAAGAGACCTATAATGCTGTTATAGTCAGAGTTAAAAAACTGAGTGCTGGCGTTTAAGTCTAAGCCATAAGCATGGAAAACCTTTCTATTCTGCAATTCAGAAGATCTGTACATCTGAAACAGAGACCTAACATATCCGGCTAGGGGTTCTCTAAGCAGAGCTCTTAGGTTGGACAGTCCCTCAGTGAGCTGCCTGTCTTCTGCGAGCTGGCTGGCAGCCAGACGTGTTTACCAGCTTTTTAAAAAGCCCCACAAAGGTGTGAAGACTGAGGGCATGCAGAGAGGTTGTGCAATGTGAAGACCCCACTCGTGTCTGGGCCGGCGTTTGCTGCCACACAGGCAAATCCACAACCCCGGACAGCTGCAAATGCAAACAACTGCTGGACTTTGCAGGCAAGGTTTTGTTTTCGAAAACTCTTAAAAGTGTTAATGCACCCAAGGGCTGCCAGTGGCAGCCTCAACTGAGATGAGTTTTGTGCCAGGAGAGATGGCTTGGAGGACTTTTCATTCAGCTGGTAATTATACAGCAATGGGTATTTTATGAATTATTAGAAATGCAGAGTGGAATGGGGAGAGAAGGGCAGGCACTTAGAGCAGGGAAAGCTCTGGTTGCGTGGTTTGGCCTCACGGGCACCACTGCAGTCTCTTTGGGGACAGCTTGTCGGCAGTGGCCCTGGCTGGCACCAGGTCTCTGAAGAAATGCGAGGGCAACCTGACATTTTCTTATTTGTTTATTTTAATCTCTCAGGCCTGCTGAAAACAACTGGAATCTTCTGAGTTGCTGAAAGCACATAGGCTTCTTTGATGGAACTCTTGGCCTCTGCCACCCTAAAGCCAAAGGGGTTCATTGATGAAGCTGTTGAGTGACTATGCCCTCTGTGAATTCAGGTCAGAGCAGAGGCCAATGGCTAGCTGGCAGGTAACTGTCCCTAATGCAGTCTTTACTATAGCCTCCAAAGCTTGGCATGGGAGAGTATCCCACTGAGATCCAGGCTGCAAAGTGGGAAATATTTGGAGCCTGGACACCTTCCTGTGGAATGCTGGAAAAGCAAAGGCTGAAAGGTAGAAACAATGATTCATCACAGCTTGAGGAGACCCAAATGGACAGGGATATGGGTCAAAGAGGAACCCAGCTGCCATCTCCTTTTGGAATTAGAAACAGATCACACTGGACTTGGTGGGTTGTGAGGGTTAGCTCATGCAGACCCAGGCTATGGGTAGATTCTCCTATGTGATGCCCCCTAAGGCCAAGCTGCTAGGCCAGCTAGCCTTCTCAAACCAGATCCTGCTGGTTCCTCAACACTTTTCAAAGTAGAGCTGAAGACTGTGACATACTGTGAGCACCTGTCGTGTTCTGGATGTCAGTCATGCCATGGCAGTTTGCCATATCATGTCAGATGATGTTATCCCCTGTGATTTGGAAGTAAGTTTAATTTGACTTGGAATTTTCTAAAATAACCATCAGGAGTAAAAAAGAAAATAGATTCAGAGGATAATGGGAGGAGAATATCATCATAACACATTATATACATGTATAAAAATGTCATGATGAAACCCATCATTATATTTGATTAACATATGCCAATTACAAAGACAAAAGGTCAAAAGAAGAAAGCCGGATGAGCACGGCATTGCTCTGTAGAGAGCCAGCACCTCGCTCCTATCTGCACAAGAGCAGGCTTCACCCCCTGCTGTGCCTTCATTGCTTTGATAAACTGTACCATCAAACTCTGAGCCAAAGGAGAACCCATCTCTCTTGAAAATGTTTATAAATCTCACACACGCACACGCACACGCACACACATGCACACAGCTCTGTTAACTGGTCCTTGTATTCATTATTCCATGGGAAAGCCCAGTGTCTGATGCCAAGCTTAGGGACAGGCTGCACCCAAGTGTGCCAGCACCTCTTCTCTGACGCCCACTGAGCAGCTCACTTAGTTCAACCGTCAAGCCCTGTTGAAATGGCCCAAGCTAAGCATCCTGTAAGTGGATGTAATAGGAAGGTGAGAAGAGAATTGCAAAATGAAAAAGGAGATGAAGATAAAGCCGCAGGACACATTCTGCTAGATCAGTGTAGACAAGACAACTTGCCAGAGTGTGAAAAGACCACAGAAGACAGACGAAATCAGCGCGAGCGTTTTCACTTTAAGGAAACTGAAGTAGAAATTGCAGGTGAGTAGAACACTAATCAGAGAATTCATACTTTTCATATTATGGAAACTACTCTCTATAAATTTGGGTTCATAATTTTGCTTATTTTATGGTTTATCTTTTATTTTCTTGATAGTATCATTTGATACAATTTTCTAAATTTTTGATGAAGTCCAATTTTGTCTATATTATGTTATTATCTTTCTCTACTTGTACTTTTATTGTCATGCTTAAGAAACCGTTTGGAAACTCAAGGTGATGAAGATTTATTCTTATTGTTTTCAGAATTATTTGACTGGCTGCAGTGATGTCTGCCTATAATCCTAGTCACCAGGAATTAGAGGCAGGAAGATCAGAAGGCCAAGGTCCTCCTCAGATATATATCAGGCTCATGAGCCAGCTTGGGCTACATGAGAACTTGTCTAAAAAACAGCATCAACCACAATCAAAAAGCGAAAAAGAATTTTATGGTTTTAGTTCTTGTGTTTGGCTACTGATTCATTTTGAGGTAGTGTCTGTTAGTCTTCAAAGGCTACCATCACAAAATACTATAGGCTGGTAAAAGACATTTCTTTCTTATAATTTTGGAAGGCAGTGTAGTATCGAGGTGATAGTATGGCCAATTTCTTATTAGGGGCTTCTATATATCTTCCTTCTTGCTGTGTCTTCAGATCAGACAGAAATTGAGACAGCTCTAGCATCTTCTTTTACAAGGGCACCAGCACCATCATGATGGCCCCATCCTCATGACTTCATCTAAACTTATTCTAACCTCCTGTCTCTCCCTCAGTGGACCTATCTGTAAACACCATCACTTTGGGATTATAGCTTGAATACATGGATTTGGGGTGCAGGAGGACACAGATGTTCATTCCACAATCATGTTTGTATATGGTTTGGGTTGTGGGTTTAATTTCTCTTACTTTGTCATGTAGATAGCTAGTTGCCCCAGCACCATTCAAAGAAGAGACTGCCCTCCCTGAACTGAATAGTTTTGGTATGCCTGTTGAAAACTGACTCACTAGAAATGTTTGTGTTTGACTTTAAACTTTATTCTGCTCATCTATATGTTTAGGTTTGTGTCACTATCACACCATTTTTGTATACTGTAGCTTTACAGTAAGTTTTAACATGGGCAAGTTTGTAGACTTTAACTTTGTCAGTCTTACTTAATATTGTTTTTGATTTTAGGGTCATCTTACAATTCCAGGTGATTTTTTTCCTGTTTTTGAAAAAAAAAAGGCCATGTAGAAGAAGCAGGAGTTATTGTGTAGGTTGCTTTGGGAGTGTTGCCCTCGTGACAGTACAAACTCTTCCAGTTCATAAACACACACAGGATGATTTTAGTTTTCTTTCAGTATGTCTTTATAATTTCAGTATACATATCTTACATCAACTGGTTAAATTTATTCCTAAGTGTTTTACTCTTTTATTTTTTTAAAGATTCCTCTTTTTTTAAAAAATATGTAATAGGTATTTTGTCTGCATAGGTGTCTATGCACCATGTGTCCAGGGCCTGAGGAGGGCATCAGATCCCCTGGGACCAGACGTTCAGGTGATTGTGAAGCAGCATGGGAGTGCAGGAATCCAACTCAGATCCTCAGGAAGAGCAGCCAGGGCACTTAACCACTGAGCAATTGCTTCAGTGCCAAGTATTTTGCTCTTTCTGGTGCTACTGTAAGTGGGATTGTTTTGTAGCTATTGTGTGGGTACTACTGCTTTAAGAAGGGCACCCACATATTTACTGTTTGTGTACAACACAATATGCTGCACATGCGCAAACACACACACACACACACACACACACACACACACACACACACACACACACACACTCACACATACACACACACCCAAACCACACATAAAAGATAATATGCTTGTTACTGTTGATGAGAGTTGACAATGAAAACTTCACTGGCTGAAATAATATTGACGCTGCTAAGAATTTACGCAGATGAATGACCAAAGAAGTCTTTACTCTGCATTTTCTTCCTTTAATCTTCTAAGACGACATTTTTTCTGAGGCCACTTGTGGCCATCTTAATTCTCCCAGGCTTTGGGAAGTGGTAAACGGAAAGGGAAGACTCTTAGACTCTGGACTCAGGCCCTGACTGTGGACACCCTGCCCGGATGAGCTCAGCTAAGGAGGCCATTTTGTGATTGTGAGTGTTAGTTCTTATTCTCCGAGTGGGAAAAATGAAATCTGCTTCACAGAGTCTGAGAATTCAATGCTCCATCTTCTGTGACAATGCTTCTTGCTAAGACTGGAAGTTACCCAGCCTGGATGATCCACGAAATGCTGGCCACATTTTCTTCATTCTTCAAGGGAGAACAAATGGTTTTGAGAGATTTACCTATTGTGTTTATTTATCATTCTACCAACTCATGCTGTCAATGTGAAGCATGATCCTAATTAGTCTCTACGAATCCCCAGACTGAATGGGGCGGGGGTCCTGTCTCTATGAATCCTCAGACTGAATAGGGGAGATCCTGTCTCCACCCGTGTTATATTCCTGTCTCTACCACCTCCCAATTGTGCTGGGATTAAAGATGTGCACCACCGCCTGGCTCTGTTTCTCTTTTAGATTGTTTCAATCTCCTGTAGCTTAAGGTGACCTTGAACTCCTGATCTTCTTGCTTCCTCCTCCCAAGTGCTGGGATTAAAGGTGTGTGCCACCATTGCCTGGCCTCTATGGTTAACTAGTGGCTGGCTTTGCCCTCTGATCTCCAGACAAGCTTTATTTGTCAGAACACAAACTAAATATCATACAACACCAGTGAAGTTCAATTTTAGGATAAAGAGCAGTTATGCAAAATACCTGTACTGCACATGGAGTGTGTGCTGAATACTTATTGCTTTTTATGTGATAAACGAGGGGTTCATGTTCTGCATTTTGGCCATGGAACACAGAAGAGCTAAGTGGTCCAAGCAGAGACCAGGCCCCATCTTAGCTCTCCTCTTAGGGCTCTGCTAGACAGAAACTATTATGATATTTGTTCTGATGAAAGTAAATGATTCAGATACATTTTTCTATAAACATAGAGTTAATGGGAGCATCAGAAGCTGCTCGTGTACTTGATATTTGTGAGTGGTTCTTGGTTAACTCTACCCGAACATTTTAATCATTGATGTTTTTCTTGGTTACTTACCATCCCTTCAGGATCCTCCAGTCTTAGAATACCAAACTCTCAATAAGGCTCTTGTTTTACGTCTGTTTCATAGATACATAGCTTTTTAAACAGTTCTGTTACAATGTGAGACTTTGAGTTCTCAGAAAAGGGAAACATGTTTGAAAATATCACGTGTGACTGAGGTAAGTTGCTCCAATAAGATGTCTCGGACATGGTTCAGAGGGTGAAAATGTATACCATATGACATGTGAGTCTCACTAAGTAGAAAGGGCCGAGGAGCTTTAACAGATGGGTTGGGAAAGCAGATCTCTTGGAAGAGTCCAAGCCCCCAGGTATTAGTGAGCCTGTTTGATCAGAGGAATTGGAAATGGCTTAAAGAATGTTGTGCCTGGAAGAAGTGGTGTGATCCAAGAAGGACATTTGAAAGAAATTAAGTTTTACTAAGCTTATTTGTCTTGTGTGGAACTCCCATTTACAATCTACTCCTGACAGAAGCATCCCCATAGAACAGAGATGGAGAAGATTTTCTTTATTGACGGGGGTTTTCAAACAAATATGATGTGTAATGAACTTAGATGGAGTTAGCAAGAACTACCTGTGTATCCTCATATATGGATTTGAGAAGGGAAATATAAAAGACAAGCAACGTCACTTCTTCCTTTGGGTGTTATGTATTGTTTTGAGTAAAGAATTGGAGTTGGCATCTCTGTGCCCTGGTCCCCTTTGTGAAATCCTTCCTCCAGTCTGTATGACAGCAGTTTGTGAGCAAGACATCACCCTGCCTTCAAAACTAAAAACGATGAACTGCACTCTTCTTTCTGAACAAGAACACGTGAACTTCATATTAGTTTCTTGATTTATTAACAAGTGGTGACAATGCTTTGTGTCTCCTAGTGACTGAAGCTGGGAAGAGAAGTGAGAATAAAGAAAATATTTAGAGAAACCAAAGATCAGAAGGGAAATTGATTGGATTTATATTGGAGGACCAATCATCAGGGGCTATAAAAGTGATTTGCATGGACTGGCAGCTGCTCAGTTTAGAACTGATTTTTCAACAAAGAACATTTTGGAGGCATATGAATCAGAGGAAGCTAGGGAGTGTTCCATTAACAGGCTCAGTGACGTAGGCATACAAACAGTTTTGTTTCTTGAACTGCTTTGTACTTAAGAGCCAAGTCTGAAGAAGACTTTCAGTATCTTGACAGCTGAATGTCATTTGGGCATGTGACCTTGGTTTCCATAACAGAAGAAGAGAGAGTTGGTCTTGAATTGACAAAGATTTCTGTCCATGTCAATCTATTCATAATCTACTATTGAGTACTGAGCCATATGACCTAGTCTGTCTTCTAGGGGACAGCGGATAGGCAATGTAACCTATGTGTAAGGAAGGGGCAAAAAGAGCCCAATATAGACTTTCACTTCAAGAAAGCAGAGAATAAGAAACAAAGGGGGAAAGATGAACATTTATCATAAAGTAAAGGACCTTGGGACGTTTCCAGTCCATCTTAGGATAAGATGCAGCCTAATTGCCCTGGCTGATAGATGCACATGGGCTTTGGCTCCTGTCTGTTTATATGACATCATCTTCTTCCCTCATTCTTGACAACTTCACCCTTTGGATCTTTTCTGTCTTGAACGTGTACTGAGCTTGTACTCTCTTCAAGGATCTTGCATTTGCTGCTCATTCTGCCTAGAATGCTCTCTCATCAACATGCATTCTATTCATACAGGATTTGGCCATCATCTTCTTAGAGAAAATGTACTCAGCTCCTCAGCCCAAATAAACCACAATTCCCAGCTATTTCCCACCTATCCTGCCTCCCTCCTCCTTCCCCTCCATTCCTTCCTTCATTCCTTACCTTATCTTGTGGTGCTGGAGTTTGGACTTGGGGCCTTGTTTATCTAGAAATGTGCTCTTCCACATCCTTAGTCCTCATTCTAGAACTTGCAATTCCACAGCATTCCCGTATTTATTTGTCTCTTGTGATTCGTTCTTCTTCACTGTGATCTGGTCATTTGACTAAGGATCTTGTTTGTCTACTTCATTTTTGTAATCCCCAGGATTCAGTAAGCATTTAAGAAATGTTTATTCAATAAATAGATCCACAAGGGGCGAACCATAGTGCTATGGGTTCTATAACCACCAAATAATGGCCTTATGGATGTAAATATAGATACTTACAGCATTAACAGCCATACCAAGGAAAAGATATCCAAGACCAGTAGAAGAAAGACCTTGGGTGTTCACACAAGACCACAGATCAATTAACTTAGGCACTAATGGCAACTTTGGGTTCAATGAATAACTTATGTATCCAGAAACGTAATATTGGCATCTTGTCCACCCTTGAGAATGGTCGTTAACTTCCTATTACTCTTAGCTTCTTGCTATTCATGTGGTTCTTATATCTCCTCTCATTGAATCAGCGCTGGCCTGGTGTAACCAATAGAATATGGCAGAGATGATTCTAAAATCTTGGGTCACTTGCTCTGGAGGAATCTGGCTGTGATGCTTTGAGGACACTGAAGCAGGCCCATGTAGACTTCAATATAAAGAGGAATTGGGACTCCAGGCAAAGGTCAGCACTATTTTGCCACTAAAGTGAGCAAGCTACCCTTGGAAGTAGATTTTCCAGAGCTCATACACCTCCTGAGCATATATGACTCAATTAAGTAGAACTTTGATGCTATAGAGCCTGCAACAAATCAGAAATGGTTATAGTTTTAAGTCACAAAACTTTGGAGTGATTTGTAGTACAACCATACTAACTAGAACATTGAGATTTCTTCAAATTCTGAAAGGTTTTCTGCACTCAAGGATGCTCATTCTCTTTGAGAGTGGAAAGGAGATATATAGAGAAGGGAGAAAAGAAAATGTTATGGTCCTAGCCAGTCAGATAAAACCAACTCTATCTGCCAATAGGGTAACAGATGCTTGAGACAGAAGGACCATCATATACATCTGCTTTGCAAAGCTACTGGAAAGCAATTGCATGTTAGCTGCTATGCCCACACAAATAGCTAATGACTGAATTTTTTTGTTTTAGAATGGATCATTTGGCTAATGTGTAGGATGCTTGAAGGCTTAAATTAAAAGATTAAATTTAAAGTTCCAAAACATAAGACACACACACACACACACACACACACACACACACACACACACACACACACGCACATGCACGCGTGTGCCTTGGCCAAAGGACAGGATCCAAGTTTAAGAGCTTTCTTTCAAAAGTATATACTTTCAAAAGTATAATCTGGAAAAAATTTCTGCTAACTTTAAAGGACTGTGACAGAAATAGTGTCACTTTATGACCCTGGCATTTCAATTGACTTAGAGATTTTTTTCTTTCAATTGAAAAACTGACCTGTTTGCCAGACATGGTGGTACACTCCTTTACTCCCATCAGGAGGCAGTGGCAGGTGGATGTCTGTGAGCTGGAGGGAGGCCAGCCTGGTCTACAAAGTGAGTTCCAGGATAGCTAGGACTGTTACACAGAGAAACTCTGTCTCGAAAAGCAAAACAAACAAACAACAACAACAGCAACAACACCACCAAAACAAAGAGAGAGAAAGAGAGAGAGAGAGAGAGAGAGAGAGAGAGAGAGAGAGAGAGAGAGAGAGAGAGAGAAGAAAAAGACAAGCTGGTCTGTTGTACATGCCTGGTCTTTGACCTTCCTAAGAAGTGATCTTCCAGTTCACAAACTATTGTTCTGCTATAAGGCTTCAAGGAATTAAAAATATGAGTTCATGTACTTGAAGTTTTGGATCTCTGTGCTCACCTTTGATCCTTCCACTCTGCTGTAATACGTCTATCTTAGCTTATTTCCAAAGGCCTTTTGAGATGTCAGGATGAAGGAAGAGAGATCTTGTGCTAGTTTCCTTTCTGTTGCTGTGATAAACCCCCAAACAGAGCAAACTGGGCAGGAAGGTGTTTCCTTCACCCGTTACACGGTGATCTGTCACTGAAAAAAGCCAAGGCAGGAACTCAAGGCAGGATCATGGAAGGTGCAACTGAAGGGCAGGCCATGGAGGAACATTGCTCACTGGCTTCTTCTTCTCAGACTCACATTCAGCTATCTGTTTTATGCAGCCAAGGTCCACCTGCGTAGGGGTGGTGTTGCTCACAGTGGGTTGAGCCCTCCTCCATCAATGAGCCTTCAAGAAAATGCACCCACAGACGTGGCCACAGGCCAATTTGATGGAGGCAGTTCTTCACTGAGGCTCATTCTTCCCAAGAGACTCTAGGTGTGTGCCAATAGCTGAAGCTGACTGTGACAGTCTTCCAGGACTTACTCTCTTCTGTGGCTTTGCAGGTGGCTTGTTAAGTGGTCTAGTTTCTGGTTGAGTTTTCAGAGAATCTGAAACAGATTTTATCTCTACTTGCATTTTCAATCCATTGCTTTTACTCCTGTGACATCTTAATGAGACCCGCCCCAACCTTTTTTTTTTTTTTTTTTAACATAGCAGCACCTTTGACCTCTTCTACATCTACACAAATACTCTGTGGGTCTTGTTCATGAGAAAATTATTTTTCCTAATATCTAGTCTATACTTTTCCTTCCTTAGCTGAAGGCTTTTTGTCCCCCATTTTTGAAACTACAAGTGATTCCCTTTCTTCACTGAAGACTATACTTTATACCTAGTGGCTTGAATGTTGAACGAACATTAATCTTGTCTCCTGCCTCATTATAGATGGAGGAATGCCCCAAAGCAATTTCACTTTAGATATCAGAAGTGTTTATTCTTTAGCCTCTGATTCATCTTCTCAGATCATCTTGAATTAAACTATTTCTCCAAGATGCCAATAGCGTAAGACTCCATGTTGAAGCTTCATAACCATTCAATATGTCTACACTTCTTTTTAAATTATGTCTCCCAAGTTGTGTAGCTTGATCTGCTTAAGGTGCCCCTGGCAGT
Source organism: Peromyscus californicus insignis (assembly GCF_007827085.1). Lineage (NCBI taxonomy): Eukaryota > Metazoa > Chordata > Mammalia > Rodentia > Cricetidae > Peromyscus > Peromyscus californicus. The sequence continues at coordinate 26,582,189 of NW_026294480.1, forward strand.
AGGATCAGGATTCATCCCTGGTACATGAGCTGGCTTTTTGGAGCCCACTACCTATGGTGGGACACCTCTTGAGGCAGGGGGAGGGACTTGGACCTGCCTCTACTGAATGTACCAGGCTCTGCTGACTCCCCTTACCTTCTTGTAGGAGGGAATGGGAGGTGGGTTGAGGGGGGGAAGGCTGGAGAGGCGGGAGGAAGGAAGAGGGGGATCTGTGATTGGTATGTTAAATGAATAAAAAATTTCTTAGTTAAAAAGATTATGTCCCCCCCCCCCACAAGCTACCTACTGTAAAAGGACACTTATATACCTGCACAAGATCATTATATGCCTCAGCAACACCTGTGTCAGGTTTGAAATTTTTCTCTGCATAGATAGGGTCTACCCTAAGACTGCTTAATATGCAAAAATTCATACTTTCCAAAGAGCTATGTAAGGAGAAATTGTTCACATCCAGGCAAACACCCCACTTTCCCGTACTCCAAACACATACAAACACAGAGGCCAGTTACACTGGACTCCCACCTTTGAGAGTGTAGCCCGTAGGAATAACTAGCTCAAGAGTTTAATGGAGGTCTTCTAGGAGGACACTGGATGTTCTTGATTCCTTCTTTCATGCTTTTCTTACTAAACTAGAGGGAATGGAATGGAAACAAGAGGAACTAGGAACGGAATGAGCTGGTACCTTGAGTCAGCAGTCATTTCTTATTCTAGACATGGATTAATTTGACCGACTCTTTATTCTTAAAAAAAGCTCATTGAGATTTTAGTTTAATGGGGAAGATGAAATGGTAAAGGGTTTGGGCATGGGGTCATTATGATGAGCATAGGACAATTTTCAAGTGAGTAGAAGGGCTGACCAGTATAAGGTCAGCTTCATAAGAGTCAGAGAGAGTCGGAATCTGCCCTCCATCGCAAGGGTATCATGTTTGTGAAACCTTTCTTTACCTTAGATAGTCTTCTACCACCTTTGAGGCATTTTGGAAATTATGTTGAGGTGACTGGCTAATCTGTGTCCATCTGAGGATAGGAAGAGTGATGCAGTATTGGGTGTCCCAATATGGGATGGAAGTGCTGGGTACCGGAGGCCTGGAGGACTAGAAATATAAATAAATTCTGTTCTGCCAGCTATACAAAGTAAGGTCAAATGAAATTCAAATTAAATACTTCATTGGCTAAGAATATTTTTAGCAGTGCTGATGATGGCAGATCGCAATAATGGGGTAAACCTCTGGAGACTTTTTGTTTATAGGAATGAAGCTAACAAGGCCGAGGAACACTGTTCCAGATGCTCGTGTGCAAACTCTGTAAGAAACAAAATGGAGATGTGTAGCACGAGTTCTAATTGGTCTTAATAATAATAAAAACCCAGAGTCAGATATCAGGGTGAAAGCTGAAAGATCCGAGAAGCAGAGCAGCCAGCCACTAGAGAGTTCTTCTCTACTCTACGAAATCCTCAGCCTGAAACGGGCTGAGCTCCTGTCTCCTCCCACCTTATATTCTTCTCTCCGCCCAGCCACATCACTTCCTGTCTCCACCTCCTAAGTGCTGGGATCAAAGGTGTGTGCCACCACTGCCTGGCTCTGTTTCTCTTTTAGACTGGATCAATCTTGTGCAGCCCAGGGTGGCACTAAATTCACAGAGATCTGTCTGCCTCTATGAATGGTCCAGAGACAATAAATAAATTCAAATGGTCTGCAGAAAAAAAATGGTGGTGATGATGGCATATTTACTAATCGTTTGTTTATGATGTTCCAGGCACCATGCTTAATTCTTTGCATAATTTAATATTTAATCTCTATAACAACTATGCTAGAAATTATTGTTATTGTTTTTCAGATTAAAAAATTTCTTACAATTAAGAGGGGCGAAGTCAGTTGTCCACTGCAGCCGAGCTAAGAACTGGAAGAGGCAAACTTGAGTCCTGGTCTGGGAAGCCGAGAAAAGGACTTACTTCTTTTGAGTCTATTGAAGTAGGCATTGACAGGCTGGACAAGTCCCTATTAGAAGTATTCACCTTTTGACTACTCTTTTAATAGTTGAAAATCAACACCTTCTTGTAAAATATCTTTGTGGACAACATTGTACCTTGTGCAGTGTCTACCACACTTATTTAAAATGTATACTTGGGAGACTGGGCTGGGGAAATGGCTCAGCCAGTAAAGCCTGAGGACCTGAGTTGGATTCTAGCATCCACGTAAAAAGCTGGGCTTTCAGTGGCGTTTGCTGGAATCCCACAGCTGGGGAGATAGAGACTGCCTGGCAAGTTCAGCAGAATGGATGAGCTACAGGTTCACTGAGAGATCCTATCTCAAAAAGAAAGTAGAGAGTGATTGAGGACCCAGTGTCAACCTCTGGCCTGTATACACACAGAGACACAAAGATGCAGACACAGACACAGACACACACACACACATAGACTCAAATACACAGACACACACATAGACACACAGACACACACATAGACACACAGACAGACACAAACACAGACAGACACACACACACACACATAGACTCAAACACACAGACACACACATAGACACACAGACACACACATAGACACACAAACAGACACAAACACAGACACACACACACACACACATAGACACAAACACACAGACACACACATAGACACACAGACACACACATAGACACACACACACACATAGACACACAGACAGACACAAACACAGACACACCTACACAGATACACACACAGAAAGACACGTACAGACAGACCTAAACATACAAACATACAGACACATGCATAGATGCACAAATAGACCCACAGAGATAGACACAAACACACAGACACACACAGACAAAGACAGATGCACAGACACACCACACAGGCACACACATACAGACACACACAGACACACATAGACACAGACACACACAAGTCATCTAAGCCAGACAGCACTGTGATATCTGACCTGTGGCCTTCAGCATTATGGCAGCCCCATAAATAGTTTTTGAGAAGACTTCTCACAATGTGGATGTAGCAGAGTTAAAAACCAATTACCCAATGTAGGTTACCAACATGAAAACTTAATAAATGAAAGAGAGAAAAAAAGAAAATAAGAGGAAACAATATTCCTGAATTAGCTATTTAAGCACCTTTAACGCAGTTTGCTATTTTCTTACAGATGTCTGTTAGGAGGTCCTCCCTCCCACCCTCTGTCTTTGGTTATCATAGCTGAATCTTCTCACGTATTATATTAAATAAAACTATCTGCTTTATTCACTGATTTGATCAGGTCTTTAATGCCGATTTAAGGTACATTCTGTGGGAAAATGGTTACCTGATCTTTGGACACAAGAGAGCTAGCATGGTACTTTTTTTTTTTAAATTAGGTTTTATGTATGTATTTTCCATTGATAGATCTTTGTCATAAATAGCCAATAATGGCCTTTTTTTTTCTTTTTGCAATCAGCAGTACTAACCTTAGGTAAGCAAGTTGCCTTGCGTTCGAAGATGGTAGTGCAGCAAGGGTTCCTCTGAGAGAGCTGTCGGCACGTATAAGTCATGTACTTGGAGGATGATCTCCCGGAAGGATGGGGCAAACAGAGCAGGAAAGGAGGAGATACTGCCTTCCAGGCCAAAGGACGTCCTCAGGGACTTCTGCAGTGTGTCTGCTGGTATTAAATTGGTTGTGCTACTGTAATGACGTATCATTGTTACAGGTGACCCCCAAGAAGCAAGTGGAGATACTTTTGAAAAGCATAGTTCAAGGGCAAAGCCTTGTTAAAGCATGTGTTAGGGTTAGGGAAGATGGCTTAGTGGGTAGTGTACTTCCTGTGTACATATGAGGACTGGAGTTCAGGTCCCCCGACCTTACGTAAACTCTGGGCAGGTGTGTAAGCCTGCCTTTAACCACAGCCTTTTGGAGGTGGAGAAGGAGATTACCCGAGAAATCTAAAGAGTTAAGCTAGCTGAACTGGCAATTTCTGGGTTCAAATGAGAAGCTCTGCCTTAATCTAAAAAACAGAACACAGTCAAGGATGACATCTGACATTAACCTCCAGCCTCTACCTGCACACATGTGTGTACACAGTGCTGGAGATGTGTGCCTACATATATGTAGACATTCATATTATACATACATAGTCACTGCAAAAGTGAGAAACAGACATGTATTAATGATTTGCTTATAGTCTTGACTTAGTACAAGTCATTTCATCAGCTGTCCAATGGGGAGGGTGGTGGGAAGAATTCTCATTTGTTCTAAGTCCCAGTTTGTGTGTGTGAGTTTAGACTTTACAAGAAAACAGGTGTTTGAACACATTTATTCCTCGGTTCCTGGTCTCTATCCGTGCACTAGATATAATTAGAAATTAGTTCTAAAGATTTAAAATAATGAAAATCAACCTGGAGCCAATCTCTGAATTGAGAAGATACGTTGAGCCTATTTTGTGATTCATAGGAGTACAAGCAAAAATAATTGTAGTTCTGTTGTCACAGAATTTTTTTGTTTTGACATAGAATCTTGCAAAGTCACACAAGCTCTGGGGAATGGAAAAGACTCCATGACAAATGCTGTGGAATATTACTTTAACTACGGAAAGATGTGTTATATTTGTTTATGTTGCAGGATATTACTTTAACCATGTAAAGGTGTGTTACATTTGTTGATGTTGCATCTGTTTAATGATGTAAAGATGTGTTGCTTTGCCTGCCTAAGGCAGTGGTCTAATAAAAAACTGAACGGCCAAGAGCTCAGCAGTAGAGGGACAGGCGGGGCTGGTGGGCAGAGAGAAGAGTGAGGAGAAAAGGGTGAGGGAGAAAGAGAGGGAGACGCCTGGGGCCAGCCAGGCAGCTGCCAGCCAGCCAGACACAGAGTAGGACATACAGAATGAAAGAAAGGTAGAAAGCCCTGAGGCAAAACGTAGATGAAGAGAAACAGGTTAAATTAAGTTGTGAGAGCTACTGGGACAAGCCTAAGCTCAGGCCAGGCATTCACAACTAATAATAAATTCTGTGTCATGATTTGGGGGCTGGTTGGTGACTTAGGAGAAGACCTGCTACAGACGACCCAAACTTAAGTTGATTCCTACTGATCCTATGTACAATTTGATTGGTTTGGGTATGAAAGGGCACAGTGTGACTCATCTTATTGCGTCAAGTGTGACGTGCTGATTTCTGTTTTCCTGCTTTGAAGGCTGAGCATTAGCCATTTAGTTTATGAAACCAGCTCATTGCTGCACTTGTCCATTCTCAGTTCTGTCCTTCGTGTCCTGCAGATGTTAAGGGACGATTATCTGAACCCGACACAGCCCATAGTAAAAATGGCCTTATGTTTTCAAATACATTTTCTGATTTTTCTCTAAGGAAGATGGGATGGATTGCAGACCAAACACGTCAGCTGACTCCATGAAGTGAGAACTTTTGGTGACCGCCCTTGGCTCTGCATATCATAGCCTGGTTAGTAGGAATAGACTGGTGGTGGTGGGATAATGGGAACACAGTAGGGCCAAGAGCTTGTGGGGAAAAGCTTGGTGTAATACCAAAATTGTAAATCACATTGAAAATACTGAAGGGTCAGAACCAGAGAACAAGCTAAAGTTATTCATCAATGGGATGTAGTCATCTTAATGTTGAAAATGCACCAGGATAGATGCAGTTACCGTGAGAAATCTCTGGAAGTGAGCAAGTTTCAAACTACAGAAAATGTGATTACGGAAGATAAACACACACCGAAGCTGGGTGTCGTAGGACACACCTGTAGTCCAAGAGTGTTTTGGGAACTGAAGCAGGAGGATTGTGACTTCAAGGGCAGCCTGGGCTATGTGGTTAGACACAATCTCAGAAAAATTACATGCTGAAATACAGAGGGAGAAAGAGATATGATACATGCAACTTACTTCTAAATGGTTGAAGAGAATCAGATAGTTACAGACAAATAGACAAGTAGGCACAGTTACAGAGAAGGAGAAAGGGAAGAGAGGGAGGAAAGGAACGGAAAACAGACACGCACGATTAAGTAGACAGTGACAATATGTTAATGGCAGGTGACAGGCTCCTTGCAGCTTTTCTGAATGCTTGAAATTTAAAGTTGACAGAAGCACATGCACCTACAGATATGGATAAATGCACACACATGTACACCGCGTGCACTCACACACACACACACACACACACACACACACACACACACAGACACACACACACAGATAGAGAGAGACACAGATGGAAGGCAATCCATCCTGAGTATTGCTGCCTCAGCCATATTACTTCACCATTATCTCCCATCCACCCCTCATTCCCATATCACTTAAAGAATGTCTTTGACATCCAATCCCCTCTCCCTTTCTCTAAGACATTAAGGAACTCGAGTCTTCTCTCTTGCTTCCTGTTTCTTCCTCTGGAGGCCATGACTCTTATGATGTCAGAGAACATGAATCTGGAGGCTGTCCTTTTGAGGCACAGAATACTGCTAGTGAATGTGCTATTTGTCAGGGATTTGCTGGGACTTCGTCCCTAGGTCCTGATACCCCCACACTTTCCTATTGTGGGTCTTCTTTGCTTGGCACAAATGTTTCTGCTGGTAGATCGGAGGATGGAGAGTTCTTCTGCTTTCTCTCTCTGAAGGGCAGTTGGAATGTCATATGGATGTACCTTTCTGTATCCTTTCCAGCATGTGAAAAAAAATCAAATTATAAGTTCTTAAAAACAGATGTCCTAGTTATATTTATTAATTGACTCTCATATTTGCTTTCAAAAGGGCAGAGGAATTGTGAATGTATCCATGTAAATGTAATGCCACATTTAAAAAGTGGACCATTCCATGCAGTAAATGACGAGAAGCTGCAAGACAGTGTAGAAAGGTCAAAAGAAGCTCAGATCATAATAATAACGGGGCCTTTCAAACTTTAACTTATATACAATTCTCCCAGGATCTTGCTAAAATGCAGCTTGCAATTGGCAGTCTGAGACAGTTCTCATAATTTCACTTTTGTGTGTGTGTGTGTGTGTGTGTGTGTGTGTGTGTGTGTGCATGTGTGTATTTCCACGTGTGTGTATGTGTACCCATACATAAGTGCACATGTCTGTGTTTGTATGTGAAAGTCAGAGGTTGACATAAGATGTCTTCCTATATCGCTTTCTTAATTCAGACAGGGTCTCTCCCACCTGAGCCCAGATCTGACTGGTTCACTAGTCTAGCTAGCCAGTTTGCTGTGGGACATCCTTCATCTCTGCCTCCTGAGTGCTGGCACTCCAAGTACGGTGCGATGTTGCTCAGCACGTACGTGAGTGCTGGGGACCTGTTGCCTAAAAAGCTTACTGGAAGAATACTGTAGATGAACTATGAAAGGCTATTAAGGAGAGTTGAAGTAGGTGAACCGTGAAGAGCGCATTTCATGGTCAGGGATCTACCAGTCAACTCACCAGGGAGAACATGAACTTAACTTGCAGGAGACTTTGTGAGCAGTCTTTGCATTGTGGCGATGAGGAGACATATTTTAAATGCACTTTAAAAATTGTTTAAATGTTATTCTTTACATACATTACATCCCGACCACACTTTGCCCTATCTCTACTCCTCTCAATCCCCCCGCCCCAGATCCACTCCTCCTCCTAGAACGGCCACTTGGAATACTTGGCTGAAGAGCATGAACTAGGCAAGAGAGATAGGGAGAGTGTGAGAGAAGTCCGTAATGACAAAGTCTGCTTAGACAAGGTTATCCCAGATGTTCACACATCCATGGCACACCACTGTTATAATGGCTTTTTCTGGGAGTGGAATATTTTGATATTGCTCAAAACTGCAGAGGAGTTATTAAAGGAGATTTATCACCTAAGTATTTTCTGCTTTCAATTTTTTTCCCCTCAGATCCTGCCAAATGGCTCAATTTTAGGGCTGGGGGCAGGGGCAGGCAGTGCTTAAATTTCCTATGCTCAAGGTAAATTAGACTCAGCCTCCTGAGTTCTGGGATTAGAGATGTGAGCGGTCACACATGACCACGATGGTGATTTTCAAACTGAGTTGTACCTATCTGAAGGTTCCATGAGGCCCCATCACGGGGCAGTGGTGGAGAAGGTGAGGAGAAGTGGGAGGGGTACGCGGCAGGTCTTACCAACATTTTAAGAATCATTTTAACAAACTGCTTTATCCTTTGGACACCTACAGGAGCAAGGAGCCAGGGCATTGTTTTCCAAAGGTTGGAATCTGAATGGGAAATCCACATGAGGAAAGAACACAGCATTCTGGTGCTGAAGTGCAGCGCATGGCCGTCCACCTCACTTATTTTTCCCCGTTCTAACCAGAGTGAGCCTGGAAAGAGTACGGCTTTGGGAACGGTAGGAGCAGAAGCGAGTCGCCTTGCGTGCATTTCTTACAGTCTCATGAAACCAAACACCCTTGGCCACAGCCCATTGTAGACACCAACTCTTGTGAAAGGGTTGCCGAGAGCTGGAAATGACCAAAGGCCTGCAAACATTCTTTCCATAGCGTTTATCTGAGAGGAAGGTGCTTGTTTTGTAAAACGTGGAAAGGGGACCAAAAGGGAAGTTGGATGAGAACAGCGTTAGTGTATACATTCCGAGAAGCCTGGAGTGAACCGGTTATCCAAGTGATAACAGTATCACATATCTCTTCAGCTTGGCTTTATCACTGTGTGTTTAAGAATCTGAAAACAACTTTTTTTTTTGTTATAATTTTCGTGGAGAGAAGATATAAAACTCTTAACAGACAGCCATTGATGGGGCTTTGTGTTTATTTGCTTGGTCTGATTTTCAGAGAAATAGCCAACCTTCTATGGTTTAGATTTTCTTTTGGCTAAACATGGACTTCTAGTATATCTTTTGGCTTGTTTTACTTTTCATTATATCAGAAGACATAGGCAGAATGAACATTAACTAATGTGAGTGAATGATCTCATGGTTTAGGGAGCACGGAACCATGTAGCAAGAGGATGTCGATGTGTGGTCATGAACAAGGTGCTACTCAGGTCTCCAGACAGACACGCCTTGGATGTATGTGTGTTTCTAGGGTCATAGTGAAATCTGTTTAGTAAACAGCCCACATCCTTTGCAGACATGCTCTCTTCCACACCTATGTTGTGCAGCTTTCACTAACAGCCCAGTGGTAGATGGTCCTCAAGACCAATGAACACACAGTCACCTTTGCTGTCAAGTCTACATGTCTCTTCCCGTTCCTCATGAGTTCTGATCATATGTAAGTGGTAGGCTCTCTTATGACGTTCACTGGCAGAATGGACTACTGCAGTCCACACTTTCTCTTGCCTGAAGACTTGATACTAAGCTTTTAGAGAACCACTAAGATGGCTGGTGTTAAATAAAATGCATACTTAAATACAAAACCCCATGGGCACTGTTGGTGAGCCCTGAGGTCTGTATATTGCAGGAGTGTGTTATAGCAGCCTGGAAATACTGTGGAAAAAGTACAGAGAGAGTCAAAGGTGACAGACTTCTCTATCTGGGCAGATTAAAAAAAAATCCAACTTTGTTGTGACTCTGTGTGTGAGTATGTGTGTGGTGTTTGTATATGTACATGTTCCTGTGTGTGTCTTTGGGGTGGTGGTAGTAGTGTGTGTATATTCCTGTGTGTGTGTGTGTGTGTGTGTGTGTGTGTGTATTTGTGGTATATTGAATGTGTATGTAGAAGCCAGAGGGCAATGCTGGTGTCTTGTCAATCATTCTCCACCTTATTTTTTGAACTCTTACTGAACGTGGAGCTTGAGGATTTGACGGACTGGCCCTGAGCTCCATGAACCCTCCTGTCTCCATCTCCTAATGACAGCTTCACAGACTCACACTGCCATACTAAACCTTCTGTGTGGGTGCTGGTGATCTAACCTCAGGTTCTCACATTGGTGTAGCAAGCACTTACCTACCAAGCCATCTCCACAGCCCTGGTGTAATCTCATGTATATTTTACCCTTATAATGAATAGCTCATGAATTTGACTCTGGCCAGAAGTAATTTCAGGCAGAGGAACATTGGCTCACAAAGATATTTTCAGCAGAATCATGGACCTAAATAGGATGGATGGGATTTAAAGATTAAAACAATCGAACTATTTTACAGAAGAGGAAGCTAGGGAAGCAAGAAGATGCGTGGCTTTGATTCCCATTCTCATTGTGATAAAGGCTCTGGGGGACCAGAAGGCAATCCATCACTAGTGCTTTATATGTGCAGCCACGGGGTCCATGGTAATATTTAGCTTTGTTGAGGGACATTAAAAGAGAAGGAAGGATCCAAACTGCACTTATTTATGAGTTATGATGCAGATGCATCTGAAAAATGAACACTATAAATAGCTATTCTCTAGGACCTCTTCAGTGTATAAGATGTCCTGTTTGCAAGTTAGATTCATTTCAGTTTGAGTTTCGAGGGTCATAAACACATGAAAAGGCTTATTTGCAAATTATGTACTCCAAATCACGAGTAACATGGTCAGAGAATTCCTTAGCTTAACCAAGTGAAAATATATTGTGGGAATTTCGCACAACCATGCAGCTGTGTCTTTATCATTTGATGTCTTTGCTTGCTCAACAGAAGACAAGAAAACTTTCTCATCAACCTGGCCAGATGACCTTGTACCAGTCAGCAGGCCTCTTTGCATGTTTAAAATCTGGCACTGTGTAGAACAGCAAAATGGGGAAATTTGCAAAAGCTTTGAGGCTATACAAGTCCTTGAGAACGATAGAGCTGACCTATGTGGTTGTGGCTACAATCCGTGTAGTTTTGTATATAAATTGTCCAGTTCAGTCATCTTTAAGACCACTGTAAAAACACTGCAGAAGCTCTGCCCAATAGCTGAATGGTGTTTTTAGAAGGCTTGTTTCAACAGAACCAGCTCTGAGCAGCCAAGTGTCCTTCATCTTTTCCTTAGGTATTCCTGGTGTCTTAGGGAAGACAAGCTGAACGTGGCCCACAGGGTAAGGCAGAAAGAGCACCAGCGCCACCACCTGGATGCAGGGAGAAAGAGGCATTGCACATCCAAGATGCTCCGTGTCTGGGAGTGAAGCCGTCTTGCCAGATTTGTCGCCTTGCCTCTCCATTTCATTTCTAGTCATGCTGTCTTTGTTTATTTCTCATCATGTATTTTTATTTCCTGCACATATATTAGTTACCCCCACTTTTAGTTTCTATTTTCCTGTTTAGGAAGAGGTCCAGAACATGGGGGCGGGGCGTGCTAAGCTGGGAGGTGAGGGGGATGAGAATTGGGACACCCTTTGGAGGACTCATCTAGGGAGGCTTATGTCTCCATTCAGGTTATGTGTTCTCTTGGACACACAGGAAAAGCTCCTTGGTGAAATCTGGCTTCGTGCTGTTTGAGCTGTAAGAATCCAGCTCTATTAAATTATTAAATCATTAGTCCTGATATCAAGGGGATAGCGACAATTTTCTTTTTCTATGAGGAAAGAAAAACTACATCACCTCATCTGCCTTGAGGCAAGTGAGCTTTGTGGAACTTCGTGATGCACGTTTTCTTCTGTGTGGTACGATCCCACAGACTGATTAAGGACTCAGGGCAACAGATAACAAATGGCCCTTGGAGTAATTAGTATAAGACACAAAATCTTCTTAAGCAGATGTGGGTTTTTTTTTGGCCTGTGTAGAGATTTTCCCCTAGACAGTTCTAAAGATCTCTAGCTTAGTTACTCAAGTCATTGACAATCATCTTCTAGGTGTCAGGCCCAGAATTAAAGAAGATGGGGCCAGTTCTAAATTAAGGCTAGCTTTTATTTCAGTAGTCTAGATAACCGTTTATGATGTCAAACATTCGTAACCATGGTAACATGAATACCTGTGGTTCTCTGAGGATAACCCATGTGGCATAGGTACAGAGGAGGGATGCTGGAGCAGTGTGTGTGTGTGTGTGTGTGTGTGTGTGTGTGTGTGTGTGTATGTGTGAGTGTGTGTCTGTGTGAATGTGTATATGTGAATATGTCTATGTGGGTGTGTGTCTCTCTGTGTATGAGTGTGTCTCTATGTGTATGTCTGTGTGTATGTTTGTGCATGAGTGTGTTTCTCTTGGTGTGTAGTGTGTATATGTTTGTGTCTCTGTGTGAGTGTGTATGTGTGAGTATATGTCTGTGAGTGTATCTCTCAGTGTGTATGTCTGTGTATGTGTGTGTGTGTGTGTGTGTGTGTGTGTGTGTGTGTGTGTGTGTGTGATGATACAGCACCTCTATTTGTTATAAATGCTTTACTTTTTGTCTCCTTCTGTATTCATGTTCTGTGACACACTGATTTTTGGCACAAACATCTCTGAGAATTGTGGAGGTACAGATAGTTATGACTGATAGACTCACGCCTAAGGATGACTGAGATGTCCAAAGTTAGCGCTGTGAGTTTGGTTCCACGACCCAGACTTTCATAAACAGCACTGTTTCATCGCTAGCATCCGTATGTCTGAGTCTTGTACTCCCTATGTATTTTTTTGTTGTTGTTTTTTCAAGACAGGGTTTCTCTGTGTAGCTTTGTGCCTTTCCTGGAACTCGCTTTGGAGACTAGGCTGGCCTTGAATCCACAGAGATCCACCTGCCTCTGCCTCCTGAGTGCTGGGACTAAAGACGTGCGCCACCCCACCCCCCAGCCCTCCCTACATATTTTAAGCGGTTTGATTTTGTTCTGATCTTTAAAAACTCACAGGTTGGGTTAAGGACTCACTTCTGCTAGGCTGGGATTTTGAGAAGGAACTTAGCTATTTTCCTTCTGGAGGGATCATAATAGTACTGGAAGTTGAGGGCTCCATTTAATAGCTACACCTCAAAGCTTAGCAGAATGCGGCGGGTCTAAATGTTTCAATTTTGACTTAGAATTCCTATTTGAACTCTTTATACCATCTGAGATAAGGTTGGGTGCATGACATCTGACCAGCAAATACGATTTGAACTGAACCTTTAAATTTTAGAATTGAACAGTGTTTAAATGAAGCTTTAATGAATAATACCACACACCCTGACAGTGCCCACCTTTATAAACTTGTTTTTGATCATGACTTGGCAGAGTTATGGGGAAGCTATTCCTCCCTCCCTCCCTCCCTCCCTCCCTCCCTCCCTCCCTCCCTCCTCCTTCCCTCTTTCCCTCTCCCTTCCTCCAACTTCTTTAACACCTCTGTGACAAATAACTGATATGGCTTTTGACAAACATCCCCCTCAGGACCAAGAACTTAAAATTATACTCTGAAAAACCTTTGCATTGATTTTTGGTAACAATAAGAGGGATATCATGTTTGCTGAAATAAGTTTCAAGTAATTTCGAAATATGTAAGATAAAAGGTAAAAGACACCCTTTTGCTTCCTGTTCCAATGGTGTCGCCACTGCCTTTGCTCAGAAGGCAGGCTTCCTCTCTCTCTGTGTTCGTTGGCTTTATCATCACCGTGACAGAATGCCTAGAATAAAATCTTAAGAGGATGGATTTCTGGTCGGACAGTTTCAAAGGTCTGAGTTAATCTTAGTGGGGAGAGAGTGCCAGAACAGATCACTTGATGGTGGACAGCAAGGCCCAGGGAAAGATAAAGCCTCCAACTAGGCCCTACTCTCCACAATATCTCACCTCGGAATGGTCTACTCAGTTAACGTGCTGTGGAGACACTATTATGGGAACACACAGTGCTGTACTTTATTTAGCACTTAGACATTTCCCTTTTTTTTCTTTTATTGAAAATAGATTTTTTTTTCATATAATCTGATTATGGTTTCCCCTCCCCCTGTTATTCTCAATTCCTCCCACATCTCCTCCCATCCAGATCTGCTCCCTTTCTATCTCTTATTAGAAAACTAAAAGGTTTCTAAGGGATAATTATACAACAAAATATGGTAAGGTAAAACAAAAATTAACTCACTGGGATAGAACAAACAAAACAAAACAAAACAAAAACAGAAGGAAAAGAGCCCAAGAAAAGGCACAAGAAACTGATACAGATGCAAAAATCCATTTGTTCATATACTCAGCGATTCTATAAAAGTGTAAAACTAGAAGTCATAATATATATGCAAAGAACCTGTAGAGTATAAAAATAGAAAAAAATTAAAATTATTAAAAAATTGCGGTGGAATACTCCTTCTGTACACTGTGTGAATATATGTCACTATGATTGGTTTAATAAACAAGCTGATGGACCAATAGCTGAACAGGATAAAGTTAAGTGGGAAAGTCCAACTGAGAATGACGGGATGAGGAAGGGCAGAATTAGAGAGTCACCAGCCAGATGGAGAATGAGTAGAACCCACAAAATGGGATAGAGGTAAAAAGTCACCAGCCTTGGGGCAACTCATAGATGAATAGAAGTGGGTTAAGTTGTAAGAGCTACTTAGGAACAAGCCTGAGCTATTGGTGGAGCATTTACAATTAATATAAGCCTCTGTGTAGTAATTTGGAAGCGGCTCCTGGGATGGGAAAACTCTACCTACAAAAAATTGAAAGAAAAAGGAAAAAAGAAAAAAAGTAAAAGCACCAACAGGACACTGTGAGACAAGGAACTGTCAAAGATCCCCATGAGTTTGTTTTCTTTTGGCCATCTACTGCTGGGAATGGAGCCTACCCTTAAGAGTAGTTTGTTTCCCCAGTGAGATTTCCTTGGAGGAAACTAAATTTTCAATTGTAAGTGGTTATCAACTGGAGATATCTTCTGGGTTAGGCATGGGGCATGTGTCCACTTCTCCTTTCAGCTCTAAGACGTCATCTGGTACAGCCCTTTGTAGGTGGTGTGCATGCTCCTCAGTCTCTGTGAGTTCGTATGTGTGTCAGTCCTGTTAGTTTAGATGGTCTTGTTTCCTTGGTGTCCTCCATCCCTCTGGCTGTTACTCTCTTCCACTAGGTTCCCTGAGCCCTGAGGGGAGAGATTCGATGGAGACATCCTGTTTACAGTTGAGTTTTCCAAAGTCTCTCACTCTTTACATATTGTATCTCCTATACATTTCTTAATAAGGTCACATTGATAATTAAGATTAATTATTCCCCTCCCCATGTTTATAAAGGTATAACTTACATATGATAGGATTCTTTAATAGAATTAAGTGAATACTTTGAGATGATTATTGGAAATTATATAAAATTATATAATCTATAACTATAATCAAGATATAGGGCCTATGCAGGATCGCGTGGCTCGGCCTGGGTGGAGGGGACTGGACCTACCTGGACTGAGTCTACCAGGTTGATCTCAGGCTTTGCCCTGGAGGAGGTGGGAATCGGGGGTGGGCTGGGGGGAAGGTGAGGGGGGCGGGAGAGGGGGAGAACAAGGGAATCTGTGGCTGATATGTAGAACTGAATTGTATTGCAAAATAAAAATAAAAATAAAAAAAAGATATAGACTATTTCCATCACTACAAAAATGTCCTCTCTGTACCTTGAAGTCAGTGTGCTTACATCCTCAGGGAAGCATCATTTTGTTGTAGACCACCATAATCTTGCTTATTCTAGAATTTCAGATAAATGAATCATACCATTGGGTGTACTATGTATTTTTTGAGACCTAACCATATTGTCATATGTATTAATAATTCATTTCTTCTTATTGCTGGTAAACAAGTTGATCAAAATTGGTTTATTCACATAGCAGCTTGGGATATTTGGGTACTTTTCAGTTTGGGTTATGATGAGTAAGTGAATGTTAGCTTAAAAGTCTCTTGGGAGATGTGATGTAGGAAAATATGATGTGAAGCTGATAAACAGTTTTCCAAAGCAGAGACCACACTTTCAATTCCAACTAGCAACTTTTGAGAATGAGACTTGCTCTGTATCCTTGCCATTGTCAGTGTTTCTAATTTTAGCCATTCTACTAGGTTTTTGTGGCAATTTATTGGTGTTTTAGTTTGTGTCTCTGGTGACCAATGGTGTAAAGAATCTTCAACTAGGTTTTATTGGTCACTTGTATCTTCTTTTGATGTGAGTGTTCAATTTTTCTCACATTTTTTTTAAATCAAGTTGACCTATTATTGAGTTAGGAATTCTTCATAGAATTGATGAGTTGGCACACATTTAATCCCAGCACTTGGGAGGCAGAGCCAGGTGGATCGCTGTGAGTTTGAGGCCAGCCTGGTCTACAGAGCGAGTTCCAGGACAGCCAGGGCTGTTATACAGAGAAACCCTGTCTGTAAAAACCAAAAACAAACAAACAAACAAACAAACAAAGAATTGATGAGATGGTTCAGTGGCTAAAGTCATCAGACTTGGATGACTTGAATTTGAATCCTGGGCACCACTTGGTGGAAGGAAAGAGCCAGCAGCCACCCACAGGTTGACTTCTGACCTCCATACATGTGCCAAAGCACATGCAGGCCCTCCAGAAAATTAAAAAAATGGAATAAATAATGGAATGCAAGCCATTTCCCGAGTCTATTTTATAAGTACTTTTGCTCAGTTTGTAGTTTCCTTTTTATTCTCTTCATTATTTCAAGAAGCAAAGCTTTACACTTTGATGAGGTCTACTTTCAGTTTTTAAATGCCATAAATAATTTTTCATATATACATTTAGGTAGGTGTTTTATATATCTTGCTGAAATTATCCTTTGATGACTTGAGAAATCACTGCCTGATGAAATATTTTCCTTTTACAAGTTTTATAGCTTTGGGATTTATTGTAGAATTGTGTTCCTTTTTGAGTGACTGTACGCTGTGGATGATGTAGATCCAAGTTCTTTTTTTTTGGGTATCTGCTTGTGTGTGCAGGTGTGTGTATGTCTGATGTGTGAGCATAAGTGTGTGTGAGTGCATCTTGTCTAGGTGGAGGTCGTAGGGCAGCCTTGAGTATTGATCTTGATGTTTTGATTTGTTGAGACAAGGTCTCCTTTGTGTTGATGTTGTTGGTCTCTACAAACACCAGGCTGCCTGATCCTCTGACTTCTGGGGATTCTCGTGTGTCAGCAGCTTCCTCTCTCACCGAAGGAGCATTGGGACTACAGATGTGTGATACTGTGCCCTGAGTTATGTGAGTTCTGAGAAATTAAACTCCGGCCCCATGCTTGCACAGCACACGCTTTACCCACAAAGCCACTTTCCTAGCCCCAGGGTTTCTCTTACTTAGCAGCACTTTTTGTTGGCCATTTTGATCCTGGATTTTCTTTTCACCCTGGGTATTTTCATGGAACAATAATAATTGAAGAAGAGATCATGAATTTAGTGGCAGGCGGGGCATGTGAGGAGTTGGAAGGACAAGAGAGATTATGTATAGGGATGATGCAGACGTGGTGCTCATACAAGAAGTTCTCAAAACATATAAAAATGCACTCAGACACTTCCCCATTGTTCTCTCTGGATGCACATCAAGGAGATAAGAATGACTTTCCATCCTTCAAATAAAGTGAGCTTAAAGAACCCTAACTGACCAACTATGTTTGGGTTTATATGGGGCCACCCATTCTGTTTCATCCATCTGTTTTTTTAATTTACCCCAGTCTTCCATTTCTTTTATATGAATTTACACATATGGTTTTAGAATTTATTTATTTATTCTTTGATAATTTCATGCATGTACCCAATGTATTTTGATCATATCCACCTCCTTCCTCTCTCCCTCCCAACTTCATGCACACACACACACACAGACACACACACACACACACTCACACACACACACTCACACATACACATACTCACACACACACATCTCACTAAGTCCACTTGGTACTGCCATATACACATGGGTGTGGAGTTATCCATAGGGGTGTGCTCGACATTAAAAAAAATCAGTAAAGTTGTTACTATAAAAGCTTCAGGAAAATGTGAAAGAAATCAGTTCCATAGTTAATCTACTCAGGATTGGTCATGTTGAAGCATATCCCTCAACTAGAACACACAATTCCTAAAATCATAGGGTCCCACTAGTGTAAAAACAACCGGTAACAGATAGCCTAGGGCCTCAGGGGACACAGGGACAGGCGATGTGACTTTGTGACCAGTGATAGGTCTTGCAGAAAACAATGACCAGTTTTTCTAGTAATAATATTATTGTTTTCCTGATGATATCCCTGTCTGCCAACAGCATTCTTCCTCACTGAAAATGAGAAAAGGGAGACAGATCTTCGATACTGAGTATTATGGGAAACACTTTCACAACCACAGGAAAGAGTCTTACCTCCTTGAGTCAACTTGAGAATTTATGCGTATCTCCACAGAGTAACTGTGTATTTGATTGAAGTTTTATTTATATGAGTATTTCAAGTATTCTTTTTTTTTATTGAGTATTTGTTAACATACAGGTAAATGCAGTTCTCAGGGGTTGGTTTGATGAACTGAACAAATGAAGAAAGATATTGAACCAAAAAAGTTCTCTTGTGACTCCTTTCTCATCAGATCCCCAGCCCTTCCTTGATCATTTTCTGATTTCTGTCACCACAGGTTGATTTTGTTCTCGTTGGCATTTTTTTGTGAATGAATCAGATAGTTATAGAGTTTAGACTTCCAAACCTCCTTTGATATTTCTTGCTCATCAAGTGTGATCCTTCTTTCTTTCCTTCCTTCCTTCCTTCCTTCCTTCCTTCCTTCCTTCCTTCCTTCCTTCCTTCCTTTCTTCTTTCTTTCTGTCTTTCTTTCTTTCTTTTTGGTTTTTCGAGACAGGGTTTCTGTGTGTAGCTTTGGTGCCTGTCTTAGATCTTGCTCTGTAGCTCAGGCTGGCCTTGAACTCACAGAGATCCACCTGACTCTGCCTCCCAAGGGCTGGGATTAAAGGCGTGCACCACCACCACCCGGCAAGTGTGGTATTTCTTGCTCAGACAATAACGCTGAGAAGCCATCAACCACTCATGCAAGTGGGTCCTTAATTCAACAAACATAGGACTAAAGTTGCCTTTCCCTTCCACTTTTGCTCAGTTTTCCTTGACGGAAACTTTTGGCTCTTGTGGAACACTCTGAGGATACTGGGAACTGGTTGTGAAATCAGGGAGCCTTGAGCTGCACCCCTGTGTGCTCTGCTAGCTAGTTTCACACTCTTGCTCAATGTATCTGTGTGATCTTTGTTCCCGTTAGCTCTTCTAATCTCAGAAGGGCTCTAACTCCAATTGCCTCTGCACACATTGTTTTGCTCAGAACCTTCTTCCAAGATGAGCATATGTGTACAGTCTGATGCCCTTCCCTTTCCAAAGCTGTGGTCAATCCAGCTTTCTCCTCCACCTTATACTGGGCAGCCATTGCATCCCCAAACCAGCTGCTCCAGGAAATTGTCATGACTTTGCCATTCCGAGTGTAGACTCAGTCTCTTTTAATCTTCTAAGACAGTAACAAATACGAGGCTGCAATACTCAACAGAACTATACTGAAGGCTTGGAGGGAACAAAAGGACAATGTGAGATTTCCTGGAAGCAGCACAGATGCGGATTCTGCAGAGAATGATGTTTATACAATTTGTAGGCCATGGACAAGGATAAGAATATGGAAGCATCCTACTCTTGCAAATTAAAAATCATATGACGCCGTATAGGCATGGCCAAGCCTCCTCCTAGGACCTTAGAAATCTGTCATTGTCAGCTTCATGGTTTACTTACAACTGCTTCAAGAAGTTTTCGGATCCAAACTCTGAAGACTCACGTGGCACAACCATGTTACCAAAGCCTGATAAGAATTACCAAGCCCTTATCAATACCTTGAGAAATCATGTCAGCCAGTGCATCCCACACCTGGAGTGAGAGCATCCTACAGTCTGTTTAGATCAATGTGAACGACAATCTTTTTCTTTCTTCTCAGCCACTAGGCACGTGTTTGTGAGAAGATGAGAGAGTGTTTCAAGATCACAGTGTTTTTTCAGCATAAGGGAATGTATATACAAAGAAACTGTTAACATTTTTGAACTCCTGGTCATGTTCATAGGCTCACTTTACACGCTGAAGCCAAATTCTTAATAGTCCAATCTAACAGGATTTCCAAAGAAACTATTAACATTTTTGAACTCCTGGTCTTGTTAATAGGCTCACTTTACATGCTGAAGCCAAATTCTTTTATTTTTTAAATTTTTTAAAAAAGTTTTCGTTTTTTTCTTTTCTTTTTATTAAGAGATTTTTCTATTCGTTTTACATATCAACCACGGATTCCCCTGTCCTCCCTTCTCCCACCCCCCAAGCCTTCCTCCCCCAACCTACCCCCCATTCCCACCTCTTCCAAGGCAAGGTCTCCCATGGGGAGTCAGCAGAGCCTGGTACATTCAGGTGAGGCAGGTCCAATCCCTTCCTCCCTGCACCAAGGCTGAGCAAAGTGTCTCAGCATAGGCACTAGGTTCCAAACAGCCAGCTCATGCACTAAGGACAGGTCCCGGTCTCACTGCCTGGGGGTCCCCTAAACAGTTCAAGCTAAACAACTGTCTCACTTATCCAGAGGGCCTAGTCCAGTTCCGTGGGGCCTCCTCAGCTATTGGGTCACAGTTCATGTGTTTCCACTAGTTTGGCTAGTTGTCTCTGCACTTTTTCCAATCATGGTCTTGATTTCGATATCTCTTGCTCATATAATCCCTCCTCTCTCTCATTGATTGGGCTCCTGGAGCTCCGCCTGGGGCTTGGCCATGGATCTCTGCATCTGTTTCCATCAGTCACTGGATGAGGGTTCTATCATGACAGTTAGGGTGTTCGACCATCTGATCACCAGAGTAGGTCAGCTCAGGTACCCTCGCCACCATTGCCAGTAGTCTATAGTGGAGTCATCTTTGTGGATTCCTGGGGACTTCTCTAGCACTCTGATTCTTCCTGTTCCCGTGGTGTCTTCATTTATCGTGGTATCTCTTTCCTTGTTCTCCCATTCTGTTCCATTCTGTTCCTGATCCAGCTAGGACTTCCCGCTCCCCTAAGCTCTCTTTCCCCTGACCCTTGCCCTCCATTACCCCACCCTCACCCCCAGTTTGCTCATGTAGATCTCATCCATTTCTTTGTCGCAGAATTTCCAAAGAAACTGTTAACATTTTTGAACTCCTGGTCTTGCTAAAAGGCTCACTTTACATGCTGAAGCCAAATTCTTAATGTTCCAATCTAACAGGATTTCCAAAGAGCTGTTTATTCCATGCTGCCTTCCATCTGCTTGACAGGGATTTCTCCCAGGACTAAAGGAGGCCCTTTAGAGATAAAAGATACTTTCTTCTGAAATACCACAGCCGTTTTCAAATGTCCTGAAAGATAACTCTCTAACTTCAGAAATCTAAGTTGCAATTCTCCCAGGGTACTCTCGCACATTGCACAACATCACTCGATCTATTCACAAGGTAGTGTGAAGGGAAAATTCAAACAGTATCAGTGAACGAGTTTCATAATCTTGAAAGACTGCAGACACTACTATGGGACAAACAGAGCAAGGCACCTTCCCGTTGATATTATTAAACTAGTAACAGTTCTCCATTTCTTCTATTAGTGACCTTAGGGATGGTAAGTTAACACCCACAAATAAATGTTCCTGAACCAAAATATCAACCAACCCCCTTTGCTTTTTCATCCATCTAAAGTGAGTGAAAACAGTTCAAAAGTTGGTAAAGAAGGAAAGGGCACAGGCTCAACCTTAAATTTATACTGAGTAGATTCACAGGACCAGTATATTAAATACCTAAAGCAAGACTAAAATGCCTTATAAGCATATAATTAAGGAAGCTAGATAACACATATAAAACTGTTTCTGCAAAACTGTAGGCCATATATATATACATATATATATATGTATATATATAAAACTCAATACCTTAAAATCCATTATAAGACTACGATGTTGGCATTAGTCCCAGATCCTATGATTTAGTTAGAGGAGGAATGACTGTATTTACTGTCTGCCCACAGGGTGTAGTGCACTGTCCAGCAAGTTAAAGACATGCTTCTTGTGCAATAGGTTTTCCTTTTGTTTATTACCTCGTTTAAGGTCTCAAACCCAAGACTTTTGTTGACTACCATCAAAATATTTACCAGTCTAGTTTATTCCCTGACCTTTCCCACTAAGCACTTCTTTTTCTGTTGACCTCTTCAAAAAGAAAAAAAAAATGAGTGATGAATCTCAGTTTCAATCCAAGCAATAGATCCACGAAACATTGGACGTCCTGTGCTTTTTCATCTGTTAAATACGCATTGAGGTATATAATCCTGTGAGATTTAAAAACAGTCTCACCAAGGGACAACAGCTTCAACAAAAACCACACATAGAGTGTTTCAGAAAGTTCAGTCATGTGCTGGGTCAAAGCAATGCCTGATTAACTCCAGAGCAGAGAAGTCATCATACACAGCATGCTCCTTGATACAAAGCAAATAAGCAAGAAATCAATGACAAAAATAAATATTCATGCTTCTTAAAGCACCGCTAAAATGATAAAGCACTCTACAGGGACAGAAGGGCCTCTGGTGCTATTCAGCTGGCACCTCCCACCCCTGATATTTCTATTTTTGTCCAGATATTTTATTTAGAAGCTTGAAGGTAGGGATAGGATAAGGAGGTCAATATGATCTGATGTCCTTGGCAGGGCCAACCTTTCTGTCTTCCTCGTCACTAAAAGCCCCTTCCCTTTGCTGTTTCTGTCTGGCATGCACTCTTACTATCCAGCACACCCTTTTTGACCTCGTAGGAAGGAGGTTGGGCTGGTTGTTAGCACTCTGAGCCTCAACCCATCTTTGCAAACTAGTATGGAAAGATGTTGAGCCACGGCAGAAGGTTGTGTCAAAGTGGGCACTGGTTGAAAGTCATGCTTAGAATGACCCTATTTTGTAAAATTTAGGGATACACGTATATGTTCCTAGAAACAATGACATTCAACTTAACAAAGCAGGTATCATCTTGTTAAAAGTAGCTCTCTGAGGTAGGTATCGTAGTTCAGCACTATAGTTCAAGAGATGAGGAAACTGAAAAGTGAGAACTGTAAAAAACACAACCCCATCACACAGCGGTGAATGACATGGCTTTCCACCTTCTCACAAATTGGTCATTGCTTTTCTGATTTCTTTGAAGGAACCGGACAGTGTCAGTGAATTTGACTGGGAGACGTGAGGTGGGCATAGACTAAATTTTGGGGGGAGGAACATGGTTATTTATTTATTTATTTTTTTACTTTCTACTGTGAACGTCTTGATTATTTAAAATTTGTTTTACAAGGAGCATATTGTAATTTTTTTTTTCCAGAGAAAAATTAACGAATAAAACGAAGCAGTCGTAATTCATCCTGGCTCCAGAAGCCTGTTCTTGTGACAGAGTTCCAGGGGGAGAGTGCCAGGAAGTAGCTGTAGCGGGTGAGCTGAGGGTTCAGGACTGTGAGAAAATAAAGAACCCATCTGTATTAGTAATGCTTTGTATTTCTTTAACACCTAATCTGAGTTGTCCCCAAAGCTGAATACACAGTCGTTTATCCTCAGAGCACCCCGTGAGCTCCCGGGGGTGGTCTGGGAGGGTGTGGGGTTGAGTGGTGATAGGCCATGATTAGCTTCTACCCACACTTAGGGATTCCAGCCCCTGGAGGGAAATCACTTCAGCTCTGTGTGCCTCCCATCACCCTCAGCTAAAAGGATCATCATCTTCGTACTAATTTTCAGCCTCAAAGGGATGCTATTAATTAGCCTAAATATTAAAGGGCAGGAGAATGAATGCCAGATGC
Source organism: Peromyscus californicus insignis (assembly GCF_007827085.1). Lineage (NCBI taxonomy): Eukaryota > Metazoa > Chordata > Mammalia > Rodentia > Cricetidae > Peromyscus > Peromyscus californicus. Next base: position 26,605,697 of record NW_026294480.1, read on the forward strand.
TCAGGATGAATGAATGGAGGATTTTACCCAAATCTTATAGCTGGCAGTTCCCTGGGGGAGGAGGCGAGGCGACTCGCAGCCAGTCCCAGGAGGAGACTAGAGAGAAGGAACAGCATGGCCACTGTCCTGGTGCAGTGCCCCCTCCTCCTTTAACCACAGCGGACCACGTTCCCTGCCTCCACTAATTAGAAATTACTTCAGCACATAAACAGGCACTTTACAATGTTTTCTTTTTACGACGGGCTGCACGCTTCTACTCTCCAGTGGGAGAGGGAACCAGCACTGGCTTTCCCCCTGTCGCCACCTCCTCTGCAGTCCCATCCCTAATCAGCCACGGAGAAAGCTTCAGCCACTCAGCCCAGCCTGGGAAGGAGTTGGTAAAATGGCCTTCAACATAAATCTCGAACGGCCTAGAGCTCTCAGCCACCACCACAGACTTCTCCCATCTCCCTCCCGTTCTTCCATCAACACGGTCCAGAAAGTTCCCTTCATAGAAAGCCTCATTATTGACAGGACACTCTGGCTCAGAACACCCTTCCCATACACCACTCCATCCAGCGGTGAGTGATAACAACGCTGTTTGTGTTTAATTAGCCCTTGGGTTACGGGCAGTTTGTGTTGAGGGTGTGGCTGTTTTAGCTGGTTATGGAGTTGACAGAAGTATGTGTATTGATGCGGGTCCCCTGTGTGTGCCCTCTCGGTGCTCTGGTCTGAAAGTTCAGCAGGCCCTGGTTCCAGTGCTTGTGGAGGCAAATTACTGAAGCCTCCGGGATTTGATACCATTCCATAAGACTGGAACAATAATGCCCCGTCTCCGGGCAAAGGTCGACGGTGTTTATCACCCTGCTGCTGCTTGGCTTCACAGAACTAGAGCAGGGTCTAGCTTTGGAGACTACTCCCCAGGCAGTAGTAGCTGGCCACACGCCCTGACCCTGCGTGTCATCTGTTTATTCCTCGTATTTTTAAAATCATGTCTCTCGTAGGATGCATGTCATGACTTGCATTCACAAAAATAACTAAAATAGAAGCATGATTATAAAACAGTGGATTCCTGAAGACAAACATTACAGAATGTACGCTCATCTAAATCTGTGTCATCCTTTTCAAACTCATCACTTTCGAAAGTTAGACACACATTCCCAAAACGGCAGTATTTGGTAACACGTTTAAGGAATTCTTACCTGAGGCACGGTAGATGCAACTAAGGGAAAATTTTCCTAATTTAAAATGAACATATATTCAGACAGAAAGCTCTGGTTTTCCTGTTATCTAATTTATGTTTATAATCAAACCTAGGATAAGCATCGTAGTGCCAAATACATATAAACTATGGAAGTCATTTAAAAGATTTCTTTCTAATCTTCGTTTTCCCTTGAGTTTTGTCCAGCTGAATACTTAGTGGTGCTGAATCTTCATCCCGAGGGTAATTAGAGCTTGGGAATTTAATTCTTAATATAGTGCTCCCATATGTATAGTCAGATTGCCTGTGGAGATGGTATGGTATCAATGCAGGATGGAGTAAGAGGGGGATTCCTAATGCATTGTTTGTCTGATTTCCAAAGCTTCACATTCATTCATTGCTGTGGAATAATCCTTCTGTGCACTGTATAAATTACTCTGTGACTGGCTTGATAAAGAAGCTGATTGGCCAATAGTTGGACAGGATAAGGTTAGGTTCTCAACCTTCCAAACCAGACTAAGGACACTGGGAAGAAGAAAGGTGGAGTCAGAGGAGTAGCCAGACAGACATAAAGAGGAAACAGGAGGTATAAGATCAAAGAGAGGTAATGCCACATGGCAGAATGTAGATGAATATAAATGGGTTAATTTAAGTTGTAAAAGTTAGCTAGCAATAAGCCTGAGCTATTGGCTGAGCATTTATAGTTAATGTTGAGTCTCTATGTCTCAACATTTTCCACCATCTGCAATTCATAGGGTAGAAGTCCAGCCTGCTAGGCCTTTGTCTAAAAGTATGATTGGTTTGGGCTGAAGTAAGAATGAACCCAGAGCCTAGTGCTTGCTGGTCAAGTTCCCCACCACTGAGCTGCATCCCAGCCTCTGAAAGTATAATGTTTTATATGATCTTCCAGCAGTCAAGCTGTGAGCAATGAGAAGTGATGCTCCCTGCTCCAAGCCCCCTACGTGTTTCCTGTGAATCAGTTGCATTCCAGAATTGGCCTCAATATTTTAAATATCTCCTGGATTCAAAGTTGTTCTTTGATCTTATGTCCTGAGCATTTGACTGTGAGCTGCCACGAAACCTCAAATCTGAAGCCCACTGTAAACTTACTGAAGATTTTGTGCATAAATCGTTGTGTAGCTTGTTTAGAATCTGGTGCTAAATATAGCTTTATTTGTTTTCCAGAGATAGTTCTAGAATATTTCTGGTATATATCTTCTTTTGATGAGAATTATGGGGCTGGCTGCCAGAGGGTTCACAAATGAAACAAGAGGCCTGGTTACCACAAACACGTGGACCCTGGTGGCAGGCATCCCTTTCCTTGGCTCTGGTTTCTGTCTTTTAAATTTATCATGTATTTTGATAGAAGCTATCCTACTCTTTTATGATCAAAGGGAGGTTATAAACAAGCAAACTAAATATATCATGTCATCATCATAAATCAAGATCTAGCTAACTATGTGTATATTAAGAACATTCTTGGGCACTTTTAGTTACTATTAAAAAACAACTAGTAAAACATTTATCTGTGCTGGAGATAATCTCCATGGAGATAATGGAGATGGAGATAATGTCAATAATCTGAGTTATGACTAGTTGTGTAGGAGGAGGCTGGAAACATGATAAACCTGCCAAACTCAGGCGCCTGGCAGCAGATTTTGTAGGTGTAGTATGCCACACACAGAATGCTGACTTCCATCTGTGGCTTTGGAACTTCATTGTCCTAGAAGGAGAGGGGAAATGCCCAGAGCCTGGAAAAGCAAACAAGCATCACTTCTGTGTACAATGTATTGAAACTTAAATTATCGAAACTTAAAAATAGACCCCCGTAGGGCAGAATGGTTAAGGCATGCTGCATCTCGACTCTGCATAGCTATGCATCCATCTGTTTAGACACTAGCAGAAGTAAAGAGAACAGCCTCAGGGACCGTGACACACAGAGAGATCAGGCTCTATCTGGCAAAGCAACAGAGACATAGTGAATTATAGAGAGAAAAGTTCTTTTTTTTCTTTTAAACAAAATTCAGCATTGCCCTATAAGGAAATTCCCCTTCAATTAACATCCAGATGACTCCCTTTATTCTAAAATAGTAATTGGAATCAAATGAAGAATCACATAGGATGGAGAGGATTTTAAAGTTTCAGGATTCAGGATGACCTTGAGGGCTGTCTAGGGATACATCTGTGGAATGGAGAAAGGAAGGGAGGAGGGATCACACTGCCATTATGTCCCAGGCATTTATGCTTTTCTATATCTTTCTCATCATGGCAGCCTTTAAGGTAAGCAATGGTAACCACTCACTTATCTTTTAAAAACAGGAAACCAACCCAACACCTTTCTTTCCTCCCCGCTTCCCACTACCGTTTGCCCTTTTGGAAACAGAAGCAACTTGAGTCATAGATGCTAAGCACTTTTTATCCTTAATCTCATTTTGATTAATATTTTCAATAAAGTTCCATTAAAAATCTCTTTAATCAATTTTAGAGATATTGGCTCTAGTGGATCGAGTTCTGGGGATTAGGGGCAATTTTAAAATGTAAAAAAATAAAACAAAGGGGGAGTCCTTCAGGGTAACTTCCCATTAGAGATGACATGGGATGCCCGACCCAGCAGTCACAGAAACTGACAAGTGTGTATCGGCTAATGTCCTTTATTGGAAATTATCTATAACATCACAAGAAACAAAGCAACTAGCTTTCTTTTCCTTGACTCTGCTAGGTAGAAAAACTCTTACCAATGGATAAGAGATCTCATACCTTGCTTGCTAAAATTCCATGTACCATCATGTAGGTGTCTAGTTTCAAAATGTGAAAATTTGTCCGAAGTGTACTCCAGGCATGCAGAGCTTCTATAGTGACAGAAACATGAATGGGGAAACCCCAAAGAGAAGGAAAGTTGGAGACGATCTTGTCCAAACTCTCAAATTTATGGGTAAGGAAATGAAAGTACAAATGTGGAAGCTTATTGAGAATAACAGCTCCAGGATTCCAGTTCTTCCCAGGTCTTATTACAAAACGCATTCACTGTCATTGCGGCAAGACCTCCCCTCTCCCCCGACCAACACCTCCCCAATGCACAAACACTGCTGTTTCTTTTCTGGGTTGTGTATGATTGCAAAGCTTGAGATAGTTTCAGATGGAATCAAAAGCCCCAAACTTCATTTAGAAACAAAGGCGGCAGGAAATGAGAGGCGAAATGGTCAAGTCACACAGCTACCCATGAGTGTCAGAGTTGGAACTGAAACCTTGCCTTCTTAACTCAGTCTTTTCCATTCTACCAAGGGGGTCCGTTAGCCCACTGAGGGAGGGAACCCCCTGAAGTTGCTCCCAAGCATAAAATCCTGTGTGGTAGGATTGAAAAGGGCATGGCTTGAATAACATGAATGCTTCACCTAAGCCTGCAGCAAGCAGGGATTAGCAGGGCTAATTTTACTTATTATTTATCAGTCCAGGATTAAAGGCTCCTCCTGGAATGCGCAATTCAGCATTCGTGCCGTTACATTGGGGTGAGCTAGACCACAAGGTCAAATAACTTCCCTTCAGGGTGATACACAATGTCATCAGCTCAAGCAAATCTAGACCTAAAGGTGCTTTGGGTAAAATTTAACCCATAACTAAATAATGGATGTTTTCTTAAGAATTAAAAAAAATTGAACATTTACTTGTGTGTGTGTGTGTGTGTGTGTGTGTGTGTGTGTGTGTGTGTGTGTGTGCGCGTGCACACGCTGTGCACACATGCACCATGGTGTGTGTGGGGAGATCAGAGGACAGCGTGTGCGAGTCAGTTCTCTCCCTCTCTACCCTGTCAGGCTGTCAAACTCGGTGGCAAATGTGTCCACCTGCTGAGCCATTATGCCCTATTTTCTCTTCGGTCTTCCCTCCTCTTCATTTTCTTTCACTGTAACATAGAGCATGTGCCTACGCAAGAAAGGAAAATCAGGAGCCGGGGCCTCAGGGACAGGTTGGCAATAGTCTGATCAACCGTGAGAAGTCACACTACGTTCTGGGCTCCGTGGCTAACTTTAGCACTTGAGCTGGGCGGTGGTGGTGCACGCCTTTAATCCCAGCACTCGGGAGGCAGAGCCAGGTGGATCTCTGTGAGTTTGAGGCCAGCCTGGGCTACCAAGTGAGTTCCAGGAAAGGCGCAAAGCTACACAGAGAAACCCTGTCTCGAAAAACCAAAACCAAAAACAAAAACAAAAAACAAAAAACAAAAAACTTTACCACTTGAAGTTAGAGGCTAGTAGGGGCCCAGGCGAAAGGGTGAGCAAGGCCAGCGACAAGCTCCAGGAAGATAGTCGGGGACCACAAACCAAAGCCAACACCAACAAAATGAAAATGAACAAAACACAAAAGCCAGGAAGAGCTTAAGCAGCACACCACGATGAAGTGCAGCAAGCAAACAGCAGAACGTCAAGTTCTCCATGCAGTGTACACATTTTCCCTCTTGCCTATTATTCTTTACTGGAGCCAGGGGCAGCAGGTAGGAGTATATGTGCCTACACAGGACTTTGTACACAGATGTTCATGGTAGCATTATTCATGATAGCTGGCAGATGGAAACAGCCCGACTGTCTAGCAACTGATGAAATAATTTATATGTATACAATGAAATGTTATTTGGCAATAAAAGGAAATGCTGATGCATGCTGTAACAGGGATTAACCTTAAGAACACTGCTGAGTTCAGGGAGGCAGCTACAAAAGGCTGCATAATGACTTCACCTCTAGAAAATGTGCAGAGCCTGGGCACAAAAGAGAATGAGTGGGTACCCAATGCTGTGAGGCCTGGGAAGGAGGGGCTGCAGGTGACCTTGGAGTTGCATTCTGGAGGATGGAAGGGGATAACCATGAAGGCTGCTCAATTCATGAGCATACTGAGAATCCACTGGTCTGTGCAAAAGAGTGGCTGTTTCTGCATGTGAATTATCTCTAAATAAAGTTATCTAAAGGTGAAAGAAAAGATGAAGGAAAGTGTTTCTTAAAAATGGCAACATCCCATTGTTTGGAAAAAAAAACTGATTACATATTTTCTGTTGGAGCGTGGAAAGGCTTCTTGGTGGCTAACTTGGGATTTATAAGAAGTCAGTAGCAGACATGCTTGACCAAGGTAGGAAGTATGTAGTTGAAAGATGTGTCCATGCACTCATTCAAGGAGTCCAGATCTCTGAGTGCCTGTTACATGTTAGGTACAGGACTGGGTTATTGACTGTCTGTGATGGATGACACAGGGCCCTTGACCGCCTGACTCTTGTATACAAGCCAGTGACAGATGACAAAAGGAAAAACATATGACATGAAATCAGCATTCATATGTGCGTCAGAGTGCCACAAAAGAAAGCAGCAATGGTGGCGATGGCACTTTTCTGGACTGGGTGATTAGGGACAGCTCCCTGGAGGTGTCACTGTGAAGATAACCTAGTGAAGGGCATGAAGGCCATTCAAGTGGTTTCTCACTGGCAACTTCATACTGATAACTGTGTCCACCTCCTCTGGCCATCAGAACACTTCCAACCTGTTGTTTATCAGGTACTTTGCCCTGTGGGAAGTCTCTCTCTGTCAACCTTTCAAGCCACCAACTTGGACAGTGGTAGATCATGGGTCATAATTATCACTTAGAGGGGGAGTGTGATAGGTTTGTCCAAATCAGGGCCAACTGCAGTAAGAGCTAAAGATTGGAGTGCAAGCCTTGCTGGGATTAAATAACCTAAACAGCAGTTCTCAACCTGTGGGTCACAACCCCTTGGGGGGGATGAATGACCTTTTCACAGAGGTTGCCTAAGATCATCAGAAAACACAGATATTTACATTATGATTCATAACAGTAGCAAAATTACAGTTATGAAGCAGCAACAAAAATAATTTTGTGGTTGGAGGTCACCATAACATGAAGAACTGTATTAAAGGGTCGCAGCGTTAGGAAGGTTGAGAACCGCTGCTCTAAAGCAAGCTCTTTCTCGGACTTTGCTTCCTCAACTGTCCCTGTAAAAAAAAAAGAAGAAGAGAACTGTATTAGTCAGGGTCCAAACAGGAAGAACAGAAACCATCTTGGATATTTACAGCAAGGACTTCAATGTAGGGAACTAGCCGCACAGTTATGGCGAAGCAGAGAGTGGAAAGGATTGACACCGGTACCAGTGAGCTAACCCAAAGGGGAACCATTCACACAGCTCACCTGGAAGGAGCTACTGATAGTTAGCTATGCCTGGAGGGCCAAGATCACCTGACCAAAGCTGGGGTCATGGCAGCTTGTCTGCTAGGCTGTGGAATCTTCAGCTGTTGCCTGAGTAACCACCTAAGGTGGAGGGGTAAGCAACATAACTGAATTCCCCCTGAGCCCCTTGCTTCCCAGCTAACACAGCGCTTCCCAAGAGGGTGAAAACCAGGTAGAACCTTGGGGACCTGGGAGCCTGGGGAAGGGGCCTGCAGGGGCCTGTTCTCCGCAATGCAGAGGGAGGGCAAGGGATGGATCCGAGGGCAGTGATGTTCAGAGCGATTGGAGGGACTGAAAATGGTCTTTAAATATTCTTAAGTATGCACCACAAGTCTGGTCGTGTGTTAGGTCGTCTCACACAATTGTTCCCATTTTGTCCTAAGTATCTTTCTCTGAAGGGAGGAACAAGTATCAACGTTTTAAAGGGGAAAGCCTTGGCATCAGAAGGCTTTTGGAATGTGTTCGTAAGATTGTTCTGCAAAGACAGGACTCTATTCTCCTTTTACTGCATTCTGGGCACCTCGGGAGGTTAGGGTCAGGGCATACCTCCTCCCTAACTACTGACTTCTTTTCACCATTGCAGTCCCCAGGTAACGTGTTCATAGCTCAAGTAGAGTCTTTGTTCTCCATCACAAGCCTCGAGTTCATGAAAACGCAATCTTTTTAATTCCAGCCTAATCTCGTGTCAGATGGAATTGTTGGAGTTAGAAAACCAGTGATGTGAAGCATCCCTCTTGGGTAGGTGCTCACACTCACGCTTCCCCTCTGTACTGCAAAGATGAGCGCAGATGCCTACCACTACATCTCCAGACGCTAAGACCCATTTTGAGGGGTGGAGGTGTTTGCTCCAGGCAATGAGGTAAGGCACTAAAAGTTCCAGGGTGGGGCTTTTCCTCCCAGGATCTCAGGTGGAGCTTCCAGGTTGACAGCAAAGTCCCCCTTTCATTTATAAATGGACTGTGTTTGCTCTGGAAGCATCTGAGGGGATAAATCTGGGATCCCACAGAAGCCACAATGTTATTTTTGCACTGTCTTTTCTCATTATAACCTCGGCTCCAGTCTCTTCTTTTTTCTTTCTCAACTTCTGTTTTCTTTGGGAGGAGGGTCGCTTCGACTGTGAAATGCATACGTACGTACACACGCTGGATGTTCTTTTTGATTGTGTGGTCTGAAAGAATGCAAAGGTGGATCCCCCGAATAGTGGCTATTTTTATTTTTAATGTAAAATAGTTTTCATACAATATATTTTGATTGTGCTCTTCCCCTCCTGAAACTCCTCCCAGGTTCTTCCTACCTCCTTTCCACCCAACTTAGTGTTCTCTCTCTCTCTCTCTCTCAAAGAAAAATAAACCCACACAAATGAAAATCAAAACAAACAAAAAGCCAATAAGACAAAGTTGCTAAGACAGAATGAAGCAAAAAGTCCACAAAACAGCAACAAGCAAACAAAAAAAACGAACCCAGGGAGTACATTTTGTGTTGACCAATTACCCCCGGGCATGGGACCTTCCCTAGAGTGTAGCTGATATACCCAGTGACCTCTATTGGGCAAAACTGATTTCCCCCTTTGTCAGTAGGTATTAATTGCAAATATCTTTTGAAGGTTAAGGGACCTGACAGCCAATAATCCCCCATCTCAGTGTTAGGTCCCCATTTGGCTGGAATTTATGCAGGTCTAATGTGCCATGGCCATACCACCCTGAACATGCCCAATCACATCTAAATAATCTTATTCCTGTGTGATATTAGATACTTATGTCCTCAATTATTTAAAAAGTCACTGGATAGCAAGCGCTATTTTAATCTTAGAAGGTGTGTACTAATTTTAGCCTGAGAGGTATCAAAATATAGTTGAGATTTGAGCAAATATGCAAACCCTTGGTTTCAGTTCACCTTAACCGGCTTTAATAGGCAACGTTTCAGGGAGCCTTCTGTGGTAGGCAGAATAATGGCCTTACTAACGTCAGTGTCCTGATGGGTTTCTGATTGTACAGTCTTTCCTGTTATTGTCTAGTATGCTATTTTTTTTATTGTCTTCCTAGTATGCTGAGGTTTATAGTTTACATGCTGTTTTCTTGTTTAATGACTGTTTCTAGAAGATTGTGAATTTTGTGAGGGCAGCTTGTCTGCTTCATTCATGGCATATCTGCTGCCTAGCAGAGTCCAGAATTACAGGCTCAATACCTGTTTTCTGAATGTGAAAACAATGTTCCTTCTAGATATGTTCTAGAACTGAAGTGACAGTATCCCGTGCCTTTTATAGAAATAATCAGAAATAAGCTTCTGTATGCATCATACATAGTCTTTCCCAGTTTTTTCAACTGTAATTTTTGTAGAATACAGAATTACTTCCATTTATTTTAGAGTATCAATTAAAAGAATCATGCCACCGAGTACCACACAAGAGCAATGTCTATTCGGCTAAAACGTTTTACTTTGAATTATTTTAGAGAGCTGATGGTGGAGAGCTTGAAGTTATATGAAATTACTGTGATTTGCATATTTGAGGCAGGTCATGGAAGCCCTTTATCCTGGACTGTCACAGTTTTTTCAATTCTAACTTCCTCCTAGAAAAAGAAATACTCAATGTTGGGAATCTTATCCACCATATAACAAACATCAGTATTCACTGTTGGGATGGTTTTCTTTTGCATTTAAATTATTTTCAGTTGAGCCTGTTTCCTCTTGTGATATGAAAGCTGCGAGAAGTTCTCATTTCTTGGGCAAGAATTATTCTTGATTATTCAAGGCGCTCAGAAACCATTTATCAGTCATCACCTGTCCTCATTACTCCATTGCCGCACGATTTTGAGATGTTTTATGCTAATCTCTAAAAATATCCAAACTTCAGGCAAGACCAGGAGTAATACAGCAACCTTGGTGTCAGGGTGCATGTTAAAACATTGCTCTGATTCAGAGAATTGAAATGCAGTTTAATATGGGAGAAATGATGGAAATAACCCAATGGAAATAAAAGATGAAAAAGAAGAGTACCCTTGGGCTCTGTGGAGGCAGAGGATTAGATCTGAGGGTTGCTGGTACAGCTTGCAAATGTGGACATCTCTGGGAGCAACAGCAACACAAGAATACAGCAGCACACAGAGAAACCAGCTTGAATGCATCCCTGCCCACAGTGCTCAAATCAGTCACGAAAAGTATCAGGACACCTGAGTACATTTTTTAAATTTATATTTATCACCCTTCCTTTCTGAATTTCGTGCTGTGTTCTGACTTAACTTCTGCATTCTCTGGCAGCTGCTACTTCAGTGAATGCTCCACCTGGCATTCAGATGCCAAGAAGCAATCAGAGGAAGGAGGAGCTCCCCAAGCCTCACTTACGGATGAGTCAGTGGAGCTCATAACAGTGTTTGAGAGAAAAGACTGCCAAACTCAGTCACGTAGGGACTCACGTTTTTTATCATCAGAGGCATCACTGTGCGGAGCATCACTGTGCAAAGAAGAGTGTTGGGCACAAAGTTAAAATCAGGAACACAGATGTCCCCTGGAAGATGATGCAGCAGGAATAGGGGTGCCAGGAACAGCAGCCCTTAGTGGCAAAAAGAGGCAAGATAATGCCAAATTTGTTCAGGAAGAGAAAAATGTGTGATTATACTAGATTAGCCATATAGAAAAAAAGTGACAATTTAAATACACATATGTAACATAATTTAACACCTATTCATGATGCTTTGTACTAATTGAATCATCAACAATGATGTATTACTGGCATTATTTTTAAAAAGTTTATTATTATTAATTTTTTTCATAAACAATATTTTGACATAGGCAGGCAATAACAATTTCTAAAAAATAGGTCATGAATTTGAAGCTGAGCAGGGAGAGGTAAATGGGAGGGTTTGAAGAGGGGAAAGGGAAGGGAGAATATTGTAATTAAAAGACAATTTCAAAAATATTTTGATCGTATTCATTCCCCTTGCCCAATTAGTCCCCACTTCCCTACCCACCCAACTTCATGCTCTTTCTTTCTCTCTCAAAAACCAAACCAAATCAAAACAAAAAGTCTCCAAGAATGAAAATCAAAACCAACAAAAATCACAATAAGACAAAAAATACCAAACCAATTAAAACAAAAGGCCTACAAAAAAACCATGGAGTCCATTTTGTGTTGGCCAGCTACTGAACATGGGGTCTTCTCTACAGTGTGACTGATACAACCAGTGCTACTCAACCAGAGAAAACTGATTTTTTCCTTCCCTAGAAGATATCAATTGAAAATAGCTTCCTGGTTAGCGGTGGAACTTTGCTCTCCTTCTCCAAGATGGATTTTTTGTGTGGTGTGAACTTGTGCAGGCCTTGTGGATGCTATCACAGTTTCTCTGAGTTCATATGTGTATCATCCCTGTTGTGCCCGGAAGATGCCATGTCCTTGGAATTATCCACCGCGTCTGGCTCTTACAGTCTTTCTGCATCCTTTCCCGCAGAAATCCCTGCGCCTTGAGGAGAGGTGATTAATAAAGACATCCCATTTAGGTCTGAGTGGTCTGTAGTCTCTCTTTGCACACTTTCCGGTTTTGGGTCTCTGTGCTAATTTTCCTCTATTTCCACATGTTTCTCTGATGAGGACTGAGTGAGGCACAGACCTATGGATATAGCAAATGTCATTAGGAGTCACTTTATTGCTATATTTACTTAGCAGCATAATAATAGCAGGCTTTCCCTTAGGCTCCACGACCTCTGTAGTCTCAGGTTCTTGGCCATATTAGCAGTGTCAACTATGGGTTCCATCTCATGCTGTAGATCTTAAATCCAGTCGTGGTTGGCTACTCCCATACAGTCTGTGCCACTATTGCATTAGTATATCTTGCAGGCAGGTTGCTGTTTGTAGCACGAATCTTAAAAGTTCTTATTAATAAAAACAAACCTGGAGCCAGGTATTGGGGTGAATGCTGGAAGATCAGAGAAGCAGAACAAGCCACAGCTTCCTCACCTCGCCAATTCCTCAGCTGATGCTGTTTCCTCAGACTGGAAGACTCTGTGTCCTCAGCCAAATGAATCTCAGCTGAACTGTTGCTCAAAAGCCTAAAATCTTAACCAGGCTCTAGTTCCTGGTCCTCACACCTCATATACCTTTCTGCTTCCTACTATCACTTCCTGGGATTAAAGGTGTGAGTCACTATGCCTGGCTGTTTCCAGTGTGGCTTTGAACTCACAGAGATCCAGATGGATCTCTGACTCTTCCTTGAACAAAGCATGGCATATCAAGTTGAGGCAGGACTGAGCTCCTCCCTTTGTGTCAAGGCTGGGCAAAGTAATCCAGCAAAAGCCAGTTAAGTGCCAGGGACAGGTCCTGATCTCACTGCTGGGAGCCCTACAAAGAGACCAAGCTACCCAACTGTCACACACATGACGAGGGCCTAGGTCAGTCCCATGCAGGCTCCCCAACTGTTGGTCCAGAGTCCATGAGCTCCCATGAACTCAGGTTAGCTGTCTTTATGGGTTCCCCCATCGTGACTTTGACCTCTCTGGGTCACACAATCCCTCCTCCATTTCTTCAGCAAGACTCTCAGAGCACAGCCCAGTGCTTGGCTGTGGATCTCTGCATCTGCTTCCATCAGCTACTGGATAGAGCATCTCTGATGACAATTAGAGTAGTCACCAATGTAATTACCTAGATGGCTAGTTTGCACCCTCTCCAAAAGAAGCAATAGAAAAAAACAAAGTAAGACCTAACAGTGCTCGAATTTTCCCATCTTCTGGTAACACTTTCAGAAGAAAGTGTTGTCTATCAGCTAATGATCAGACACTTGGCAAAAGCAGGGATTAAATTTATAATTGTGGTTTGTATTGAATCCAATAGAGTAGCGCATGTGCGAGCAGGAGATTGAAGAAGAACAGAGTCTCAGACAGAGGCCATGGAAGAATCTATAGGGAACAGATGCTATGTTCTTTTTTCCAGATGTGGTACTGGAGCTCTGGAAAGTTAGAGTCATATCATAGAGCGCTACTTGTTAGAGAATAGATAACAGCAGTAACAAAGTGTCAGAGGAGGTGAGAGGTAGGGATTCAGGTGGATGGAGTTAAACTCAGTGTTGCTGCAGACATGAAGGATATGGGGGCTGAATGCAGGCAAATGGTACATTTATTGGTAGAAAGCTAATGATGGTTATTCATATTAACTCTCAGTCTTCCCTGAGCACGATGGGAGAGCTGGAGAAGTAGAGGACTTGGAGGTAGAGGAAAAGATGTAATACAGAAATTTAGGTGACCAGGAAAGTGAACAAATGAACCAGGAACATGTATCAAGATGACCTTTCCCCATAGCAGTCATTTCTGTGATGTGAGATCAGTCAATACATCTCTCCAATGGCTAGGGAAGTATTGATTTTAATCATTCATGTTTCTCATTTCTCATTTGAGTGATATTTGGTTTTGCCCATTGACTGTTTGGATAACCCTGGACTTGGTGCCGAGCCCACTGTTGTCCAAAATCGCAACCTTAGACCATGACATAGCTGATGAGAGACAATGGGAAGAGAAGAAGGTGCCTGGAGAAGGGAGAAGCAGTGTTTCTCTTAGCCTGAGAATGCTCGCTACAAACAGAAGATAAGAGAGCAGCCAGAAGGAAGGGCCTTCAGATGAATAGCCAAGCCGTCTTATCCTAGACTGCAAGGCTCCATCCTTGTTGACTCTGAGAGCAAAATGGTTTCCCTGGTTGCCAGAGTCTGTTTATTCAATGGAGCCAAAGAAGCAAGTATGTTCATGCCATGGTGGATATGGACCTAACAAGATTCTTCTAGGGTCTTCACTTCTCTTGGACATAAATTGTACGGCAAGAAAAGGAAGGTAGTGTCAGGCACAGTGATATGGGAGTCAGGGCCATGGTTTTTCCCATCGTGTCCAGTCCCCCAGGAAGCACAGTCTCTTTCTCCAAGAGATAATGTTAGGGTGTTATTCAACATCAGGGCAAATCCTGTTCTGATGTGTGAAAGGTGTTGAGATTTTCAAAAAGGATTCCCAGTGTATTCTCCCTCAGGATCTTCAGTGGGCTCTGAATATGGGGTGTCCTCACTTCTCTAACTTCTAAAATGTGAGGCATGTACTCTGCATAAGAGGGTCAGTTGGGGGCACTTCATCATCGCAAACAAGCATGTGTGCTGACTACAGAGATTATGGGGGGAAACAAAGCTATACTCTGCCTGCTTGGGGAGGAAAGGAGGACAAGAATCTATACAACAAAGACATTCAAGGAAGAAGCAAAAAAAAACAAAAAACAAAAAACAAAAAAAACAAAAAAAAACCCCCCGAACCCTGTAATTCAATTCTTGTACTCATCAGTTTACTTTCTGAAAATAGCTCAGGTAGGAGTCTTGTTCTGGAAGTTCACCACAATGAATACATGTGGGAGGATCAACCGCAGGCTGGATCAATGATCCTTTTTTTTTTTTTTTTTAAATCATGAGACAATCTTCAGTACTTAGAAAAAGTGTATATAGTTGTCTTTTAGTATTCATGGGGGATTGGTTCCAGGCCCATTCTCATTACCAAAATGCAAATATGCCCAAGCCCTGTACATAAAATAGAGTATTATTTACATATAATCTATCATCTTCTTGTTTAAAACATTTCTAGAGTATATACAACATCCAACACAGGGTAAATGCTATAGAAATAGCTATTATACTGTATTGCTTAGGCAACAATGAGAAAAACACTTACATGTTTGATATAGATGGAAGCATTGTATACCTACCTACATTTATAGCCCCTCAGCAGTTGAATCTATAGCTCTGGAACCTGTCTATACGGTGAGGTAACTGTGCATCCAAAATTCTAACGTGTTTTATAGCACATTGTACTTTCTTTGGAAAGCCTAAGAGTGATGCTTACAATGAAGGGGGTCAAGTCAGTGAGCACCTATGAGCTAAGTTCAGGATATTGTTAGATTTCCTAGAGGTCTTCAAACTTCATTTTATAGTTATTTCAGGACTTTTCCATTAAAAAACATCTTAAGGGTCTGAAAAGTACGGTGCATTTGATGATGTAAGTCTGACACCTCATTTTTCCTGTCTACTCTCTGAGAGTGTTGCTAATGAGCAATAAGATGGTCCCTAAGCAGGTGTTTGGAAGAGAATGAAGGAAGTCAGGAGCCCAGTAGTGAAAAGCTAAGTAATCACTCAGAGTAAACTACAAATGGCCATGTCTGTCTTCTACAAGCTCCTAAAATACCACGTTTCTCAAGTCACCGTTGGATGGTATCAGAACAGAACATTAGCATGGGGCATTCCTAAGCAGGATTTTTTTTCTAGGCAAGAATACTTTTTTATTTCTCTCTCTTTTTAAAAGTAAATAAAACCCATGGAATCCATATTTTCTTTATAAAAGAAACATGTGACTCATCACTGGCCTATCTTTAAAGTAATTCTGACTTGGGATGTGGACCCCATCCTATCCATTGTCATCACAATACGTATTTGAATAGAACATTAGCATGGGGCATTCAGTCTAGTAGGTATTTGAAAACTTTGTCATTCTTTGAAGAATCTGGCTCCTGAGATGCTAAAAAAACCCATAACTTTCTGGCTATCTAGTTAGAAGCAGTAAAAGTGGGTTTGTTTCCCCAAATTTAGAGATCTGTTGCTTGCTGTGCATAATTGATCCACTTGGAATAAAGTGCTACTCCTAGGTGGCTCAGGCTGAGTGAGCTAAAGCATGAGGATGGACTGTAGAATAGAGTTCCAGAGAACAAAGCAGAAACTACACAAAAAAGTTGCAACCAAAGGACAAATACAGCAGAACAACCCTTGATTCAGAAAACACGGTTTGCGACTAGACCTCTGGTTTCATCTGAACAGCAATATCCTTTCAGCGGAGACCTGGAACCAAGCTTGTCTTATCTAATCTTTCCTTTCAACACAATTCCAATAGCATGTTTTGTACTTTAGTGTTGTATGTTGTTATTTTTGAACTATTGACTCTTGGGTACGTTAAAATACATTTTGTTTAACATCTTCCCTTTCAGTGTAGACAGTGCTAGACAGGAATGCGAGCTTGTCTTGTTCACTCTTCTCTTAGGTTTGAAGAGTGTCTGTCACATGGTAGGCACTTCCTAAGTATTTCATGACAGTTACACAAATCTTGCTTTTATTGTCTCTGATTCACCATCTACATTACTGCCGAACGAATATGTCTAGAACACTAATCAGATTATATCCTTGTCCTGATTAACCACTTCAGCAGCTTGTCATCTTTCCTAAGATAAAATCTAAACTCTCTAGCATGCCCCATAAGGATTTTCCTCATCAGGGCTTTGCCTCAATCTTGTCCTCTAGGTTTGGATTAATGTCTTTATCCACCAGATATTTTAAATATCTTAAGCAGTAGGATTAATAGTTCTAATCAGAGACACATACTCAAGGTAGATTCAGACGTGAGGTGACATGCTGATCTCTATGACAAAGAAGAGAATGAGTAGGAGCCTGTAACAGACTTAGTCAGAAAGATAAGCAAACAACAAAACTGATCACATGAGCCAAAGTCACTGTACTGGCTAGTTTTATGGCAACTTGACACAAGCCAGAGCCATTTTAGGAGAGGGAACCTCAGTTGAGAAAATGTCCCTACCAGACTGACCCATGGACAAGCCTGTATTGCATTCTCTTGATTGATGCTTGATGTAGTTGAGTGCACTTGCTGCTCTTGCAGAGGACTGGAGATCAATTCCCGGCAGCCATATAGGGCAGCTCACAACCTCGGTCCTGTAACTTCAGCTCCACGGGATCCTATAGCACTTTTGGCCTCTGCAGGTATCTGCATGAATTTGTGCATGCACACATGCACACATGTACATACACACAAAAAACAAAAAATAAAATAAATCTTAAAAAACACCAGGAAAACAAACGGAGACCCCACACTGTTTGTTTTTCCCATCTTTGGTAACAGTTCCTGGAAGGCCGTGTTTCAGAAAAACATTGTGTCTGTCAGCCAATGAGCAGACACTTGGGGAAAGCAGGGATTAAGTTCCCAATTGTGGTTTTGTATTATATCTAATAGAATAGTGTGTGTGTGTTCATGGTGGTCCTATACAAAAGCAGGCTGAGTAAGCTCTGTGGGAACAAGCCAGTGAGCAGCACTCCTGTCATGGCCCCTGTATCAATCAGTTCCTGCCACCAAGGTCTAATCTTGTTTGAGTTTCTGTCCTGACTTCCCTCAGTGATGGATTGTGATATGAAACTATAAGCTGAAATAAACCACCTCCTACCCACACTGGTTACAGTCATGGTGTTTTATCCCAGTAACAGAAACTTCAACTGTGGCAGTCATCTCAATGGGGTGAGAGAAAAGAGTTATAGAAAAGGCAGGGGATTCATGTTCATTTCATAAAGTCAACTGTAAAGAAAGTTTTAAAGTGTTCTCGTTTCCCTGCAGAGGTACTTCAGTTTTTGGGGAAAAAAAGGATTCAATCAGTGGAAATCAAAACCTACGAAGAAATGAAAAAAAAAAAAACTATTGTTCACTTTTTAAAGAAAAAATTTCCTTACCAAATTATTGTGCTCATAGAGAGAGGTTCCATAAAGCATATAAAATATGATATTTCCATACAGACCTTATGAAACACAACTGTGGTGTGAAATAAAGTCCATATGTAGTTTGTATCTAACACTCTGCATTTTGGTATAGATTGCTCCTCCTAATTTATACACTCATCCACTTCGCAGTTTGGAGAATCTGTTCAATACAATTGGTACTTATCAAACACTGACCACAGGAAAGGAGGCCAAGGCCTCTAGGATAAAGGTCAGGTAAACCAGTCCACATAATGCACAAGCTTAGTCTTCCACCCTGGCTCACCATCATATGCCATATGGGGACTTCTCCACATGACTCTGAGCTAAGACAAACATTCTGAAGCTGAACTCTGGTACTACTAGTTGTGATGTTATACACCCCTGGGGAAAAATTCATCCTCTCCATGTCTCAACTATCAAGGCTGCATGGGAATTACTCTTGTGTAATGCACAGGTGCCAAGCTGTTAGGAGGAAAGATTATTTTTTTCTTTGCTTTCTCCAGCTGTCCTTACACCCTTTCCCTTGCCTCCTAAAGACATGTTAGCCCTCAGTCTTTGACCAGACATTCTGAAAACTACATTTTATGTCCATTTTTTTAAAGCAAGGCTTCTAATGGCAAAGAGTGACAGTGGCAGCAGCAATAGGCACAATTATGGCTCATGTTTTGTCGAGGCCTCCCTAAGTATCTACCTTCTTTCAAACATCACAGCCGTCCACTGCTCTAAGCAGGAATTCTTATTTTCTCCCTGGAGAGAGACTAACGAAGCTTTCTAACAGAGGTGCAAACTTGAGTAGCACATGCTCTCAGCACACACGGATGCTATTTTGCCACCTCTAAGTACCAAGGTAACTAACTTTTCATCAACTGTAAGTACCAGTGAGTTCTCTCTTCTCCATCCATCCTCTATTCAGAAATGTTGAAACCATCACAGATGGGAGGAGGGTGCTTCTGTCACAGAGATCCAATGGCAGCTCATTATCTGAATCTGAAGATAACCTACATAGACTTAGTGGCCTTTGCTGACTCTGACTTTTTCCTTCAGAAGCCCGAGTCTCAAAGAATGTGGAATTTCTCTTCTGTCTGAGACCTCTGAGTAAAGGCCAGCCTGGGCTACAGAGTGAGTTCCAGGAAAGGTGCAAAGCTACACAGAGAAACCCTGTCTTGAAAAACAAAAAAAAAACAAAAAAAAAAAAAAAAGAATTAATGTGACCAAACCATTCCTATCCAAATGGTAGTTATCTACAGGAATTTTCCACTTAAGTGAGAATTACTAAAAATGCCTCTGAATTATTTAGAAAAACGAGTTTTAAAAATTAAATCCACGCACTTTATGAAGGCAGATTTAAATTTATAGAGCAATTGCAAGGCTCCACACATTCCCTCTCCTCACATTTCTTTCTCCACCCATCACTTCCCACTTTCCTCCATTATTAGTGGGTGGCACACCTGTCACAACTGATGAGCAGGTATTGATATATTATTAACTAAAGTCCACAGCTTATATTAGGATTCCTTCTTTGAACTGCGAGCTCTGCATGTTTTGACATGTGTGATGTCATAGAGCCACCATAATCAATATCATAGTGATTATTTTCAGTACTGTTAAACCCCTCTGTGCATCACCTCTCACCTCTGCTGTTGGATGTCTTTCTGCATGCTGCGAGTATGTGTTGCTCTCATTGGTTGATAAACAAATCTGTTTAGCCAATGGCAAGGCAGAATAATGTTAGATGGTATATTCAAACTGAAGACAGAGATGAAGGGTGGAGTCAGGACAGATGCTTCAAGCCAGCGCCAAGGGGAGCAAGATGTGAGAGAACAGGTAATGCCATGAAACCACATGGCAAAGCATAGATTAATAGGAATGGGTTGACTTAGGTTGTAAGAGCTAGCTAGCAAGAAGCTGGAGCCGTAGGCCAAACAGTTTGTAATTACTATAAGCCTCTGAGTGATTATTTTATAAGCGCCTGTGAGAGCGCTGGTGAGAGAGACTTGTTTGGACCACAGGGTTAGGCAGGACAGAGAAGTTTCTGTCTACATATCTCTCTTTTATTAGAGATGTAGCTCAGTGGTAGCATGGGTGTTTATTACATATAAGGTCTCACATTCAATCTTCATCCCTGCAAAAACCAATGAAATGCAAAGTCCAGCCCCATAGACTTTGGGACGGTCCTCCCAAAGTGCCTTTTAAGCCATTGTCCTTATTGCTTCTTAAAGCGCCCTAAGAGGCCATTGATAATTTTATTTCCATTACATTTGAACGACGTCTGTAAATTTGCTTAGTGGCTTCTCTTCAATTCACTCTCTAGGAGAGTTTTAAGGAAAGATTATGTAGGATTTTTTTCCCTGTAAGCACTTTCCTAGAGTATATTGTTGTAACCAGGAGATAAAAGATGGCTATCCCCAAGGAAAAAGAGCAAAATGGAATTATTGAGGGGAGTACAAAGAATAATAAAAAAGATTCTAACATTTTAAATAGAAAAAAACTAAACTAAACAAAAAACAAACAAAAGAGCCCCGTTCAAACTAAAGGGTCTCTCATGTGCTTGCAATCATTTGTTTAAGAATTCATCTGAAAAGGAATTTGCTTGAGTCCTAGAGCTGATTAACAAAAATTACTACTTCCAAAAAGCAATTTTATTTGTGTTTTGAACAAAGAACTAAAAGTCCTTCACATCTTGGAAACTGTCAGGGGGAAGAACACCCTAGTGTGGAGAGAAAAATGCAAAAAGAAAATATTGAACTAGAGTCTTTCCATAAATTGAGTGTGTTTGCACTTATTGAAGTTCTTGAGATTTTGCAGCGTGACAGATAATTTAGAACTGTTTGTTTTAAGAGAAGAGGAGGTTGTAAGATGTCCTCAAAATAATTCCATATGTTAATGTGCGAGTCCTTGGAGTCAGAGCACTTTCTGTCCCCTCAAAAGCAACCCACTGGGCAATAGTTTCCCAAGGCATAAAATCAACAGAGACTGATGGCAAAGCTGAACTGTTTGTTTTTAAACATGGAGATCTAAAGATGAATAAAAAATAAACCAGGCAATTGAATACTTTCTTCCCACCAAGGATAAGAAGTATGCAGGTTGAGAGTGGGAGTATGTGTGAAAATTTATCTGTATTCTCCAGAAGAAAACTTTCTAAAGCATCATGAAAAGGAAATAGCTGTAGAGAAGGATGCTGAAGTCAAGAGAGCTAGATCTAGTCCTGATCAGATCATACGTGATCTATAGACTGTATACTTTATTACCTCAACTTAATTTTTATGTTCATGAAAGATCTGTGACAAGATGGGCCACTTCACTTAGATTGTAGTAATCTAAGACAATGCTCTTCCTTCTCCTGAGGCCGCAGATCAATGCATGAAAGTATTTTTCACATTTTGCACCTTTTTAGTGTCTTGTGGAGAGGGTTAAAGCAATCCCTCTTACTCCAGCTTTGGGAGAAGCTAAGTTTTTTTCCCACTGATCTTTAAGTCATTGTACAAAGGCCACTACTGATAAATAAATGCTGAGTCATAGGGCAGGTAATTATGAGTGTGGTTTTGCATTCTAGAGTGAATCTCTGTGGAGAAATATTTATAGCTAAGTAATTATCCTTAACTTATTACTTTTAATAAGAAATATTGCCACCCAAGTTCCAACATCTTCTTTCCATACCTCTGCTGTGGAGGAATAGATACCGGCCTCTTCATGGGAACAAGGCAGTTTATCCTGTTTGTTTATCAATGAGTATGGGAACAAGGCAGTGTATCCTGTTTATTTATCAATGAGTATGGGAACAAGGCAGTTTATTCTGTTTGTTTATCAATGAGTATGGGAACAAGGCAGTTTATCCTGTTTATTTATCAATGAGCATGGGAACAAGGCAGTTTATCCTGATTGTTTATCAATAAGTAACATATAATTCACAGGCAAGGTTGGAAAACAAGCAGAGATATTAAAGGGGAAGGAGGCCTTTCCTGGGGCTACCTGATGAGGCGAGGGGGGCTGGCTAGTGAACCTCTGGGATTCACCTGTTTCTGTCAAGTATGGGCCACAACACCTGGCTGTTTTATAATGCAGGTGCTGGGGCCTGAACTCAGGTCCCCACAGTGCAGCAAGCACTTTCATGGTCTGAAGTTATTTCCCAAGCCCCAGTTTTCGGTTTTAAAAATTCCACCACTATGTATTATAACTTTTGGTAATTATGACTTTAGGGCATTCCATAATCTAGATAAATAATCAGGAAATAAGTGCACCCATCTATAAAGCTTCCCCTCTTTTTTGCGGCACAAGAATGGCTGACTGCCCAGCTGCAGTCCTCTGGATAGTCACCTACACCATCCTTCCAGTTCTCTGTGTCATCCCCATGGTCTCCTGCAGAGTAAGTCATGAGACAGGCTCATTCCAGAAAGATGGAGAACCCATCTGGTGAGACACTTAGACTCAAGCATTTCCCAGTGTCTGCTTGAAACTCTGTGCATGTGTGTTGTGCTTATGTGGTGTGTGTATGTGTTCACATGGGAGTGTGCATGTGTGTGGAAACCAGAGGCTGGCTTTGGGTTTCTCCCTTGATGCTCTCCACCTTTATATGTTAAAACGTTTTCATGTGCCTTTGAGTGGTGCATGTGCACACATGTGTGTTCTCACATGTGTGTGTGTGTGTGTGTGTGTAAATGTGTGGGTACACATGTGCATGTATTCATATACTGGGGCCATAGGTTAATGTTAGGAAGTTTTCCCCATTGCTTTTCTATCTTATTCACTGAGTCAGGGTCTCTCAGTGAAGTCTAGAGCTTGCCAATCCCACTCTTCTCATTAGCCAGCTTGCTCTGGGGAATCCATTGTATGGCTGGGCTTATAGACAGGCTGTCATACCTACTAGAACCTACTAGAATTTACATGTGTTCCAGGGATTAGAACTCTTCTCATACTTGTGTGGCAAGAACTTTAACTGCTGGCTTAGTCATTCTCCCAGTTCTCAGACACCTTCGCTTTGGGGGCAGGTTCTGTCACTGAGCCTAGAGCTCACCAGTTTGCCTAGGCTAGCTGGTCAATGAGCTCCAGGGATCTGCTGGTCTCTGTTCTCTAGGATTTGGGCTCTAGGCCCACCCCAGCAGCCTGCCCTTTGACTTGGATCCTGGGGATCGGATCTCAGGTCCTCATTCTTGCACTTTACCAACTGAGACATGCCCCAGCTCCCACTGGCAGAAACGTTCTAAGAACTGCACTGCTCTTTGGACCCTCGTCTCCATTCTTCCTGCTGTATTATTCTTATTGTTTTCATTCACAGGGCCCAGCTGGTTTCTCAGTTCTCTGGTTTTCTACTCCTCTACTAGAGTCTTCCTTTCCTATTATATTCATTTCCTCGGTTTGTTTTTTTTCCCTCCCCTTTCTAAGTCCACTCTGGGTGATCTAATTTTATTTTATTGTCAGAAGACCTGAGCTAACACTAAGTCCTTTCCCATCTACTGCTCTCTTCATTTATGTCCTATCACACTGAAGCGCAAATCTATTTAGTCTTAAAAAATAAAAACCCAGATATTGGGGTGAAAACTGAAAGATCAGAGAAGCAGAGCAGCCAGCCACCAGAAACTTCTAACCTCTATAAAATCTCAGACCTATGAATCCTCAGACTGAATGGGCAAGATCCTGCCTCTACCCACTTTATATTCCTGTCTCCACCTCCCTAGTGCTGGGATTAAAGGTGTGAGCCACCACCAACTGGCTCTGTTTCTCTTTTAGACTGGTTCAATCTCGTGTAGCCCAGGGTGGACTTGAACTCCTGCTCCTCCTGCTTCTTTCTTCCAAGTGCTGGCATTAAAGGCATGAGCCACCACCACTGCCTGGTCTCTATGGTTAACTAGTGGCTAGTCTGCCCTCTGATCTCCAGGCAAGCTTTATTTTCCAGAACACAAACAAAATATCATACAACATCACATTCCAGAAAACAAGGAGTGTCAGAGTGTATCACCCATGCCAAAGCTAGATCCAGAGTTGGCAATGCTGAGAGTCCTCAGCAACTTTCTATTGTATCACAAGATTTCTCCAGAAGAACTGTACAGTATCCTGTGTGAAGAACTATCTAGGTCACAGGGATTCCTGCCAGTATCCCAATGACATTTTCAAGTATTGTTCTGTCATCTCTCCAAAGTAATTTGTTTGCCTTTAGTCACTGCTCATTTCTTCAAGTTAAATCTTTACTTATGGCTAACACCCAGTGGCAGAGGTGGGATCACCCAATGGCAATGGTGGAATCACCCAATGGCAATGGTGGGATCACCCAATGGCAGAGGTGGGATCACTCAATGGCAGAGGTGGGATCACTCAATGGCAGAGGTGAGTACACCTAATGGCAGAAGTGGGCACACCCAACGGCAGAGGTGGGCACACCCAACGGCAGAGGTGGGCACACCCAATGGCAGAGGTGGGCACACCCAATGGCAGAGGTGGCACACCCAATGGCAGAGGTGTGCACACCCAACGGCAGAGGTGCTAGCTGAAGCACAGCTGGGATGGAGGTGAAGCAGCTGTGGTCAGAGATGCCTCCTCAGTGAAATCTCCATGAGCAGAAAGTGGTTAGAACTGGGGAGTTCCGGCTTCCAGGCTGTGTCAGGGAGCCATGCTCTATTTTTATCTGTTATTCTGTAACTCTGCAATTGTGATTTCCCCATAATATTTATTTTATAGCCCCAAATTATTTTTAAAGCTTTTGCCTAGGTCAAGGTTAAAAAAAGAATCTTGTATAGAACATAGATTGTTTTTAAAATATTCTGGTCATTTCTATGATATCTGTGGTGCATGGACTAGTGCACTCAATCATTTGATTTATTCCAATGTCTTTCTGAGGAGACTAGGAAGAGAGAGAAAATTAGGAGGATGTGGGCAAGGCTAGGAGCTCCTCACTCCTGGGATCTGACTTAGGTTTCTTGTTGGCTGAGAGTCAAGAACTGCAAGACCAATGACAGAAAAATCATTGTGACAATTGCCTGTAGAGATAATACTCTCTTTCCTGAGAGATATTGAAAACAAGTGTTAAAACATCTAATGAACATAGGCTCAAATGTCTGTGACATTTGATGTTATCATTATCATTGTTGTAGTTCGAATGTGAAATGTCTCCCAAGAAACTCACGTGTTTAAACACTTGGTCCCACCTGGTGGCACTGACTTGGAGGACTGAGGAACCTTGGGAAGCCTTGGTGTAAGGAAATAGGTCACTGAGATAGGGGGTAAGCTGTGAAGTTTTTATCTGGCCTTATTTCCTGACTGTTAACTGCTTCCTGTCCTACCTCAATTTAAGAAAGCTGCACACTCCTGCCACTGTGGGAGCTGCCTGCCACCAAGCGTTTCCATCCAAGGTTGACTGTGTCCCCTCAAACTGTGAGCTGAAACGAACCTTTCCTGCTGTATGATGCTTCTTGTCAAGTACATGATTACAATAACAGGAAAGGGAACTGGAACAGTCAATACCTGTTGTGTGATATAAAATGACTAGTTACTGAAAATGATGTATTAGTTTAAAAAAGGAAATGCATTAAAAAAAAAAACCAACCAAGAATTGCGATTTAAAAGGGCAAGAAAAGCTCAAAATAAGGGTATCTCTTTACCCAGGCAAGTGTTGGGGGCAACATGAAGAGCTGAGAGAGAAAAGAAACCTTGAAAAATTCATCTGTTTGATGCCGGGTGTTTGCTCTTTCTATAATGCGCCAGGCCACATGCCTTATGTCAGACAAGCCCTTCTGCTTCACGCAATTCTATGGGGCAGAGACCATTATCACCCATTTTGGATATTAAAAACTAAAGAAGAAAGCAGTTAGGAAACAGACCTGAGGCAGCACATTAGTAAATGGCAAAAGCGTAGGCGACAGCGTCCTGTACCCATCCTCGCACAGACTGTGTTTCCTGCCAGGTTGACATCACCAGACTTACCCTATTCAACACCGACCAGGCAGGATTGAATCGAGGTGTTCCGATGCCCAGTGTAGCATTCAATTCTAATGCTCGAGTCTCCAAAGCATGTGTCTGTTTTTATTAGTGGTCTGCAAGAGGCTGATGGGTCTCAAAGTTGCATCTTACCAAAAAGGAAGATGCTCATCAGAATAGTAGCTTTGGGGCCCTTGTTTAGAAGTGCTGGGGTAAAAGAAGCACTGGAGTATGGGACTGGACTTCCATGAGACAGAAATGCCCTGTGACCTGAAACCTGGAGGGTTTGGGTGAATAGTCAGTTTCCATCACATGCAAGGTATAATAATAGCCATCAGGTTTTCAAAATACTCAGCTAGACTCGGATGGCTTCTCAAAGACAGAAATGTACAAACAGCCAAAGGTTGTGCTCAGGTTTTATTTTAGCCTCTGCCTCCCTGCTTGTGGCATTGCATCCCTTAGTAGTGAATAAGAAAGATATTTCTACCTACTCCTTCACAGAGCAGGAATTTGCATTTTAATTTTGGAACACTTGAGGGGGTGGCATCCGATGAAATATTTTATTTATTCTTTGGACATTCTGCTGCTCTTTCCAGGAATGAAGCCTATTGCTTACCGAGTTGTAGATAAAATATCATGAATCCTGAGGCAAAATTGGCTTTTTGAAATACACTGAATGCATTTGTTCTCAAGAGGAAAGAATGTGGCTGCCGGGGCCTCTAGTTTGGAATAGAATTTTAATTAAAGTATAATGGTTGAGTTTACCTTGAGTTGAACTTTCTTTTTTTTCTGATTTTTTTAGTTGATCTTTCAATTAAGAACTTTATTCATAAAAAAGCAGGAAACAAACTTCAATAAAAATACACCCAGAGACCTGATTGTGATAAGGAAAGCTAACTGTACACACTTCTTCATCCTGGTTGTTGATCTTCTAGGCAAGGTTTCATACAATTTATCATTCAAATGGACACTTAGACACCCAAAGCAGGTGCTACTGTTAATTACATTGGGTCAACAAGCATAAGTTGGGACCGAACTAGGCAACTAGTGTGAACAATTAGCTTAAGTGTGGGCAAAATTCTCTTTTTCAGAAAGTAACCCGCATCTCTGCGGAGACTACAGGCCAAGCCTACTGTCAGGTCAAGGGCCAAACAAATGCAGTGTTGGGAAGTTCGGACGTGCAGTGCATCAGTCAGATGTTCAGAAGCAGAAGGCATTGTGAGATGTTTAGTGCAAACTGAGCAGGACACAAAGGGGAGGTGAGGCATTGCTGTTTAGATGTAGGGTGTTCCATAAGTTTCATTTGTTAAGTGCAAAGGCATTAGCCTGGGGTGCTCTGGGCTCTAGTAGGGCCTACTAGAGGTGGAACCTGGCTGAAGGTCATTTCAGAGCTGTCTTTACAGGAAGTATTAGGATCTCCTCTCTCTCTCTCTCTCTCTCTCTCTCTCTCTCTCTCTCTCTCTCTCTCTCTCTCTCTCTCTGCTTTCTAGACATTCAACTGCCTACTCATGCTCTGTCACACGCTTCCTGTTGTATGTTCTGTCCCATCACTGTCCCCCAAACAGCAAAGCCAACTCTGAAATCATGAGTCCAGAGAAGCTTGTCTACATTTACAGTTGTTTTGGTCAGGTATTTTGGCACAGTGACAGAAAACCGACTAACAGGTTGCCTATCTGTTGCTGTGATAAACACCGTGACCAAAAGCAACCTACGGGAGGAAAGGGTTTATTCTGGCTTGTAGGTCACAGTTCATAATTGAGGGGAGCTGGGCCTGGGACTGAAACAGGAACTTGAGGAAGAAACCATGTAGGGATCCTCTTTGCTGCCTTCCCTCAAGACTTATGCTTAGCTATTTTTTTTGTATATAGCCTAGGACCCCTTGCCTAGGGATAGTACTGCCCACAGTGGGCTGAGGCCCCCTCCCCCCCCACATCAATTAACAATCAAGGCAATCCTCACAAACATGCCATAGGCCAATTTGATCTGGGCAGTCCCTCAGTTAGGACTCCCTTCTCAGGTAACTCTATGTTGTGTGGACAGTTAAAGCTGACTAGGACACACATAAACTATACTTACCAAATATTGATTCTTTACTTTTAGATGATCTTCTTTCTTACGCTTTTTTTGACATTATAAGATCCTTTTATTTTTAACCAACTGAAAACAATGCTAGAGAATGATGATTTAAAAAACACATTTTTAACTTGGGGAATTTCAGAGTAGGTATCCATATGGGGTTGTCAACCACGTTCAGTTAGGTCAAAGAGACAAGGACCCTTGGCTCTAAGGTAATTGCAAACTATAAAATAAAGCTCATTTTGAAAGGCGTATTTGAAGCTTCTTTTCTTTCTTTTAGAAAGGGGAGGAAAATAATCAGGTCAAGCACTCACATCATTGCAGCCTGCTGTTGGCCAGGGCTCCCAAAGCTCCCGAAGCTCCCAAGGGCTCATGGGATTTGAAGGGGCTGCCTTTCGGCTGTTTGTGGCAGCCTTTGGCTCTGCCCTCTGTCTCTTTCCTTGTAGCTTGTCTATGTTCCTTGGAAATTCCTATGGTGGCTTCACAGAACATGGATAATTCTAATCTCATAAAACCTGGCAAGTAGAGTGCTTTTCTATTACTTTTGCGAGAAGAGAAGAAGTTGATTCTTTTTGAGGTGGGAGCTGAGATGAACCAAACTGATTTCGTTTCTCTAGTTTGCCTTACATGCATACTTCTCAACTCCGAAGCCTCTAGAAAGAAGACAGGGCAGAGTAAGCAGTACAGAACGCCTTTGCCACTGATGTGAGGTTTGCCAAGAAGAACTACTGAGAACTTCATTTTATTGATGTGGTGTTGTTTTACCAAGCCCCCAGCCTGGATCACAGAAAAGTAAGAAAATCAACCCAGAGGTAATGTTTTCATATTTCAGGTTGAAGGCAGCAAAAACAGTGAGTTCTTCTAAGTACACTGAAGCTTGGCAAGACAAGACATACTTCTACTTGAGGAGGAAAAAAAAATCAAGTAACTTCTACTTTTATACACCCCCATATCTGTATTTTAACGTGACAGTGTTTGCAGGCATTAGTAATTAGCCTGGAGTGTTTGGTCAGGATCAACTAGACTTGTGTGAACCAGCTTCCAGGAATTCATTTAGTCTATTTCAGATTTTATGATACTAAATTGCTTATGCAAAGTCACTCATCATAAAACAAAGGACGGCTTGAGGAGATCCCATCAGACTTTAATCACTGTAGATGAAATGTTTCCACATTTGGCAAAACGCTGCTGGTTTGTCAAGAGGAAGATCGGTTTAGACAGGTAAATGTTTTCAGATTACTTGTGGTTGAAGGGTTGCCGGGCTCGGTTCTCAGTAAACAGAAATTCTGATTTGTGGGGCCAGCATTGCTCTACTGGGAGGGAGGCCCTGACAGATACCATCAACAGGTAAGTGTGTGCGAAGAGTCAAAGCTGTTACGGGAATACCCCTGAGTGTTTACCTACAGAATTTTACTTGGCACTGCCAAACTGCTAGTCAGTAAGTATTTGGGGCCAGAGTGCTACACAGTTTTTTTGGATGGTATAGCTTGGATATATAGATCTTCTCTTTCTTAGTACTTGGTAAGAGGATATGGCATTAGAAAGAAATTTAGAAGCCACATCTCAGGGGTATATTGAAATGTTCATGATCGATAAGGTGCAAACCAACCACAGATTGATGGTATTTCTACAAGTAAATTCTTTAGAAACACAATTTGACCTTGTGGTGGGTTCACTTCTGCAGGGCCAGTGTGTGGAAAAGTCATGGACAAGTTTTGGAGGAAGCACAGTCATCGAATGCTCTTGCACAAGCGTTGGACTTGTTACTCCGACCAGGAGGCAAACAGACACAAAACTGAGGAGAGGCTGAGGTCTGTGCTGCATGCAGTAAAGAGGCGGTGAACACAGCACGCTCATCTCCAGTTTTTCAGCCAGGGAGCCAAGGTCATCAGATGAGGAGGAGCCGACACCAGGCAAAGGTGGGGCTGTGCGAGTCACAGAGAGACACATGCCACATGTGCCCATATGGAGTGCTCGCTATGTACAGTATTTGTGCAAAAGTTTCTTTATGCTCCGAGGCTCAAAGACCATGGGTTTCATAGACTCCAAGTAACTATCTGCCTTAAAGGAGGTGTGAGTCCAAGGGTTTCGTTTGGTCCAGGGTTCTTCACTCCTGGACTGGGGGCAGAATGATAGTGCAGATGGAAGTGTACATGACGTTTATGAAGCCAAATGGGAAAAATTGACCACCTTTTATTTTAATGACTTCTAACCGAAACATAACTTTTCCTTCCAACGGTGCAAACCACAAGGGTACAAAGAGTATTTGTATCCTTTCACTAATAGAGATAAAAAAATATTTCCTGTCATATTTCAGTAGGTGAAGAACCCTGGAACCTCTCCTTATTATACTTCTAAATCGCAGAGGCTAACAGAGTAGCCAGCTAATTTTGTGTCTGATGCAGTAATAACAACACACAGGTTGCTATTTCCTGCTATTCTGACAATTGCATTTCAATAGTCTCTTTCCATATGATCTTAATGTTATCAACTATATATCCATACATATTTATTTTTTTATTTTACATCTTTTAGGCAGCTATACTTCACTAGTACATATTCAAATTAAAAACTCTTGTCTGTGAATCAAATTTACATCTGCATTAATTTGATAATTCATTTAAACAAAATCTTAATTTTTGCGGGGGGAGAGGGCAGGGATAGGGTTTCTCTGTGTAGCTCTGGCTGTCCTGAACTTGCTCTGTGGACTAGGCTGGCCTCGAACTCAGAGATCTGAGTCCTTTGGCTCTGCCTCCTGAGTGATGGGATTAAAGGTATGTGCCACCACTGCCTGGTTTGAATTTTTTTTAAAAGAGATAGCATCAGATTTACAAAATAATTGTCAAGATGGGATAGTGCTCTCACTGAACTCCATCTGTAAGTGATATCTATTGTTAGTAAGGCAGATTTGTTACAGATAGTGAGCCCTACTGATGCTAATTGAAGTTTGCATTGAGGGTCTCCTTAGTTTTTTCCTAATGGCTGCCTTTCTGTTTTAGGATTTGCTCCTGGACACCACATTACTCTTACTCATCATGTTTTCTCAGACTCTTCTTGCCTGGGAACTCTTTCTTTAGCTTAAATTATAGAAAGTTTGTGTATTTGCTACATTTCTATTGCTGTGCTGAAACACCATGGCCAAAGCCACTTACAGGAGAAAGAGTTTGTTTGGCTGTGTGGTTCCAGAGGGTTAGAGTCCTTCATGGCGGAGGAAGCATGGCAGCGAGCCGTGGATGGGGTGGCCCAGGAAGGAAGATGAGAGTCTACATTTTAACTGCAACCATGAAGCAAAGAGAGAAAACTGGAAATGGCGTGAGACTTTTATTCCCCCTCAATGGCCACCCCTTGTGACACACTTTCTCCTGCAAGGATGCACCACCCAGACCTTCTCAGAGAGTCCTGGGACCAAGTGTTCAATCAAATGCCCAAGTCTGTGGGGAGCTGTTCTCATTCCAACCTCTACAGTTTGATTCTCATTTCTTCCTTCATTTCCCTCCCCCCAAACACAAGCAGGGAGGCACCAGAGTACTGCCACTGCCTCCCTCCTTCTCTCTCCATTTTTTCCCTGTCCCCAAAGGTTAGATAGAGTGTTAGAGTACCAGAAGAAATTAAATAATAAAGCAGCACTTGCCCTGAACACACAGACACACAGACACAGATACAGACACACACACAGAGACACACAGACACACATACAGCGATACACAGATACAAACACACAGACACACAGACACACACACACACACACACACACACACACACAGACACAGACAAACACAGATATACAGACACAAATAGACAAAGACATACAGAAGATACACACACACAGATACACAGATACACAGACACACATAGACACACAGATATACAGACACACACAGACACACATAGACACAGACAGACAGACAGACACACACACACACTATACTTTTCTTATCAATTGCTCTAAGAAAAAGAGTCTTGATTAGTGGGTTACATTCTATATAAATAGAATATTAAATAAGATTTAGTTCCATTGTTACCCAGGAAAGTTGTCTGTTAAAGCTAATTCTAAACCATGTTTACTTGAACTTTCACAGGAGTGGAAAGGGGAGGATTCATCCTTTAAGTCATAGAACCATGACTGGGGAGGACCAGAGGTGGGAAGGCAGGTGCCCACGATGTACACTAACCAACTCCAGGCAGAGACTGAGTGGCAGACTGTGCACTTATTGCCCCTAACAATTTTCCTTATTTACACGGCAGTTTCTTTCCCCTCTTCCTTTACAGCCTGCTTCCAGTCCCCCATGCCTCTGCGAGTTGTGGGGTTGATGGAGTAGGAGGCAGAGAGAACGCAGGGGCAGAAAAGAGAAAATGGAGCTCAAGGAAAGATGGAACAGTGGGGCTGGGATGCAGCTCAGTGGCAGACCACTCGCCCAAGATGCACAAGAAAAGGTACAGAGACCATCTCCCCCCAAATCTGGGTCCTGTTTATAGTGTATTCCATTCCTTTGCTTTCTCCGGCTCTGCTTGCTCCCAGGAGTACTGAAGAATCTTCCTGTGCTCCTTGCTCCCAGTAAACAGCCAAGTCACAGAGGTTGTTCCTGGTTCTTAAGGTAATTGCTAAGATGGGCTATGTTGTAGTCAGAACAGTTCCCATGTGGACTGGGAATTGGGGATAAATTCTCCTTCCCTCTCTACTCTGAAATGCCATAACTTCTCAGGAGAAAGAACAGGAGCACTCCTGTGCATCCACTAGCCAGGACAAAGGTGCAGGGACCGTCTTAGATACCTTTAGTATCCATTAAGATCTGAGAAAGTACCCTCTCATGGTTCCAGATAATTTCCCCCTCCCTTTCCGGAGATTGCACACAGGGCTGTTAAACCCCTAACCTCAGGCTCACACATCAGGCCTTCATTTCTTTTTGAGTCATCCCAAGCATTTGCCAACTATGAATTGCTTAATTGATTGGTAGCCTGGTCTTTAAGGAATTCAGTTTAAGACAGAGGACACGTTTGGCTAAGACCAGCATTGTTCAGCAGGTATGCGCTTTTAATTTTTGTTTTGTTTTAGTTTGATTTGGCTTTTAATATGAACTTGAATTATTTTGGGCAGAGCCTGCATGCGTGCTTGTCTGACCACAGTTCTCCCTCACCTCCTTGACCCCGTAGTTCCCTAAGTACCATGTGTACTTTTGTGTTTTACTCCCTTCCGTCATCTTGGGCCCTGCAGCCTTGTGAGCTTTCAACCCACTGTGGAGGATATCAGTTGTACCCTCTTTGTAACTTAATGTTTTAGAGGTTACCAAATGGAATTCCAAATCATATGCCGCAAATAAGTGCCACCTATCCTGGGGTGGAAGTGCAGTGAGGCTGAATATTTGTTTTTTTTTTTTTCTTCTGTGCCTTGTTTTCTCATCTATAATCGAGGTGCTGAGGATGTAAAACATCTACTTTCCATCTTTCCCTTTTAATTCCTGTACTTCCTCTCTCCCTACCGTATTTATCAGCCATGGTTCCTGCCACATAGAAGGGTCTCAATATAGGGTATTTGATACATTGTCCTTGATTTTTTATTACATAGACTTTATTGTTTAGAAAAGCTTTAGGTTCATAGAAAAACCAAGGAGTAGCTATAGAGAGGTTCCATAATTCCCACAGCCTTTCTTACTATCAAAGTCCTGCACTGGAGTGGTGAGCTTGCACTGACCCATGGCTGTCACTGGAGGACCCTGGATCCCATTGGGGTGACGGACATTCTGTGGGTTTTAGCAAATATACAATGTTGTGTGTCCACCACGGTTGCCTCATGTGGAGTAGTCACACGTGTTTAAAGTCCTCTATGCTCGGCCACATCTCTTCATAACCCCAGTCCTGGCCAATCGCTGATCCTTTCACCGTCTCCATCAGTTTGTTTTTCCCGAACATCACAACAGACAGCTACAGTATCCAGCCTTTTCACATTTGCCCCTTCCAGTTAGCAATCAATGTGCACTAAACTTTTCTTCCTGCTTTTCTAGCTCAGTTCTTTTAGTTTAGTATTCCTTTTGCGCCCCCCTCCCCCCTCTCCCCCCCCGCAGGTGCCACAATGGTCTGAAAGGCAGTTTGCATCCAAGTTAGTTTGGCAGTTAGGAATAAAACACTAACAACTGTGAGCAGGTTTTTGAATAGACGTGAGTTTTTCAGTTCCCTTGGGTAATTAGTAAGGAGCAATTGCTAGGTCATTAGGCAAGTGCGTGCTTAGTTTTGTAGCTGTACAACTCTGCGTTCCCATCATCAGTGGAGGAGAGTTCCTGTTGCTCCATAGCTTTGTTAGTGATTGTGTTGTGAGTTCTGGATGTTAGCCGTTCTAACAGGCATGCATCGGTAACTCGTCCTTGTTTCCGTTTTTCTAACATCTGGTGACAGATGTTGAACATTTCATGTGCTCTCATCCCATCTGTACATTGCTTTGACAAGATGGCTCTTCAGTTCTCTTCATGTTTTAAAATCTAGTTGTTTATTTTTTGGTTGAATTTTACATTTTTTCGTTTTATCAGTCCTTTATCAGATATGTGATTTATCAATATTTTCTTTTAGTCTGTAAATTGTGGTTGATATATTGTGCACCCCAATAAACTTGTCTGGGAGTCAGAGAACAGAACAGCCACTATATTAAACATAGGTTTAGGCAGTGGTAGCACATGCCTTTAATCCTAGAATTCCAGAGGCAGAGATCCATCTGGATCTCTGTGAGTTCAAAGCCACACTGGAAACAGCCAGGCATGGTGACACATGCCTTTAATCCCAGGAAGTGATGACAGGAAGCAGAAAGGTATATAAAGTGTGAGGACCAGGAACTAGAACCTTGTTAAGCTTTTAGGCTTTTAGCAGCAGTTCAGCTGAGATCCATTCGGATGAGGACACAGAGGCTTCCAGCTTGAGGAAACAAGATCAGCTGAGGAATTGGCAAGGTGAGGTTGGATGTAGCTTGTTCTGTTTCTCTGATCTTTCAGCGTTCAAGCCAATACCTGGCTCTGGGTTTGCTTTTATTAATAAGGCCTTTTAAGATTCGCGCTACAGTAAACTTTTTTCCTCTTGATATTCCCTTTGAAAGCTGAAGCTGTTACTCTAAATAAACTTTAGCTTATCAATTCTCCCTTTTATATTTTTGATGATTATGAACAAAAAATCACCAGCAAGTGCAAGGTTATCTGGATTTTTCTCTATATTATTTTCTGGTAGTCTTCTAGTTTTCCCTTTTGCATTTATCAGTGTTATCACCTTGGCATTAATTTCTGTGAAAGGTGTAATGTTAAACTGTTTCCCCATGGTAAAGAGACTTTGTTCAATTATATTGATTTTACTTACTTGTCAAAGATCAGTTGACTGTATTTACACGAGTCTGTTTCAGGCCCTTCTATTCTGTTCCATTGATTATTTGTCTGTTTTCTTTTCTTCACTATACTGTCTTGAATATGGCAGCTCTCTGAGCTGGTAGGTCTTGAAGTCAAATTTGTTCCTCTTCAGTGTTGTATTGGCTGCTCTGAGTCTCTTGCCTCATCATATGAACTTTCAAATAAGATTGATTGAGATTGTATAAAATCTATGTATTAAATTGGAAGAATATATATCATAAGAATATTGATTATTCTAATACATTAATATGCAATAGTTCTTAATACATTTAGTAATTTCATTAGATGATTTTAATTTTCCTTATATAGATTTTGTTTATACTTTTTAATTTACATTTAAGATTTCACCTTTGGGCTGTCATTTGAAATGATCATAATGGTTAATCTTGATTGTCAGTTTGATTGAATTTGTAATCAATTAAGAGACATCCCTCTGGTGTGTCTGTGTGGAGATTTCCAGGAAGGATTAAGTGAGACTATAATTTTCCTTCATGCTAAATGAAATAGCATTGCTATAATAATTTGAATGGTACCTGGCATATGTTAAAAGATCACCATTATTATACTCAAAGCATTAAATTTATTATTTATTGTTGAGATTAGATATTACTTTGTCTACCTTAAAGTACTTATTATGAAGCCCAGACTAGCCTCAAACTCATGGGACTCCTCCTGCCTCAGCTCCCGAAATACTGAAAATATAGACTATGCTGCTACATCCAACTTAGAGCAATTGGAGAAGTATGTGCTACTGGGAATTGAGCCTAGGGCCTTGAGCATGCTGGACAAGCATTCTACCACTGACCTACCTCCCTAGCCCCAGAATACTATTTTAAAGGTCATTTTGCCTACTTTGTGTTCATTTTGTTAGTTGAATTATCAGAAGTTAACATTTTCATCTTTGTAAGTTATTGAGTAACATCTATACTGGTTATCTATGGCTGTGTAACAATCTAGCTCTAAATTGAGTAAAAACAAAGCCATTTATTTAGGCTGGAATCAGTTGAGAAGTCTTTGCTGGTCTTAGCCAGTGTCACTCGTGATGCTACAGTTATTTGGAAGAGTGATTGAGTCTGAATGCTTTAAAATGGTATTTTTCATGTGTAACTGGGTCTATTGGCTCAAATGTCTCAGTTTTCCTTCACATGGTCTTTCTTATCAGACAGTCCAGATTTCTTAATGACAAGAAGCAGAATTATAAGCATTCTAGCCATGGTATCAATGTTTACAAAGTTTTGCATCTCTCACATTTGGCCACGGTTCACCGGCAAAAAGCAAGGACTTTACCAATCCAAAGTCAGTGGAGGACTCCAAAAGACCATGGATACTGGAGATGTGATTTGCTGGGGGCCGTTACTTACAATCTACTGAAAAACAACATCTCCTCTTGTTGATTACACATAGAATTTATTAGCTTTGTTTCCCAGATATAGAAATTAAGATTTAGAAATAAGTAAGTTCTCAGGAACTTGAGCTATTTAATGTATTAGTTACCTTTCTGTGGCCGTGATCAAATGCCATGACCCAAAGTAACTTAGGGAAGAAAGTTTTTTTTGGGGCATATGGTTAGAGAGGGATCGAGTCCATCTTGGAGGGGGAGGCATGGCCACAGTCAGGAAAAGCATGATGGCGGGAGCAGCAAGCTGACTGATCTCCTTTTGCCTTTGTACAGTAAACAAAGAAAGCAGGAGGTGAGTCCAGGGTGTGAAACCTCAAAGCCGGCCCTAGTGATGCACTTCCTCCAGCAAGGTTCTTCTTCCAAAAGGTTCCATAACCTGCTTGAACATTGCCACCAACTGGGGACCGATTGTTCAAGCAAGTGGGCCTCTGGGGGTCATTTCTCATATAAACCAGCACATTTAGGAACAGTAGTGACGTTCACTTAGCATTTACATTGTGTTATGCACTGTGCTAAGCAGTGAGCACTTACTGACCGAGGTTGTGTTTGTGGATAGAAAACCAAGGAACTGAAGGGATATATAATTTCACAAGATGAACATGATTAGCAAATGGCATGCCATGGAATCAAATCCTATGGCTTGGATCCTGATTCTTAAGACTAATGTTTCTCCTGTGCTAACCCACAATTGTAAGTTTGACATAGAATAATGTAAACTCT
Organism: Peromyscus californicus insignis; assembly: GCF_007827085.1. NCBI lineage: Eukaryota > Metazoa > Chordata > Mammalia > Rodentia > Cricetidae > Peromyscus > Peromyscus californicus. The sequence continues at coordinate 26,643,095 of NW_026294480.1, forward strand.
AGTTTCTTCCTTGGATCCTTGAAATTGTGCGAGAGAGGATTAACCACTTTTGGTTAAAGCATCAGAGACTGCTAACTAGGCCCCAGGGTGCAAAGTGATTTGGGTCTAAAAGACCACAAATGAAAGAACCCCCTCTTTTACCCCAATATGGTGTCTGCTTTTTCTTTGTCAAAATAGCATTCTTATTTAGGACTGAATAGTTCTAATGCTGAAATAAATAGTATCAGTGGTTAACCCAATGGAGAGCTATTTCTTAATATGCTCTCCTCACACTGTGGTCATGTGACCCTCAACACATGACTCCTTTAGGTTCCTTTGATGTAATCTGGCCAGCAGTTGAAGAGAAGAGAAAATAAAGACATACCAATACTTGTGTTTACTGCTGTTCATTCTGAGTAGGGACTGGGTATTTAATCTAGAATCTGAATGTTTAGGAAACAAACATCATTTATTCATGTTGTCAAGGAGAGTAAACAGGTATGGGAAGAATCTGCTCAGTCTCCACTAAGTAGCTTTCTATGTATTGAAACAAGTAATAATGTATCTTACACATGAAGAGAAGCCCGGCTTTGCTCAGCAGCCTGTGGATAAGACACTTGGCTCCCTTAAGGAACCATCTGCATTTTCAAGTATTTTTGGTTTGAAGTTATGCTAGAATGAATTGAGCAGACCTATAAAGTCTCAGGAACATGCCAAGGAAGAGAGAAGATTCCTTTCTGAGATCTCAAGGGAGGATCCGTGACTGTTCTTCTGTAACTTTGGAAAGTTAATGTAGAGCAGGCACGCACATATCCAGAACTATCTCTTGGCAAATCACGAGGGAAATGGCGTTGCTCACTGTTCTCGCCTTAGCTCATTGGACTCCTCTGTCTCTGTAACTAGTGCTGGTAGCTGCTTCTGTTTTGCTCTGTTGGTGATTCTTTCATCTCTAGCTGTGTCTAACAAGCACCCCAAAGGAAGAGCAGAAACCTGTCAGACATTGAGGTGGCTTCCGGCTTCATAAACTCAGCCTCCTAGCTCCAGCGAAAAGATCTTCTGAAACGCAATCAGGGCAATTTTTATTTCATTATAATTTCCATATGTTTGTGAGCCTGATTTCCCACCTAAGAATACAATGGAGGCACAAATTAGAGAAAGCCAAATTATTTTTATAGAAGTAGAAAGCAGTTTGCCTATCTCCCAATGACAGATAAGATTGGCATGGATGGAAGTGGAGACAAAACACCCAACCGAATAAACAACGAAAACAAGCTGGAGGGAAGGTGCAGGCAAGCATCCCAGTAAGCTCAGAGAACAAGAGTGCAGAGAGTGGGACAAGAGGGGCTGTTCACAAACAGTTAGAAGAGATGGAGTCCCCATTGTCTCTTCTCATCCTGTCTTCTCACACATCTCATTGTTTGTTCAGACTAAAAAGGCATTGGACTTGAGCTTTTATCAGACAGCTTGAGCCTCTTCACCAGAATCTGCTGAAAGGAGCAAAAGTCTTGGGGGCAGAACAGGGTCAGAAAATGCTGCCAATCAAGAGAGCTCACCTGGAAAGCCAAAAATCATAATATAAGATGTGCAGCTGTTGATCCAGCCTTTCTGCGATTCCCTACCTCCCCAAGTCTCCAGTGGAGAATGCGGAGTGCAGGGTGTCCCTCATGTATACTAAAAGTAGAATTCTTTCAAAGCTGGAGAGCCTGTTTTTTAGCAATATTTGAAGGTGGTGCTACTTTAAAGGAAAAAGATTATACCAGAGGCCCTGAGCTGTCTAGTCACAGTGCTTATCAAGGCCACATCAATGGAAGAGACAATAAGCTTGAAAATAAACTGAGCACCAATGATGTTCTCGGCTCTAGGAAATGATCAAGGGTCTCATCTACTGCTTGAAAGTACTTACTTGTTTGATCATGGAAAGGGCTGACTTTTGCCATTGTCAATAAATAATGCAAAAGGTTCACTTCACATAGAGTCTGTACTTGAAGAACGTGTCATGGCTAACGGCTTGGAAGAACTCTTCTGTGTTCCAGGATGAAGACTGTGGTGTGAGGTAGAAATCCTCCAGCTGTAACAGGAGAGGGAAACTCAAAGGGTGACATTCTCAGAACGATTTTGGTTAATGCAAACAAAAATGGCATCATCCCTTTCCAGAACCCAAAAGGAAAATGTGGATTTCGATCACCAACAGGGATCTGCACAATTTAGCCTTAGAATTTGCTCAGAATTATGCATTAGTTATGGCCCTGCTTCTCATATCAGAGTCCACGGGGCTCCACAGTGTGCTCTGAACAAAGGTTTAGTGCTGTCCTTCAGTGATAATCTTTACGGAGTTGATGGATGTCTGCTGTCTGGCTGCTTCTAAAAGTGTTTTGTTTGATTCAAAGACACAGGATTATTTCCTTCTGTTTTGTTTAAAAGTTTTATAGCTGTAGTTTTTCATTTAGATCTATAATCTATTTTGACTTATTTTCGTTTATGGTAGAAGATATAATATATATTCTATTATATATAATATACATACACATATTATAGATAGCTTCTTGATAAAAGTGAAAAGGAAATCGTTGAGGGAAAGGTGTTGGAAAAGCTCTATATGTATATACACATAAATATTATCCATATATACATATATATCAAATTATTCCAGCACCTTTTCCCTCTAGTGATTCCCTTTTCATCTTTATCAAGAAGCAATTGCCCAAGTATGTCCTCATGAATTGATCTATTAAAACCTTATTAATACGTATTGATGTTCCTGAAGGAAATTGGCCTTAAAGTTTTATCTTATTATATTTTTTGGTTTGGCATCAGGACAATGCTGGCATTGTAGAATTATTTGGGAAATGTTCTCTTCTTGATATTTTTGAAAGAGTTGGTATGAAATTGATGCAATTTCTTGAATAAATTATCCTAGGATGTATTTAGAAGTTGGAGTTTTCAAGTTGGGGATACCAAAATTACTTAGAATTTCTTCACAAAGATTTGATAGTATGTATGTACTTTCAAATTATTAGTCTATTTCATCTGTGGTATAGAATTTATTGACAAAGTTATTCATGATGTCCTTTCTCTTTGCAGTTGGAATCTGTGGGGACAATGACCTTCCATTCCTCACATGGATAATTTGTGTCCTTTTGTCTTCCTGGTTACTGTGACTATTTTTTTTTTTTTTAAATCTCATTGGTCTTTTCAAGAAAAGAGTTTTAGGCGCTTAGTACTGTATTTTGTTTTTCCTTTAGTTCATGTCTGCTCTAGTCTTCCTTCTGCTTACTTTAGTTTCATTTTTTCTGCCTTTTTTATGTTCTTAAGGTAGAAGCTGAGGTGATCATTCAAGGCCTTTTTCATATCCTGCTCTATGCATTTAATACTCTAGGCATTTATACCTTTCAGTAGTTGTTTCAGTAAAATTTTGTAATCATCGTTCTTATTTTCATTAAAATTACTACCTAGTTTTCTCTTTGACTTCTGAATTAAAGAATACTATTATTTAGGTGTTAAGCATTAGGTAATTTTTAAGATTTGACTGATTTTGAATTTCTAACTTAACTCTCATTATGGTCATAAATCATACTGTTTTGTTCCATATCTTTCTAAAATTACTAGTACTTATGCCTTATTATCCTGATATGGTCTATCTTGGTAAATTTGGTGGATGGACTTGAAAAGAATGTATGTGTTGTTATTTGAAGCTGTTGTTAAGTGAGTTATTCATGTTATACACTGAAACAATACTTTGTGAACGTTTTGGAAGACTCAAACTGTAAAGTAAGGCAAGAAGCAAGACATAAAAGCCTAATCTTTGGGTAAGAGGTGAAAAGCTTAAAACTGATCAGTTTCCCCCAAGTTGATACACTTAACATCATGCAATAAAATATCTTGATCTGTTATTAGTTTCTCCTTTTTCATCCAGATGTTTGGCATCAGTAACTATGGTGAGAGTCTTAAATCCCAGGTACTGTATATTTGGTAAATGTGTATTGAATTAAATATAAATTTTTGTTTATAAATGCAGAAAATACCGTGTTTTTGTCCAAGCAACAAAATTAGTAGTATTAACTTTGGGGAAAAAGTCACATTGAAAATGATTTCCATAAATGTAATAATCATCTTACTATATCCATAAGCTCATTATTAAAGCTTTAAAAATGTATTAGCTTTGAAACTGGGGAAAGGAGAGCAAGGGAGTGCCTCTGCCTTTTTCAAGGTGTTATTCTCCAAGGAGTGCATGACTAACAGAGAAGGTATGTGACTTTTGGGGCATCCCAGCAGGTCTGGTGAATGAGCAAATTCTTAGTGGCGTTATGACATCACCAGGGAGCATGACTTGGGTCAAGAGCTTGGCAGGAGGCTTTAGGAACAGTAGAATCAACAGTGAACATGACTGGCAACCCAACATACTGGCTACCATAAAACCAAAGAGAGAACTGATTGTGCTTCATGCACAGCAGCAGGTTTAACAGAAAATTAGACATGTTTATAGACCCAGATTTACAGCACGCCTTGTAAACACCTTATTACTTAGAATCCAGTCTGCTGTCCTAGAAACGAAGAATGTGACTTTGTTGAGCAGTAGGATTTGTTGACATAAATGTCTTGACTAAGTCTGCCATTGTGGTTAACCAAAACGCATTTACTCCTGGGAAAGTAAACACATGCAAACAAAATGCCTCTTATACTACAATACAGTACGTTTCAAATTGACCAAACTTAATGCTATGACATAAATATGCTTAATGTTTATGGAATTTTTTAGAAACCTTTTGCCATGTTGGGCTTACCATCCTGTGTAAGTCCTACTGAATGGGAATGTGTTTTCAGAATTACATGTGCTTAACAGCTTCATCAGAAATATTCAGAAAACCTGCCATGAATACCGGAGCTAACCACGCAGCAAATGAAAGTGGGTCATGGTCTCAGACATTAATGTGGATAAATCAGGTCTGCACCATGTAATAGCGGCACACTGAAATGGTTACCAACAATTAAAATTAGAGAACTCATGGAAAATAATGTTGAATAAATATTATGAAACCACATGAAAATATGTTCAAGGAAGGCAGAGTATCTGGGTGAAACCCACAAAGTTGAGAAAATTTCTAGGGAAGAATGAAAATTCAGACATACGGCCTAATGCTCAAAAATTTATTCCTTTAACTATAGATAAAGCTTCTGGTTTGGGAGGAGATTTGGGGGCAGGGATACCAACCAAAGCAGTTCCCCATCATTCCTATTCTCTCTGGCTTTTAGTGAATCCTGACGACCTCAAAAATACAGTTAGAGGTAAGTTTGTCACATTAGATATAAATGAAGGCCCATAACTAACTAGTTTGAATATAAAGTAATCAGCCATCCTCCCCAACAGCTTATATTAATATGATCCACAGGAATTATGAAAAAGAGGGTTTCTTCATGATGGGCAAAATAAAGAGCAAACAAATATAGAGACATTGATTCACCAGAGCCCACAAACCAGGCCCTATAAATGACAAGGACATGGAAATCTCTCTAACAGAACTGTGTGACTGACTCCATGTGCCAAAGCGAAGGAAAATGACCACATGAAGCCATAAAAACAATTTTACAAGTTCATAATACGGTAGATGTGGTCCTGGAGTGGTGTGTGCAACAATGATTGGGGGATTCGTTGATTAAGATCCACACATCTCCCCAGAATCAATGCAGTGAGAAGCCACATTAAGGGAGCAGAAGATTCTAAATGAGAGATTGATGCCAGCAGTCAGTATAGGAATTGCTGTCTACAGTTCTGGGGTCCCAGATGTATTCTGAGAGGGACAAACTAAAGTAAGCCCCCACAGAACAATTAGAATAAAGCCATTAGAGCCACACAGTCTCATCTTATGAGAAAACTGAAGAAATTGTCAAGGACGATGTGTTTGTAAGAAAATGTCTTCAGAGGAATATGATCATTGATTCACATACTTACATGGAACAGGACATAGTCTGGTTAGTTCTTAGTATCAACAAAGAGAGTTTACAAGGAAATCATCAAAAGATTAAAAAAAATGAACTCTCTAAATCAACAGCTTAGCTTCTCCTCATAAAGATGGACTTTGGGAGAAGGGCCATCATGGGCAATGCTGAAAAGCTGACTGGCCACCTCAATGGCTGGTCACTGTGGATGAGACCGAAACACTTCAGAAGAGAAGCTGAGCTGTCTTGAGTCATTTTCAGATGTCCCAGAGGGACCTTTGACTCTTCTGAAGAAGCAGGCAGCATGATAAATGAGGACAATAGCTCCTACCCGAACCACGATAGCCTCAACTGATTCTATTTTATACTTGGTGTTCTACAAAATATTGGGCTCTATAAGAAGCATGTATTCTTTAAAGATTGAAAACCAATAAAGAATATGATTTCTGAAGACAATGTTGATGCTATTGTACGATTCAGACCATATGGCAGAATCTGGTCTTCAAGCATCACCCATTATGTTGTTATGAGGCTGGAGTAGGGCTGGTTAATGAAATGCTTGGGCTCAGAAGGTCTAGCCTATCATCTGAAAAGAGATCTAAACAGGAGTGTAATGACCAAGCCTGTGATTTGGACAAGGCAGATTCACCAGCAGGGAGATTGGGAAGCCAACAGCTACAGCAAATCCAGAAAATAAAAAAGCTGCCGACGTGACGTCTGAGACACTGGAATGATTTCTAGGAGCAGATGTTGCTTATAGTTATTCTGAAAGAGAAAACACCCCTGGCCACCAACGACCTTCTAAATTTTGGTATTTCTTAAAATTAGATTTTATTTCCAGTGTAAGGGCTAATTTTATGAGTTACTTGCAGAAAACCCAAATCTCTGTGGACCAAGATGGCTAACTTCAGTTTTTAGGTGCCTTAACATTCTAAGGACTCTGGGGTCATTCCAGAGACAGAGTGTATTCTTCTTTAGTCAGGAAAACAGTTGATAATTTCACTGTGTTTTCCCAGACATGATCTCACTTTCGCCTCTCGACAATGACTAACAATGAAGCAAGGACATCCATTTTCATTTTATTTCCCAGATGAGAGAACCGAAGATCAGAAACACTTAGTGAGGAGCCCAAATCACACAGCGTCTCCATGGAGGGACTGAGATGAGGATCTCAAGTTTCCAACTCCTTTGCAATGTCCTCAGTACCTGCTTCCTTCACCTAAGGGTCTGTGATGGAGTTTGGAGTTCCCTTAAGCATCCTTCTCTTCATCAGACTTCCCTGTGTCTGACAGCCAAGTGCATTTTGATACAGCCAAAGCTTTGACTATATCAGTGCACAAAAATCCCCCACTCGGACTCAGATTGGAACATCTCTATATTAAAAATCAACAGTCCTCTGGAAATAAACATGTCATTAAAAATTATCTCAACCTAGTGACTCAGCAAATTGTTCTGCGATAGCTTGTGGTAATTGCTTTTTTTGTTTTTGTTTTCTTAAGTATCTATGGTGAGAGAAGCATGTAGACAAACTCCAGGCTCTGGATGCCTTGGTTTTCATTACCTCTTTTTCTCCTTGAGAACGTTTGCTCCCCTCCCGTGTCCTGAGTGCCTGATAGGTTAAGTGAACTTGTCTTGACAAAGCACCCTGGATTCTATCGCGAACAACCAAGGCAAAGGAGCCAGCAAAAAGCAAGGTTTACCCTAAACGATCCCCTTAATGTGGATCGATTTTCTTCTTGCTTCGTGCTTGTGTGTCTGTGTGTTCATGTGTGGTCCCGGTGCATGTGTGTGTGAGTGTGGGCACGTGTGTACATGCACACAGATTTCTCCTTGCTTTGTGCTTGTGTGTCGGTGTGTTCATGTGTGTGCAGGTGCGTGTGTGTGTGTGGGGGGGCACGTGTGTGCACACAGACAGAGGCAGGAGTACAACTTCTGATGTCATTCCTCAGACAGGTCCATTTTCCCTTCCTTTTCTCTTTCTTCCTTTACTATTATTTTTTTTTCTTAAGGCATATTTTCTCAATGACCTGGAGTTTGCCAAGTAGAGTAGGTAAGCTGTAGATAGAGAGGAAGAATCTTATATCAAGGACCGAAGATCAACAACAAAGTTAATAGTGCTGTAAAATAAGAAAATTCTGAGGAAGACAGGAGTAAAGACCCAATCCTATAGCTCATTAGATGCTTAATTAATAGCCAATACTCTTGCGATATAGTTGTATACTTGAACATTTTAATGAAACGAATGAATGCATCTTGTTTTTAAAACACTTGTAACCTGACAGATGTTTGAAATTTAATGTTTTTTATTAATGTTAATACAAATTAATGATTTGGTTTAAAAACAGTGCTGTAAAGACCTAATCTCGATTTTTCTTTTTTTCCCCCCACAGATAGTTGTATCATTTTATTTTTGAAACCTCTGTGACCTCAGTGAGAGCCATAGATTCGATTGCTCTATTTTAACTCTAGAAATTTTCACTGGTTTGGCTTTGTACATTAAGTGAATTGTCCCTGTCTCAAGTCTAGATATAGGAAATGGTATTGTGCACCCCAGAGGCTCCGTTTGGAGCATGGCTCTTTGGCAGTGGTGGACAGCAAATGCAAACACACTGGACTTTCCATGCACAGTCAGCAGAGCCCCAAGCACTTAAACAACCTCAGAGTAAGTTACCCCACCTCTGGCTGGCAGCTCTTTATAACTTGTATGGTTATGTATGCAGTGTAGCATAATATAGCATTATGAGCTCTGAAAATGTGGGCTAAAAAACTTTCCTTTTTTAAATTGTTCTCTCAGGTATGATGGTTAGAACTAGGCAAAATGTAACTAATGCAAGTGGGAACTTGGGAGCTACAGTAATTTTGAATGCATACCAATGATATCTATGAACATTTTGCCTTTATATTCAGCTCTTAACAGTGGGGACAGAGACCAATATATAAATCAAACAAAAATTTTTCTAGCTTAGATGAGTAAGGTATTCTGGTTTTAAAATTAAAGGAGACAGTGTAAAGACAAAGTAAAGCAAAATAACTTCTTCTCAAAAACGCAGGGAACTTATTGAAATATCTTGCAGTATAGGTTGAGGGCTGGAGAGATGGCTCAGCAGTTAAGAGCATTGGTTGCTCTTCCAGAGGACACAGATTCAATTCCCAGTAACTGTACAACAGCTCCTAGCCATCTGTAATTCCCATTCCAGAGGATCGAACATCTTTTGGTAGCCTCCATGGGCACTAAATATGCAAGAGGTTTGCAAACATACATGCAGCCAAGACATTCAAATACATAAAATAATAATTCAAAAAATAAAAAATGTGTAGGTGTGTACTTGAGTACGCGGGCATGTGGAGGTCCAAGGTTGATGTTGGAAATAAGAACTCAAACTCTAACATTGAGCCATCTCCCCAGCTCCCTAGACTAGGAAATCTGCCAAATGTTTAGGTGCCTGGTGGACACTGGCAATCTGTATGCCAGAGGCTTGCAGTTGGACCTGAGACCTCAGATTAAAGGTGGAACCTCCAAAGGTTTTTGTAGGAAACATTTCTTACATCATTACTTATGTATTTTTGTAAACTTTGGATACTTTAGAAGAGGAAAAAATACATCATCTCCCCGCTGAGGCTATATAAACTAATACTTATTTACTTAGCTAAAAGTCAGTGGAATTTTAATTTCTTGATTTAAGAATTATATTCTGTTGTTAATATAATAATTTTGACCCATGCCACTCTGCTTAATATTAGGCAGTCAATTTTCAAGGAAATGTGTCATAGATATCTCAAACTCTGGTTGTCTAGAATTGATTTCTTGAGCCCAGCTTGGTGTTGCTGGCTTGTAATCCTCAGTGTCTGAGACAAGACCATTACCGCTGATTCGGAGCCAGCCTGGGCTATATAGCAAGTCCCTGTCTCAAACAAAACAAGACAAAATGAAGCAAGTGATTTTTTTTTCTTATTTCTGACATTATTATGGTGTACTCCTTGAACAACGTAAGTGGAAATACTGGGTAACACAGGTAACTGGGTACACCCTATAATCGGCTGCCTACACATGCCAGTGTCTCCGGAGTGTACAGCTCATCCTGGGCTGATAGTCAAGAAGCACTCTTTGACTGTTTCCCCTCAGTGAGATAAATCCACCAGTGCGGATGGACCACCCAAGAAGCACACAGGCTTGTAGATGACTAGCTTCAGGTACGTATCCTCTTCCTCATGCCTAGCGGAGGGACAGACTGGCCATGGTGGTGAGGCCACCTGGCAAAACTGAATACATCTTTTGAGACCCTGTGCTTTCTTCCAGTAACATCTGAAGGGAACATGAATACCGAACTGTTTAGCATTCACAAGGAAATTGGATGGACATCTTTGTTCTTAATAAGAATAATAACTCTGATTATGTGCCAGGAAAAATTCTAAACACTTTCGCTTTCTCTTGTTTCATGCCCAAAAGGATCCAGAAAAAAAAAATTATCATTTTTATTTTACAGATGGGAAAACTGAAACCTGGAGACGCTAAGTATATTGTTAACATGCTGAGATGTTGACAGTCATTTATGGACATAAAATTTGGACCAAAGTGGTTTAGTTCCCCAAACACAGGCCTCTCCACCCTTTCTCCTTTTTTTTTCTGTCATCAAGGTAGATGGCTTTGCCAGGCCCTTATGGGGAGATTGGCTTCCTTCCTCTCGGCTAACCTCAGGGTAGTACAGGGGAAATACCCAGATTGTATGAAAAGAATTTTTTTTGTCTTGATTTTGAGCTAGTTCCCTGACAGGCTGGCTAAGATTTGTCTTAACATGTACATTTCCTTTGCCAAAGCACACGTGGTATGTTTGGACATATGGTCTCGTTTTCATGATCTTTTAACCTTCGCATATTTCAAATGCTTCATGGCGGGGTTCATTATTTGTGGTGACTGAGATTGGCAGCTGTTCTGATGGGGCCACGTTTGTAATCCTGAAGGAATGAAAAGATCGATATTTTGTGGAGCACGCTTTCTAAGAGAAATAGAACAATAGGAAGAGAAACTTCTGGCTCACTTGCTAGTGAGCATAACTGTATGATAGAAGTGTTTGATTGTGAATGGTTTTAACATTGGACTTCTATACTTCTGACCACTTTTTAGATAGGTAAATATCGGGTATTCTGATTGCCCAGAAAGTGACAACTTAGCTTTTTTGTTTGATATGTTGTGAATAGAGTGGATCTAGAAGGGGTTAAAGTGCTTCAAACACAGAATGACTGAGTGTTTGGACCTGTCAAGTGTGACACAATGGCCTGGGCAACACGATAGTTAGATGTTTAATGTCATAGAATTATAGATAACTTCACAGCGGCTCTAACCGCCAAGTGTGGACACTCTTTGATAAGAAAATTGAAATGAAGTTTGTGAGCTCCAACAAGTGGAACCCAAATCAGAGGCGCCATACTCCCCAGTATGCAAAACTGAGTGCACATTGCACGAGCCTCAGTTGCTTCCAAGAGTTGAGCCAAGTTGTACTTATGATCTCACAGAAGTCGTGACAGTGTGTGCAAGTCTTGCCTAAGCTCAACCCAGACAAAATGCCAACACTCAGAAAGGGTAGGTATGAAGTCGCACCCATATTTAGGGAGCTATGGCAATTGATAGCTTCAGGGAGAGGGGGACTCAGTTTTCTTGAAAGGGGATGGCTCCTGACAGTTTGACCACACTCTAATGGATGGCCACACATACAAGAATGTACGGGCACCACAAATTGCACTTGATGGATTTCACAAGGAGAAGAGGACCCAAAGATGAACGAGTATCTGGAAGGAGTTGGGAGAGAGTGTGAAATGATGAAAATACATTGTATAAAATTCTCAAATAAGTAAAAAAAAATTAAAGAAGACACTCAGCTGGCCAAAGGTGGTTACAAATATTTAACACTACTAACTATCAGACAAATATAAATTAAAATGAAATTGGGGTACTACTTCTCACCTGTTAGAATGGCTGTTAAGAAGAAGACAACAGATAATAAATGCTGGCAACGGTCAGAAAAAAAAAGAAAAGGAAAAGGGAAACCTATAGACCCCTTTTATGAGACTGCAAATCAGGATTGCTGTTATGAGAAAGCACAGAACTTCTTCAAAATAGTATAAGCGGAATGACCACGTGATCGAACAATCTTACTAGTGGGTATATGCATAAAGGAAATAACATCTTTATGCTGACAAGAGAAACAAAGCGGCAAAACCAAAACCAACCAACCAACCAACCAAACCAACCAACCAACCAAAAGAACAAGTCGTTAGGCTCCGTAGGCGACTGCCTTCTGAAGCAGGGGAGGCCAGATTCTGAGCCACAGTTTCCTCAGGCTTGAACTACAGATGTAATTCTTGGGTATCTGGATACGTTTATCTCTCAAGACAAGGAGGTAATGTTTTCTCCCGTGGAACATTTGGCAATGTCTGCAAACGTTTTTGTCCATCAAAGCAAAGACGGACCGGAGACACGGCATAGTGGTTGTGTACTTATCTGTGTGTGAGAAGCCAGAGGTGCAGTCCCTCAGGACATAAAAACTACTACCATACCACTACCACACCGCTGCCACTGCCACCGCCACCACAGCACAAATGCAATGAGACAATGGTGGTAACGTTGACTTCAAGGAAAGGTATGTGAGTACAGAGAGCAAAGGCCAATGCTTCTGAATAGTTAACAATGTCAGAAACTGCTCTACATGAAGGAATTCATCAGCCCCCAATTCAAGAATGTAGAGGCAAAGAAATCCCACTACAAATCAAGGTCATCTCAGTTAGTTTTTAGAGACCTCGGGGATTTTCTGGTTGGATCATGGAAAAGTCTCTTACACTGTGCAGTTAAGCCAAAAAGTCAGTCTGCGCCTGGAGAGGATTTAGTCTCCAGCTTCATGAATGATTGCTCTGAAACTTGAGCATTGAATCTGTCTAAGCTTGTTATTAACTGGGTTAGCAAGGTCATATTTGGATATATCTAATGTGTGTTTATTCTGTATTTAAAATGATAGTTTTTTAAATTGTCTAATATAACTTACCATCTAACATTTACAGTTTTAATCTGACATACAAAATTTATGCCCAATGTTTGGTGAACGACAGTTCTGGGTTCTACAGACTAACCATTGCAGTCCATTTTGTGCTGGTACAAAAAAATGACAGGGATTAGGTAATTTACCGTAAAGTCGGTTTGCTTTCCATAGCCCTCAAGGCTGGGAAGCCCATGAATGAGCAGCTGGCATTTGCTGAGGGCCCTTGTAGCATTATCCCGTGGTTGAAGTTATGATAGCAGATGAGAGTAAGAGGGAAATAAACTCACACTTTGAGAATGGCATCATCCGACCCATGAGAGCAGAGCCTTTGTGGACTAATCACTCTAAATTCTGTCACAGTGATGCCTAAGTTTGAATATGAATCTAGGAGAGGATAGACATTCAATCATTCATGAAGATTTTAAATGAAAAGCCTGTAGATTTGATTTGATTTCCCCCCTCATTTTTAAATTAATTCTTTGAGAATTTGGTACCATGTGTTTTGATCATATTGACTAGATCCTCCCAGACCCACGCCCCCTTCCCTACCTATCCAACTTTGTGTCCTTTATATATATAAAATCAAGTACAGTTGGTATTTCCCATATTTTGGAACATGTGACCTTCCTCTAGAGAGTAGTCAACTCACTAGGGGTCTCAACCTTAAAGAAAATTGATTCACCCTTCTCCCATCATCTTCCAATTGCCAATAGCTCCATAGGGAGGGGTGGAACTTGTAGCTCATCTCCCTTCTCCATGATGGGATTTTGTCTAGCTTGAGCTTGCTCAGGTCTTGTACATTCTGTCTCAACTGCTGTGATTCATACGTGTGGCTGCCCTGCTGTTACTGGGAAACGCTGTTTCTTTGTAGACATCTACCACCTCTTGTTCTTACAGTCTTTACGCCCTGTCTCCTGAAATGAGACCTTAGCCTTGGGAGGAAGGGGTGTAATAGAGTCCTATTTAGGGCTAGTCATTCTGCAACCTCTTACTCTTAGTTCCTTGGCTTATTGTGATCTCTTTGCTAATCATCATCTACTATAAAAAGAAGTTTCTCTGATGAGGGTTAAGAGATCATCTTATCTATGATTCTTTATCACACTGACATAGTTGCATTTCCTTGAATCCAAGAGAAGTTTTGAGTAGAGCCCCAACTTTTACCACTGTAAAAGCAATTATTTGGAAATGATGCAGAAAGTAGTCTCTTCTCCAACAGATTCCAAATTGTTACATAGAGAACTTGTGTTGCAGAGAAAGAACTGGTATTTTCCCAGGCCCTCACTGTCTTATCACGCGTTGTACAGAGTGACAATGAAGAAAGACTAAATAATGAGTCAATATTACAAAGGTTTCATCTGAGTTGTGTTTCCAACTAATGAATGGCCCTGAAGAACTGATTGCAATGGTTCTTGCATATAGATAATGTGCTTGGCTAGTCTTATGTCAACTTGACACAAGCTAGAGTTATCTGAAAGGAGGGAACCTCAAATGAGAAAATGCCTCCATAAGATTCAGCTGTAAGGTATTTTCTTAATTAGTGATTGATGTAGGAGGGCCCAGCCCATTGTGAGTGGTGCCATCCCTATGCTGGTTGTCCTGGGTCCTATAAGAAAGCAGGCTGAGCAAGCATGGAAAGCAAGCCAGTAAGCAGCACAGCTCCATGGCCTCTGCATCAGTTCCTATCTTCAGGTTCCTGCCCTGTTTGAGTTTCTTTCCTGACTTCCTTCAATGATGAACAGCAATATGGAAGTATAATTCAAACAAACCCTTTCCTCCCCAGCTTGCTTTTCGGTTGTGGTGTTTTGTTGCGGCAATAGAAACCCTAACTAAGACAGATAATAACAGGGAGGGGATGTTAATCTTTGAAGTATCCTATAGTATTAGTTTAGAATATGTTTTCTACAAACCTTTGTTGGTTGCAGGAGAGAAGAGAGAAAGGAGAAAGGAGGGAGGGAGGGAGGGAGGGAGGGAGGGAGGGAGAGAGAGAGAGAGAGAGAGAGAGAGAGAGAGAGAGAGAGAGAGAGAGAGAGGGGTAAGACAGATAAGCATAGACAGACAGAAAGACAGAGACATACAGAGAGACAGAGGGACACAGGGACAGAATGAGTGAATTTCTAAGGGGAAACAACAATAAGGAGTGGGTTATTAGGAAGTGTTTTCGTCACGTCCCAATGTTGTGATGAAAGACCATGATCAAGGCAACTCTCAAAGAGAAACCATTTAATTTCTGAGGTTTAGTTAAACCATTTAAGTTTCTGAGGTTTAGTTCATTATCATCATGGCAGGGAGCATGGTGACATGCAGGCATGCACTGGGGCAGTAACTGAGAGCTACATTCTGATCCATAGGCAGAGAGAGAGAGAGAGAGAGAGCTAATGTGTCACCGCCAGTGACACACTTCCTCTAACAAGACCACACCTACCCAACAAGGCCACACCTCCTAATCCTTTCAAAGCGTTCCACTCCCTAGTATGTAAGCATTCAAATATATGAGCCTATAGAGGCCATTCTTTGGGGATGTGATAACAGTTGAGTACTGGTAGAATTTAGATCATTGTAAAGTATATGAATAGACAGCCACTGAGGCAATGGCTAAGACAATGCACTAAGAAGTACACATCATTTGGAGGATATGGGAAGGCTCTTCAGAAAAAGAATGGTGGAGGTTGGTGGCAGAACATTCTGGGTAGAGAAAACAATATTTACAAGATGGAAGCATAGAGTGGTTTTTAAACAATGGTGGGAGTTTGTGTATGGCTATAATTAGAAGGAAACAAAGCAAGAGGACATAAATATATTCTCTAAGAACCAACTAAGAGTTGTAAAGTTGGTTCATTCCCTGTCAGGACTGAAACAAAGAACCCATATGCTGTGACCCACAACTATTGCTATTCATTATCCCATAAAAAGCGATAGTGAAGATCTGTTATAGAACATCACAGGGCAGATGAGAGCACTGCTTTGATGGGGCAAATTCCTTGGCAAAGAAAATAAAGAGTAAGGAGAGAATGCCAACCTTGCTTGGATTCCCATATTTCCTTTCTATCCTCATTACTACGTCTCTTACAGCTGCAGTTTCTCTTCTTTAGAGTCTATCTTCTTCCTTAGAACACCACCCCCATGTTCCATCTTTGGCCCGAATCATAGTCCTGAAAATGTAAAAGCTGCAGCTTTGGGTATGCTACCAAAGGAAACAGTTTTGCTGAAAGTCTTGTTTTTGCCAAAATATTTTCAAAGTAGCTGGAGAGCTGTCAAACCACGGCGGCTCTCAGCTGTGTTTCCTTCTAGCATTTCTCCAGGCCCTCCCTGCAAAGCACTCAGTAATTGGATATTATTTGATGATGATGAGGAGGAGAGTTAATGCTGCACGAGACAGCTCGTAGCTTTAAGAATTATCCTTCAGGTGCTGAAGACTATAGACCCAGAGAATCTTAGCTGCCAAACTCTGGGACTGCGTGACTGTGTATCATTCCTAGATGTAGCCCTGAGGCAAGGCAGCCTAGGGAAACGTACGGGTAACTGTCAATATTTAGACTGTCATTCCAAAGTCTTGAGATATTTTTCTGCCTTCAGTCATGTGACTTCAACCAAAAGAATCCATTCTAATAGAAAAGAATGACTGAAAACAGCCTGGAATGATGTATTTGGCATTGCAGGTACTGACAACTTTTGCCTGTTTGTTCTTAACCTTTCTCCTATAACCCCAGTTAACACTTGTGGGCTCTGGGCACCGGTTTGCAGATTTAAAGCAATTGGAAATTAGATAATCAGCTTTTCTGCTCTTCTAACAATCTTCATCAAGGGTTTGAAAGAGATACAGAAGTGTTACTTAACAACGTATTAATTTTTAGGATTTGCCAATTGGCTTAATTGTGTTAGTTTTTTTATTTATTTAATGTATCTGATTTATTTAATATATTTATTTAATAACAGAAAACTATAGCAAACGGAAGTAAATAAATTTATAAATTTTGGAAATAATAATTCATGGCTAACATTTTAAAAACAAGTATAAGCTGGTACCAATATTCAATGATTTACTAATGTAACCATTTTAAGTCAGCATGGCTTTGCAGCCTTTATAATATTTCACAAATGATTACTTTCAAAGAACTTTTCATCCAACATGGGAAGGCTCAAACATTAATATGTAAAATACATGTATATATTTTTCTCTTACAGTTATAGTATGGTTTTCCAAAATGAGAAAAAAAATCACTCTAATTAAATAAAAATTGTCTTCAGTACCACTATATATCTGCTCATATGTTATAAGGTTATATTTTAAATATATATATGTGTGTGATTTTTGCATTTTTTTTATTACTTGAGATTTTATCTCATAGGCTAGCAAATATAAAGCTCAGGGCCAGGAATGGATGACCTGTTTCAGAGCTGTTGGCTAGTGAGATCCCAATAGATGGACAAACATTATAAGCTAGTTCTTGCTTGTCCTCCAGAACTAGATGCTAAGATGCTATTACTGAAGACACCACATACTTGAGGAGAAAAGTAATTGTCAGTGTTACCCAGCTGTGAACTCCGAAGGCTACAGTAATGACAGGCTTGGTAATAAGACATGCCAGTTGGTGCAATAGTGGTATAAATAGCATAAGAACAACCAAAACTCTCAGGTTGGATGTAATCACTGTTTCTCAAGTTGAAGCCTGTAGCTGGTAGCATTATCAGGGCCAAGAACCTATGGCTAGACAGGTCGTAGGTCACAGGGGAGAACCTGTTATTATTACTCTGCTATGTGGGCATGGCATTAAACTATTAATGACTTCTTGACACCAAGAGTGCATCTCTAAACCCATCTTTTTGCAATAGATGATGACTAACACGGACATCCACAATGAACTAAGGTGAAGAGAATAAAGTCTGTGGAATATTCAGTCTCAAGTCAGACAATTCTATCACATCCCATCCTCCCAAGGCTGAAAGATCATTGTGGAAGATTGGGAGAGGAACGACTGTAGGAGTCAGAGGTGGAGTCTGATAACAAAGAAGCAACAGTGATTTCCAGACACAGCAGGCCAGTAGCACATAGGAACTCATAGTGGTTGTGAAAGCATACACAAGACCTGTGCAAGCTCAAGCCAGACAAAAGTAGGGGAGGTGGCCATGAATTCCCCTCTCTAGCTGAGGAGCTATTGGAGATTGATTAGTGCTCCCTAGCTGAGGAGCTATTGGCAATTGACTAGTGCTGGGAGAAGGGAGAGTCAGTTTTCTTTAAGGGTATGACTCCCGGTAGTCTGACCTTGTTCTAGAGGAAGGCCACACGTCCAAAGTATGTGGGCAGCACAAACTGGCCTTGATGGGCTTAAGAAATAGACAAGGACAGGAAGTTGGGTGGGCAGGGAAGGGAGTGGATCTGTGAAGAGCTAGGAGAGGAGTGCGTATGATCAAAATATATTATGTGAAAGAATTATTGTTTATTTAAAAGTAATAATGACCATGTCCATCCAGAAACTGAAGTTCAGGAAAGTGACATGACTTTCCTTAAGTCATATAAATATAAACTGCATCTTCCTCACAATATATTCCTATTTCACTTAGATGTAAGTCAACAAGCAAAGCAAATTCATTATAATAAAATAGCAATTTTAATCACTATATAGGAATTATGTTAATTACCCATTATCCAAAATGACAATCACTCACGATTGATTTGGCCTCAGGACGTAAGTGTAACTACCCATCCCCGCCCCTTTTAGACAGTCTCACTATATAGCCCTGTTTGTCTTGGAATTTGCTGTATAGACAAGGCTGATCTCAAACTCACAGAGATCCTCCTGCCTCTGCCTTCAGATTAAAAGAATGTGCCACCATGGTTGGCTCCACCTAGCTTTTTAAAACCATTATGTTTTACTATTATATTCATGGGTCCCTGGAATTAAACGTGTAACACATTCTTAATCATGGTCTGAAAAGAGTTGAATGGAATGGATAAAGTCAAAGGAGCCAATAGGAGATGAAACAGGAGCCAGCCTGGTCACAGTGAGAAGCCATTGTTACTCCATCACGCTTAGCAAGCAGTGTTTAGAACCTAGTAAATCCTCTCATGTGCGGAGAAGGGCTGCCTGTCATGATCCATGGGAGGAAATGAACTCTGTTCTTGCTTTTCTCTCTTTTCCGCTCTCTGTCAGGGCACTCCTCTGGCCCAGGCCTACAAGCCGGAGGGTGGAGAGGCCTCTGCTCTGGAAACAGTGCAGTGCACCTATGCTGATGTGTAACTAGAGTTTTCCTGCCTGGCCCACAGTCAGGACAAATCTCTGTCACCCGCCAGTCCCACAGTCGCTCAGACCCAACCAAGTGAACACAGAGACTTATATTGCTTATAAACTGTATGGCCGTGGCAGGCTTCTTGCTAACAGTTCTTATATCTTAAATTAATCCATTTCTATAAATCTATACCTTGCCACGTGGCTCGTGGCTTACTGGCATCTTCACATGCTGCTTGTCCTGGTGGCGGCTGGCAGTGACTCCTTCCGCCTTCCTGTTCTCTCCTTTCTCCTCTCTGTTAGTCCTGCCTATACTTCCTGCCTAGCCACTGGCCAATCAGTGTTTTATTTATTGACCAATCAGAGCAATTTGACATACAGACCATTCCACAGCACTGATATGTGCCAGGTTTCCCCTCCAGTCTTGATTTCCCATTTTCTATTATCTTTCTCCGAAGTGAGCCTTGGTGCACATTTTGCTCTTTCCACGACCTCCTTCTCATAATTCTTATTTTCCCTTCATGACCAGCATTTCCCACCTCAGCAAATCTCATTGACTCTCTTTCCGTGTAAATCCACAATCCTAATACCTCTCTCTATTTTCATCATTTTTACTAGAACCTAAGTCCAAATCATAATTTCCTGGGACTATCACGCTAAATGACAGTGCACCTGCACTGATTTCTGGAGTGGTTAATACAGATGATCAATTTGATTGGATTGACAAGTTCTCAGGAGAGCAGTAAAACACATGGGGTGCATCCGTGAGGGTGTTTCTGGGAAAGTATTATGAGGGCTTGGACCCTCATGGCTTAATTCATCTGTTGTTCTGAAAACTGAACAGACTCCTGAGAGTTGCTGCAACTGCAGAAGGCAGGGCCTGGTGGAAGGAAGTAGGTCACTGGGCACTGGTCCTTGGAGACCGCATCATGCCCTGACCCCTTCCTGTGATTGCTTTTCTCTGCTTCCTGTCCACCACCATGGTATCCTGACTTACCCTAGGCCCAGAATAAATAGCCAATGATTGAAGGCTCAACTCTCTGAAGCCGTGAGCCAATGTAAATTCTTCATATCTGAAATGGTTATGTAGTTTTCTACAGTGGCCCAAAAGTGATTAACACATCTTCATATGATTTAATCTTCACACAGATCCTTTGAAGAATACCAATTTGGATCAGGCTGAATGTCTCCTGAGAATTCCTAATGATGTCTCATTTCACTCAGATTAAGAAAGTCAAATGCTCAAGGCCTTGTAGGGTGTGTCTCATTCATCTTAGCTCTCTGGTGTCTTCCCTTAGGTCTCTTGCTCTTGTCTTGTCTGCTGACAATGAACTAGTTTCTGTACTTAAAACAAACCAGATGCTTTCTCATTTCTGAAGACCATTTGTGCGTCTTCCTTAACCTGCCTTGAGTATGCTCACTCAAATATCTGCATGACTCAGGCCTAAATTTGCTTTAAGTGTTTTGTTCAAATGACGCCTTCTCAATGAAACCTCTAATAATTATATATTAAAATATGCAGTCTATCCCATCCTATCAATCCCACCAAATTTTCCTGTTTAATTCTTGCCCAGAGGACTTACAACCGTCTGGCACATTTTATATTTAATTTGTTTATTTATTATCCACCTTCTCCTGCTGACACCTCCATCCTCACTATAATGAAAGGCCCATGGCACACTTATAAGACCATGAAGAAATGGGGATTTCATTGCATGAAAGAAATTTACTTTTTGCCCTTCTCACAGTGCTTGACAGTACTTAGCATGGAGATGTCTGTATGTTCTCTATCTTAAACCAGACAATCTTTAAATATGCCCACACTGGGCTAGCAGCAAGGGATGTTAAGTCTGAAAAAAATTTGATTGATTCTAGAGATGTCATTGGAAGCTAGGAGAACCACAGAGATGCCTCTTTCATGACAAAACTGGACAAAATCCTCACTAGGGTTTCTGAAAACTTGTTGGGGCAAAGTTTATCCTGTGAATAAACTATAAGACATCATTGCTGAAATCTGAGCCAGGGGTGTAGACCAGAGTTCACTAACCATGAGAAAATGTCCAGAAACATTGAGCTGTAGGAGGATTGTATGTTGTATGAGGTCCTGGTAAATGCTCAGTCAAAGCAAGTCCCTGACTATATTCCCACTGTATTTTTTTTAATGTTTTAATATATAAGACCTTAAAAAGCAATAAGGTATGTGAAAGCTTTACCAATCTGGAGGCCAGCAGCACTAAAGCTGTTGAAGAATATTTGTGACTTTCTGTCCTCTTCTGTATTAAACAAATACCAATAAGCTGCTATAAATTGACATTTGCTGAATGAATACTCAGTTACATTTAACCTCAGCAGAAGGGAAAACCCACTAAGGATTCTTAGTAAGGAATGCAACAGTCTTTAGTCAAGTAATTCAATTTCCAACTGAAGAGGCCACAGAGCGAAGAGAGCCTTCCTCATAGGCTCACTGACACCTAAAATTGCACATTCCATATTCTGCTCTGTAACATAAAGTTTTACTTCAAATGAGGTCCCTTGGCAGTTCATTATTCCTCAGAACCAAAAAACCTCTCTTCCATGAACCTAATAATAAAAATATGAAACAAGACAAACAGCAATATTCTTTAATTATTTTGTATTTTTTTCTTTTTTAAAAATATTTATTATGTATATAGTATTCTGCCTGCATGTGTCCTTGCAGACTGGAAGAGGGCACTAGATCTTGTTACGGGTGGTTGTAAGACACCATGTGGTTGCTGGGAATTGAGCTCATGACCTCTGGAAGAGCAGTCAGTGCTCTTAACTGCTGAGCCATCTCTCCAGCCCTATTTTGTATTTTTTATTTAAAATTTTTTCACACACTATATTTTGGTCATGTTTGCCCCTCCCTCAACTCCTCCCAGAACATCCACCCCTCCATACCCACCAACTTTATGTTCTCTCTCTCTCAAAAAGAAAAAAAAAAAAAGCTGGGCCTGGTGGCACATGCCTTTAATCCCAGCACTCGGGAGGCCAAGGCCAGCAGGTCTCTGAGTTCAAGGCCAGCCTGGTCTATAGAGTGAGTTCCAGGACAGCCAGGGATACACAGAGAAACCTTGTCTAGGAAAACCAAAAATAAACAAAGAAAAAATCCACAAGAATGAAAATCAGAACAAACAAGCAAAAGATAAAAAGACAAAAAAATGCAAAAGCAAAGCAAGACTAAACAAAAAGTTAGTGTATGAACACACACACACACACACACACACACACACACACACACACACACACACACAAAACGTGGACTTCATTTTGTGTCAGCTGCCTACTCCTTGGCATGGTGCCTGTCCTGGATTGTGGTTGATCTACCCAGTGACACCCCATTGGAGAACACTGGTTTTCTCTTTGCCAGTGGCTATCAATTGCAAATAGCTTCTTGATTAGGGGTAATACGCTGTGTCCACTTTCCCTCTTTGTGATGGGAGAGAGAGAGAGAGAGAGAGAGAGAGAGAGAGAGAGAGAGAGAGAGAGAGAGAGAGAGAGAGAATAAGCAGAAGCTGCGCCATGAGGATGAAGGTGAGTTCACAAAATCTTGAAAAGCCTCTTGGCAGCTCACCAGAGAAGATGAAAGAGAAACTATAAAAACTAAAACTAGTCACAATTTTGTTGTTTTTTCTAACTTAGAGGAATAATAGAGAAATACCTCAGGAAGAATTGTCTAGAACTAATTGTCTATAATAAATAAAAGTTTTGCATTAAAAAATGAGAATAAAAGGAAAACACCAGTTGAGGACCTCTGGGTACTCTCCCACAGAGACTTTAAAGCATCATATTGATGGGGGGGCTTTAGATTTTGAATATTTCTTCAACATAACCATAGTGGGAGGGAAGCAGGAACAATTGCCAGGGAATGACAAATTAAGGTGTGATTGTTTCCAAATGTCCGAAGATGTAGTTAAGCTAAATTGCTGGGTTCACTCTAAATTGGGGAACAGTCCAATTCACTCATGGAAGTGGAGATGCCACCCAAATACAGAATAGAATGTAGTAAGAGACTTAATGAACTCCCAAATAAATAGATTAAAGACCAAAATCCTTGAATGGAATCCCTTTCTACCTCTAGCTATTCTCTCTGTCCGTCATGAAACCACTTGCTTTAAGGCAGTTTAAAGACAAATACATAATCTAGCCCAAGATTATGGTGGATTTACAAGAGAGACAAATGAGGTAGACACATAGGCAATTAATTTACTCATTTGGGAAAAGAAAGAGAGGAGAAAATATTAATCAATTTTAATGAAACAAAATGAAAAAAACAAATATTAAAAAATTCTATATTCTACTATTCTATTTCATTATGGTTTTTACTTGAGTTGTAAGATCACAGGTTTCCATATAGTGTTTTTTATATGTATTTTGTTCATTAACCCTTCCCCATCATTCTACTGCTTGCTTGAACCTCTCTGCTTCAAGTATTTTCCATCTCCACTTCCATTGCCTGTATTTTAACCTCCCCCACTTAACGTGTTCCCTCAATAGCCCAATTCTAGTTTGCCAGCTACCCTAACTTCTCTAGGTTAAACACATAAAACAAAAAGATTTGAAGCTAGGAGCATCCACCTACGAAGAGAACATGTTTAAAAATGTAAAACCTGGGGACTGAAAAGATGACTCCTTGGGTAAGATAGAGTTAACTGCTCTTGCACAGGACCCGAGTTTGGTTCCCAGCACCCATGTTGGGTGACTCATAGTCACCTGTAACTCAAGCCTGAAGGGGATCTGATATCTATGTCCTCTGCAGGCTCCTGCAGTCATTTTCACATACCCACACACAAACCGACACAATGTACGTAATTATAAAGAATAACAGATACTGGAAAATTGTGTCCTGCTTTCAAAGACTCTTAGTGTTTGCTAACCTTCATATTCTCTAGTTATTCAGTAAAAACTTCTATTCTCAAAGGAAATCAATTAGATGAACTAGATAGCCAGGTGAGTGATAGAAATAAATGCATGGACATGTGACTAAAACTTGATTTAGTCTTTAAGGTGAAAATTCATTTCTGATTTTCTTTGTAAAATATGGAACAATGAACATGTGAAGAAATGAACACTTTAAGTAAGTTAAACAGTGAAAACAAATCTAATCTTTAAAAAATATTAAAGGTGAAGGGCAAATAACATTTGAACATGTATGCTGTGATTTTCAAAAGTTTCATGGGCTAGGGAGATGACTCAGCTGGAAAAGTACTTACCAAATACACTTGAATTTGCTCTCCAGTACCCACATAAAAGTCGGGCATGATGACACTTGTTTGTAATCCTAGTGCTGAAAAAGCAGAAGCAGAGAAATCCCTGGGATTTGCATACATATATATACAATACACACATATACATACTAGGCACACAATATGCATATACATACACATTATATATGTATATGCATATACTTTCATGCATTATACATGATTTTAGGCATATAATATAAGATTGTAAGATTCTTGGTGTTTTTTTGGTCCCCTCCTCTCCCTCTTTGTCTTTCCGGATTGACCTCCTTCCCCCTCCTTAGTTGGAACCTCTCTCTCCATTTTCTGTCTTTGTTTCATATTACCTGCATCTTGCTGTTTCCCTCTGAAGCTCCGCTTCACATGGTCACTTTATACATACCTGTTTTCTGTGGTTATGCCATGTTGTCTACTTGCACCTGAAGATTTGGAACTAGGAACTGAAGATTCAAGAAAATATGTGATGTTTGTTTTTCTGGATCTGGGTTATATCACTTAAAACGGTCTTTTCTAGTTACATCCATTTATCTGAAAATTTCATTTTTCTTTGTAGTTGAATAGTATTTCGTAGTGTATATGTACCACACTTTCGCTACCCATTCATTTATTGAAGGGCATTTAGGTTGTTTCTATTTTCTAGTTATCTTGAGTAGAGTAGCAGTGAACATGGTTGAACAAGTATCTGCGGAGTAGGGTGTGGCGTCCTCAGGCATACGCCAAGGAGCGGTCTAGCTGGGTTGTATGGTAGACTTATTTTTAGTTCTTTGAAGATTCTCCATACTGGTTTCCAGAGTGGCTCCATCAGTTTTCATTCCCACCAACAGTGAAGGAGGATTCCCTTTTCCCCACAGCCTTGTCAGCCTTTGCTGTGTCAGTTTTTTTCTTTTTTCTTTTCTTTTTTTATGATCTTAATTATTCTTACTGGGATAAGATGAAAACAAAGTTGTTTGAATTTTCTTTTTCCTCATTGCTAATGATGACAAACACTTTTTGAGAGATTTCTTTGCTATTTTTATTTCTTTTATTGAGAACTCTCAGTTTTGATGTCACAGAAAACCACAATGGGCAAAATGCAGAGATCAATGGATCACAGGAAGCCTAGCCCCAGTGTATACATCTACATCACGACTCCTCCGTCTGTAGTTCAGGGAACGTCACAGAAGATAAGGCAGAAGAAGGCTTGTATATGCCGGAGTACCAGGAGGGCTGCTGTGAAACACTCTCACAGACCTGGCTGAATAAACAAGGGTAGAACAATGGCAGTATCACTAGACATGCTAACCTGGAAGGGGAAAAACATCTCACGGGGTCCCACTCCTGGACAAGGAACGATAAGCAATTAATGACTGTTGGGGGAGGGAGAGTCAGCCTCTCCCTGGGAGGAGCCCCCTAACTGGTTACCAGTTACAAAGTGCTTGGCCCTGAAACCGTATACACATAAACGACAACACTGCTTCAGCAGGTTCTGTTTATGTATCTGTGGATACATACACATGCATATGTGTAACAATAATGATCAGAGAAGAAGAGGCCATCAGTCTGAGAGTGTGGGGCATGAAAGGAGTTGGAGGAAGGAGATTTAGAAGGAGCTGGAAGGAAGAAAGGGAAGAGGGAAAGTGATGTAATTATAGTTTAACTAAAATGTATAAAATAAAAAGTAAAATTTAAATTTAAAATGTTCAGAATTTTATACATGAGCACTATATTTACTTTACTCTCCCCTCTGATTCTCATGTGTCTCTTAAGTCCCTCTCAAATTTATGACCTCTTTTTCTTTTTATTATTGTTACACACACACACACACACACACACACACACACACACATCTATGTATACACAAACATAACCTACTGAGTCCATTTAATATTACTTGTGTTAACATTACTAGTATGCATATGTGTTTAGAGTTGACCACTTGGGATTAGACAACCTACCAGGGGGCTTATTCCTAGAAAAGACTTCATCTTCTTCTCTCAGCAATCATTAATTGCTTGAAGCTCTTTTTAGGGGTAGGGCTTTATGAGATTTCTCCCATCCACATTGGCATCAGCTGGTGGTGTCATTGTGCTTTTCTTGTTTAGGCTTTCATATTATTGAGATTTCATGTGCAGCTTTCCTGTCATTCATACAAGAAACTATCTTGGAAGAGACATGCTGGTTCTGTGACTATTCCACTCTCCTCCTTCCCCCGTCTTCCACAATGTCCTTTGCATCTTAGGAGTAGGGGTTCTGCTGCAGATATATCAACTGGGGTTGGGTACCTCATGATCAGTTATACTCTGAATTTGACCAGTCATGGATATTTGGAATGGTCTCTGTTTGCTGAAAAGCTTTGATGGATTAAGAAACAAATTATAGAGTGGGAAAACTTTTTTTTCCTGAAAACCATTCACTTGGCAGAGATTTGTTATCCAGAAGACATGAGAAACCTAAAAATCTCAACAGCACAGCAGCAGCAACAGCAGCAGCAGCAGCAGCACCACCACCACCACAACAAACGAATCATCCAAACATAAGCAGGCAAAGGGCATAACAGACATTTCTCAAAGACAGAAATGAAAATTTGTGAAAAGATGCTTGACTTCATTAGCCACCAAGGTCAATTCAAAGCCATATTTTAATATAATTCCAATCAGAATATCTTGTACTGAGAAGACAAAATAATTTGTCTTTTGCCTACATATTATGGTTTCCAGTTTTGTGTTTGTGGCTTTTCTCTCTGTGTGGTTTCTTGTGCTGTTTACTTGGCTCTTTTTTTCCTGCTTATTTTGTTTGTTTTGTCCCATTCTTGTTTATTTTTTATTTTCTTTTACTTTATTATTGTTATTTTGTGGGTGTCGTTTGTCTTCTAAGGAGAGAGAAGATACAAAAGAAAAGACAATTATAGACTAATGGTAGTGATGTTGGTCCAGCCACTATGGAGAATAGTACGGAGGTTCCTTAAGAAACTAAAAGTAGGTTTACTACATGATCCAGATGTCCCAGTCCTGGGCATATATTACATGGAAATGAGCTCAGCATATCAAAGTGAACCCCCATTTATGAATGCACTATTAATAATGGTTAAGATATTGACTTCAAACTTGGTGTCTTTCTATGGATGAATAGCAGATATGTAGCCTGAACTGGCCATCTCCTGTGACCAGATTGGTGCCTGACCCAATTGTCACCACTGAGGCTTCATCCGGGAACTGATGGAAACAGATGCAGATCTAAACATTAGGCCAAGCTTGGGGAATCCCGCAGAAAAGGAGGAGAACGGACTGTAGGAGCCAGAGGGGTCAAGAACATCACAGAATAGCTGACAGAGTCAACTAACCTGGCTCATAGGGGCTCACAGAGACTGAACCGACAACCAGGGAGCCTGCACGGGACTGACCTAGGCCCTTTGTATATATGTTACAGTTGTGTAGCTTGGTCCTCTTGTGGGACAGGTAACAGTGGGAACAGGGGCTGTCTCTAACTCTTTTACTGGCTTCTGGGACCCTACTCCTCATACTGGGTTGCCTTACCCAGCCTTAATACATGGGGAGGTGCTTAGTCTTACTGCAACTTGGTATGCCATGTTTTGTTGATATCCATGGGAGGCCTGCCCTTTCCTAAAAACAGAAATGGAGAAGTGGATTGGGGGTGGGTGGGAATAGTGGGTGGGGTGGATGGAGGGACTGGGATGAGAAGAGGGAGGGGAAATTGTGGCCAGGATGTAAAATAAGTAAATGAATAGATAGATAGATTAAAAAAATAAGTACAATATAGAAATGTGAAGGATCTAAACTTAATGCAGTGATTAGAAAATAGAAGTATCAGTTATTCTGATTTGATCAGTACACAAGGTTTGCATAAATCTAAATATTATACTGTACCTTATAAATATGCATAATAATTATGTGCTGGTTAAAATATTGAAAATGATTAAAGAAATGTGAATGCTAGTTGCTCTGATTTGATGATTAATACTGTATTCGTGTATTGAATAATCACATTGTGCTCTGTAAATTGTACCATTAAATAATGATTAACAAATGACAATTAAAAAGATCCAAGTAGCGCTCATTCCAGTTACATGATTTAATCTTGGGACACGGGCAAAAAGTAAAGAAAATTAGTGTTGCCACTTAGACAATCACCAACTAATGAGCTGTAACTTCCAGTGACTGATGCTGTGACGATGCATGTTAGTTTTGCAGACAAGTCCTAGTTTGGGTTTTGTGCTAAGATCTTCGTATCGTTCCTGGTCCATCATGCAGTTCAGGCTTTTTTATTTTACAGTGAAATGTGATTGTGGAACTTACCTTTACATGAGTTTCTTGTACACACAAGAGTCAATTTGTGAACTCAACATTTTAAAATTTATAACCAAAAATGTACTTTTTAAGTGCCCAGGTAGCTTTATGAAGAAGATCTATAAAAACATATCCCCCAGAAAAGTAACAGATGTAGACTGAGTTAAGAAACATCACAGCATGTAAATAGAACTGAGACCCATTATTCTCCTTAAATCATCTTTATATGTAGACAAAAACTAACACACTTTATTTTTTAACTTAATATCCATGGATATGAAACTTCCACTTAAAAATTTTGTTATGTTTTATTTCCTTATTTTGTGTGTGGAGTTCAGAGCACAGATTGTGTGAGTCCTCTTACCATGTTGGGCCCAGGAATCAAACTTATATCATCAGGCTGAGTGTCAAGTTCTTTTATGTGCAGAGCCATTTTGCTGACCCATTTTTAGAAAACATACACAAATATATTTATATTAATTCTTTGATAACTTCATATAGCCATGTAATGTATTTTGATCATATTCACTCCCCCCTACTCCTCCCACTAACTCCTCCCAGGTCCACTCCCCACTCTTTACCCACTCCCAACTTTGTGCCATCTATTTTTTTATAACCTACCAAGGCCATTTTTGTGCTCTCATATACTCATGAGTCTGGGGCCATCCACTGGACCATAATGACACCCTTAAAGAAAACCGATTCTCCCTCTCCCAGGAGCCATCAACTGTCAATAGCTCCCCAGCTAGGGGTGGGATATATGAACTTCTATCCTCCCCATGCTGGAATGTTGACTGATTTGATGTCCAAACAACCACAGTGACTGTGAAGTCATGAGTGCAATGGCCCTATAATGCCAGAAGACACTTTCAGCCGGGGACTCCCTGACCTCTGGATTTTATTCTTTTTCTGGCCCCTATTCCATGATTGTCCCTGATTCTTGTAGGGAGTGAGTGTGATATAGGTGTCCCGTTTGTGACTGAGCACTCCACAGACACTTGTTCTTGTCACTTTAACAAATTTTGTGTTTCTGTATTAGCCACCATCCACTGCACAAAGAAACTCCTCTGAAGAAGTGTGAGAACTGCATTAATCTATGGGTAAATAGATAAAAATTTAGAGGGAAATTTGATACTATGTCCACAAAACAACAGTAATAGTTTGACCTCTAAGATCTATGATATTCCTGACTATGGGTTCTTGGTTGGATTTACAGTATCAGGGATTCATTTCCTCCTGTGGATCCGGCCTTAAATCCAATCAGAAAGTGGTTAATTGCACCCATAACAACCATGCCACTATTGATTACACCCATGGGCATATGTTGTCATAGATGGTTCAATGTTTTGAACTAGAACTTTAGTTCAGAAATCAAGTTATAGTTGGGGAACTTTGTAAAACATAGACTTGAATAAAAATTTCCAGCTAATAAAAAAGATTTTTAAATTATAAAAATTTAAGAGTAATAAAATATCGATAATCCTAGTACTGATCACCTTAGTCTAAACTATTTAAGACTAAAGTAGTAGTATAATGACTATTTATAGTGTCAATAAAGAAGGTCAAAAGTACAAAGCTGAGGTTGGAGAGATGGTTCAGTAGTTGAGAGTATTTGCTGCTCTTGCAGAGAACCGAGATTTGATTCCCAGAACCAATATGGTTGACAACTCTGGGTCTAAGGTATATGATGTTCTCATACTTTCTCTGTGGATACCAGGCATGCATATGGTACACGTAACACATGGAAATAAGCACTCAAACACATAAAAACCTTTCCTAAAGTGCAAAGTCATAAGGAAACTTTTGTATCAATTCTAAAAAGTAATCAAGAGAAAAACTGTCACACCCAAATACAATCTGTTTTTCTGAAAGAGGTGAGATAATAATAACAGTAATATTACTACTACTTATTATTATTAATAGTTTCTTAAGATGAGACAAGTGCTGTCTGAAGCAGAATTTGTGATCTAAGGATTCCCATGAAACAGAAAATCTGAAGGCAATGATTCTATGAAACACTTAAATTATATTTATAAAACAAACTGGAAATTCACCATTATGTCTGGCCACTTGGTGAAAGTTTCAGTCATGATGACTATTTGGCTATTTATATCACTGTTGAAAGGAAATACAAACTAGATATCCCCTGGGACTGATTTGACCCTTGGAGTGGATGTTAAATATCCCATTTTAGGACCTGAACTGTCCAGTGGTCTGCAAATGTCTAAAAGCCATCTAATTAAACTTCTGTTTTCATTCCAGAGCCCATGTGACTCAGCTGGATTAAGTGTTTCATACATACTTAACGTAAAATATTTTTCCACTTCTTTAGGAAATATGTCCACTTCTTTAGGAAACCAGATACACCAACCACATGATGTTGATAGATTTAGTGGAGAATGCTAGACTCAAAGAGAATGAACTTTACTGCAAATATTCTGCCACAATCTCTGATCACCACCCCTTCCCTTCCTGTGGTTCCCCATCTTCCTTTTCTCTTTCCCTCTTTCTTAATTCCCTTCTTCCCCTGCTCTTTCTCTTGTTTTCTTTCTATCCTTTCATTAGGTTCTTATTCTTTGCCTAGGACCTTGCATCTCCTTTCTGGGATGGTATCTGTTATTCACATTGTTACTGCTCTTCTCAAAGGAAGTTCTAGTGGATACATTTTTTTCACTGCCTCGATGGACAAATCATATATGAAAGTGTGATTACTGGGAAAATGCCAAATTAATTCTTTTGAGAAACCTGAAGTTCTGCTATAAATAAAAAAATTTTTGAAAGTAGAGAATGAGGATTAATAAGAACACTTATGATCCTATCAATAATTGAGAGAAGCTCAGACTTAAAGATATTTTGTGATTGTCAAAATATATGAAACAATAAATCATAATCAAACTGATTCTAATAAACTGAGTGTTATACGTCAGGGCAGCCTAAGACAGCAAACATATACCACTGTGATTCACCCACACAAATCAGCAGCATTCTGCAGATATGTAGTTAGTGCTATCATAGGCTGGGTGGTCCAGAAGAAGACTATGATATGAAAATTCAGAAACTGTGATTTCTGAAGGAAGTTCTAGAGGATAAGAAACTAAGTAAGGTGTCTTTTTAAAACAAAGGTCAGTTGAAAGGAAGTTTTGTTTTAACTTGAAAGGCTGAAACAAGGGATCCAAGTGTGAGGACAGCCTGGGATAGGTAGCAAGATGTTACCTAACCCTAAAATAGTAAATTAAGAAAAAACAAAACAAAACAAACAAACAAACAGGATAAAAAAAAGCCAAAGAAAAAGCACAAGAAACACATATAGATGCAGAGATACACACATTCACACACAGAGAAAACCCACAAAAACAAAACAGGAAGCCATAATATATAAGAAAAAAACCACAAAGATTTTTAAGATACAAAAACTTCCAAAACTACCATTGAGTTTGGTTTGTGTTGCTCATATACTGCTGGACATGGGACGTGCAAGTGGAGACTTTTGAAAGTAGAACATTCCAAATCAAAAAGGGTACTCAGACAACCAAAACATCTATACAAATTCTTCTACCCACACCAGGAACTCTAACTCTGCTTCCCTTAATGTTTCACTTCTAATAAGCTGAATACAGCCAAAGTGGCAAAGTGTGAATTCCAAAGGTAGGTTCACAAGGCTGTGATAGCCCGCGCTTCTGATTCCTCACCTGCCAGCTTTGCCCTCCAACTCAGGGAGTGAGAAAGTTCACACCACACAGAAATGTCTACCTGACAGCTTCAACCAAGGTCTAATTCAATAGCCGGCACCAGACACAGACATGAATCCAGTAGATTCCCAATACTCTCATCTCTCAATCTTCTAGTCAATGTCCCAGAAATCATGTGTAGGGGTCATTCTAATCCTGATGTAACCAGCCTACATTCCCCATGACTTACAGGGTTTGTAAACCCAATGGACAGTTGTTTTGTACAATGGTTTTATTATATGGGTAACTTGTTACACAGCTATAAGATCTGTAAGAGGAAGAGAAAAATGTAAGCACTTCTGTATGAAGTTTCTGAAGGAATAGGGTTGGCCAAGCAAGACAGCCAGTTCAAGGGGATTTTTAATTTTTTCTTTTTGGTTCTTATATAACTTCATATGTGAATAAAATGTATTTAGATCATATTCTTCCCCAACTCCTCCCTTATGCCCTCTCAACAGATATCCCCAACATCCTCCTTTCAAATTCATGCACTTCCTCTTCCTCTCTCATAATCCATAGTGCAGTCATGGCTGCATGGGTATAGGGCACCTCCACTGGGGAGATACTTGTCAGTCAAGGGATTTGGAAAAAAGATTTTTGTAGTTTAGATGGTTGGTCCAAGTCATGGGATCACGTAACTCAGTGGAAAGAACATTGGTTAAGGCTACAAAAAAGTTCAAATTCCGCTTTGTCTCTGTGTCCCTCAGTCTCCTATACTGAGCTTCCTGATTGTCAGTATAAAGAGGATCATATCTGCTTGTCAAAGCTATTTCTAAGGACCAAATCAGAAAATATTTCAAATGTACCCGGGACAGTGTGTAAAGTTTCAGTGAGGAATCTACTCTCTTTGACAAGCATGCTCCCACTTCACATGGGCTAATGCTGCCTCATCTGTTTGCTCAGGTGGCTGGTTCTTGCCAGCAGGGGGATCACTTGGAGCCTTGCTTTGACTTAGAATATTTTCTGTGTTAGGAAATACTTTCATTCAGTGAACTCAGAGGATACTTGCTGATCTTAGTTCTTCAATACTAAAGTCATGGCTTGTGCAGTGAATGTCTTAAAGAACATTCACAGTTTTCAGTCAGGGCCCCATTATTATTACATAATATGCCATTCTTCATTATAGAAACCATCTTGACTGTTGGAAATATTTTCCAAAATCATATTTGGTAAACCAGGAATGAAATGCATCCTTATTAAGTTATTCAACAATTTCAAAGTTTGTGTTTGAAACTATTCACAGATTTCTTTTTATGCTATTCATTTCACATGAAGCAAGGAAGACATGTCTAGACAAATACTTCTTAAACTATTTTGAAATTAAACCTTTTCTGAAATGGCTATACACTGTTGTGCCCTAACATTCTACTTTGAACCACTTCAGATATTTGGTTTATTAAAAGCAATCTAGTGTTCTGAAAATTAACCAGACATCAAAGAGTTCTGATTTTTATGAAGAACAAATTTTCTGAGGTATGAAAAAACCCTTAATTCTATTAGCAGAAAGGCGTTTGTAGAGCATCTTTGAAGATCTTTTTTAAAATTCCATGGGATTTATGAGCCTATGGACATGAAAGAAGGAAGAGACCATATTCTTGTCTTAAGAAGGGACTGGGGAAATGGCTAAGTGGGTAAGAGTGCTTGTCTCATTAGCATGAGGACCTGAGTTCAAATCCCCAGCATTCATGTTGAAAAGCCATGCGTGGCTACACAGACCTGTCGTCCTAGCATTGTAGGGTGGGAACAGGTAGATCACAAGTGCTCACTGGTATACCAGCCTCGTCTGAACAGCAAGTTCAGTTCAGTGCAAGACCCTGTCTCAAAGTAAAAGACAGTGAAAGATAGAGGAGAGGGAGAGAGAGAGAGAGAGAGAGAGAGAGAGAGAGAGAGAGAGAGAGAGAGAGAGAGGAGGGTGGTGCCCAATATGAATATATTGAAAAAAATAAAGGCATTTGTGATTTGTGTGGCATATTTAATTACTGGCAAAGCGATGATCTGCCAACGCCATGGGATTTAAAATCTTACCTGGCTTTCAGAATCCACTATGGTTTTCAAAGAGCTGTATTTGGTCATGACATGTTACAAATGTTGGTGACACAGAGTAACCGATTCGGTTAAATTCTAGACTGACTGACACTGACAGATGTCTTTTTTTTTCTTCTGAGAGGAACTTTCAAGACAAAAGCCCAGGAGTCAGATTCAGGTGTCACATGTGTCTCCTGTCTGATTCATCTTTGTTTTCCAGAATGAAAAAGTAAGTAAGAGAAGTTTCAAAACAAATCCTCATCCTATGACTAGAAAGGAAGAAGATGCCTCCCCGCTAGTGCCCCACGGGTGAAATAAAGAATAATTATATTTAGGAATTTAGGAAAATTTAAGAATTTCTGACTTCCTTATAACTCTGCTGATATCATTTTATTCAATAAATGTTTACTGAACACCTACTATGTTCCAAGCATCAATCTAAGGACTGACAACATAGATATCCACAAAATAATATTACTCCCTGGTCTTATGGAATACATCTTACAGGATGGGGAAGAAGATTACCTACAAATAAGGTCAAGTTTATGATGTATCTGATTGTGTTAGACAAACAAATGTGGAGCAGAACAGCAGGAATAGAGGACAGAACAGTTGCTGGCTTGTCCCCCATGGGAAAAGTGGCCAATGAAATCTTTATAGAACTCAGAATCAACCCATTGCTCACACACCGTGGCTAAGAAAAGTACAACAACTTACAACTTTTCCTCACATCAAAAGGTTTATGGTGTAAGACACAATCTTTCCTTTCACAAGCTCTTAATGTAAAATTAGTTTTTCTGAGGGTTATGTGGAGATAGTGAAGACAGGGTTATTTATCCAGCTATTATGTGCTATTTGACAGGAAGATACCAGTACCACCTTGGCACATTTGTTAGGCTAGGGACTACTAAAATAGATGAATGAAAATGGGATTCAATGAAGGAGAGCAACTGAATCTGGTACCCAAGCTTCATCCCACAGAACCTATAAAGACACACCCTGGGTCTTTATTAGGAGTAATATTAGCTTAAAAATGGTGTTGGCTGATATGTGCAAGGCTAACCGGCAGGCTTAATTTGTACTTTGTTGAATTCCCAGGCCAAGGCTGGCATTCAGTAACTGCTACATATTAATATTAATATTTTCCATGTTGCCTTCATTAAATTTATGTACCTTAATTAAATGATTATACTGGAAGTAAATCAGATAATTGAGTGATTGTAAAATATCTCAATCTCCAACGTCTAAAATCAACATATTAAAATTCAGTGCACACTTCATAATTGACCAAAGAAAGCAATCTATGGCACCGCAGAGAAGGTGTGATTTGCTTTTCTCTCTTTAAACTCAGGAACAAAATGAACACCCGGTGATGATTTTGGCTGGTTGTCCCTCCCAGGATCTGTTATTAGAATGCCTTTGGGTCCGCTACATGTTGCTCTCATACAAACAGTGAGACACTCAGCTTGAAACCCCCATTACAAAAAGATTTGACACTGGAAATAAGACTAGGCTTATTGATGCCACAGCTGTCTCAGCCACTGCCCCCAAATGACCCATGTCACAGAGCAGAAGGCAGGAAAGACTGATGTCAATGGACCAGTCATGTTAGGAAGATTGTTGTCAGAGAATCTGAAAAGAGCGTTACTTATGGTAAGGATGGGAGGCCAGTTCCACCTCTGTGCTACTACAAAGCCTTTCCATCTCAATTATTTAAATCAGTGTTGAACCTGAGAGAAGATGGGGTGAGCAGAGGTGACAGCTACAAATATACACCAGGAAAATCTAGAGGAAGGACAAGGACAATCTTAAAATAATCCTTGAAATAGTCTCTCCATTTCAGTATCAAGGATTCAAGTGTAAAAATGAAGTATACAAGTACTAGGAGAGATGGATTTCCACCATACTCTAAAAGCAAATGATAAGGCTTTGACTTCAAATACAGAAGGAATAAAAATACACAACAAAAAAGAAAAACATTACTATAACTAAAAATGATGATAATTTGGGAAGACTTGAACAATCACAAGCAAATAGTTCATAGGAAATGATAGCATGAGGAGGCTCTTTGAGTTTCAATAGGCAGTAAATAGTCACTGGGACATTTTCCTTAGTGGTGTTTCTACTGGTAAGTTGCTCACATTCCCGTAAATAACGCACACCCATGCTTTAGTAAGCAACCCAAATTAAACTAAATGAGTCACATGCTGATACACACTAAAGGCATAAAAACAGAAGGGGACTAAAAGGAAGTGGATCTGTGACAGTGAGAAAAGGACAAGAGAGAGTAACGGGGTGAATATGACCAATATATATATACATATTTATATGTATATATACATATATATATATATGTACATGAAAATGTCAAACTATTTTGTATAACTAACAGATGATAATTGTAAAAGATTTAAAAATTTTCTCCCCTGCTGAGCATGCCTACAATCTCAACATTTGGGAGGGTAGAGGCAGAAAGATCAGGAGTTCAAAGTCATCATCAGTCATAAGTGAGTTGGAGGCTAGCCTGGACTACATGTGATCATGTCTGAAGAAAACTAAAGAAATAGTCTCCTACAGTTTCCTTAACAGAAATCTCTTTTAGAGAAAATTATACCATCATTAGTGGCTTAAATTTGGTTTTGTGACTAATCAGTTACAGTACTGTGTTTAATTTTCAAAAACTGTGGTTTTCAAGATGGATTTTCTGGCAAAATGTCAGGCTAGATGTTGTAACTTAAAACTGCTCAGTTAGGATGATCTTCTCTTCATCCAGAGTGTGAAACAAGATTTTTTTAAATCAACAAACATGTATGAAGGGATGCAGTGCATTTGATTGTAAATGGATCAATGACTTAATCTTTGGCCGACAACAGAAAAATTATAAGTACTCAAGAATGGAAAAGGTGTATGAATCATCTCAATGTCCAAAGATGAAGTGAGAAAAATAAACTAAGAGAGGGCAAGAAGGTCCGTGAGTTAGGGATGCCGACAGATCACCACATTGGATGGTGGCAGAGAGGCTAGGACAGAGATGGGAGACAGCAAAGTATGTTTTTGTTTTCCTCAGAGGGCTTTTATCGCTTCTTTCCTTGGGTAAGGCCATTTATGAGAAACCCCCAGATAGAGGACGGCTCTGGATTTTGAATATGTGCAAGTGTTAAGGATCTGTGACATGGATGCTTCAGACCCCTTTCTTTTCTGTACTTCCTACTCTTGAACATCTCAAAATTGGCAACATTTATACAATCAAGTATTAACTATGAATTATTAATTATCTGTGTTCATTGACTTAGATTTAAGATTCAGTATGAAGCACAATTTTCCACTTAAAAGGAACAGTTTAAAAGTTGGAGTAGCAGCTCAAGCTTGTAGTTTTAGCACTCGTGGGGCTGAAGCAGGAGGGTAACTGTGAGTTTGAAGCCATTTTGGGTTACATGACATTCTATCTCAAAACAAACAAACAAAACAAGCCAATTAAATAGACAAACAATCAAAGCAACAACAACAAGTACACACACACACACACACACACACACATATACACATACTCACAACTAAGCAAACAATAAAACAAGGAAGCTGGAAAGCTGGGTCTATTGCGAAGAGCTGGTACTGCTCTTGAAGAAGACCTGAGTGCATTTCTCAGTACCCAAATCTGGTGTCTCACAACCACCTGTAGCTTCAACTCCAAGGGATCAGATGCTCCCAGCCTCCTTGGGCACCAGCACTCATGTGTACATAACCATACACAGATACAGACCTACACATAATCAGAACTAAGATAAATCTTTAAAAAAATCCATAAACCAGAAAGAAACAGTTCAAAGGAACTTCACTGGAAGATACTCAAGTATGGTCAGGATTGGCACAGGCTGGGATTTAGATCTGGGTGTGGTATAGCATCATTCTTCTATATCCAGTTCTATGACTGCTAAGTGAATTTTTCTTTTCTGTCTTTTATTCATGTAGCCTAGGCTAGTTTTGAACTGTCTATGAAGCTGAGGTTGGTTTTGAATGACTGATCTTGCTTCTCCCTCCTGAGTGCTGAGATGAGAAGTATGTACCACTACACCTTCGACATTAAACACAATTTTCATAAGCACATACATCAAAAGAAATTCAATCAGCTCCTCTGTTGGTAACCAATATATAGAAGAGGAAAAAGTTGCCCTCTACAATGGCTAATTTTCTGTTTCTGCCTGCTAAACAGATTTGCATGGCATTCGTTTCTGTGGGTGTTTTGGCAGTAGCAATGATTAGGATGTTAAACTTGTGAAGATTGTTTTCCTTTTAATAAAATAATTTAAGGCCATTTATAGTTCCTAATTTCAACTAGCCATTTTTATGGCATGTTCTACATGAATATAAATTTACTGAACCAAGGAAAACACCATGAATGTTGTATTCATCACTTTTAAAAGCTGTGTCTTTGCTGCATTAAAACGTAATTTTCCTGTCCTTGGTTTGGGGTTTCAACAAGTAGTTGAGGCTTGTTACTAGACTGAGCTCTGTGGGAGCACGAGGCACAAGTGTATATTCAGACAGTGTGGGTAAGAGTTCAGACAGTTGGTAGATAAGATGACTACTGCTTCTTAATGAACTCATTTTCACTCCAAATTTTTGTTGAGTAGTTAGTAAAACACACAGCCATCAAGGTTGAATGAAACTTTGGAAGGCAATGAGGGTTGCCATGAGGTTAGGAAGGCTTTTCTTCTCAAGCTGTCTACTGCAAGCACATTGTGGATAGCGAGCATTCTTCTGACCAGGCCACCCCTCCCACCCACCCCCAAGTACACATATTTAGGTTCCCAATTCCAGACATTCTTTCTTCAATGTTTTCTGAAGTTGATTCTGGTACCCGACCAGAAAAGATTGTGGGTTCAAGCTAGTAGGAAGCAATTAGGTGTTGATGGACTGTACAGTCTACTGGCACTATGGGGTTGAGGGCTGAGGAGCTGAGATCTCAGATTCAAAATACAGTATGGCAGACCACCCACAAGATCTGTTTTCTGACATCGTCTGGAAAGTGCCTACTGCAAGATACCATGAGCCAAAGAACAAACTCAACCAAAGACGGTTTTCTTTAGCAGAAAAGCTGCTTTCTTTTTTGTGTTTCCAAATACACACACACACATACACACGAATACTTAATTTATAATTCTTTCAATGTTGTGTCTTTGGTCTACAAATCTCCACAAACTAATGCAACACAATCTACTTATAATATTAATTTCAGAAAACAAGCTCCACACTAGTATTGTGGGTAAAATTGTGTGTTGAAGTAAGAGAAAATAGCATGTACAGATGCAGATGCACTGAGAAAGGTATGTGTGTGTAATAGAAAATGGAAGGGAAATAATCACTCTGAAGGAAGTACAAAGTGTTAAAAAGACTCACTTAAAGGTGGATGAAGCATCTATTTGATTTTCTCATTCTTATAAATACAGAAAACAATTTAACTTTCAGCCATAGCAACTTGCTTAAAACAGAGCTGTTTGAAGTTAATAACATTTGTATACTTGACTGTTCATGAATATTTTTATTAGCTGACATCATTACTGCTATAGTGTTTCCCACATATTGGACACTCCGCTGAGTAGTAGATATTTATTTTTCATTTTTCTTTATTAAGAAATTTTCTACTCACTCCACATACTATCCACAGATCCCCCCTCCTCCCTCCTCCCACCCCGCAGCCCTCTTTCCCAAGCCACCCCACATCCCCACATCTCGCAAATCGAGGTCTCCCATGGGGAGTCAGCAGAGCCCAGCACACTGAGCCTAGGCAGGTCCAAGCCCCTTCCCACTGCACCAAGGCTGTGCAAGGTGTCACACCACAGGCACCGGATTTCAGAAGCCTGCCTACAGACCAGGGACAGATCCCGATCCCCCTGCCTGGGTGCTCCGCAAATAGTTTGAGCCAAACAACTATCTTCCGTATCCAGAGGGCCTAGTTCAGTCCCATGGGGGCTCCACAGCCACCAGTCCACAGTTCATGGGCTTCCACTAGTGTGGCCAGTCATCTCTAGCTAACAGGAAAGGACCCTAGGAGGGACACATAGATGACCCTGTGAAGGAGAAGTGGATGAGATCTACATGAGTGAACTGGGTGTGGGGGGGTGGCAGAGGGCGAGGAGTGGGGGATGAGAACATAGGGAAATGGGAGGGTCAAGCTGGAACAGGGACAGAGTGGAAGGGCAGGGAGGAAGATACCATGATAGATGAGGACATCATGGAAATAGGAAGAGACAGGGTGCTGGGGAGGCTCTCAAGAATCCATAAGGTTGACCTCACCTTGGTCTGCTGGCAGTGGTCCAGAGGGTGCCTGGACCGGTCTACTCTGGTGACCAGCCTAGCAAATAACCTAGCTGTCATCATTGAGCCTTTGTCCAGTGACAGATGGAGGCAGATACAGAGATCCATGGCCAGGCACCAGGCTGAGTTCCGGGAATCCAATTGATGGGAGAGAGGAGAGATACTGCAGGCGAGGGACGTCGAGATCATGATGGGAAGACGTGTAGATATTTAATTTTTATTGGTCAACTATTTTTGAATGAATGAAATACTGGAGATGCATTTGACAACTAAGGAACAGCTTTCCTCTAAAACTCTTGACCCTTTCAGAACAGTTTAATCCTTTAGTCGTGGTTACACATTGAAATTACCTCAAAAGCCTGAGGAAGTGCCCAGTCATTCTTATGTAAGTGAATAGGGAAACACCTAGACATTAGAATTTTCCAAAGTTTCTTGGGCAATTATAACACACAAAGTTGAGAATCATTGCTCTAAATACACACTCTGGAGATAAAACAAAAATGAAGGGACTTTTATTTTCTAGGCAAGAATCTTGATATCTGGAAGGGGCAACACACCATCTTGTCAGTGTGTGTGTGTGTGTGTGTGTGTGTGTGTGTGTGTGTGTGTGTGTGTGTTCAGATCTAGACTATCTCTGTGCAATTAACCACTTTTCATTACTGGAGATCTGTAAATGCAATGTACAGACAGTACAGTTAGAAGATGTCTTTAATGTCGAAAAGGGAATACCCAACAAAGGTAGAGAGAGAGATATTCAGAGGCATAAAACCAGCATCAAGTAGTTATGTTATATGACTTCCTAAATTAATGTGCTCAGAATAGTTTTCTGTTACTGAAGATCTTTCTAAATGTCTTAAACAATGTGTTTGTCATTCTTGAGAAGTTCTACTTAAATTCTAGCATCCTTTACCCATACCTAAGTTTGATCTCAATATTTTCAGCCTACCCATCCCGGTGAGCTCGTTTTTATCCACTGCAATGTGGATCAAATATGTAGTAACTTCATACAGTAGATTTATTGTCCAAGCAACAAAAAAGCCACATGAAAGGAGGGAAAATCTGAGATCTGTAATGTGGTCACTGCCAAGTCAGCCAAAACTAACTCTTTGATATCTTTATGTTCTTAACATCTGCATTTTTCTCAGTCTCCAGTGTAGCAGGAGAATTAATAGAGGAGACAGATGAGAAAAAATGGAGGAAAAACAGCCCTCCAAAAACAGTATAATAAATTATTATAATGCATCTTCATTAATCATACTCGGCCATGGCTTCAGCTATTTAATTTTCAGTGGAGGTTTCTGGGTGAGAGAACGAAGCTTTCTGTCAAGCTGTTTTATGATTCTTTAAAAACCTGGGGATGGAAAAATTCTTAGACCTTAGCACTTAGATCTTAATTGAAGCCTCATTCCTGCTGGAGCACAAGAGGAAGAGAGTTTAGAAGGCTCCCTTCTTTGGAACCTACAGATTCCTTTTCTTCAGTAAATACCGCTAGACCATTGTCTTCCCCCACAAACTAACAGAGCATTATTTTGCTCGCGTATTTCACAAGTGATAATTGTCCAATGGCATGCAGATGATTTCAGCTCTTGCACAGAACTGCCTTTTAGAGGGAGGGTTGTTATCTCCCTGACCTGTGTCATCCAGTCTTCACACTGTAAAACCAAGCTACACACTGTACGATCAGCGCAAATTGTTTCTTTGGTTTTCATGATTTTTGCACCAGACTTCAACTTCTAGTCACAACATGACTTAAATAGTTTGAAAAGGAGCCTTCCCTCCTATGCCAGCTGAGGGTGGCCTTTTCTGAGAGCCCACAGAAGATGGAATGTCTGAGATCTTGAAGGTCTCTCTCTCTGGAGCTTTAAGACAACTCCTCAAAGACGTTGCCAAATTCACCAAACTTTTCATAAGTCTGACCCAAATTGTAGAGTCTGCACAGGGCCAATCACCAAGCCAACCAACCTCATCTGGTTTAAATGTATAATTTCATTTGTTAGAGTGGCTGCCTCTGGCAGAGAGAAGGGGAGCGAGTGCTGAGCTGCAGCAGGGGAGAAAAGACGTGAGAGATGGCCATAGGCTGTGAGAAGGAGCTTGAAGCTGAGTAACGGTGGATGGATTCATTTTTACAAAATTGCCTATCTTAGTCAAGTGTGAGAAAACTGGATGAACAATGGCAACAGTGTTAGCACCTGAATACCTCACTGCTACTGTGGAGTTGTGTTTCCAGTGGCTGAGACAGAGAAAGAAAAAACACCCAAGTGAAGTGGAGCAGAAAAGTGGAGACAGGAGAATCTACCAGAAGCTATTGGCCTACCTTGTCTGGAGCTCCTGCGTAAATATACCAGAAACAACAAGAGAAACCCTGCCCCCAAATAGGGTGGGAGGGTGGCACTGATTCCTGTGCGGTGATTGTCTTCGGAACTCCATAGGCATGCTGTTGTGTATGCACACCTGCACTCTCACACACACATATCATATACATGCACACTAACAAAATAATGATAAAAATGTCTTAAAATTGTAGGTGAGGGTAGCATGTCAAAGGGACCTGTGGTTAGGACAGTGAGAGCCTGGGGTTCCATTGCGTCACATCTGGTGACCATGTGTTTCCTTCATATTTTGTGATATGCAAGTAGTAACTTTCTCTCCTTTCTCCTTCCTTCCTTCCTTCCTTCCTTCCTTCCTTCCTTCCTTCCTTCCTTCCCTCTCTTTCTTTCTTTCTTTCTTTCTTTCTTTCTTTCTTTCTTTCTTTCTTTCTTTCTCTTTCTTTTTTTCCCTCCCTCCTCCTCCTTCTCCTTTTCCTTCTCCTCCCCCTTCTTGCTCACAGTGCTAGAGCCTTATACACTAGGCAAGAGCTCTGTCACTGAGCCACACTCAGTCCCC
Organism: Peromyscus californicus insignis; assembly: GCF_007827085.1. Lineage (NCBI taxonomy): Eukaryota > Metazoa > Chordata > Mammalia > Rodentia > Cricetidae > Peromyscus > Peromyscus californicus. The sequence continues at coordinate 26,686,755 of NW_026294480.1, forward strand.
ATCTCTATTATGTTCTTTACTTTTAAAAGTTATGTTTCTACTGACCAAAACCAAACCAAACAAGCTTAAACTAAACAAAATAAGAAGCTCAGTAGCTTGAGATTTGCTATCACCCAGGCTAACTACTCTGAGTTTTTTTTTTTTTTAAATCATGACCTTGAAAATCACGGTTTTAACTTAATACATAGGAAAGTGATTACAGTAGGAAGCTAAAAATCAAGAGATGCTTTCTTAGGAGTAAAGGCCATTAGGCATGAAAGCACAGAATTAAAATTAATGGAAATAATAGGTGGCTAATATGAGAAAAATGCCCTTTAAACTTAAATATTCCTAAAATTATACACAAGTTAAATCATGGAGTGAGTTTTCATATCAGATGAAAATAATAAGAAAGAAAACAAGAAAAAAATAAGAAAGATAATGGTCTTAAGCAATGGTGGGGGCAGTACTGTTATTTATTCAGCAAACACTTTTGAGTCTTTGGTCCCTGTCTCAAGGCATTATTGATTAGTCACAGTTGAGCTACATAAAAGCAAAATTTCATCTGTCATTGAAATAACCTTGCACTATAAAAAATAAAAAATGTTGAACACAACAAACCCTGATAAGCACGAAAAAGGTATGTTATGACAAATGAAAGACAGAGCGATACTGAAAGATGGATCAGGAGTAACTTCATGGAGGGTGGCAGATTTAGACTGATCTTAAAGGATGAATGATATTGCACAAGATTAAAGGGGGAGAGGTTATTTGTCTGGAAGATAATGACCTATGTAGTAACAGTGGAGTATAAATGCATAGAAAGCGTCTGAAGACTAGGAAGCAGGTAAAGGCACAGAGGAAGTGCATGTGGACACTAAGGTATAAGTGATCCCTGTATGAATAAAGAATGGGTTTCAAAGAGCTGAGATACCATACCAACGATTTTTTGACATATTTTCCAAGTGAACAGAGTCTTTTATATGATTTAGGGTAATTATTCATTAAAGTATGGTTTTTAGCAAAACCAATTTAATAGCAAAGTAAGAGGAGTAAGAAGGACACACTGGGAACCACTTAGTGAATACTTTTTGAGTGTCTTCTCACTGGAAGGATCTGTAAAAGATGTTACAAATCCACAGATGAGGAAAGCATAGACATTCCGAGGAGAAATTTATAGTCTGATGGAGATCTATAAGTGAATTTTAAAAACATTCAGTGACTTGAAAAGTTCTGCAGAAACATAGCGGCAAAAGCACTTGATCTGAATTTGAAAGGACGGTAGATATTCTCTGGGGGACAGAATGAAAGCAGGTCATAAAGAGACATAAGCAACAATTCACAGATAGAAACGAAAGGGTTCTTGAAGCCACTGTGGGCAGTTTTTAACGACTCTAGCATACAGCATGGTTGAAGAGCAAGAGGTGATAAGGCTGGAGAAGTGAGAAGTAAGTTTTGTTAAGTAGCTCAAGCTCTACCAAAGGTAATAAAGATGCAGCAGAGAGTTTTCAGGCATGAAGCAAGCATACAAAGACAAGCAATTTAGAAAGTGTAGTGGACTAATCAGAAGTATATATAGAGAAGGCCAAACAGGTCATTGAAACACAGCAGTAAGAAATAATGAAGGCTAAGACTGTGATAATCATGTGAATAATAAAGGAACAAAGAAATCAAGGAATAAACTCAAACAGCATTTAAAAGTTTAAAACAACAGCAGAATCTTAGTGAGTGATTAGGTGTGGTTAGACGTGGGTAAAGCAAGAGGAAAGAATGATCTAGAGATTCCTGGACTAGACCACTGGGTGGGTGATGGAGAGGAAGGACAGCTTTGCAAAGCGGGGTGGGGAACTGAACATTGAGTTCAATTTGGAATGTGTTACGTTTCAAGTGTCTCTGAGTCAATACAGGGAAAGAGTTTATTGGGCGAGATGATGCAAGTATGATGTGTAGCTCAGGGAAAAGTCTGAACAGGCTTTGTGAGTCATCAATACATAGATAACTGAAACCAGAGAGTAAAGGAGGTTATCTATGAAAAGAATAAATAGTGAGAAGACAGCCCTCATGAATACCTAATCCAGGCAACATAGACCCCTAAACTCAAAATAAGGAAGAAATAGAACAGCTTTTTTAAATGAAGAAAGGGAAAAACAGAGCTAATGAAAGCAACTATGGAGTGTTGTATGAAAAGTATGCAGTTGGAGGTGAATTAGTTACAGCAAACACTAGAGAAAATTTGGCATGGTAATGCCTAACTCTTCTTGGAAACATTAGCAATGAGACATTTTTGGGTTTATTGTCAATCGGAGTATAAGGGTGTTGTAGAGGTGGTATCTGCTCTCTAAATGGATAACAGATTGGAAAGGTAGAGATATGTATGCTTTAGATTATTCCCCTCAACCAAAGAATGGATAAAGAAAATGTGGTACATTTATACAATGGAGTTTTACTCAGCAGTAAAAAATAATGGCATGAAGAAATTTGTAGGTAAATGGATGGAATTAGAAAAAAAAAAATCATCCTGAGTGAGGCAACCCAGACCCAGAAATACAAACATGGTATGTACTCACTCATAAGTGGATATTAGACACAAAGAAAAAGATAACCAGGCTACGATTCTAACCCCAGAGAAGCTAAATAAAGAGGAGGACCCTGAGAGAGTCATGCAAGGATCACCCCAGGAAGGGAAAATAGTTAAAATCTCCTGGGTAAACTGGGGCAGAGGGCAGTGAGGAGGGGATGAGGGATGGGAACATGAGGGATTGAGATGGCTGAGTTGGGGGAGGGATGGAAAGGGACAGAGAGGGAGAGCAATGAAAGAGATAGCTTGACAGAGGGAACCATTATGGAGTTAGGGAGAAACCTGGTGCTAGGGAAATCCCCAGGAACCTGAAGGATGACCCCAGCTAAGACTCCTGGCAATGGTGGAGAGGGTACCTGAAGCCAGATTGGTGACTACCTTAATTGTCATCATAGAACCTACATTCAGTGACTGCTGGAAGCAGATGCAGAAAACCACAGCCCAGAACTTGGCTGAGCTCCTGGAGTTCAGTTGAAGAGAGGGAAGAGGGATTATAGGAGCAAGCTGTGTGTGTGTGTGGGGGGGGCATGCTCAAGATCATGATGGGGAAACCCACAGAGACAGCTGACTCGAGCTAGTGGGAGCTCATGGACTGGGAAGCTGGGAAGCCTGCATGGGACAGAACTAGGCCCTTTTAATGAACAGTTGTGTGGTTTGATCTGTTTGTGGGACCCCTGGCAGTGTTAACAGGACCTAACCTGGGTACATGAACTGGCATTTTAGAGCCCATTCTCTATGGTGGGATGCCTTGCTCAGCCTTGACGCAGGGGGGTGAGGCTTGGTCCTGCTCCAACTTGGTATGCCAGCCTATGCTGACTCCCCAAGGAAGGCTTTACCCCCTATGAGGAGTGGATGGGGGGTTGGAATGAGGGAGAGGTGGGGTGAGGAGTGGGAGAAGGGGAGGGAGGGCAAACTGTGGTTGGTATGTAAACAAGAGAATAATTTTTTAAATAAAAAAAAGAATAGTGATTGTGGGGAGATGGCTTAGTCAATAAAATGCTTGCCACAAAAGCATGAGGATCTCAGTTTGCATCTCTACCACCCACATAAGAATATGGATGAATGCGGGGAGGGTTTGTAATCCCAGCCTTGGGGAGGTAGAGCTAGGCAGAGCTCTTGGGTTGCTGAAAAGCCAGTCTAGCCTATCAGTGAGCCCCAGGTTCAGCGCGAGACGTCGTCATAATAAACAGGAAAAGGATTGAAGACTATGCTCTGGCCTCTACATGCATATTCTCGTCCTTATGTATCCATACATGTACATGCACAGACATGCACACATAGACACACAAAAGAACAATACTTGGGAAGGAAGGAGGAGCACTCACATGTTGAGAGTGGGGGGTAGAGGACAGACTTTAAGTTTGTTTACTGGCTGACATGAAAAAAAAGTCAGTTAAGAGGAGTGGAATAAAGGATACGTGGTAGAAATAGTTTTGAGGTTGAGAATTTCACGTGGAAAATTAAATATGAAGGTAAAAGTAGACAGTAAGAGAATTACTATTTGTCAGATGTCTTTCTCTAAGAAGTAAGGAAGCAAGCCATTGGCTGAGAGTGAGGCGAGTGAGAGAAGGTTGGTATAAGGAGAACAAGAAGTTTGTGAATGTGGAGTAGGCAGCAGAATGTTCAGTCTTGGCAATAGAGTGGGGGTGGGGGCAAAGAATTAGTTTTAACCAAAAGGGTATGTGAGTAGTACAGAGTACATAGATAATCTCAGAAAACACAGCGTAACAGAGCCAAGATGTGCACATTTCCCTCTTAACCCTCTATAGTCAAGCTGAGGCAGCTAAGGAGGAAGATGTTTTGTTTGATCTAGGTTTAAGGACTGATGGAGCACATAGCCTGAAAAGGCAGGCATTCAGAGTGCTGACAGGAACATAGATGTGAAATGTCCTTCAGTGTCTGAACAGTCTTGGCTAGTGAATTCATTTGAGAGAACTAAGAGACAGACGGCTGAGCTAGACTATAAAACTTCTATTCATTCCTGGACTTTGACTAAAAATATATGACTTTATCCTGCACATCTTTTATCCTCCAGTTTATCTGATAAATATTCCTAGGCAGATGTACAAAATATCACTTAACTGTATCTGTATTAGAAACTTACTGGAAATAATATGAATTTGTATGAAGATCTGGAACATAGCTATGGCATGATGAAGTAATGGATTTCTAAGAAAAGTTGAATGAAATGAAATAGTTTATAAGGGCTAATATATAGTAACTCCAAGATATGATAAATGAAAAAGAAAGAAAAAAGAACATCTGTGTTTATTTAGCAGAATAATAGCAGTAGGATTTCCCCTATGGCCCATGACCTATCCAGTTTCTGGTTCTTGGCTTCATGAAGAATGTCAGTTGTTTCCAGGTGGTGGTGGCTCATGCCTTTAATCCCAGTACTCAGGAGTTGGAGGCAGGTGGATCAGGTGGATCTCTGTGAATTTGAGGCCAGCTGCTCTTCAGAGCAAGTTCCAGAACATCCAGGGCTATACAGAGTGACTGTGTCATGACAAACCAAACCAAAACTGATGGGGGGGGGGCAGAAAAAGCAAAGGCAAACTACAACAACAACAACAACAACAAAAACCAGTGTCAGATGTAGATTCCATCTTGTGGAATGGACCTTAATTCAATTTTTAAAAAAGTGGTTGGTTACTCCAATGATACTTATGCCATTACTGCATCAGTTTATCTTGTAGACAGGTCACGGTTATAGATTACAGGGTTCAAAGAAGGGTGTTATTGATGATTACTTTTTCCTCTGGTAGTGCATGTAGTACTATCTAGCACTATCTACACTACTTCAATAGACATGAATGTACTAGTTGGGTACTAATTTGACTGATTTCTCCATGTTCTGTGACATAGTTGTGTGTTCAACAATAGGGACTTACCATCAGGTTACAGAAGGCAACCAATATCACTGGCAATAGCCTGTAATGTTTGGGAGGTCTATGGGACTTCTTAGGATAATTAATAAATATTATGCAATTTATTCCTGGTAAAAGAGGTTTTGTATTTGGTAACATATTACATTCAGTTAAGACTTTGTCTCTCCCATTATGTGAGGACTCAACTTAAATTCCTTTCATATACAAATATACTCTTATTTTTAGGACTCTTCTACAGTCATATGTTTCCATATGGCCTTTCAAAGGGCACTTAGTATTAGCTATACCTCTTCATGTCCCCTAATTTACCCTGCCCTTCCATCCTGCTCCACATTTGATCTTCCTATTCTAGTTTTCCTTTATCCCTTTATAACACTATATTCTATCTATTCTTCTTTGGAAGTCCTCTTTTTCTCCCTGGTCTGCATGAGCCACCTAACGTCTGTGAATATTATAAATGAAATCTAAATCTTAAAAGCTAACATACACACATAAGAGAAAACATAATTGTTTTCTCTCTAGCTTCATCTCTTTACCTGCAAATTTAATTTTTTTAATAGCTGAGTAATATTCCATGCAAATGTACTACATTTTCATTATCTATTCATAAGTCGATGACATCTAGGATGTTTCCAATTTCTGTATATTATAAATAGAGCCATAATGAACATGGATGAGCAAGTGTTGCTACAGTGATATGGAGAATCCTTTGGGTGTATTTCCAAGAGTGATTTAGCTGGATCTTGTAATTGATTTTCAGCTTTTTGGGGAACTTCCAAGCTGATTTCCATTAGTGGCTATAAGAGTTTTCACTCTCACTGGCAATGTATAAGTATTGTCCTTTCCACACATCCTCACCAGCATCTGAAGTCAATTGTTTTATTAATCTTGGTTATTTCTAATGCAATATCAAAGTTGTTTTAATTTGAATTTTCCTGATTGCTGAGGATGTTGAGTGTTTTAAAATGTGTTTCTTAGCCATTCGTGTGTCTTCTTTTTCTGCAAACTGTTTGGTTCTATGCTGTTTTTAAATTAGGTTATTAGTTTCTACTATTATTATGCTAAATGACCATAACAATAGAATGGCACATTGCTATACTCATAGATCAATGCATTATTCAGTCTTCTTCCGTCTTGCAGTAGACACGAATTACAAACAGATCCACAACTGGACAGTGTGCAGACAGAGAGACATTGAAGCACTCAGCTCTAAATGGGATGTCTTCATCAATCTCTTCCTCTCAAGAGAACTCTGTGGAAGAGGAAGAAGACTATAAGAGCCAGAGGTGGTCGATAACTCCAAGAATCAGTGTCACAACAGATCTGATGCACATGTGAATTCACAGAGGCTGTGGTAGCATGCATAAAACTTGCATAAATTCAACTTAGACAAACCCAAGTACTGAAAAAGGAAGTTGGCACAAAGTCTCACCCATAACCAAGGCACTCTTTGCAACTGTTATGTGCTGAGAGAGGGAAAATCAGTTTTCTGCAACGGAGTAACATCGGACATATCACCATATTCATGATCAGGAGCAGTTGAGCAACACAAAATAGACTCCATATTTTTTATGTGCTTTTTTTCATATGGTTTGGTATTTTCTGTCTTTCTGATTTTTGTTTTTGTTTTTTCCTGACTTTTTTGTTGTTATTTTGAGAGAGAAAAAGAATATGAAGTTGGGTGGGTCAGGAGGAAGGGAGTATCTGGGAGGACTGGGGGGGAAGGGAATGAATATGATCAAAATAATGTACGAAAAAAATTAAAAATCATTGAAACTGTTTGTTTTTATCTGAGTACTTCTGGAATCATCACATTAAGATATCTTAGATAAAATGAGATATTTTTGTATGTTATTTTTCTTGATAGAATCAGAAAGACCTTTACCTGAGGTTTAAAGATGAGGGGAAAGATATTTGAGTTGGTTGTCTTTCTGATCAATGTTAATTGAAAGAGCATTCCTTATAAATACATATCTACCTTCCTCAAAGCTTAGACAAAAGACAAGAGAATGATTTCCCAGGATCTGCCCCTGGTGCATGACCTGGTTTTTTAGAACCTATTCCCTATGGTAAGATGCTTCGCTCAGCCTTGATGTGGGGGTGGGGGTGGGTTGAGGGGGGATTTTAGTCCTGCCACAACTTTATATGCAATGTGTTGACTCCCATGAGAGGCCTTGACCTTCCTGAGGAGTGAATGGGGGAGGGGTGGGTAGAAAGGAAGTGGGGGAAGGGAATGGGAGGAAAAGAGGGAGGGGAAACTATGGTTGTATGTAAAATAAATTAAAAAAAAACTTAAAAAAAAGAGAACAGCTTCATACATGTGTAAACCCAATGAAAGTTAAACCTAATATTTCAAGTCACTTTTATTACTTTAAAAATTTTTTAAATTTATTCTTCTCTAATACATTACATCCTGACAGCAATTTCCCCTCCCTCCACTCCTCCCCAGCCACCCCCCATACTCCCTTTTCCTCAAGATCCACTCTTCCTCTGTTTCCCTTGACAAATAGAATAGGTTTTCCACAGATTTTAACTGAACATGGCACAAAAAGATGCAATAAGACTAGGCACATCATGTCAAGGCTGAATGAGGCAACTCACTCGGAGAAAAAAGGTCCCAGGAGCAGGCAAAAGAGTCAGAGATACCCCCCCAATCCCACTGTTAGGGGTCCTCCAAGAACACCAAACAAACAACCACAACATGTGTGCAAAGGACCTAGCGCAGACCCATATGGGCTCCGTGATTGCTGCTTCAGTCTCTACAAACCCCTATGAGCCCTGCTTAGTTGATGCCATAGGCCTTGTTCTCCTGGTGTCCTTGACCTTCTGGTTCCTACCATCCTTCCTCTCCCTCTTCAGTGAGGTTCCCCAAACTCCGTCTGATGTTTGGCTGTGGGTTTCTGCATCTTCTCCCATCAGTTGTTGGATAAAGCCTCTTTTATTACTTTTTAATTGTTCAGTAGGTAAGGTTTTGATTTAAACATTGCTGAGGGTGCATTGGTTTCAAGGGAATGCATCTTGTAAGAATGAAAGCGCTATTGTTTCTGTTCTAGAATGTTAGACAGGTCTTTCAGTGACTCTGTGGATAGGAGCATCTGCAGTTCAGACTTGTTCCTGAACAAACTTAAATACGATTCTGTAACTTGTCCATTCATAAGAGTCTATGTAGAATCCAAAGGCATAGTCTTTGGTGGGATAAACCAAAGTTTATAGGAAAGTCGGGATAACAAGAGCCCTAAGACGGAGACAACATAAACATACTTGGGGATAGCCTGCAAAGAGTAGAATGTACCACACAAGCAGCTTCTGTAATGCCCAAGTCTGGTATGTGTTCACCACTCAAAACTAACAGTACTTCCTGCAAAGCCCACATTGTTTTCTGTGCTGATTTATACAGTGGTTGGGGTGTGGGGACAAGGAAGAGAAAGAGTGAGGGGAAGGTTAAGAGCCAGAGGGAGACCAAGCACTGGGCTGCTGCTGCTGCTGCTCTCACGTTTTCTTCCCCTGCTTAAGGTAACTGAGACGATCTCCAGTCATTTCTGCATTACAGCTCAGTTGTTTTGGCCCACTCATGGACAAGGGCAGTGCCATTTTCCTCACTTGTAATAACCACTTCTACACCTCCAACACTACACTGGTCTGTCCCCTGTGGGATGTCACCTGACTGGGCTGTCACCTACCCACACGCTGTACCTGGAGAACTACACATCCTTCTAGTCAAATGTTCTTTGCATGATGATGTCCCTGCTCCCCCAGGAAATGTTCTTTGTGTTCCTATAACTCTACCTTCACAGGCTTTATTATGGCACCGACAACAGAGTTCTGTCACGAGCAGTTCACATTTTCATCTATAGTGACGTGTAACTCTTTGCCACCAGACGACCGAAGTGCTTGAAGACAGGGATCCTGGATTTTTATCTCAGTTTCCCACAGGTGACAGCAATAGATGTTGGTGGAACCATTTTTCTCAGCCACACATCCCCCCCCCCTGTGTGATGCAGGAATAAAAATTTCAGTCTTGAAAATGTGTTGTAAGGATTGAAAACGGTGTTAGAGAGAGGGGGAAATCAAGAGGGATTCAGGACCAAGAAAATGAACTAGTGGAATTCTGCTTTGGATGACTGTATTCTGTAAGGCAGCTTTTGGAATAGAGAGAATCTTCAGAAGGAAGAACGAGCTAAGCATGCAGCGAGAAACAGGAGTGGGGTATAGAATGGGGTCACGTGCTGGTTTCTCTACAGCTCCATGACTCCATGTTCGAGTCTTCTGCAACCCAGCTACATCCATTGGCATTAAAGCAATGGGTTTGAAGTACGAAATGCTGAAGAAAGTGAACTCATTTATTGTTATTGTTATTATTATTATTATTTTCTAAATGATGGCTGGCATCTAAAGAAGAGATAGAAAACTGCCAGTAACATCTGTATTACATTTACCTTTATGATGTTTTTAAGTGATTTGCTATGAAACCTCTCAATCCTCACTGAGACATGTGAGGAAGCATAACACACGCCGGTCTGTCCACAGCCTAGCACATGTCAGTACCACTCCCAGGTCTCTCCATCCTCTGTCTTACCAACCAGGCTATAAGCTTCCTAGAGAGGGGCATGATGTTCTCTTTCTTCCCATTTCCCCATAGATCTGAGGCTCCTGTTAAATCCAGTGCTTCAAAGTGATCATCATGCCTTAGTATCTGAGCAGGACTGGTTTGGAAAATCCTCTCATAAATACTCATATTCACAGGGGCTTAACTCCCCTATATGATATGATATAATATTTACATCTAATCCCATATAGTTTAATTCCAAATTATTGTATTGATTCCAGTGTCAATTCTATGTGAGTAGTCATTGTATTGTATTGTGTTGTGTTGTGTTGCGTTGCGTTGCGTTGCGTTGCGTTGCATTGCATTGCATTGTATAGGGACTAACTTCAAGGCTTCAAACATAAATATGTTCAACCAACTACATTTGACCCTAATGTTTTTATCTACGTACATGGACAGCTAACTAACTGTGTTTGTTAAACCACTGAGTCCATGCACTGCATTCTAATATAAGGTATGGGAAGAATCTAGGAGCCAATGAACTGAAAATACAAGCTTCACCATCTTCTCAATCTGTAAGTAGTAACTGGATAACTCAATACATACCCCAGATCAATGGCTACATAGGGGCTGATGGCATGTACACCTTCATCTCCAGCCCAGACTTGTAGTGTGGGCTCCATACTCTCCTTATCATTTGTAGTTACCAAGTCTGTGGCATTTCTGTCTTAACATCACCAAACACTGATCTTCAAACATCTCAAGTACATCCTAACTTCCTCTTTTATTAGAATAGATTATACAGGATGACATTTACTGTACAGTATGCCCAGGTGGAAAACTGAATAATTTTTGGCTCTTATTTCTTCCTTCCTTCCTCAAATAATAAGGAGGGGTATTGTGGGGGCATATGACAGTCTTTCAGCTTAAAGGTTTGACAAGCCTTGGATTCGAGATCTAACAGTTGTCTGGTCTCAAAAACATTACCATCTTTTGGGTTATACACATTATTTCTAAAATGAAGCTATGAATGACAATTTTTAAAGTTTTCTTTAGTGACTATATGTGGAGTATACAGTATATTCTTTTAGTGCCCTGGGTACATGTTTTTACTGTGTCACAGACTACACAATGGCTAGGCAGTTCTAAGTTCAGTGGAGAGAGAACTCCATTACTTCTTATTGATACTCTAAGTTAACAGTTTAATGGATAATAGCATAATTTCCCTATAAAGCTTTAAAAATAGATGTAAATAAGAAACAGAGTAAATTATACAAGAAACAGTGACAGACTAAATAAGAATCTATTTTCTTAGTCTTCATCTGTATGGCTTCTCTCTCCATCACTCTCTGTCTCCATACATACATACATACGTACATGTATACATACATATATATGCATATATATATATATATATATATATATATATATATATACACACACACAATATACATGTATGCATGCATGTAACTTTTCAAAAGCATTTCCAAAAAGGTAAAGAGTATAATATGGTGGAAAGACTATTCTACAATTTTCCTAGTGGGAGAAGAGAACAAAGTAATTTGATGACCATCTAAATCAGACAGAAACACGTCAGACAATCAAAGACATAGCTAATACGGAATGTTTGGTCTGGCTTGCTGGGGGGACGGGATAGTGGGAGAAGGCATGGCCAAGAATTGCATTTTAGTGACTCACTAGCTCCTACAAAAAACGGTGGCTTCTGAGAAATACAATTTAAAAGAAAATATCTATAAAAAAAATCTGTGATGCCACACCAAAAATAACATTCTCAAAGAGGGGGAAGCCCTCACTTTTACTCAGTAAGTAGAACTTACACAGAAATCACTGGGAATGTACCTGAGGGTCTCGGGAGGCTTGTGTGTGAGGGTGTTTGTTTGCTATTGGCTCCTCTGTTCACTCAGTCAACCAACTGTTAGGTGCTACCTACAAACTTCGGCTGTGGCAGGCCATGACAGGGCTAAATTCACGTATCTAGGCAGGTGACAATTGGACAGGAATAAAGATAGTTAGACATAGAAAAGGCCAGTATAAGGTACGATGTGCACTGAGTTGAGCATGATGCTGGGCAAGAGGAAAAATGCTCAGTCAACTCAGGGGTTCTCTCAAGGAACTATCTTCAAGGTGAAGGAGTCAAAAGATTGTCAAGCAGTAGGGATTTTACCTGCAAGATGTCAGATGGGAAATATGAAGAAATGAGGAAAATTAAAGTTGGATTTGAAACAGCTCTAGGTGCAAGGCAGGATATGAAAATTTCAAAGTTAAAACATTTTAATCACATTTATTTATTTGTGCATGAATATGTGTGGGAGCATGCTTGTCACAGTATGTGTGTGGAGGCCAGATGGTTCATTTTTTGGGGGGAAATAGATTGAGATCCCCATAAGTTCAAATGAACTTTGAAATATATAAGCATTTGTAATCTGCAATCCAACTATGATGGAAAGCATTTCCGTCTCCTGGTGAGGTTTGTTAGCATCCCTTTTGGGTCCTCTGCCTTTCTTCTATTATCTGATCAGGGTGAAGCATGCTGATTTGCTGTCATTAAAGACTGGTTTAGCTTGTTCTAGGACTTTATAGAAAACAGAAAGTTTCAGATGAGTTTTTTTCATTGTTAGCATAATAATTGTGAGATCCCATCATGCATTTTTGCTGGGTCATATTTGATTTTATGATATAATTTGTCTATCCAGTCATTTACCTGAATCCATCATTACCTGGGTTGAGTCTAGTTTTTGGTGACCATGAAACTACTATGAACATTCAAGAATATGTCCCCTTGTGGATGTAAGTTTTTGCTTTTCCTGAGTAAATGTCTAGGGGATGAGTTGACGGGTCACATGGCAAGTGTAGGAAGGTCTTTTTTGGAAGTACTACCAACACTTTAAGCATTATCATCAATGTATAAAAGTTCTGTTTTCCAGATAATGGCCATAAAAAGACTTAAAATCATGGGAAATGTAATTGCTAAATCACCACTAAATTCTAAGTACATGGTAAGAGAAATGACAATCAAGAGGCCAGGAAAATGTATTAGTTATAAAACTAGAGACTATCTTTCTGAGAGTGATATTTGACAGAATAAATTCAGACACCAGTTTAAGAACAATAGTTGGGAACTCTCTGATGAGACCCTGCTACAATCCATGAAAACACCTTTGACTCTGAAGCCACTTCCTTAGCTATGAAATGGAATTCAAGTTATGGTTATATGGTTAAGAACACAGATCCCTGAATTCATTTTCATTTTGGGGATGCCCAGGACAGCCTCATTGAAAATATACTTTGTTCCCACTGCTGAAGGGAAGAGCTGAAACAAACTAGAAAAGAAATAATAAATCTATGATATGTACTTAAAATAATAATTAGAAAAAGAGGCCATGAATTTGAAACTGAGCAAGGAGGGGTATGTAGGAGGGCTTGGAGGGAAGAAAGAGCGGGCGGGGGTGGGGGTTGGATAATGTATTTATAGTCTCAAAAAGTGAAAGAAATGGTAAAAAATAAAAAACCCTGCCATTCCTGGAATATTAAAACAAAATTAGTTCTTGTTATGAAATAATCCCATTTGAGAGTTCAAAAAAATGGCCATTGAAACTAAAAGTCAAAACTTTCAGGCTGTGAGCTCAGTACATCTGGGTTTAGGTCAATATGTCATATATATCAAGTGAAAGATGTCCTGTGAATTTTCGTGATAAACAGCTACTCAAAACAAAACACCCCATAAAATCATGTTCTGAAAGAGGACTGTTTATGTTTCTCTGTGGAAACTTTTGTCCTGCTGATAACCCAAATTCAGGACTTGCGCCATCTGCCTCTCTGCTCATGCTGAAGAGAACAGTGTAAACACTGTTTTTATAGCAGTGGGATGGTTTTGGGGGGTGCTGCTGCTCCTTATCAACATTTTAATATGGCATAGCTGAGATAACTGTAGTTCAAACTGAGGCACATTTTTAAGAATGGCTCCACAGACATCAAGATTGCTAAGGATGTAGGCTTATAGAGCTAGGCACTGGGTCGATGGCACAGGCAATCAAGAGGAGAATAAGATTCACCAACTACAGATTTTCAACTTTACTTAAGAGCTACATATAACCAGAGAATTTTAATTAGGAGACAGTGAGACACAAACAGGAAGAAAAAAAAAAAAAGACAGGAGATTTCTAAAGATTCAACCCTGCCTGCTGAGCTCCAGTCTAGATATGTGAGGTCTCCAAATCTTGGTTCCATTGTCCATAAACTGATCTTACAGGATTTCTATGACTCTCAGTTATCTATATTCCAGATCCTATGTCCAGCACTAGTGAATATGACCCCATGTGGGAAAAATATTCTTACATATGGAACTAAGGATTTTGAGAAATAATTCTAGATTTTCTGAGGGCCCTGCAACGTGTGTGGGTATAACAGATACAGAGAAGAAAAGGGCACTGTAGACAAAGCCATGTGTAGACAGAAGGTAGGTGGAATCGTTTAACTATAGCAAGGGCCACCCAGATTCAGGGGAGACTGGAAGGTTCAAGGGGAGACCCTCATTAGCAGGCATCTCATTCTGAAGACATCTTGATTATGTAATCCGGATCTGGAAAAATAGTTTTCTACTGTTTTAAGCCACAAAGTTTTGATGACTTGCTATGGTAGTCTTAGAAACTAATAAAAAAGAGACCTTACAAAGCTCTAGTAGGGAGTATCAAAGGTGCTGGGCAGAAGTGAGTGAGCATTTAGCTAATGCTAGCTGCTGTGGTAATAATATATGCTCTTTTAACACATATGCTTGAATTGTGGAAATCTTAGTTAAAAGTAACCACCTCCAAAACATATACAGTGTTCTAAAACAATTCAAGCTGTGACTAGATTTTTGAGTGTGAAAAATACTTCCATCTCAGGGGCTAATTATCCACAAAATATTTCCATTCCCAAATTCCTGGAATTTATGGATGAAATGTTTTCAGTTGTTGAGTTATATGCTTGATAAATGATATTTACTGCTGTGTTATGACCCTGTCATCTACAAATATGTTGGTCATATTGAGAACTATTTTGGGGTGAATGGGACCCATAGACCACAGGTTGGACATACCTAGTATAAGGACCATGTGAATCTGATTTTCTTGACTGCTAATATGGAACTCACTTGTAAGGCTACATTTATTGAAGACTTCAAAAGAGTAAGCTAATGTGTTAATGTTCCTTCTTGTGTTGTGAAACATCACTAAAATGGAATCAACAGAGTTAAACTTCATTAGTGCAAGCCAGTTAACGCCCAAGATTCTGGAGATGAAGGCAGGAGAAAATGGTAGTCCCATTCTCTAACCTTTCTGTGGGAAAAATCTAAGTAACTCAGTTATCTGCAGACAAATCCATTCATCACACAGAGGAAAGGTAAGTGGTAATTCCAGGACCAAAGAAGGAAAGAGAGGTACTTCTGTGATGCACAAGGGAGGTGTTTCCATGAAACACATAGGTTCATGAGCACATACTGTGGTAAACTGAGAAATCAGAAAACATTTTAAAATCAAAAAACATTCTTCTGTTAGGTTGAAAATTTTGCTCTTGTGGGTAGACTGGTAAGTCTGGACCCTTTGGAGACTTTGAAGCATTCCAAAGTGCCTCCAATGAATGTAGAATGCCAAGAATGTGCACATATTTGGTATTTAAAATTCTAGACTTGCATTTGCTAATCCAATTAAGTCTAGCTTTGCCAGACACAGGGGCTGAAAGTACATTTCAAATTATGTAGTTGAAACAGAAAGACTCAAAGAATTTGCATGAAAAAAAAAACTCTTTGCAATTTCACAATACCTATTTCTAAAATGACTGCAAATATTTAGTCACTAGCATTCTTTGAAAATGATTGCTACTGTCTTCAAAGTCTCTCCTGAGCCTCCAACTTACATGAAACCGAGAATGGAGGTAGGAAACTTTTAGAGTTGAGATTATTTTCAAGATAACTTTATACTTCAGTTAGCATTTATATATCCACACTGTTCTCAGGAACATTTATCTTAAAATTTCCACTTAATTAAATCATTCAATTATTTTATTCTTTTTTTATAATCCCAATGATGGTTTTAACTCAAATAAATACTGTATGTATTTCCTCACCTCAATAACACTGTAGGCTGCTTAAAAGGACATCCTTTGTCAACGTTTCATCTGGACACCAGCATCATTGTGACAGATCCCCACTGGAGATGTGCCAATTTTGATTTATTCATCTCCAGTGTGGTGTTGTTATGCTAGCAAATATTATTTTAAACTATTATGTCATCTAACCTACAGTACATCGTATGTAGAAATTGGAGCTCTTTCAAGTGAAACCTCACACGAGTGTGCAAAGATGGGTTGATATCTTGAAATTCTAAAGATGTCTCTTCTGGTTTTATATAGGGGACTTTAGTGACCAGTCTTCTCTTGAGCACTGTCTCAATCCCCGCTGTCCAACAGAAGAAAGAAAGCATACTGCGATGATAAACATCATAAAACAAACAGTATTTAAACAGAGCAAAGCAAAACAAAACAAATAGGAAGTAGCAACCATATCCCCAATACACATGAAAAACTAAAGGAGCTAAGATATTATATACTGGACTAATAAAATTACTAAGAGCAGATGTATTTATAGTGGAAAATGGGGACTGGGAAAAGAAAAGGGAGAAAATTCAAGAGGAGAGCAGAAATACACAAGGTGAAGGTAGGAAAACAAGGCACATGCCAAACATAGTGACTTGAAACAAAAGTCAATAGTTTGTCCTTACCGAAAAGATGGAGAATAGGGATGCTTCCTTTCCCCCGCCCCCAAGATTCTCAGTCTTTGAGATTCATTTTGAGGGAACAGAGAGCTGTAAAGGGTACAGACAGGTCAGTCCAGAAACAGCTATATGAAGGCCTTTCCTTGCTTAGCTTTCCCCGGCATGCATTAGTTAAGAAGAGGACCTCTGCCAGGATGAACTTATGCCTATTATCTCTCTACACACACCCCCAGAAATGTTGCAAATGCAGAATCCTCCCCAAACTTCTCATACTGGCCAAGGCTGTAGACCATCCAGCTGAATGGTCCTTTGCTTAAGTGGCCCTCTGACAATGTGTGATAGATAAAGACCACGTCAAGCAGTAGCCACACTGGCTATTGCTACCAAATGTCTCTGGGGTTCTGAAGAGCGGAGACTTTCCAAAGAACAATCTGCATTGGGTACCGAGCAATCCTGCCTACGCAGTCATACTGGTCCACTCTTACTTAGCACCTGCTTATGTCCACATTCAGGTCTCGCTGCTGCTCCCACATGGAAGCATCTTCCACATTCCACTGGCAACACAGGCCGCCATTTTCACCCTGTAGACACAAATTTGTGGATCTGCGTCCAATTTATAACCAGTTTCCTGGACACCAGTTGAGTCTCAGAGTGACTGCTCAGTTAGACGGTCAAGTGGAGCAGTCATTGGGACTTACGGTATAAAAATTCAGGAGCCTCTCATTTCCCTCATCTTAGGATGGCTCCTCTTCCTGACACCAGTGAGCAAGTTAGGAGGTGAAGGGACCCTCTTTTCCAGGGTACGCTCGTTGCACAAATCGCAGCCCTTTCATCCGAAACCATGCTTCTGCAGCGTCAGATTCTGTGTCTGTGGTATTCCTTGTGCCTTCCTCTCTCTTTTGCTCCATGTCTCAAAGAGGATCCCCCCTCCTTCTCTACTGTGCTGCTAAGTACCCCAATTTAGAGTCCAATAGGCATGAGCCTTACCTGGTCTCCTTCCGCTGTTCAGTGATTTGCTCCTTGACTTTCCACACCCATCCATTCTCTCTCTTGAAGCCCCTTTACCCATTGTTCTGTTTTATTCTCATAGAGATGGGAGAATGTGTCTTTGTCTCTAATCTACAATTTCCTCCCTTACTTACAATGAAGAGCAGTCTTTCATGTGATGAAGCCTGAAGGCATGACTCTCATGCTAACTGTATCTTGTGATAGCTCAGGCTTTAAGAATAAATGATGAGCTAGGACAGAAATTTTGAAAAAAATAGGAGTGTAAATATGAATGAGGGGAATTTGTCTTTTTTATAGATAACAGTTGTAGTGAGAGGAAGATTTCTGAAGAAGACCCTATGGAGAGCAGTGCTGTGGGATGGTCTGTATGGCAAATGTGTTGCTCTGATTGGTTAATAAATGGAACACTGATTGGCCAGTAGCCAGGCAGTAAGTACAGGTGGGACTAAGAGAGGAGAATTGGGGGAAGTGGAGGGCTGAGGCAGAGAGACCTGTCAGCCTCCATGACAAGCGAGATGTAAGGTACCGGTAAGCCACGAGCCACATGGCAACTTATAGATTAATAGAAATGGGTTAATTTAAGATAGAAGAAGTAGATAACAAGAAGCTTGCCACGGCCATACAGTTTGTAAGTAATATAAGTGTCTGAGTGATTATTTTATACGTGGGTTGTGGGACTGCAGGGGCTTGGTGGGACCTGGAGAGAAGCTCTCCAGCTACAGAGCAGAATATTTCAGTCAGCACATTGGGAGAGGGAGAAGTTGAGGCAGAGAAGAAACTGTTGAGATGAAACATTGCTATGTTATGAAAGCTAGGAGAAAAACATTTTTCTTTAAGGTAGTGATGCTGGATGATTACAAATACTCTCCAAAAATCAAGGAGGACCACTAGGAAAGTTTTGGTTTGGGAATCAAGGTTTTAGATGTTTAAAAGGAACCTCTGAAGTGCATAGGATCTTAACATAATCCAATAATTTATTTTTTTCTTTAAAAAATTGTTTTATTCATTTTACATACCAATTACAGACCCCCCTCTCATCCCTCCTCTGTCCCCACTTCCCCTCTGACCCACCCCCATCTCCTCCTCCAAAAGGGAAGTCCTCTCATGGGGGGATAGCAAAGCCTGGTACATTCAGCTGAGGTAGAACCAAGCCCCTCCCCACTGCAACAAGGGAGAGCAAGGTGTTCGACCATAGGTAATAGGCTCCAGAAAGCCAGCTCATGCACCAGGGATAGATCCTGATCCCACTGCCGGCCCCTCAAACAGACCTAGCTACACAACTGTCTCCTGTATGCAGAGGGTCTAGCTCGGTCTCATGCAGGTTCCACATCCGTTGGTCTAAAGTTCGTGAGTTCCTGCGAGCTTGGTTCAGTTGTCACTGAAGATTTCCCCATCATGATCTTGACTCCCCTTGCTCATATAGTCCCTCTTCCCTCTCTTTGGGCTCCCGGGACTCAGCCTGGTGCTTGGTCGTGGATCTCTGCATCTGCTTCCATCAGTTACCGGATGAAGGCTCTATGATGACAGATAGGATATTCACCAATCTGATTACCAGGGTAGGCCAGTTCAGGCATCCGCTCCACTATTGCTACCTAGTAGTCTAATCTGGGGTCTTTCTTGTGGGTTCCTGGGAATTTCCCTAGCACCATCTCATGTCATGGTTTAAGTGTAAAATGTCCCATGATCATGTGTCTGAACATCTGGGTAGTAGTGTCTTAGGAAATTGTGCAACCTTTACAGTGAGGCTTGGGTAGAGAAGCTGGGTCACTGGGGCCTGGGTTTGAGGTTTACAGCCCATCCTACTTCCGTCCAGTACTGGCCTCTTGTTTGATGGGATCTAACAAACGCTGTGGCGAGCTGCTGCTAACACAGCCTGGCACTCAGGCACAGTACCTCCTGCACAATGAAACTTTACAACACTACACTTGATCTTAGCCAAAAGGCCGAGAAGCGATGAAACTATTTGATAAAACAATCTGTGCTCTCCTTAAGCTCCTTCTGTGAGTTGTTCGGCAGCGGCTATAAGAAAACTAATCAGTTCATCGAGTTTCCATGACATCGTCTTAACCCTTAACTCTAAACCTTGAAGACTTCACTATTTATCTGGAAATGCTAAGGGAAATAAAAAAATTCTGATGCTAAATATCAACTCTGCGTTGCCATCTGTCTCAATACTGATTTACATTTTAATATACTATCTTTTAAAATACACTTTGTCATATTCTGAAAAATTGGTTAAATACATTCATTGAGTAAATTTTCTGATTATTTCTTGCTGTGTAATGAATCATCCATAACTAAATAACCCAATAAACACAGTATATATATTATTACCTTTCATTGAGCTACTGATTGGCTGTGCTCAGTCATAAATTTTTGATTTTTCATGTGGCTATATTCAAATATTAGCAAGGGCAGTAGTCATCTTTCAAGTCTGGTGGTTAATTCTGGATTCCAGATAAAATCTTAGCTAGGATGACTATACAGGTGCCTACAGAGTAGCTTCGCCATGCAATCCAGAATTTCTTACAGCATGGTCTGTAAGTTCCAAGAGACAGCATAACAAAAGAGAATCAGGTAGAAGTCACAGCATCATGTGTTCATGTGGCAGTATTTCTGCTCTACTTTATAGTTTATGAATTATGAACAGCCCTTATTAAGGGGAGGGGAATTAGATTCTGTCTTCTGATGGGAAGAATATTAAAAGTACAGGCTATATTTAAAATCCAGCCTAGAGGTAACTTTCTCTTGAACAAATTTGGTGTGCAAATGTGAAATTAGGCCTCAAAAAATGAGTACCACACAGAGATTCAGAAATACCACTTCAAAGAATTCTTGTAATCATCGGTATCTGCAAATGTTAAATCTGTATTTTCCACGAGTTTCCTACATCTAAAACTGCAATTCTAACAAGTTGTTCTAGTCTCATTCTTCATGCCTCTTCTCTTCCCTTCGCTCCTGTTGGGAGGTGAGATGGCAGCCTGTACACGGGTAGTGACCCTGGAAAAAAGACAATGTGTAGGCACCGAGGAAATGAGACGGTTGGATGACTCTTTGCAGAGGAAGTCAAGCATGCTAGCAAAAATCCTGAGAGTAAACTATGCCAGACTTTTCACTATTACAGGAGGTATTTATAAACATAAAAATGGGAGTTGTATTAAAAAAAGCATTATTAGGTGAATGTTGTTTCTAGGTGCTGGATTTTAATTAAGATTATTAGCATTTCGGTAGAAAATCTTGGTTTTTTTTTTTTTTTAAACATACACACATCTGTAGATACTTTTCCTTTATCTGCTTGCTGAATGGATATGTCACTAGCAATACTCCAATAGCAATGATACTCGCTTCTAAACATCCTCCAAGGAAAGGAATCAGGGCATCTTTTACTAACTCCTGCCTCAGTACAGAGAAAGTGCAGAGTAACCTGGAATATCTTTTTGTGCCAGAAAGTAAAAAAGTCCACAAGGAAAAACGGAACATGTCAGCACGACACCACTACTAGTTCAAACTTCCCAAGCTGGGAAAGTTTCAGCATCAAAATAATGATACTAATGGATATAGCCCGTTGAATACCCTGAGGATCATTGAGTCCATGATGATATAAGTCAATGACTGGATGAAAGAGAAAACAAAGGATGGCTAGTTTATGTCTCAAATTGACTGAGATTCAGGGACCCAGTAATGTTTAAGCATTGTGAAGGTATTTCTGGTATGTGTGAGATAGATCTGAGGTTATGAGAAAATGGCGGAAGGGTCATGAAGTTGTATGTGGCAAAATTCAGTGATATGATCTCATGAGGCAGAAGTTCTACATTTAATATTGTAGTTTGGGAAGTTAGGAAGTTTTGGTTCCTAATGGTTTAGCTGGTCCCTAATGGCTTTAGTTTCTAAGGTAGGTTTTTGTTTTTGTTTTTGTTTTGTAACAGAACTGATGATCTAAGTATGAATTTTCTTTATCTAGATACAAGGTTTTTCTGCCAAGAATTTCATATGTGGACTTAGAGAATGACTTATCCATTATGGTGCTCAACACAGCACATATGCTTATGATTTCAATTTGATATTTCAATTTGAATGGACATAGGGTATCCATGCATTTGCTTAAATATTGTTCTGAATTTCTGTAAGCATTAGGCTAACATCCAAATCAGAAAAATTAAAATTGCAGATCACTCTCCTTGATGTTGATGGGACTTATCCACTGCTTAGAGACTTCCATAGAACAAAACAGGCTGAGTGAGAAAGAATCCACTGTTTGTCTACACTCAGATTTGAACACTGTTTTCTCCCATCTTTAGACTCAGACTTTGATTAAACCTACATTATTTGTTCTTCTGGATGCAGATCTTTAGATTCCAACTAGAGACTTCACCATCCTCTTTCCTGACTTTCCAGACTTCCAGGTCTGGAATAGAGCTGTATCATTGGCTCTTCTTGGTTTTCAGCTGGCTTCATTTAGATCACAGGACTCCCAAACTCCATAAATATATGAAACATTTTAAAATCATAAACATTTTCTATTTATATCAATATCTATATGTTTATCTACATCTATCTATATAGATGTAGATAAATGTAGGAGGATCCTATACCTGGGCAAGATTGATTTTATCTCTTTAAAAGAGATGAAACTAATAAAGAGGAAACGCCTCCTTTATATAGAATGCTCATTAATAAACAGTGTTTAACAACACTCATAATAATAGTATTCTCAGAAGAAATTTCTTAGAAGATGCTAAAGCTTGTAACTGGAGATTAGATGTTGAAAACATATTAAGATTATCTTGCACTCTTTTCCTCCCAAATACTTGTCGGTTGCCAAGGGAGAAAATTACAGTCAAAGTTATCATCAGTGCTAGTAGAATGAGTAGACATTCTGCACCTCTGTGATGCCATACACTGAGGAAAAAATGGCATCACTTCTGTAGTACTGCTGTTAAGAAAACAAAATCTAGCCGGGCGGTGGTGGCGCACGCCTTTAATCCCAGCACTCGGGAGGCAGAGCCAGGCGGATCTCTGTGAGTTCGAGGCCAGCCTGGTCTACAAAGCGAGTTCCAGGAAAGGCGCAAAGCTACACAGAGAAACCCTGTCTCGAAAAACCAAAAAAAAAAAAAAAAAAAAAAAAAAAAAAAAAAAGAAAACAAAATCTAAATGGAGTCCCAAGGAAGGAGCAGATGGGCACATGGTGTGGAGTACTCAACTGATTTGCCAGTTTCACTATTTTAAACCATCGTGGTCTCATGTAAGCTGCAGAACAATCAAAGGATTGTTTTGGGTTGAGAAAAAGTGACTTTGAAAGATTTGACTAATATATAACTCATGATTCCCTTTGGAAGTTGGAATACAATGCAAAAGAGACACTGTTGTTACAATTGATGAATCTGGTGTGGTCTGTTGATTGGACAGTTGTGTCAGATTCTCTGGATGGATTCATCCGGTTATGGAGACATGTGTTGTTATTATTGGCAAAGCTGGACAAAACCCGAATAAATGTAGTTGAATGTTAACAGTGAAGAACTTGGGTGAGAAGTACTTTTTCATATTGCCATTATATTTTTCTGTCAGAATTATTTCAGGATAAATTATGTCAAAAGATATTATTAGGAGTATGTATTTCATACCATAATTTCCTGATTATGCTACCACATTAATCTGTATTGTTACTTATTTTTACATGTCTCCCCTTGTCCCACCAGGAAACCAGTCACGTCTTTATCCAAAAGTTTCAGACACCACTTTCAAGTAAACAAACAAAAAAATGCAACTAGATTCTTAGCAGTTTATGAATGTTTATGCAAATCCTTCTCCATTATGTAGTCCCTGAATCTGAGAAGAAAATGCAACATAATTGCATACAAGTTTTTATTCTCAACACACAAGTTGGTTTCTTTACACACCTTTAATAGAAATATTCCAAATATTGGGGGTAGAGTATGGCCAAGAATACCTATAAATAAAAATCATTATTGTTGTTATGAAAGCATGCCACTGAGTCAAAGAACCTAGCTTCAAAAATCAAGAACCTAAAATATAGAAAATTATCACACTTTCTCAGATGCCCATAAGACTAACACTGGTGATGTCCAGTGGCATTTGCCATGGCCACAAAAATTTTCTTCCAGAAATGTACATTCAATTGATCCTTGTGAAACTGCAATTCTCCAAACCAAATCAGAACCCTGTTTTGGTAACAATGAGAACATTCACCTTTAGAATGTTTTATAGAGACTCAACTGGGAAAGATCTAGGAAAGAAAACAGCGTTACTCAACAAGAGATTCTCCATGAGAATCATGTTGTGATTCAGGCCATACCAATCAAGAAGACGGGTGGGACTGAGTGAGGACCTTTACCCAGTTGTTCAGAGATGTCTTTTAAAAATTTAAAATGGATTAAAAGCTAGACAAACTCACAATCATATTTTGTCATTGGATCATATTATACCTAAGGCTGCACCAAATATTTTTTAATTTCTAATCCTTAAAAAGGAAAAGAGTAAAAGAAAGAAAAGAGACATTGGCATAGAGTCCAAAGCATTCTTTCTCTCAGTGGTGCACATTTTCTTCATAGTTTCTCTAACATTTTTACAATTGGGAAAGCACTAATAACTATGTATTACAGCCTAACCCCTTCTAAGGTTTTCCCAGGATCAGCCTGACTTAATGCTTCACGGCACATGAGTGTGTGTGTGTGTGTGTGCGCGTGTGACATTGTTAACAAGTCAGAAGCACTGGACAGAAAAAAAAAAAAAAAACGTGTCCCATTCCTTCTTCTTTTCCAAAACAAAGGAGCAAACGTCACTGGTAGCTGACATTTAAATGCCTATGTTTTTCTATTTTCTTTAGGGCATATTATACAAGACACAACAAATGTTTAAAGAGAATCAGAAAAAAATAGTTTTATCCAGAGGTTGGCAGATTAGTTGGTAATGATGGAACCCCAATGATGTGTCATGTGGCCTTAGATCCCCAGGCAGGTTCCTACCTACCTCTGTTAGGGTTGATTCACGAAGGGGCTGGTTTTGCTGACTGGATAGGGCACAGAGAACAGACAATCTGAATTCCCATCTGAGGACTGTCTCTTTTAAAATAGTTACTACATCAGGTGGCAAGACATTTATGTGTCTGTCTGGCTTACCCAGAGGAATTCATGAACATGGCAGCAACCTACTGACTTTTTTGTATAAAGCAAGTTTGTGTGATTATAGCAAAAAGTATTGGGTAAAATATAAATGAAATGCTAGGAGGAGGAAATAAAAGTGGATGTTTATTCTTTTATTCATACTTGAGAGAGATTTTATTTTTTTAGTTACATTTTTATTTAATTTTTTCATACAACTTATTTGATTATATTGTCTCTTCTCCTACAACTCCTAGAATTTCCCCATTCTTTTAAGGCATCTTCAATGATACAATGATTAAAGGAGCTTTGACTGGACAATCCTAGCACGCAATGGTCCTGATGTTGATGGGGCAATGCTTTCCTCTGAATGAAATCTAGACCATCATGATCAATAATAACCTGTATGGTGTGGCCATGGTTGTTTAGATAAATAGCAAACTCTAACCTTAGGCAGGTAAACAGGAACCCATTTTGACATGTCCTCAGCTTTCCAGAAAGACTAGGCATTTATGGAAATGTGATCTTTGCTTAAAGAGGTTCATTTTTCTACGGCCAGTGGAAAGATCATAAAGTTTAGTTTGAGAATCCCGTTCAGCTGGGCTAAACTAGCTTCATGTCCCCACAGCCACACCAGCCACTATTGATGAGGCATAGTAATAAATAAAAAGTTTACACAATTATAAAAATCCTTCAGAAGAATAGAGGTCAACGTCAATTTTTTTTTTTTTTTGTAAATTACAGAGCAAATTTCTAGGAGTAAACAATCAAGTGTTCCCCTCACCACAGTCCTCTGTTTATCCCCATAACATTACCATCAATCATTAAAAGCATTAAGTTCTCAGCACCTAATTACACAGGGCTCTTGGCTGTGTGCAGAGTTAGAGGGCCAGCTCCTGTCCTTTAGGGGTTTCAAATATAAAAACATTTTTAAAAAGTAGAAAGCACAATCTACATTGAGAACACCAGCCATGTTAATAAGCCAAAGGCCATTCAGAATTTCTCTGAAGCTATTCCCATGGCAACGCAGAATTTATATTGCCTCTTAGAGGATATGTAGGCTTTAAATAGAGGATATAGAATTTTGGCATGATGAGGGAGGAAGGAGTAAGAAAGGTAAGTCAAGGATTGTCTCTGCGGCAGAGTGAAGAAAAACACACTAATGAGGAAGGGTAAAGTTCATTTTGTCAATACTGACTAGAACTGTTTCACCAGAGCAGGGTTATCTTGTAGGTGAGCAGGAAAAACAAGCCAACAGGAAGGGTTTCAGAGGACACTGAATTCCAGTTGAAGAGTTTGAACTTTATCCTTCACTCACGAATGTCACCAGAAGAGACATTTCACCAACAAAGGAGGAAAACCACAGGCCGTGGCGCGTTTACTAAGGCTGAAGTGGCGACCTTGGGCCACCCTTTTATACGACATAAATAGCGCGCTCTCTCTCAATAGCTGCAGAATCCTGCTCTGTTTGTCACAACTGGATATTGATCGAGTGGCCACTTGTGGCAAGGCCTCTTGGGCATGCCTTCTGAGCCCTCAAGTTGGAAATCTCTGAGCAGACATTCCCAACACTTTGAGGAAAACCAAAGCAGTCATAAATAGCATCGATTCAATTTGCATAGTGCCTTTCCTTCCAAATACTTCAAGTACCAAGGAGAGCCTGGCTCTTCCCAGCGAGACCGCGCCAAAACTCACTGAGCAAACTGCTTAAGAGGGATCAAATCCTTGAACTAATGCATCTGTAAACTTTCTCTCTCCCCTGCTTGTTACCGTTTGTACAGAGCATTGCCCCAGATCCAGAAAGTGGCCTGAAGCAAAAGATCTCCAAGTCAGGAGTCGAAGTCAAAAGGCGGCCTGTGGCAAGTGCTGTCCCTGAGTCTCTACAGGATAACTGGGATCAGAATACCCGGGGCTTATGCAGGGTCACTTGACTCGGCCTGGGAGGAAGGGACTGGACCTGCCTGGACTGAGTCTACCAGGTTGATCTCAGTCCTCGCGGGGGAGGCTTTGCCCTGGAGGAGGTGGGAATGGAGGTTGGGCTGGGGGGAAGGAGAGGGGGGTGGGAGGGGGGAAGAACAAGGGAATCCGTGGCTGATATGTAGAACTGAATTGTATTGTAAAATAAAATAAAATGAAATAAAAAAAAGAATATGTCTCATTAACTCTTGGCTGACAACTCTGGCCCAAAGGAAATGAAGTATCTTTTTAAAAACTGTTACTGTAAATTGTCAATTTGTATCTGTATATGCTTAACA
Source organism: Peromyscus californicus insignis (assembly GCF_007827085.1). Lineage (NCBI taxonomy): Eukaryota > Metazoa > Chordata > Mammalia > Rodentia > Cricetidae > Peromyscus > Peromyscus californicus. Next base: position 26,713,897 of record NW_026294480.1, read on the forward strand.
GGGTAAAAGTGACAATATGATTTGTGAATATAATATGGAGTAATTAAGATAACATAGCCACCACTTCTGTATTTTTGTGACAAGAACATTTAAAATTTATTCCTTTCTATTTTAGCATCTGCAATGTGTTATTGTCTTCCACGTTTACTGCGTTATACAACAGAAAATACTTTTTCTCCTTGTCTGAGACTATGTGATTTGGCCATCACCTCTCCATTTCCATCATCTCCCAGAATCTGTAACCTCCATTCCATTCTGCTTCTGTGACTTCTATTGTTTTAGGTTGTAGATGTACGTGAGAGCATTCAGCATTTTTCTTTCTGTCCCTGGTTTCTTTATCTTAGCATAATTTTCTCCATCCATATGGTCAGAAAAGACAGAATTTTCTTTTCTTGATAAAAAGCATTCCATTATTGGGTATGCACACCATTTTCCTTATTCATTCGCCTACCATAGACAATGTCATTTTGTAAATTGGCGATTGGGAACAGTGCTACAATGAACTTGACAGTATAGAGACATCTCACTGACATATTGAGGCCTTTCAGTTAATACCCAGGAATGGGCTTTCTGGATCATACAGAAATTCTACATTTAGTGTTTTAAGGGACATCCACGGAGTTTTCCGTAATGGCTGCATTCATTTAAATGAACATCAACCATACACAAGTGTTCTTTTTTCTCCACCCTCTTGCCCAGACTGGTATCATTTTTCACAAATGGCCATTCTGAAAAATGTGAGATGACAACTCACTGTGACTTTAATTTGGGCTTCCTGATGATTGGGGGTGTTGCGCATTTTTCATACACCTTTTGACTGTTTGCATGTCTTTTTTTTTTGGCAAAATGTTTATTATCAGATTATTTCTTTATTTTTCATTTAATAGTTTTCTTGCTATTGTTTGCATTTTTGGATGTAAACACCCTATATATAAATGGATTGCAAGTATTTTCTCCCAATCTATGGATTGCATCTTCTCATTTTATCGTTTTCTGTGCTGGCAGAGACTTTCAGTGTGATATAATCCCTTTTTTGCTTTGATGTCTGTCCTTCTGGGGTCACGTCCAGAGTTTCTGACTGATGAGCCAGCTGGCAGTACTGGCAAGCAACTCTCACTTCATAAATCGAGCTGAGGACTCCCTATGGTTCTCTGCTCTTCATCCACAGAAAAATCAGTGTTTCACTTCAGTACCGGAAATGCAGATCTACCCTGGATATGAGAACAACTTCTTTTTTTTTTAAATTTTTGTAGATCTATTTTATTTTTTTTCTTTTTCTTTTTTTTTTCAATACAATTCAGTTCTACATATCAGCCACGGGTTCCCTTGTTCTCCCCCCTCCCGTCCCCCTCACCTTCCCCCCAGCCACCCCCCCCATTCCCATCTCCTCCAGGGCAAAGCCTTCCCCACGGACTGAGGTCAACCTGGTAGACTCAGTCCAGGCAGGTCCAATCCCCTCCTCCCAGGCCGAGCCAAGCGATCCTGCATAGGCCCCAGGTTTCAAACAGCCAACTCATGTAATGAGCACAGGACCTGGTCCCACTGCCTGGATGCCTCCCAAACAGATCAAGCCAATCAACTGTCTCACCCACTCAGAGGGCCTGATCCAGTTGGGGACCCCTCAGCCATTGGTTCATAGTTCATGTGTTTCCATTCGTTTGGCTATTTGTCCTTGTGCTTTATCCAACCTTGGTCTCAACAATTCTCGCTCATATAAACCCTCCTCTTTCTCGCTAATTGGACTCCCAGAGATCCACCCAGGGCCTAGTCATGGATCTCTGCATCCAGATCCCTCAGCCTGAACATGAGAACAACTTCTAAGATAAGACATTCAAATAGAGTGCACATAACTTCATTTCCCTATGGAAAACATGGTAATTCAAACTGTATCTCTTAGCTGAGTAAGAATTCAAAATAAAGAAAATGCAGCTGAAGGTCACAGTAGCACGTGACAAAAGGGCTAGGACACAACTCCCTGGAGAGGTGATACTGACCAAGGCGAAGTGAAATTTCAGGTCCTCTGTCATGGCAGCCCATATCCTGTATAGTCTGGCCAATGTGTTTTCAGTCATCGTGTGTTATTTTGGACACAAAGCATCCACCCCTTCAAGTTTTGAAGATTGGTTCTAGGTGGGTGGCCCCATTGAGATCATGAGACTGGGTCATGAGAGTTCTCACTTCATCTCTGCTTTCTGTTTGCAATGACTTCTGGCCTCCAGTACTATAAAACAAACACTTTCTATTGCACTAAACCATTCTCTTTGTCAATAACCAGTAGGGAATAAATATATCAGTACAATAAGGCAGTGGCTTAGTGTGCCCTGTGGGAGGGGCAGTCCACAGAGGGCAGAACTTCAAAGCTCTTTTCAGAGGAGGCAGCTTTATTTGGAGCAGACTATGGGGAAGCTCATGCCTAAGGACACCCTTGGATGAGGATACTGAGAGTCAACAGTTAAGGAGAAAGTACAAGTTCTGTGAAGCAATAAGGTGAACCTTAGGTCATCTAACTTATCAGAGACTGAAAAGGAGAGTCAGCTAAAATCCTCAAAATTATTTTCAACAGCTACACACTCAAAAATATAATTTGGCCTAGCTTTGGTCATTACTGAAAAATAATAGAACAAATCAGTAGTTAATATCCCAGTATGCTAACAGTTAACAACACATTATTAACTATGGTGAAAGCTTGACTATTTTCCTCCTATGATCACCCATGCCTCCTCTTCCTTCCTTAGTTAGAAATTGTAAAGGTTACCGTCAATAAGATGAAAAGAGAACCCACAAAAAGAGAAAAATGCTTTTGCAAAACATAGATTTGTAAGGGACTTATGGGTAGAATACTCAGTGAAGTCTTTCTTAAGAAGATAAGGACAACTCAGTTAAAATGGGCAAAGGATCTAAATACAGAGCAGGTAAATACAGAACAGACACTGCATATATGAAAAGTTGCTCCATATGATTAGTTACCAGGGGCTGTAAATCAAGAGTACAGTGAGATATATTAATCCTATGAAGATAGTAGCAATCCTGTAAAATATTAATGGCAAGTGTTGGTGAAGATGTGAAGTTAGCACCTTTGTTTGCTATTGAAAGGGAAACCAATAAATGGTGTATTTTTTTGGGAAATAGGCTACCAGTTTTCAAAAAGTTCAAGTTAAAACACCAAAATTATATTCTTAAGATATATTCCAAAGGAATTAAAACATGTCTTAATAACAATATATACATGAGTATTCAGGGAAACATTGTCTATAATAGCCCCAAATTAGAATTATCTCATATATCCATCAGTAGGTAGATTAATAAAAATAGTGTATTTGCAAAGTGGAATTTGATCTGTTAACATAAAAACCTACTGATACATGCAATAAATTGATTGAACCTTAAAAACACTGCTGAAAAGAAGTGTCTCCAATTATGCACTCTATGAGTCTGTTCATGCAAAATGTCCACATTAGGTAAATCTATGAAGACAGAACAGAGTAGTAATTTCTTAGGGCTGGAAGCGCTCAGAAGAAAAGAAAGGAGTTGATGCCTGGTAGTGAGTATGAAGTTCTTTTTTTTAAGAGGTGATACAAAATATTTAAGAATGGATTGTGGGTACATGGCTTCACAATTCTGAATATACAGTGTCATTGGACTGGTAACCTTACATTGATAAGTTGTATTGTGTATGAACCATATCATGACAAAGGTTGGTTTTTAAATATAAGACAGTAGGACTGAGGATGTAGTTCAGTAGTAGAGCACTTGCCTAGCATGCATGGGGCCCTGGCTGAATTCAGTCCCCAGCACCACAAAACAATAAACGAAAAACTGAAATTACTCCTGCTATGAACAAAAACTAAGATAATATTCTCTTGCTACTGCCCCCATTAGTAGATTTCCAAATCACAGTTTCCTATGTTCTAAACATTCACAAGACTCCTGCTATGAACAAAAACTAAGATAATATTCTCTTGCTTGTGCCCCCATTAGTAGATTTCCAAATCACAGTTTCCTATGTTCTAAACATTCACAAGACTAGAGACTACCACAGAGATAAAATAGAATAGATTAATAAAAAGCCATGACCACTTTGCACTGCGGAGGGATTCTATTTCATGTACTTTATTTAGTTATTCTGGGTAACTTTGAAAATGCTAACAAAAGGCACCACACTGTTTAAAATGTTTGAACCATACTGGTTTATGGTATAAACTTCAAATACTGGCTTCAATACATAAACTCTTTCATGTGTGTGCATGCAGTGCATGTGTTTGTGCACATGTGTTTGCAAGGATGGGTGTGTGCCTGTGGAGGTCAGACATCAATAGCAGGTGTCTTCCATTTTTTGCATTCCATCTTACTTTGGAGTCAAGGGTCACCTGCTGATCCTAGAGCTCCCCTGTTCATTGAGACTGGTTGTCTAGCAAGCTCCTAGGATTCTCACGTCTTCTCCTACATGACACCCTGCTCTAGGCAAATATTTGACCAACTATGCCTTCTCCATAGTCCTTGCTATATAAGCTCTTTAAATATGTCTCAATTTAACATCATCGTCTTATTTTTTTCCAGGTATTATCCATATCTGCAGTCATGAAAAAATATCCATTGCCATGACCTGAGATCAAGATTCATTGCTTGATAACAAGACAAAGGGAGTTTTGTTGATATGCAAAGCCAAAACGTTAGGGGGGAAGTAGAGCATACGTTTCCAGATAGACAACAAGCAGTAGCTGACAGAACACACAGACAAAAAATAGTGGTTTGTGCATGGGGGGTGGGAGGGACAGAAGGGATGGCTTAGCAGTTAAACATGAATACTGCTCTTGCTGAAGAACCCAGCTGAGTTCCCAGAACTCATCTTGGGGGACTCATAGCAGTTAACAGCCTGTCTCTTCAGCTCCAGGGAATCTCGTGCCCTCTTCTGACCTCCATGGGCACCCACAGTAACAAGTACAAAAACCCCACCACCCCACATACACATAATTACAAAGGAAAACAAATCTAAGAATAAAAAATAAATAAATTAAATATGAGTGGGAAAGAAAATTAAAATTAGACACATGCCAGTCAGATTTGTTATGGTACTTACAATGAAGCCAGTAGGGACACAGAATGAGGTGATGCTGAAATATTGTTCCTGAGAAAAATAAGGAGTTAATATCTGGTAGACTTCTCATACGTTTTCTTCACCCAATCAACACAAGCTTCATTTTATATATGTTTCTGTTTAAATAGATGCAATTTTATATACACTCTAGATTCATTAATATCTAACATTTAACTAGACACAGATTATCTAAAATATATATCTGCCTACCTATCAATCTATCATCTATCTTTCTATGTATGTATATATGTATTTATGTATGCATGTATGTATGTATATATGTATCTATCATCTATCTATCTATCTTTTATCTATCATTCACCTATCTATTCTCTGTAAGGCACATCCCAGCCTTTTCTACTTATGAACACTACTCAGCACAGCTACCCTAGCTTGAAGCCTACTTTAAAGAGCGAAATCAGCAACATAAAAGCACAAATAAATGGAAAACATATCACTAAATTGGTTGAATATGAAAAGCACACGTGACTGTATGAGGGTAAAACAGGAGTAATATCTCATGATCTAACCTCAGTTGGGAGCTGGGGACTTTCTCGTGGGATTAAGTTTTTTTTTTCTTACTGTTCTATGTGTGTGCACAGATGATTGTCAAGATGCTACAAGAATTGAGAGCAATGAATTTTACTGAGTTGGCAAATTAACCAAGATGGAATTTAGGAATAATAAAGACTAATTTTTAAAAACTCCATTTTGAGTTATGTTTATTTTATCTTTGTCTATCCTCCCACTTTCCTTCTCCTTGAAATAGCTTGACTATACTCATGGTTTTCCTTGGAGTTGGGCATGGTCTTGTGATCAACTGTTTGCCAAAGAAATGGACTTAGTAGCAGCATACATTTTTTTTTCAGACTCTTCCTATGAAATCTTTCCACTAACAAGTTTCTGTGCTCTTTCACTTTGCTGATGCCTGGGATGGAGACAACCTCTGGGCAATTATCAGAGGCCAATGGAAAATTTCACCCAAAATAAGGGGGAAAATATCTTTTTCTGTTAAGCCACTGAGATTTAAGATGTAACTGTAGTTAGCAGCCATACCTACTTTAAGTACACTGACCAGCTACCATTTTAATCAGTGCAAGGAAGCTTTATGCATGCTTCTACCATTTAATTTACCAGAAGATAAACTCTGCTCTACAGGGTCTGAAGCTGTCATTTTATCAAGGCCAAAATGACAAGAAGGCTGTTATTAATTACAATTTTCCTGTGCAGATTTATGATATATCAATTGCCCTTTAATAGCACTAGCAAAGTTAAGCTTATTGGATGGATTTTTTTATGAATTTACCAATAGTCATTGACCTGTTAGGAGATATATTACTATTTATAAATCTGCTTTGGTTGACAGATAGTTCGGCCTGAAAGAGGCAGAATCCACAGGGAAACCCAAGCTGAGTTCAACAGGGCAAGTGGCATTGAACGCACGTAAACTCAGGAAGTGAGGGAGCAAGTTACAAGTTTCCACTCTCGACATTTCTGGAATGTTCTTAGCCTCTGGCTCTGTATCCTGCTTTTACTAATCTCCTCTCCCCTTTTCAGTTTTCTCTTCATAGAAAGTGAAATTTAAGAACCTGTTCGAAACTAGCATATAAAACTGTTCAAAAAAATGTTTTCCCCCTTCACTTGGAGGGAGCAAATTAAAGTTATCCTGCAGGCAGTCTCCTGGGCATGCGCTGTGTTTCTGTGTTCCTAAGTTATTCAACCTTTGGTTGAACTGAGAGCCTGTCTCTTGGATAGCTTTTCGACTCTCAGGGAAGTTTTGTTTTTTAAATCAACACACATCCACTGAGAAATTCTGTTTAGAGCCACTGATAGACACTGTGACTGAGAGATGACTAGGTTTTTTGTTCCAGACAGCAAGTATTTTGAACAGTTGGTTAAACATGGTAATAAGCCGCAACACAGGTGTGCACAGAGTTACACAAAAGCACAGAAGAAAGACCACTAAAACTTGTGAAGGTAGGGACAGTGCAATAAGAGCAGGGAAGAATATTCACAGTAGAGAATATTTGGGGCGTTGCCTGGGATTCATGGAATTGTGGTATGGAGAAGGAATCTGACTATAGTTTGAACCTAGGGCCTAGAGACAGGAAGGGTAAGAGCAGGACATTGAGAATGACTGAGAATAGCAGAACACATGGAGAAGGATGATCAGAGCTAGAATGAGTAAAGTGGAAATAAACAAACATGGGAAGTCTTCATATACCTTATAACATGGGAGCAAGATGCATTTTATCATCCCTCACTGCTTTGTAAGGAGGGCTAAATCAGCAATTGAAGGGTCTTCATTTTTTCCCTAAATACAGTGATGGTTCAGTATATTTGACCTATTATCAGAGAATGGATGGAGACCGTTGGCATAAGAACAACAGTTACTGGGAGGAATCGGGGTCTTCCTATTAGAGAGGGTAATAAAAAGTCCCCAAATGACTGTACAGCTGAAGTTAGTCTTGGAAAGGGAATGAAAATGTGTACTGGGGATTTATTTATTGAGCTGTTGGGTTAATGGTGAATGCCTTCTCTCTCTCCTCTGAGACTGTATGTAACTGTATGCATTGCTCTCAGGTTTGATATGATGGGATCACTCACTGAAGGAATCAAAGTGCTCAGTTCCTCTGGGCTTCAAGGGTTGGTTGTAGGTGAAAACAAAGTCATTTGTGTAGAAATCATGTACTTGGGTTAAATTTTATGTTGGATCTTTGGCCAACCAGGACTATAGCTTTTGGTATGTGGTTAGATAATATCACTCTGAATTTTCAGGATTAATAATTCTAGATTGAAGCATAATAAGTTATGTGCTGGGGTGACAGAGGTTATAAGGTTCTTATCAATATTCCTGTTTTTCTGTCCTCTCAGCTAACACCACATCCCCTATGCTTCCTTTCATCTCTGTATCACCACAGGATGACTGAATTCAAACTAGTTAACTGTGGGTAGAGAAGCTAGACACCACTGCCACTTCTAGTTTATTTAAATTTTTATTTCAGTCTCTTCTACACTCTTTTTCTTTGGTAGCTGGCTGGCTGAAGATGGCCACAGGGCTCTGTTAGTGGCCACAGGGCTCTGTGGGAAGCTAAATGTGAAAGACAGAAAAGTTTCCCTCAGTCTGGGACTTGGAATACTTGTCATTTTCATACTGTTACTTTCCTTTTAAAGATCAATTTTTAAATTTAGGGTGTGTTACATGTACATGTATTCTTTTAGAGGCCAGAAAAGAGTGTTGAACCATTGAAACTGAAGTTACAGGCATGTGTGAGCCATATGATGTGGGTGCTGGGAACCAAACTCAGGTTTTCTAGAAGGCAAAAGCAGCAAGTACTCTCAACTGCTGAGCCATCTCCCGTGTCCTATTTACCTATTTATAATGGTACAGTAACATAAACAAGAAATAAACTTGCATTGGAAACACTATACATTTTGAGTTGGTTTCTAATAGCTATCAGATTGTCATAACTAATGCAAATGATGAAAATACATCTGAAACAATCTAGAAAGGTGAGATGAAAACCTGAACCAAGGAGCAGCAGTGGAAACAGGAAGTAAGATCAATTAGGTATTATTACAATTAAGTTGAGATGTGAATAACCTTGCGAATCAGCCTTTAACTGTAGTAAATGGCTTGGAGTAACTCATTTCAGGGGTCCATTACTGAAGTTACATAATAAACTCAATGCTTTTTGGCACAGCACATTGCCATAGATTGAACATGCTTTCTAGTTCTATCTTTCACTTGCAAATTGATTGTCTTTCCCGCTTAATCAAACATTTATCACACGGTGGCCATAATAAGTTCAAATAAAGTATGTACTTTCAAACCGATGAAGACTTTCCCACATGTTTATTATTGAAAACAAGACAGTCATTACTGCGTACCCTGTAAAGCTCTGCTGCATTAAAGCCTGTCTCTATCTAAACAGGAATCACCATCTGCATAGGCTGCCACATCTCTATAAAGATTGGAGTGATGAATTTGGGGTGGTAAAATGTCTCAACTGCACCACAATTTAGAAGCATGGTTATGGACTCTAGCCAAGCAAGATTGTATTCATTTATTCTTTCCTGTCTAAATTATCTGTCAGTTTCGAGCTAAATGTCTTCTTTTCAGTAAAACTGCTACAGCCATTTTTCTGTCATTTTGGGTTTCTGTTTGAAACTTCAGATACTTTCTAAAAAAAAAAAACCCCAAATTTAACAAATAAATGAGGAAATATTAATTATTGAAAAGTATACAGGGAGATGTTACTTTGCCACAACACCAAGCTTCTTTATGTAATGTTGGTTCTCTTCTAAGTCAAATGATCATGTTTTAAGTCAGCCAGAATTGACATTTTATTAATGTCTTTCCCATAAAAGTGTATGTATAAACTAACCTGGGCTCATAGGAGCTCCCAGAGTCTGAACCAACAACCAGGGAGCCTACATGGGTCTGACATGGGCCCTCTGCATATATGTGGCAGTTGTGTGGCTTGGTCTCCTTATAGGACTCCTAACAATGGGGGCAGGGGCTGTCTCTGACTTTTGCTGGCTTTTGGGACCCTACTCCTCAAGGTGGGCTGCCTCGTACAGCCTTCTACAAGGTGAGGTGCTTAGTCTTACTGCAACTTGATATGCTGTGTTTTGTTGATATCCATTGGAGGTCTTCCTGAACAGAAACAGAGGAGGAGTGGATGTGGAGGATGAGGGGGACTGGGAGGAGGGAGGAAAAACTGCAGTCTTGATGTGAAATAAATAAATAAATAAGTAAACAAACATTTAAAAAAGTAGATGAGTAAAGACTTCAAATTCATCTTCTAAGTAATCCTCTGGTAGAGCCATGGTATTCCAGAGATCTCTATTGAAATAAAATTTGAAGTATGATGAATGCACCACCATGTTGGCCCCAATCACAGAATTAACATATATTATAACATACTCCTATGACTTCTTGTGTTGATTTGTTTTTTTGTCAACTTGACATAAACCAGAGACATATGGAAAGAGGAAACCTCAACTGAGAAAAATTGAGGGAAAAAAACCACCTCCATTATTGTCTTTCTGGAAAGCTGTAGGGGCATTTTCTTTATTGATGATTGATATGGGAGGACCTAGTTCACTGTGGGCTCCTGAGCAGGTGGTTCTAGGGTGTACAAGAATGCAGGCTGAGCAAGTCTCTGCTCCAGTTCCTGCCTCCAAGTCCTGCCTACCTCCCCTTCGGGATGGACTGGGGTCAGGACATATAAGCCAAAGAAACCTTTCTTTCACAAGTTCCTTTTGGTCATAGTGTTTATCACAGTAGTAAAAAATCAAACCATAGTATTTGCAGCATTTTGAGAATTGATGGGGGGAATCTCCCCAAATTACCTGAAAACACAGCTACATCTACAGAAAAGACTTGTCTACATTTCTCCTCTCTACACCCAAGTGACAGAATATTACCTTTTCTAATTAAGAAAGAAAAAACACATAAATGAACTAGAATTATAAGTCATATGTTTCTTTTTTTAATTAAGTGATGGATTTCTTGCTGCAATCATCAAATCTGACGATATGTTAGTTATATTGCAGGATGCTGCTTTTCTCTTTGGTGCATAGCTTAGCAAGGAAGACATGTCAAGAATGATCTTTCCCATACAGCAATCTACCGTGGAACATGGCTGCTCTCCAAATTATTTAAGGGAAACAATCTTAATGAACAAACACTGGAGGAGAGCTGTTTCCATGGCAACTGAGCTATCAGAAAACACAAAGTCAGAAACTCATTCTCTCACTAGTTTATGTAGTTCTATTTTTAACTTCTTGGAACTGGTAGTTGGGATCAACAGGAACTCATTTTCTGAGTGAGTGTTTACTTTTCAAAACAAGAAGAAATAAATCATGGTTCAGTTATCATTTCTTGCAAATCTGATCATTAATCCCCTAGGAGAAAATCGGAAAGTGGAGAGAAGTGTTTTTGACGAACTTGAGGCAAGAGGGTGACAAAGATTAAAGAGGGTACAATGTGCATCTTAACTGTGCTTAATAAACATACTGACTGCTTAGCGTTTAGGGAACATTACGATACATAGGAAGGTTAGCTGACGTCACAAGGAGCTCAGCTCTCAGAAGTAAGTGACATAAACTAACGGGGGACAGGAGAATTTAGTTGGGGTTGTGGTTTCAGACATTTCAGCTTATTAAGCTGGAGGGCGTGAGAGAGTAGAGCAGTTTTTATCACAGTGGCCAGGAAGAGGAGAGGAAGAGGGGAAGGGAGCAGAGAGGAGAGGGGAGAGAGACTAAGAGACAGAGACTTGGGCAACACATAGCATCCAAGGACATGCCCCAGCGACTTACTCCTTCAGTAAGTCCCACATCTTACACTTCCTAGAATCACTCCAAATATCATCATCCAGAGGGGGACTGAACATTCAACACGATCTTGTTGACTGAAATTCATATTCAAACCATCACATGCGTCCATGCAGTAGATGGAGAATAAAACACTTAAGGAGGACATACGGAATAATACAACTTCAAGACTGGCCCACTCTAAGACTCGTAATGATTTAATGGGGATTGGAGTATCTTTAGTAATGAGTAGAAAGCTAGTAAGAATATATAGGAAAGGCTACATGGTTTTTAAAATTCATTTTATTTTATGGGCATTGGTGTTTTGCCATGTGGATGCTTGGAATTGAACCTGGGTCCTCTGGAAGAGCAGCCAGTGCTCTTAACCACTGAGCCATCTCTCCAGCCCAGGATACGTGATTTAAACTGGTGTTTGTAGATTATTGGTCACAACATCTCCTTCTTGCTCATCCAGTTGAAGTTCTTCATATTAACTTTGATCACTTTTCTAATCACCTTGGGTTTGGCCACACAATTCCATGGTTAATAAAATGGGAAGGATAAATAATGTCCTAATTGTGAGCCAGGTCTTAAGAGCCAAACATGATGTTTGTACATGTTTACTCACACCTCAGCTGCTGCTATAAGAGTTAGCCTTGGTTATCTATTGGTCTCAGGAATGTGAAGGACATGTGGAACTGAGACAGGCATGGAGAAAACTTAGGCAACTTGCTGATGTATGAGAAACAGTAAATGATTGTTATTTGAACTTGAGGAGTTTGGGTATGAATATTAGGAAATTAGCTATAGGTCTATTGGGGTGGAGGTAAGAGATTTTGGGGACTTAGATTTTGCCTATTTGTAAAATTCCATGAACATATGCATGTGATTAAGAAGTTAGTGCTAGACCCATGGTCTCGGCCTGTAAATCTCAGCTCTATGAGACAAGGAAATTGCATCTTCAAGGCCTACCTGTATTTCAGAATGATTTCAAGGCTAAACCAGGCAACTTAGGGAGAGTGTTTCAAAACTGAAGAAGGTTTGAGGATATAGCTCCATGGTAGAGTACTTGCTCAGCATGCACAAGACCTTATGTTTAATTCCTACTATTACACAAATGACAAAAGGTTATTCATGTGTGTGAAGAAAGGAAAACCATAAGACGAATTGCTAAATGGTCTTATTAATAAAAAACCTGGAGCCAGATATTGGTGTGAAAGCTGAGAGATCAGAGAAACAGAAAGAAGTCAGCCACGTTTTTACCACTAGGAAATCCTCAGCCCAAGTGAGAGCTACTTCTTGTATACTCTTGCCTACATGACTTTCTGTCCCTGCCCTCTTACTTCCTCTCTCCACCCAGCTACATCACTTTCCTCTTTCCACTCAGCTCAATTAATTCCTGTCTCTCTGTACAGACCTCCAGACCTCTATGCTTAACTTGTGCTAGGATTAAAGGCGTGTGCCGCCATACCTGGCTCTGTTTCCAGTGTGGCCTTGAACGCACAGAGATCTGGATGGATCTTTGCCTCCCAAATGCCAGGATTAAAGGCGTGTGCTACCATTGCCTGACTTCTATGTTTAATATAGTGGCTGGCTTTTTCCTCTGATCCCCAGATAAACTTTATTTGGGTGCACAAATAAAATATCATCACAGAAAACTGATCCCAACTTGGAAAGAGCATATACAGGGGAAGGGGAGAAATCAGAGCAATACCAGAAGACGTTCTCTTTTTAATGTGGAATTTAAACATTGATTTTTCTAATATTTAGTACTATGGATTTCTAGGTAACTGATCTGTGACTTACCTTTATATATTTTTGAGATTATAATTTAATTACATTTCTCCTGTCCCTTTCCTTTCTCCAAACCCTCCCACATACTCCTCTCTGCTCTCTTTCAAATTCATGGCCTCCTTTTCTTTTTCAGTAATTGTTATTGCATGTATATACGTACATGCATATATATTCCTTGATATAACCCATTGAATAATATGATGTCTGTATATGAGTGTATATGTATGTATCTTTTCAGGGATGACTGTTTGGTATTGTATAACCAATTGTTGTGCTTATCCCTACGGAAGGCCACCTCTTCTGTTCCCAGCTTTCCTCAGTTGCCTATAGTTCTTTGTGTAAGGTTGAGGCCTCATGGACTTTTCCCTATCCAGTCTGGCATGTTCACTGGTGGTGTATGACTTACCTTTCAGACACATTCCTGGGAATAATTCATTTATAATCCTTTGCATATAAAGTGTACAATCATGGCCATTGACAACTATGTACATGTATGAAAGCCATTGTTTCAATAAAGACAGAAAGTTTTCACCACCCCTGATGCTTTTTCATGCCCCTTTGCAATCATTTTTCTGTTTATTCCCAAATCTGCATCCACAGGGAATAACTGATATGCTTTGGTTACCATAAACCGGCTTGTTTTTCCCTAGAACTTAAGTGAAGTCATACTTGGCTTCTTTCTGGATTTTTCAATGGCATTTTTGAAGTTGTCTGTATTACTATGTAGTTCCATGATATGGGCATATCACATATTTGTATATACTGACCCATGTATGGACATAGAATTTTTTCCATATGCAACTGCTATAAACATTCACATACAAGTGAATGTTTTTGCATGACCATGCACTTAGTGTATAAATATCCAAAGGAAATAAAAGCAGGTTTACAAGTGAATATTCATGTACAAATTTTAATGGCTGCACTGTTTACGGTAGAAAGAATCCAGTGTTCATCAGTTGATGGATAAAATATAATCTATACACAAATGGAATATTATATTATATATGATATATATATATTCCTGCATAAATAGGGATGAATACTGTAGCATATTACAACATAGATAAAGTTCCAAAGTATTATACTAAAGGGAAGAAGCCATAAATAGAAAGGACTCATGCTATATGATTCTGTTTATATAAAATTTCCAGGAAGCATATTAGGGGCTGCCATGGAATAGAGACAAGTAAGGGAATAGGAAACTAGGAATTAATATGTATAGTGATTGTTTTGCTGGAAGGTTATTTCTTTTGGGAGTGACTGACATAGATGAGATGGAGGTTCTGCAGAGTTGGAAATGTAGCAGATGCTGCTGACACACAGTCTTTATATTTTAAGATGTTGTTTATTCCTTCCTTGAGAGTTCCATACAAGGTGTTTTGATTTCAATTTAATCAGTTTAATACTGTGTCCATTTAGCAGAATAATAGTAATGGTTCTCCCCTAGGGCCCATGACCTGTTTAGTCATAAGTTCGATAATGGTGCCAGAGAAGAATTTTATCCCATCAAGTGGGACTTAAATCTGATTCCACAGTTTGCATTTTTTGACCTAAGGAGATAATCAACAGGAGTTGGAATTGAATGCAGGACCAGTAAAGATTTCTGGCACACCTAATAAGTTGCTATGGTCTGAATGTTTGTGTTTCTCTGAATCCATCTGTTGAAACCTTACTGCCATCACCATCTTGGAAACAGAGCCTGCAGAGAAGTGATTAGGTCACGAGGGCAGAGGCATCATGAATGGGACGGCGTTCTTGTGTAAGAGGCCCCCAAAGAGCAGTCTTGCCTATCCCTCCAAGTGAAGACATATCTAGAAAGCATTATCTGTGAACTTGAATGTGGGTTCTTGCCAGACATTAAAGCTGTCACTATCTTGATTTTGGACTTTTCTGCCTCCAGAGCTGTGAGAAATGAATTTATAAGTCATATAGTTTGTACTGTTTGCTACAGTTTTCCCAACAGAGTATTGAGAAAAAAATTAATGAATTAATAAGCAGGAAAGAAAGGAATTGAAGAAGGAAGGGAGAAAGGGAGGGAGGAGAGGAGGGATGGAGGGAGGAAAGAGAAAGTAGGGAAGGACAGAGGGAGGAAGGACCCACCAGCAGGCATTAATCCATTGCATCATGTGTCTGAATGTTGTTTTCTAGAACACATCAATTACTATACAAATTTTGATTTTTTAAAAATTCTTTTAAACATTTCTATGCATAACAGAGTAAGAATGCCATATAAGGAGCTATAAAATATTTCCAGAGATACTAGAGTAGGACTCTCCAATGCCTCAGAACATGAGTCTGGCTCCCAACCCAGAACCTCATCAACAGATACTCATCAACATTCCTGGTCGGAAGGATGAGAAAAACACGCCTCCCTTACTCCTTACTTTCCTTGTCAGCCCTGACCAACATGTGGCTTCTCTAATTATTAAATAGATGGAACAGTTGGGCAGCTTATCCAGGGAAGTGTGGGCTCTTCATACACAGGGCTCGGGTTGTCTGAAACCATCATCTCTTGGTTCTTTAGCACAAGGAGCTGTATTCATTTCCAGTCTCCAGCAACACATTCACAAGTTGGCCCCATAATTAACTAAATAGGCCCCTTCATTTAGAAGTGCCCAAGTCCTGGAGTCGTTCCTTTCCGACTCATCCCTTTTAGCCTATTTACTGGGAAAGAAGAGCTGTTCACAAAGGCAAACTTATCTTTGACATGAATCAACACATTAACATGTGTTTCAAATTAGTATTAACAGCCTGCATTCTAGCTTCTCAGTGGCCACCACTCTGAGACTCTCCAAGTCTATACTGTTCCATTTGTATCCCTTTTAGGCACTCTACTACCTGCTACCCCGGAGAACACATCTGCTAAGGAAATATTCTTGCTGGCTCCCACATCCTCAAGCCAAGAGACATGGTGAGTTATCCCTAGGGCTCTGCAGGAAAATATCCTAAGCATAAAGTATAACTGATTTGGTGAAGGTTTGCTAATGTAAGAATGCCTCCTTCCCCTGAAGGCTTTGCTATGGTGGTGTGAGTGGTTTGGAGTGACAAGACTCTCAATATGAGGGGTATCAGAACATTTCTTCATATCCCAATGCTTTTAGACTTGGTGCAATCAATTAATTAAACATTTATTGATGCCTGGAGTTAGTAATGTCAATTTCTATATAGTGGTGAAAACAAGAAAAGTGATACTGTTGATGGTTACTGTGGAGCAAGAAGGCAGATTCTTACCATATGAAGCAGATACCTCACAGTACACAAGATACCTCCAGGTATGTTGTCATCGTCATCGTCTTCTTCTTCTTCTTCTTCTTCTTCTTCTTCTTCTTCTTCTTCTTCTTCTTCTTCTTCTTCTTCTTCTTCCTCCTCCTCCTCCTCCTCCTCCTCCTCCTCCTCCTGCTCCTCCTCTTTCTCCTCCTTTGCCTTCTCTTCCTCCTCCTTCTCCTCCTCCTTTTCTTCTTTAAAAAAAACCCCAAAATTACCAATTCTCTTATGCATACTTACCAGGAAAAAAGTCTTTATAGAAACATCGAAGTCAGAAAATCTTGGATCACATGAAACCTCTGATTCCTAGTAAGGAACAAAGAATTTACTGTTGAAGTGGAGCTGAAATGTCATCTAGCTCAGATTCATTTGGAGAGTGTGGTCACTAGTAGCCCTTGGGGAGATTTTAGCATACTCCCTGAGGAAGCCATGACTCTCCATCACAAAAGGATTATACTGGTTCAGTTCACTACCAGTGTCCTTACTTGGCTGGGACTCCAGTCTGAAGTTATCACAAGCCTCAGTGTTCCTACATTTTGATATTTGTATAAGTCAGCCAGCTGTTTAACAGTCACCAAAAAACAAACAAGCAAACAAACAAACAAAACCCTGAACACCAAACTGAGGCAACCTTCTTTAAGGAAGCTGCAAACACAGTAGGCACTCATCCACTGCCTACTATTCACAGCACTTTTCTAGTGTAAACCTCAGACCAACCCTATTAGTGGAGGGAGAGACCACACTATACTAATGTGGAAAGCATTAAAAGATCATCTGCCATTGTTAATAGGCATAATAGGCTATTCCCAGGTAGAGAATTAAGAGAGTAAGCTATGGAGGATTATGAAAGTCTTTACCACTGTATTTGTGATGGTTTGTAAGCCTGTATTTCTCTTTGCTGAAGCACTAGCTTAAATTCCTTATAGACTGTCAGGTGTCGGTGGCATGAACAACTTCTCTTATTTAACATTTGTATAATGCCCATCACAAACAGCTGCAGATATTTTTGTTTTCAAACAAGGATATGAATGCAATGTTGGTAATGCTCAGTTATTCATTTCATAAATTCCCAGGTGCTAGATGTACAGGTAAGCCTGTTTACTCGGGTACACTAAATTCTATCAAGTGGAAACAAATGAAACACAAGTTATAAATTGAACATATAATAGTTTGTTAAAAACCACATGCTGCTTGCACAAATAAAATATGGAGGATTTAGTAGTCAGCATTGCAATCAAATACTTTCTCAGAGTTCACTTCTGTCCCCACCTCCACACACTGAACGGAATGACTTGTGTAAATCAGCAGGACATTGAAGAAGTGATTTTTGAAGTACATCCCCTTCTGCTTCTCAGAGTCATTCATTCTGAAAGAGGCCCACTGTCATGAATGCACTCAAGCATTCCTACAGAGAGATTCTACATAGAGATAAGCGGAGTCTTGTAGCCAAAACACTACAAGGAAGGCTCCAGCGGTATGCCTCTAGAAGTGCATCATCCACCTGACTCAAGTCTTCTGATGAGGCTGTCTCTGCTAACTTCCTGCTGGATACTTCATTATAGGTTCTGAACCGGTCCGTGGAGACTAAGACATATTGGTGTCAGTCTCTGAGCTTGTTTTTTTATTCAGGAATAAATGACTTAAATAGGGAATAATAGAGCAACTGTAACAGACAGAAAAATATGCCACAGTTGAACACTCATGCTCACAAAGAGGGAATCTTGACATGTAGCAACTAGGATGAATTTACAGGGCATTAGGCTAAGTGACAGCAGTCAGTCACAGGCACTACAAGATTCCCCTTGTAATTGGTATATTGGACAGTTGACTTCACAGGGAGAAAGAGTAGAATGACCATTCCCAGGAGCTTATTGGACCATTAAGTAAGATGTTAGTTACATAATATGACTTTGTTTAGATGGGAAAAATAGTTCAAAGGGTTAAAGTATTCTCACCACATAAATTATCATGACATGAAGAGCTATGTGCATTAATCGTGCAAATTTGGATACTATACAATGTGCAAATACTTCAATACATCATGCATAATGGTAAATAAACAGCATTTCACTTGTCAAATAATTGAAAACGTGAGAATTTCTGAAACTTTTTGATTAGTTTCTCTTTGAAGATATCTTGAAATACTCTTATTTTAAAAAAAAATCAAGGCAAGCCTTAGCCCATAGAGTGCTTGCAGTCTACAATGGCTTATTACAAGGGAATATTTATTCTTACACACTTACGTAACTATAAAACCATAAATATTGATATCTTATGCTTATTAGAACATACGTATGTTTAACATAACTTTTTATGGGGATTAAACTGAGAGTCAGAGAACTTCATTGATTTGAATAATATGAAATTTAGTTACACAGTAGCAAATAACAGATCCCCCCCATTACTCCAATTACACTCCAGACCTGTAGTGTTTCTTTAACTCACAGCTTTCTAAGTTGGAATCAAGTTGGCATGAAGACAAACTGGCACCAAAACATCTATTTTATCTGGACATCTATTAGAAATTCCAGCGTCTGCTGTGATCTTTGAGCCAAGGTGCCCTTTTATTATTCAAGTACCTCCTCAAATAGCATTGTCTCAGAAAGATCTTGTCTGGCCAATTCTGCACAGGCACCCCTGTGACTGTTGCTATCACACAATTCCTTTATAACAATAAATGTGATAACAATTATAATACTTATTTCCTTTACACATTTTTCATCTGACATAATACTCATTCTTTCAAAACCTAAGTTCCACAAGTGACAGGAAATTTGCCTTCCTTTGTTTTAACTTTCAGCCTCGCCTCCTAGCATGAGCATGTGACAAATCTCTAAAGTGAATATTTGAATCTTGATTTTGAGATTAATGATATTTTGATTTGCATGTATATTAAACTATTTAGGAAAATTTTCATGCTTGAAATGATGAAATACAAAGAATTCTTTGCATCTATGTCACATGGATATGCCCCATATTGATGAACAGTTTATTACTCACCTCTTATTTCTCATTGCCTTTATTCCCATCATCCAGAATATGGGATGTTTAATCCTAAGTAAGTCAATGAATACACAATACCAAAGACAGTTTTTGATGTGCCTTCAGAGTAATTATTAAAATTAGGGAACTAACACTGATATGATATTGTCTGGATTCCACCATTCTATTACCAGTTGTCTATAATATCTCTCAATGATGCAGTAGTTTTTCCTGCTCCATGATCCAGCTCAGGATCACACACTGGGTTTGTCTGGGCTACTCTAGGACAGTATCTCAGTCTTGAATGACCTTGATATTTTATACTACAGCCCTTGTTTTTATCTGATGCCTGCTCAAGATTCATATTTTTGCTCTTGGCAGAAATCACAGAGGACAGATGTGTGTCTTCAAGAAACATGATGTCAGGAAGCATATGATATCTGTTACATTGCAATACTGGCTTTCATGACTTGGTTGTGGTGGTGTCTGTGAGTTTGTCTAACTCTAAATCTACCTCCTTTCCCTTTGGAATTATTTAATTGTTCTATGAATTGAGATTACATAGACACTTTGTTTCTCATAAAGATATTTCTGCCTACTCATTCCATTTATAATTTGTTTTATTTTTGGCATTTTCAGACCTCTGACCTTCGCACAAATTCACATCCCCATTAATAATGCTAGACAGCAGCATTTATTGCCATGGTGGGAATGAGTTGCTTTACTATTTACTTCATTCATATTCATGGAGTACTTGTACTATCAGAGTGTCCCTTTATGCATTTATGTTTATGTAAGTAAAACCTCATGGATTTTAGTCTATCATTTATTTTGATGCTTGTATGTATATAATTAGACTGGTGAGAGCTATTCATAGTAATTACTGAGTTTTTATTTCCCTCATGTCTCTGTCATTAATTGATACCTTCCTTTCTTCCTACAATGCACACAAATGATATTCTAATCTCAGTTTGAACCTGTACCATCCCTGGGATCAGCCATTTTTCCTGAATACTTTTTACTTATTTTTCAAAACTTTCAGATACGTGTACACTAAATTTGGCCATTTCCACTCCCCATTTCTCCTTCTACCACCCTCATAAAGCCCCAACACATCCCCTTCCCAACTTCAATTTCTCTTCTTCATTTTCCCTCTGTGTCTTTTTATCAGCCACTAAGTCCAGTTAGTGTTGCTCATATATCTGCAGGCATGGGATGTTAACTTAAGCATCAAAAACCTATCAGTGGCAACACCCTCAGAGAAGAATGGCTCGTCTTCCTCCAGCAACTATGGCACATCAATAGCTCCTCAGTTAGGGATGGGGGCTGGAAAACACTTCCATCATCTATCCAGGAATTTTACCTGGCATTCTGTTGACCAGGTAAACATGGCTGCCATTGAGTTAATGAAGGCAATAGCCACGTCATGTCTACAAGACAGCATTTTACAGCACCCTTCCCCATCCTCTGGCTCTTAACGCTCTTTCAGTTGGGGTCTGGAAGACTTTAAGGATGGCTGATTCAGGGTTGAGCCCTTAGTCTCCTGTTCTCAGTACTCTTGCTGTTGTTTACGTTTTTGAAGGACGTTCTTCCTATATAGCTCCATATAGTTTCAAATCCACCCAAATGCTGGGATTGCCAGGTGTGCAGCACCATGCCTGGTATTCTTTTACTCTGACATACAAACTACAGTTGTAAACATTATTATTCTTTCCAGCTTCACCTCTCATTTATTCTCTCGATTTACAACATCTCTATGCTGTCAGAAAGAAAATGTTTCTAGTTTTTCACCCTTGTGCTCATATTTGTTTTAGTCTTATATATTATATATAAATAAAATATATTTTATATATATTACATATTATATATTATATATAAATAAAATATATTATATATATATATAAAATATATTTTATATATATATAAAAAATAAACTGTAGGGAGAGTTTTCCTGTCCTGACCACCGACTCCAAAATAACCACAAAGAGGCTTCATATTAATTACAAATTCTCCACCAATAGCTCAGGCTTATTACTAACTAGCTCTTACCTTTTAAGTTAACCCATATTTCTTATTTATGCTCTGCCACATGGTGATACCTTCATTAGCATGGCAGGTTCATCTCCTGCTCTCTCTGCATCTGGCTGGTGACTCCAGTCTGCTCCCTTCTTCCTCTCAGCGTTCTCCTAGCCTGGATCTCCTGCCTAACTTTATCCTATTCAGCTTCTGCCCAGTCGGCTTCTTTATTAAACCAATCACAGAGACAAATCTTCACAGTGTACAAAAGGATTATTCCACAGCAATAAACCACATTGAATGTTTATCACCAGCCCCACTGGCAAGGTTTTTCAAGTCCTGTATTTATTTAAACAAAGCCTACCCTTGAGTAGAGTCCTTTTCCATTCTTTTAAGATCTGGATACAAAAATCTATAGTTCATGATTTTTACCTAGCTTTCTTTCATTTGTATTTATATGTTTTAAGCAGTTTCATGTGAGTCTATTTTTTTTCACTTCCTTGTAAATCATTGGATATTTTTGAGAAAAATTACCTTCTAGACTTTGAAATCTATGCTTCTCCTTGGCTATTTCTCTAATCTGACTGTTGCAGGTCCATTTGTCCAAGTGCACTTTTATGTATGTAGAGTCAGGTCTTTGTTTCTGAAGTTTCCTTTGACTATGGTTTAAATATTAGCTAAGTCCTTGGACTCTTGTGTGGGATTTGTTTTCTTTTAATACTTATCTTCCATTTCAATCATTTTCTCTCTGTTCCTTTGGACACAGTTCTTTGTTCCTTTTCGTAATCTTTTCTGTTTTCCTGGTTTGATATACCGTAACATTATCATTTGAGTTTGTCGTCTTCCGGGAGTTTGGTAATCTACTCTTCCTGCCCTGATACCGTCCCTCTTTCCTTGTCTCTTTCCTGAGTTCAGTCACTCTCCTCTGGGAGTCACTGCCTTCTGTTTATTTTATCTCTCATGTTTTCACATCTGCAAACACTTGTTCAAGAATTCTAAGTCAGGTATGGGGAAATTTATATGTCTTTTTTTCTGTTTTGTGACTCTTTCTAGGGAGAAATTTCTATTAGGTGAAATATTTTTATTCTGATTTTGTTATTTTATGATACCTTTTACACAGGTACATTCACTTTTCTATATTCCAACTTGTTTATTCATGGTGGCTCACAAAATTTTTAGTTAAATGGTGCCCTCTTCTGTCAATGTAGCAAAGGCTGGTTTTTATGAGGGAGGGGGCTGAGGAAATGGAGCGATTTTTCACTTAGGAATAAGTTTTATAAGTATTCATATTTCAGTACATGAAGCATTTTCTTACTATTTTTACAGTTTTCACCCCGAGTCTATCGTTATTTAGTTTCTCTAGATGCAAATGTCAGTTTTACATATATTGCCAAGTTGATCTGCGCAAAGCCTATACTGAAGCACACTTCCTCTAGTAATGTATGCACTAGGCTGCTTCCTCACAGCTTTACTGACATTTATCACCAGACCTATTGATATCTATTGAAACCTATTGATATCGTTATCTAGTTATCTATGAATTAGTTGAGCATTTTTCTTACGTTTAGTGTTTTTTTTCAGTACTAGGTGTTGCACGTACCTGGCGAGCACTGTATCGATTAAACCATATTCCCAGTCCTTTTTTTTTTAATATTCAGAAGCCATTTGTAGTTTCCTTTCTGTGAATTATATTTTCACAGCCTTTGCTGTAATGTAGGCCTGTATCTAAATTCTTATTTGAACATGGAATTAGGGCTTGTTATGAATTCAGTTCTACCTTTTGCCTACACACACACACACACACACACACACACACACACACACACACACACACACACAGGAAGCAGAACAATTAGACAACATTTGTGGTGAGGGGAAAATTTTACAGGCTGGCCTAATCTAACCGGATTCATTCACCCCCACATTTGAACTGGTTCAAGGCTGAGTATCTAAGCTAGATGTTCATAAGGTCTTAAGATAAAGTGCCCTGTGAAACTGCAATGCTAGTTTCTGCTGGGACTGGTAGCAGGGTATGCCAAAATGGTCACCCAGCTTCAGAGTCATGAGTAAAATGGAAACCAGAAAAAGCTAGTTGCAAGAAGAAACTAGGAAAGATGCTGAGTAACAGACAGAAATAATAGATGCTTCATTTTATTCCAGCGTTATTTAAATTTTTTTAAATAAATGCTTTTGAGATTGTCTATTGTAGCTTTTGGAGAAAAATTACACCTTACTTTACATTAGCTGTGTGGCTTTCTTTTCCTTAATTATCATACTTTTCCTGTTAAAAGCATTAAATCATGCTCCTTTGTACCCCAAATTTGCAAATAGAGCCAATGTATAAAAAAATAGATTCAAGGAACTATACAGCTCAACTCAGTGACTTATAGAATATACCTTCTGATGTAGGCAGGTGGGTTTTTTTAAAACTACAACTAATTCAGCACAAACTGGGTACCTCCTTGGCAAGGTACCAACATCAAATAAGTAGGGAACTTAGTTGTTTAAATTTTCTTTTATGACAAAAATTTAAGACTATCTTTCTATGATCTTAAGCATTCAATACTTGCTTGTGAATGAATAAAGACTTCAGACCTCAGATTGAAAATACTATTATTATAACAAACTAGCCATTGTAGATGGATTCTTCCAATACATTTTCTTTCAATACAATTATCCCAAATCATCTAGAAAATATTTTTCTAGTTAGTTAGAAAAGAGGAGAAGAAGTAGGAGGAGGAGGGAAGGGAAGGAGGAAAGGGAGACACATACTTAGCTAGACTTTGCTGTGATTAAAAATTTAGCCAAGGGCTCATACCTGGGCCATACTATTTCACTGTTGAATAGAAACAATCTCATATGACACAAACATCAGATGAGGTACTTAGACTACAACAAAGAGAGAAGAGACAAAGCCACACCATAACTTTACAAAGTCTGTGTTACCCACAAAATGCCCACCATTTATCTGTCCTGACTACGCTTGACTGCTGCTTCTTATGAATAAGTTACCTCTCATGTCCTTTTCCACTATTTGCTAAAATACAAAACTGTCTCCTCTTTCTGAAAATATCCAGTTTTCAATAAATCTCTGCTCTCTTGGATCTTCCTTCAAATCTCCCAGCCAAAGCTCAAATGCTATCATGGATTCATTCTGACAATTTTGTTAAGTCTACTTAAGCTGTCCTGAAACAAATCCTATAGAATAGATGGTATAGACAACAGAAATATATTTCCCACAGCTCAGGCTGGAAGTCTGAGGTCAAGGTGCAGCATGGTGAGTTTCCTGTGATGATTTCCTTCTTGATTTGCAGACCTGCATAATTGATTAGCATTCATAAAATACCTTTCACAATCCTCTCATTTCTCTCATGCTGGGACAATTAATGTTTATACCCATTTTTCAATTCAACTTATGTCCTGAAATCAATGACAGATTGATTATAGGTGATAAGACAACAAATTACCCATGGTTGCATGCATGAGTAAATGTATTTGGAGCCTAAATGTATAAAACCAATATAATGATCTAAAAAGATTAAAATCAATTAGCCAAGCAACTTATTTGATAAATCCTTTTCTCCTTGATGAGATCAGCTGAGATATTGGCTTTTCTGTAGGCCCACTTCTAAAGTTATTTTTACTGAATTCTAAAGCTAGAGCTTACTGAAGAGTTTTCAAAGTGATGTGTTTTTCCTCCACAGCTGCTGTTTCCAGTTCTAAAGATGGTGGCAGGAGAGATGTTTCTTCTAAATTACTTTACCACGAAAACTGATACTGCCTTCTACCTTCAAATAATGCTATTTGACCGCTTGCTATGAGAGCCTTAAGGTGCCTTTGTTCATCTTTTCAATTGTATTATTGTTTCCCCAGGGAAATCCAATTTTACACAACATGTTTTGACGACTGAGAGGAAGCATGAGCACTTTAGGAAACAAATGTTTCTGTTTCAGATTCAATCGCTCTTACAACAGCTAGAGGGCTAACAAAAGAGGAAAGAGGGGGTACAGCCATTTGTCACCTGCCACCAGCTTCATGGTACTCTGCAGGGTTCTCTACTGATTTCCATCACCATGGAGATGGGGTGGCAATAACCACCCAACCCAGGCACTTTGGTATTGGTGCTGGATACATTTCAATGCCATCCTGGTTTTGCCATCATTGAGAAACTTCTCTTCCAGCTTCCATGATTCCTCACCTTCAAGATGTTTGCTAACAGTAAAGATAATTACCGAGATTGAACAAGGGAGGCTGCTAAAAAATTTAATCAGAGTACTGATAAAACTGATTTTTGTTATTCTGGTCTTCTCAGAGCAGGTCTTGCTATACAGCCAGGCCACTTGGAACTATCTGTCCTCTTGCCTTGATCCTCTGAGTTCTGAGATCCAGCTACGTTGGCACAGCAGGCTAATAAAATGGTTCCTAATGTGAGGAAATGTGTTTCAGAATCCCATGCTATTACATACAGTAGAACTGGTCTAGATGTCCTCATGAGCTGGCTGAGGGATAGCAGTTAAAATTGACTGAATAAATGGATTAAAAAGATTAGTGAATGAGCAAGGGATCTGTAGCTATACAGTGAACATAACTGAGTCAGAGATAAATTGTCTCGGGTGTGTGGTCCTTTCTTCTGATTGTTGCACATATGATATATTTTTATCCCTTTGTTGCAATAGGTTGCATATAATCATATATTTTTGAAAATCTAGTCTGACAAAATCTGTCTTTTGACAGATGTTATAAAATTGATGTTATAAAATCCTCCATATTTAGTTATAAGGGATATGGTTGTGTTTCTGTCATTTTTCTTTTGCCTTTAATGGTGCCCATGTTCTTGTTCAACTTTTCCTTTGTATTAAAGTTTCTTACATTTGTCCACATTTTAATTATTTTGTTGATATTTGCTCTATGGCTCATAATAATGCATTGTAACTTACCAGAACCAGCATTGTATTTATATTAACTTAATTCTAGTAAGCCATGAGACTGTGAGATACTATTCGCAGTCTGTTTTGTGATGTCACTGCTGTGTGTGTTGTATCTGTAAGTGTCCCCCCCATGAAAACACCCTGAACAAGTCATTATCATTATTCCTTCATAAAATCTTATCTTTTTAAGCCTTCTAATATTGTCATTTTTAGAATGACATAATTTTAGAAAAGTAATAGTAGCAAATGCACTTTTATGGGTTGTTAGATATTAATATTCTTATTTTCATGTGCATCTCCATGTGTTTCTATGTGTTCCTATCACCACTGGGAATTCTTCCTTAGCCCAATATGCCTTTGGGCCCCCAGGAATCTCCTCTGTGCAGTTATTAGCAGATGTACTGCTTTTCTCTGTCACAGATGAATATATCTTTATATGTATGTTTATATCTTTTATGTATTTTGTACTCATCAGTTTTATGAGAATAAATATGCCTTTATATAGTGTGGTGGTTTAAATAAAGATGGCCCCCATAGGCCCCTAGGGAGTGGCACTATTAGGAAGTGTGGCCTTGTTGCAGTGGGGGTGGCTTTGTTGGAGGAGATGTGTTACTAGGGGTGGACTTTGAGTTCTCAGAAGCTCAAGACTGGCCAGTGTGTCACTGTCTCTTCCTGCTGCCTGCAGATCCAGATGTAGAACTCTCAGCTCCCTCTCCAGCACCATGTCTGCCTGAATGTTGCCATGCTTTCTGTTAATGGAATAAACCTCTAAACAGCAAGCCAGTCCCAATTAATTGTTTTCTTTTATAAAAGTTGCTATGGTCATGGCATCTCTTCACAGCAATAAAACCCTAACATACAGTGTCACATAAATATACCTGTACCATATGTTCTTCATTTTTTTTTGTCTGTTTTGGATGACTGTCCAGGGTTACTTGCTTCCAGCCTGAGGACTTTTAGTTAATCAGTAATATATTCCTCAATTTTTATTTATGAGAAAGTCTTTATGCCTCCATTTTAGTAATAGTTTGTTGTATATGGAATGCTTAGTTGACAGCTATCTTTTCCTTCCTTTTCTATTCAGCAATTTGAAAATGCTATTATACCACCTTCCGCTCGATAACTGTTTCTGAAGAGAAGTGAGCTGCCACTCTTACGGGCAGTCCTCTTTCTTTTGCTGTTTTCAAGGTTTTCTCTGTCCCTTGCTTTTCAATGTATTTATTACACTGTGTCAACCACATGCTGTTGGGTAGTACTCAGAGCCACTTGCCCTATCTGCTTCATCTTTCTCTCTCCTGGGGAAAATCCTCGGTCCATGGCTCTGGCTCTGGAAATATGGGAAATGAGTTTTCTGAGTAACGTCACCTCTTGCGAGCTCAGCTGATGGAGGGGGTAGCAGGTCAAAGGCCTCATGGGCCTGCCCATCTCAGTACGAAGATCTCAGACTATGACTGGGGTGCATTTTGGTTTCAGGTTAAATGCTCCTCCTGACAGATTCACATTTTGAACATGTAGTCACACTGGTGGTGCTGTTTTGTGAGATTATGGAAACTTTAGGACTTAGGAAAACATTATGAGCTCACATAGGTCACTCTGGACTGCAGGCGAGACCCACCTCTGGCCTGACGGCACAGTGATGGGTTAATCTCCGTAAGCTCCTATTATCATATACTGAGCCCTATTTGTTACTCTCTTTAATTTCTTTCTTCAGTACATTGAAGTTTTATCACTCAAGGCTTTCACTTATTTGGTCAGAGTTTCCCCAAGGTATTTTCTTGAGGCTATTGTGAAAGGTATTGCTCTCTGATTTCTTTCTCAGTCCATTTGTCATTTCTGAATATCAACAATTTGTATTTTTTCTCTGATGAGAGATTAGGACTGATACTATATCACCTCCCTTCATCCTTCTGCATTTTACTGAGTTGACATGCCATGTTTAATTCCTTTTCTTTAGAACATTTTCTTCATCATTTTTACTCTTTCTTCACTTGCACTTATCTTGATGACCGTCTTGTCTTATTGATCTACATGGGTCTTTTCTCATGTCATTTCTTTGCTGAAGTCTATGTCCCTTCACATGTTTATGAGAAACGTGAGAGTGAAGACTCTTCAGTTGTTCTTTCCTCTGAGTCCCCTGCAGAAAGTATTGCTTCTATGTGGCTTCCAGCCTTTCAGATGAGAGGCCTGGCTAACAATCTTCCTCTTTGTAAATTAGCAACACATTCTATCCAGCTTTTCAAGGCAGCTTTCTGAAGTTTTGGGCCCTTAGAGTTTTACAGGCATGGGTCCATGTACATGATTACTCTCAGCAACTATTCCTGGAATGCAGTGAGCCCTTCTAATTTGCCAACGTGGGCATCTTCAGGAGAGGCATTTGTTACTCAGAAAGTAGATGCTGGAAATATTAGAAAAATTATAATAAAAATGGTGTATCCCTCAACCAGGTAGCAAAGCACTGAGTAATCACAGTTAATTTTTAAAAGACATTTTCATTAGAGGAGGAGAAGATGAAATGGGGCAGGGGACAGGGAATTGAAGTATATTTGCGGGGAAGTTAGGGGGATAGTGGAAGGTGAAGTGGTGCAGGGTGAATATGATAAAAATACATTGTATGAAATTCTCTAAGAATTAATAAAATATTTTTAAAAGAAACATGAAAAAAGACATTTTTATTAAATTTGTTTTTAAATTGCTTTTGTTCTCAAACAATTTTGCATATTGAATAAGACCGTGTTGCTGTTATTTCTCCTCAGATTTAACCAGCAGAATACTAATTGTTATTCATTAATTACTCATCCATGCTCAATGATTTTAGAGCATAGGTCTAGAGTATTGCTAAATAATGTGCTTACAATGTACTCTGACAGAATTGTCTATATTCTTGCCTTGATCCTAGTCACACAACTGGAATATACTTTCCACTCTCCTCTGAAGTTAGAGACAACCACGTGGCAGAGTTACAAACAAGATAAATTCAAAGAAAGAGTCATGTACACTTCTAGGCTCAACATAATCACCACATGAACCTCTAAGGCTGAATGGATAATGCTCCGAAGAATGAGAGAGATACAGCTTCAAGGTGGAGAGAGCCTGGCTCCTGGAAGATGTGGCTCAAACACCGGGAAATCTGTACTAGTGTATGTAAACGTGAAGTAAGACTTCATTGAATTATACCACAGAGATTTTTAAAGATAATTTTAAATAACAGCTAGAATTACTGAAATGAGTTTTTGCTATAGTTTCCTTCTTCATAAGGTATGCCATCTTAAAAATACGAATGAAGCATCTTCAGGGACTTCTTTGAATCCCACTCTAAATTTCTAGATCTGAATCTGCAGCAGTCACCAGTCCTGCATGATGAGAACTCTACCACCAGGATACACATAACCTAGTTCCATAGAAGCAAGAGTTAAATAGTAAGTGGGGAGAAGAAAGGCAAGAATATAAACATCTTCCTCAAGCAAATGCTTATTTGAAAGCCAGTGAGATGAGGCAGGTTCTTCTAAGAGCTGGTGGTGATGACCTATTTGATGAACACTTGAGGTACCACTGCAACAGGTACACTGTTGAAGGGCCAACAAGATTAAGAACTCATGTGAGAAATGGAGACATTAAGTCTTAAAAGAGCTGTATCCAAGATACAGTATACTTTGACTGCCTTTGCAAAGGAAGCAGAAGCCAAGGTCCAACTCAAGGGACATGTGATTGCCAATTCAAAATGATGCATTATCATAATTAAGTTGTGTATAAACCAAGAGATGGTTTCAAAATAAGAAATTAAGTATGCTGAAGAAATGTAACATCTGTTTAGTATCTGAGAGGGTTTCTTTTTGTCAACACTTAGAACAGAATGTTGAAACTGAAATTTTATGCAATTCTACTATTAAATCCAGCATCTAGGGATTTAAAAAATAAATCCTGAAATTATTGTGTTTTCTACAGAGTTTAATGAAGGAAACTTTTACTTTATGTTGAAAAATGTCTGGTACTCCTGAATGTCTCTATCGTCTATTCCTCTTTACATTCAAAACTCATCAGTTCCTAGAGAGCATCAGCTCATACCTTTCATACCAAGGTTAATCTCAGAAGTGTAGACAGTGTTTTCTCTTTGGACTCTTCCTGCAAGACATTGATTCAAAAACATACACTTTATTGTATTTTAAGATTCTCAGATTTTTGTCTTATAAGAGGTTTCACATTACATTCTCTTAACATATGTCCATCTGTGGTTGTTGCTGCTGAGGTAAGCCAGGCTTACATTGTTAGGCATGTCAGAGTTGCAACGCATTAACATCCACTAGTGCCATTATGTTATGAGACTGAACAGTTCTATGCTGAGTTAGTCACCTTACATTTATGATAAATCTCTGAATGCACTCAGTCTGTTTAACCTTTGGAAAAATTATCCACCAAGAATGTACAGAATGTTTCTTTCTACCTTTATTCAATTCCAATAAGTTAATCTCCTAATTATTATACTTGTGTTTATGTTATGTCTGTGTTATAAGATAATAAAGCACTCAACAGTGTTCTGCTTGTATGGTGAGCACTAAAATATTGACATTGCTAAATTTAAAGAATCATTTTCATGAGAGTAATTATATGGCCATTAAAATAGGAAAGTTCGATGTCCAAAATCAAATGTAACTCAAAATGTAGTCATCTTTTGCATGAAAGTAACAGATGATTGACAAGTTATATTAACATATGCAATAGGTGAGAAAGCACTTAAACAAATAATATAAAATAAAAATTTAGTTTTTATTGGCAAGAATTTGAGA
Source organism: Peromyscus californicus insignis (assembly GCF_007827085.1). NCBI lineage: Eukaryota > Metazoa > Chordata > Mammalia > Rodentia > Cricetidae > Peromyscus > Peromyscus californicus. The sequence continues at coordinate 26,745,081 of NW_026294480.1, forward strand.
ATTTTCAAGCTGGATAAATAAGTTCATGCAAGAACATTTTAATGTTTAGGATAAATGAGCCAGTGAATGGGGTGTATGTGTGAGAGACTATGCAGTAGTTAAAAATCAATTGATGGTTTCACAAAATCAGCTATAAGGAGGTGGTAATTATATTTATAACCAAGGGACAGAATTATCTACTATTAGGCAACATGTTCACCCTGGGGAAAAATGTTAAGCTGCCTTTATACATTGACTATAATTAAATGTATTATGTATGATCTTTTTTTGGTTTTATAGGAAAATAAAGCAACAGAGCAGTAGCTCTGCAGATCACTGTACAATTACTCATAGTCTTTGATCTGTACCGAGTGCTTAGGAAACTAACTGCTATAGTTTGAGTCTGAGATGATCCTGTGTTTTATGTATAGTCCCCAGGCCATGATGCCATTGAGGGGTGGTAGTGAAAGCTTTAACAGGTAGGGCTGAGGTGAAGGAAGTCAAGACATTGGTGATGCCACAGAAAGAGATCGTTGGACCATTATTCATGCCCCCTCTTGTTATTTGTCTCTTCCCAGTTCTCTTTCCTGGCTGCTGGAAAGCAAGTAGCCCTTCTCCATCAGACACTCCTTGCTTACTATGCTGATGCTCCCCCTAGTTACATCCTTGAAGGCAACAGGATCAAGCAACCATGAACCTCATCCTCCAAAACTCTGAGTCAGAATCCATCTTTCCCTCTATAAGGTGAATAGATCAGGGATGTTTCTTTGTCACAGTGACAAAATGTTCACTAACACACTAGTGTTTTCTCAAAACAAACTCTTTTTGCTAATGCTGTATGTTAGTCTTCATTCTATCTCAAGATGTTATCACCGTTTCTCAGAAAGAAACCCCCAGACTGAGGAAAGCTGAACAGTCATCTCTTTGTTATCGCTAAGTGCCTTGTAGCTGGACACCTAATTAACCAAGTACGAAGCCTCCAAAATAGTTGAAATTCTGACTAGACAGGATTGAAGCCACGTACTATCAATATCGCATATTTGATTTTAGTGCTCATGTTTGATGTCTATGTTTCTACATCCATATCAGAAGGCAATAACACATAGAGAACTGTTGGAAATATTTTGTTTGTACTCTATAGCATGATACCTTAAAATGCACAGGCAAATTTAAACACAGTCTTTGTTGTTGGTTGATAGTGCTGGCAATTAAAGCTACCTTACCCACTCCAAAAATTCAACCACTGAGCTGTACTCCCAGACTTTTAAAGTTATTTGTGTGTGTGTGTGTGTGTGTGTGTGTGTGTGTGTGTGTGTGTGTGTGAGAGAGAGAGAGAGAGAGAGAGAGAGAGAGAGAGAGAGAGGCATATTACTATAAAATAAACCCTGAAATTATTGTGTTTTCTACAGAGTTTAATGAAGGAATACTTTATGTTGGAAAATGTCTTGTACTACTAAATGACTCTATCATCTATTCTTCTTTACGTTCAAAACTCATCAGTTTCTAGAGAGCATCAGCTCATGCCTTTCATACCAAGGTTAATCTCAGAAGTGCAGACAGTGTTTTCTCTAAAGCTAGTTTAGCTAGTTTTAATCAGTGTTTTAATAAACATATTTATGACAGATGATTTTGCATTGGTCAATCATTACAAAAAATGTTCTTGTGCACCGTATATATGTCTCAATCTTAGTTTTTTTCCTGTTTGACAAATATGACTTCCTGCCCTACCTGTATTTAAATATTTATAATGGTAAGAAAAGTGGCTGAGGGTATGGAAATTCCTCAAATGGCTTCAGTTATAGCATGAGAATAAAAAGAAAACAAAAACCAGACTTATTCTGTAACTCATCCTAAGAAAACGTGATGAGAAGAAAATTGTTTTATAATTTTGTGTTCAATAACCAGCAATTAGTATGAAGAGTAGTCCAATCACAGAGACTTAACAATCCCAAAGAACTAAAGAATGTGGAAGATAACATTGTTACTCTAAATAATGGCTTTAGGACATTTGTCTTTCCAATAGAAATTAGCTATTTTGTCCTGTCATGTTTACAACATATGTATCACAGAAAGCAAGGCAGCGTACATTCAGGATTGTTGCATAACTAACCACATTGCTGGGTGCAGTTTCAGTGAAATGAATTAAGGGAGAAATTGCCCATGTTTTAAAATAGTAGTCTTCAAGATGCCAACTCACATAAAAGCAAGCAAATTACTTTGGTAAAAATCAAGATTCAATTTTAGAATAAGAAAGATAACTTTGCCCTAAAAATAGGCAGTCCCAGTTGGTAAAAAAGAAATTAGTTCTTCATCACACCTTCAAATAAGCTAAGATCTACAGAGCTAAAAACAAAGCTACAGCTAAACCAAGTGTCACTGACCTGCAGATTTTGCCCTGAGCATTCTGTTGAGACAAGTAAGTAAGCTGTTCATGCCCCAGTGGATGGCCATACACCCATGTGCATGTGGACAGCACTAATTGGTCTCAGGGTATTGTAAAGAACAATTAAAAAAAAAGGACATGAAGTTACAAAGGAAATAGGGTTGGTTGTTATAGAAGGAGAGTAATAAAGTAGTGGTGGATAGACATGACCATAATACATTGAAAAAAATGTGTGAAACTTTAAAAAAATTATTGAAAATAGATTCTTCTCTCATATAATATATCCAGACCACAGTTTCTCTTCCCTCGACTCCTCCTAGTTCCAGTTTCATTTCCTCTCTCTCCCAGATACATGCCTCCTCCATTTCCTCTTCATAAATAAGAGCAGGCCTCCAAGAGACAGCAGCCAGACAGGACAAAACAAGATACAATAAGACAAGGCAAACACCCTTCTATCAAGGTGGAATGTGGGACAAGGAAATCCAAAAGGAGGAAAAGAGTCCCAAGGGCAGGTAAGAGAGTCAGAGATACACCTGCTCCCTGTTAGGAGTTCCACAAAATTCCCAAGCTAACAGCAATAACATATACTCATAAGACCTGAGGCAGATCCATGCAGGCCCGTGCTGGTCGCTTCTGTCTCTGTGAGCCCATGTGTGCTTGGTTGATTTGGTGGGCCATGTTTTCCTGGTATCCTCCATCCCCTCTTGCTCTTACAGTCTGTCCTCTTTCTCTTTCATGGGGTTCCCCGATCTCCAAGGGGAGGGCCCCTCCAAGGGGAGGGCCCCAATGGGGACCTCCAATTTTGACTCTCTCTCTCTGTATAGTTTCTGGATGTGAGTCTCTACATTCGCTCCCATCTGCTTCTCAGATGATGGCTGGACAAGCCACCAATCTATAAGTATAGCAGAACACTACTAGAAATCATTTAATTGATTTTTTTGTTTTTGGTTGGAGGCAGTTGTGTTTGGTTCTACCATAGTTCTCCGGGCTTTCCAGTCTTCGGTTCCTGGCTATCTGCACAGTGTAGGACAGGGGCTGTCATTTGTGGTTTGGGCCTCAAGTTAAACCAAATATTGTTCAGTCACTCCCACAAGTTCTGTGCCACCATTGCCCGAGTATATCTTGTAGGCAGGACAGATTGTAGGTGGAGGGTCTTGTGATTGGGTTGGTGTCCAAGTGTTTCTTTCCGTAACCTGCAGAGCACCTTCTTGTGACAGAGACTAGAATGTAGGCGTGAAGGCTCCATACCTGCACTGGCTTGACCTCTCTTCATTCAACGAGCTGCGTGGAAGTTATCATTGGCAATGGAGCCCCACTGTCAGTTTTCAGAGAAAAACCTTCTGTCCTAACATCAATCTGAGTTGTTTAGGGTTCTCCATGGAATGCCCCTGGACAACAACTCAAAGGAATATGACTCAGTCCCATCACTGGAAGCCTTGCCTGGCTACAAAAGACTGCCAGTTCAGAATCCATATCCTCCATTACTAGGAGTCCTCACTAGGGGTCACCTTCATAGATTTCAGGAAGTTTCCACTGCACTAGGTTTCCACAGTCCTTCCCAGTGCTTCCTAACTCCAGCTGTCTATCTCCACATTCTCTTCCTCTACCCTCACCCGATCCTTCCCGCTCCCATCCCCACCTGTCACCTCAAAATTTATTGTACTTCCCCTTCCCAGGGAGGTCCATGTGTCCACCCCTAGAAACTTCCTCTTTCCCTAACCTCTCTGAACCTGTGAACTGTTGCATGATTATCATTTACTCAATAGTTAATGTTCACTTATATGTGAATACATACCATATTTGTCTTTCTAGGACTGGGTTACCTCACTCCAGATGATTTTTTTTCTAGTTGCATCCATTTGCCTGCAAGTGCAATGATGTCATTTTTTTTAAAAAAGCAGAGTAATAGTCCATGTGGAAACATTATTTTAAAAAGTCATGCTTAGGAAAATTTTACTTATCTCACTCAATATTTCTATAAAGAACACTTATTGTACAGCATCCATTTTTTGTTCCATTATGCTAGCAAGTGATTTTTGTGAGGAACATATAGTGATACCAGTCAAATTGTGTTCAACACTCCACATATGAGAGTAATTTTATATATGGCAGTTTCCATGAGAGACAGATATGTGCACACTGAGAAAGAAACCAGTGGAACAAACAAGTTTATATGATAAGAAAAGGTGGGGAGAGATTTACTCTATTTAGAATACAGAAATGGGGAGAGGGGTCAAGGAAAAATGCCCAGGAAAGATAGAATTTAAGCTCTATCTTACCTTTCAAAATGAACAGAATTTCTACCAAGATGAAAGGAAAGGAAATATATTTTAAAAAATTGAAGACAGTAAAATAAAAAATATGGATCTAAAAACATAATTATGCCCACAGAATCTCAAGGAAAACTGAGTGTGATTTTATAACAATGTTGTATTGGAAAAGATAGCAGATCTCTTCTGGGAAGTATTCAATTTATCACTAGAAAAACCAGTGTGTGGTGCCTCTAATCTGTCCTGCACCAACTAGAAAATGAGAAATGAGCCATAGAACAAAACTAGAATGGGTAGTACCTCTAGTTACACCGGGTACACCAAACAGAACTAAGAAAACTCAGTGGAGCAGAACATGCTAGGAGGCCCGTAGAGGCAACAGAGAGGTCAAAACACAAATGAAAGAAAGAAAAATGGACCTTGGAGTTCATGGAGGGTAATGCAAACATCCCCTTGGCGACTTGCCCTACTAAAAATAGAATCATCACCAGAGACACTTGGCAGGGTACCAATGACCCTGAGCTCAGAGTTGAGGGATGAATTCTCCAGTTAGAGATGTTTAGCCTCAAGGGTGAATGACATGATTCTGATGAGAGATTATATGATTTAGTGGCTAAGAGTTTGGGTTCTGGATCGTGGCTTCCCTGAATACGGCCACCACATCTGCATGGACTTTTGGACAAGTTAGTTGATCTCTAGCTATTTTGGTTTCCCTGTTTCTAAAATAAGAGAAAATAATTGTGTCTTCCACACAGAATTGTTACATGGATTAGAGAGTTAATATATGTTGAGAAGACTCAGGATAGAGGCAGAGGTTTCAAACCTTAGGGAACTAATTTTAGATACATTGTGAGTACTGGAAGGTTTAAACAAAGGACCATGAGGAAATCCGAAGGTTGGTAGGAAGAGGAAACCTTTATCATTCTATAGGAAAGGAAGACAAAGGAAGTCATTTTAACACTGTCTAGGAGCTGTGGCTTTCTGGGGGAGCTGGGGACATGGAAAAGACATAGTCACCTCCAGAAATGAAATTTGAAATTACATGAAGGTGTTATAACCCTTAAGAGGTGGACCTTCATGAAGGCTACATAGGTAATGTAAACTCTGCCTTCACCAAGGGATTAACTTTGTTTCTCCACAGTGTTTCAGGCCTAGCTGGGGTGGGGTGATAAGTTAGTTTCACGAGGATAAGGTTATTATAAATAGAGTTAGACAGACACAGTGATGCATACTCATAGTACCAGGGCTCTGAGGGTCGGGGACTGGGGTGGGGAGGACGAGGCAGGAAGTTTGGCATAAATCTGAGGCCCACCTGGATGACAGAGAGTAAATCTGTCTCAAAACAAACAATAACAGTAAAAACCCAAACACAAACCAAAATAAAAATAAAAATAGTGAGTCTGGTTCCTGTGTGTCTCAACTCCTTACTCACCCAGAAGCCAATTTTGCAAGTGACTGGTTCTACCTCTCGGCCATGTTGGAGTGCAGCCAGAAGGCCCTCACTAGAGACCAAATAGTTGGAGCTGCCTGGTCTTATACTTCTCTTTTATCCTTCCTTTTTAAATTGAGAATTTCATGCATGCATAGAATGCATTTTGGTCAAATCTTCACCCCATCTTTCCTGTCCAGCTCCTCCTTCATCCCAATCACCACTTTCCCCTCCTCCTTTCATGAGCTCTGTTTTTTTTAAACATACTGAGTCCACTTAGGGGTGCCTGTAGGTACATGGGTGTAGGACCATCTATTGGAGTGTGGTAGCCTCTCCAGAACCACATTCCTGATGAGAACTGACTCCTACTGCCCCAGCAGTAATCAGTTGCCAAGAGGTTCCCAGGTAGGGGTGGGATTTTGTGATTTCATACTTTTAGTCTTAAAAACAGTAAGCTAAATGTAAATACCCACATTCAGACAGTTCATTAGAGCAACACAAAATGAACTAAATACTTCTTCTCTTTTCCTTTTCTTCATACTATTTCTCCTCTATGTCTTTCTTCATCCAAATCACTGTCTCAGGCTAGGTAGGCTTTGTAGAACCTGGAACTGAGAGCAGTGTTACATTGTGTCAAAACCGCCATCTTGCTCTAACTCAAGAGTTTCTCAACAGCAGAGTTGACATCCTGTGCTGGATAACTAACTTTTGTGGGATTCTATTCTGTTCATTGTTGGAAGTTTAGCTACGTCCTTGGCTTCTTTTGCACCATGTCAGTAATTTCCCTTCATCTGCATGTGACAAATAAAAAGGTCTCTAAGCATTACCAAATACTCCTGGTCCTAGGGGAATGTCCCTAATTGGGAAACTTTTATCTAAGTCTTTACGTTAGGTCAGAATTAGCTGTACTCTGAGTCTATAGAGTACATTATTGCGAGCAGACACATTCTTGTTATTTCCAGTCATAATAGGGCTGAGTAGTAAGGAACAAATTAAACCTAGGGAAGAAGCTTTTGAAGTAGTGATAACAGATGAAAACAATTTTTCTTTTTTATTAATTAAATTTATTCATTCATTTTACATCTGAGTGCAGTCTCCCTTCCCTCCTCTCCTCCCATTCCCTATCCCACCTCCCCTCCACTTCCCCCATCCATTCTTCCTCTGTTTCTTTTCAGAAAGGGGCAGCCCACCCCCATGGGTATCAACAAAGCATAGCATATCAAGTTGAAGTAGGCTAAACTCTTCCCCTTGTATTAAGGCTGGGCAAGGCAACCGAGTATGAGGAACAGGTTCCCAAAAGCCAGCCAAAGCGTTAGGGACAGCCCCTGTTCCCACTATTAGGAGTTCTACAAGTAGACCCAGCTACACAACTGTCACACACATGCAGAGGGCCCAGGTCTGTCCCATGCAGGCTCCCTGGCTGTCAATCCAGACTCTGTGAGCTCCTATGAGCCCGGGTTAGTTGTTTCTGTGGGTTCCCTTGCGATGACTGTGACACCCCTGACTCGTCCAATCCTTTCTCCCTCTCTACAGCAGGATTCCCTGATCTTGGCCCAATGCTTGGCTGTGGATCTCTGTGTCTGTTTCCATCAGTTCCTGGATGAAGGCTCTCTGATGACAACTGGCATAGTCCCCAATCTATGAGTACAGCAGAATATTGTCAGGCATCATTATGTTGGCTTTTCTTATTTGTTCCTTTAGACTAAAGTTGATCAGTTCCGCAGTCTAGTTACCTGCAAGGTACTAGTGAAAGCTCATAACCTGGTGTGACTTGCCCTCAGTGACGTTACTCATCCCCAGTTTATCTCATTGCATCACATACCTGCCTCTCAAGGCTTGCTGGATAAATGGACTGAACACCAGGCTTTGCACGTGAGTGTAAACAGGCGCTAACTGTGAAGGCAGAAGATAAAACCCTGGTTTCATATTCTAAGCACTTAGTCCACGGCTGTCATCCTGTTGACTCACTGCCACTCATAAACTTTCACACTGAAGCCTCCCCTGGATTAGAGCCCTGGAAAGTCTGCAATTGGGCAAAAGGCAAATGATCACACAACCTGGGGTGACTGGAATACAGCCAGTGCATGCCTATTGTTCCCGACTGGTTATTAATAGTCTTCCCTTTTCTTTTCCTAAGTGTCACAGTTCAGCTAATAAATTATATGGTCTCATAGTATTAGCGTCACAGAGGCAGACACAGCATGCACTCGCTGATAATGCTGTAGCCAGAACTTTATATATACAGCTCCACACAAATGCAAGCTGTCATCCTTTTTTTATGCAATATCTTGATATTGGTTTTAAGTATGGAAAAATGAAATGACTTAAAGGCGTTCCCTATCTTACTTACAGCGGGAGGGCCATCTGCTAGAGAAACCTGATATTCTCGGCACATTTACTTAGATTCCAATGGAAGGGGGCCCAGTTAAGTTATCTGTGAGGTTCATTCCAACTGCAACACCTACAGAACAAAACAAACAGCCCCCAGTCCCGTTTCCTATGCGATGCCTCCCTAAGCTGAGGTAAGCTCCCCGTGGGGCTGGTTACTCTCAGAATTTCCCCTTTCTTCACTCCGGCCTTCTCAACATTTAGTCTCAACATCTCTGCCAAAGGATGCTGAGTGTTAGCCATAAAATAATATTCTAAGAAGCATTCTAATTCTGAGATTTGTTTATTTATTTATTTATTGTTTGTCCTTATTTCACTTAAAACTAGATCTGGTTTTACTTTGGACGTATTAGTTTAAGTTCATTAAGATTCAGCGGTGTTCAGTCTTATGTGTGTGCCTTATGGCTGTTCTTCTTGCTCTTGTCCACTAAAGAATATGTCCCCCTTGTGAACCATGGCCTTCTTCCAGACTATGAATACTTGCAGACAAGCATCTCAAGTGCCCACTCTTATTTTCTTTCCATTAGATGCCTTCTTTCACTATTTCCTCTTTCAACATGGTTTTCTTTCACTGAGGAACACAATTTAATGAACTGAGTCTCACACATGATGTGCTTTATAACCTGTTTCCTTTAGAACATGTATATTTTAAAGGCTAAGAAAAGCAAAAGGGATGGTGTTTTTGGTGTAGTTAAGAAGAGTCAGCGTAAGAAATAACGGAGTCTAGTTCAAAGAGAAGAAGAGGAAGCACTTTGGGAAATGCAGAAGGTGGTGATAGAGGAGTAAGAAAATGGGAAGAGGATGAGAAGTATGGAGATGAGCATGGTGCTGAAGTTTGGTGAGGGGAACAAGGCTGGGGCTATGTGACCCCCCCCCCCCACAACGCAGCTCAGATGGCTCTGGTGAACTGACTGACAGGACCACCCTCAGGATAGGCTCATGGCCCCTACAAACTTCAAATTGAGTTGGAGGTTTTGACGAAAAGTGATGTCTCCAGCAGACTAGTCACAGGGGAATGGAATCTCGATTTTTTTTTTTACCATGTATGAAGGAAGTGACTGGGTACCATGTTGAGAAAAGAACTATCCTTTAGCACTGAGCTAGCCTAGGGTACTGAGAACCGGGAAAGACCATGGTCAGGGAGCTTCAGTGCAGCTTGCTACAGCCCCTGAGTAAAGGGAACCCGTCATTCTTGAGACCACAGGAATGCTGGATGCTGGGGAACTCCTCAACTGTCGAACTCAAAGGCAATTTTACTTAAAAGTAAAATGCCAGTTGGAGGTGGAACAAAGCTTATTAGTAAGCAAAGTACTAGAGAGGCCAACAGAAATCCACAAAGATACCCACACAACAGACTGCCGGCAATGGTCGAGAGACAGCCCGAACTGACCTACACTGGTGATGGGATGGCCAAACACCCTAATTGTTGTGCTAGAAACCTCATCCAACTACTGAGGGATCTGGATGCAGAGATCCATGACTAGGCCCTGGGTGGATCTCTGGGAGTCCAATTAACGAGAATGAGGAGGGTTTATATGAGCGAGAATTGTTGAGACCAAGGTTGGATAAAGCACAGGGACAAATAGCCAAATGAATGGAAACACATGAACTATGAACCAATGGCTGAGGGGTCCACACTGGATCAGGCCCTCCGAATGGGTGAGACAGTTGATTGGCTTGATCTGTTTGGGAGGCATCCAGGCAGTGGGACCAGATCTTGTGCTCATTGCATGAGTTGGCTGTTTGAAACCTGGGGCCTATGCAGGATTGTTTGGCTCGGCCTGGGAGGAGGGGACTAGACCTACCTGGACTGAGTCTACCAGGTTGACCTCAGTCTGTGGGGAAGGCTTTGCCCTGGAGGAGATGAGAATGGGGGGGGGGCGTTGGGGGGAAGGTGAGGGGGACGGGAGGGGGGAGAACAAGGGAATCCGTGACCAATATGTAGAACTGAATTGTATTGCAAAATAAATTAAAATAAATTTAAAAAAAAAAAAATGATTGGTGACCCCAGAGAAGATACAAACAGATGAATTAAATAAATCCAGAACCTAGAGAGGAAAGTCAGCAACAAAGAGGGAAAAGATCAGCAAAATAGTTAAGAAAATCAGCAGGTGAAGTTGTAATGTGGATGGAAGGAAAATTCACAAAGAAATTGGAATTTTAAAAAATAGAAAGGCCAGAGAGATGGCCCAGTAGGTAAAGGAGCTTGCCATAAAGTCCAGTAACCTATATGATGGAAAGAGAGAGCTGACTCCCAAAAGCTGTCCTCTGCCTGCCATATACATGTAATGGCAGCTGTAGATGTAACCAATCGTCTTATTAAATAAGAAACACAGAACCAATGCAAAGAAGAAAGCCAAGAGTTCAGAGCTAAGAGCTAAAACCTTACCCTTCCTCCTGCCGTGGTCCTACCTCTCCGAACTAGAGCTACTTCCTGTGTTAGTCTTTATATAGAGTTCCTGTCCTGCTTCTCATTGGTTGTAAACCCAACCACATGACCGCCTCATCACGGCCTGTCTGTATAGACCTCCAGGTTTTCTATGATTGGTATTGAGATTAAAGGCATGTGTATCCAATACTGGCTGTATCCCTGAACACACAGAGACTTACCCAGCTCTGCCTACCAAGTGCTGGGATTACAAGAGTACGCCACCACTGCCCTGCTTTCCTATGGCTTGCTAATAGCTCTGACCCCCGGGCAACTTTATTTATTAACATACAAATAACATTTTAATACAAATAAAATATCACCAGGCAGCCCTTCATGCACACATTTACAATAAATGAATAAATGTAACTAAAAATTTTAAAGAGAAATGCTGGAAATGAAAAGTTAAATGAGCCTGGTGGTGGTGGTGGCACAGCCTTTAATCCCAGCACTCAGGAGGCAGAGGCAAGCGGATCTCTGTGAGTCTGAAGCAAGTTCCAGGACAGCTAGGGCTGTTACACAGAGAAATCCTGTCTCAAAAAAACAAAATAATAATAATAATAAGAAGAAGAACAACGACAATAATAAAGTTGAATGAATCAAATAAAAAAAAGCACACTGTGAAGCCTCAGCAACAAAGCAAAGAAAGAGTCTCAAGTACAAGATGAAGAGAATACGACACTCAAATGTCAATAAAGAGAAACAGAGAGAAATGGGTAAGAAGCACAATTTTCAAGAATTCTGGGATGCAGCCAAGAAACCAAAGCTAAGAATCAATGGGAAAGAAGAAGGGTCATAGATTAACTACAACATAGAATAAATGGAATGGACATAATAGGTATATTAGTCAAGGTTATCTAGAGGAACAGAACTTATAGAGTAAACGTGTGTGTATCAGAGAGAGAGAGACAGACAGAGAGAGAGAGAGTGAGAGAGAGACAGAGAGACAGTGAGACACACACACAGAGACAGAGAGAGAGACTATGCTGACTGTCCAGGGAACCAGTGAACCCTGGGGATTCTCTTCTCTCCATCTTCCCTGTGCTGAGATTACAAGTGTAAAACCAGACCCGGCCTTTCACATTGGTACTGAGGATTGAGTTTGAATTTGGGTCCTCAAGCTTGTGTGTCAAACTCTTTATAGTCTGAGGCAGCCTTATAACCATTTATTTATTTTTGTCTGAAAATATTCATATAATCCTGAGATAGGCTCCACTAATAACACACTGAACCTTGACAAACCTTCTAATCTGTGACTTAAGCCCACTCTTCATTATAAAATACATGCGCTACAAATCATATTTTAACTTGCTTGAGTTCATTACGAAGATTTGTCCTTTGAAATATAATGAAAGCAACAGCCTTCTTTCTCTTCAGGTGGAAATCCACTCAGCAGGCAACACTACTCAGCCAGCCTTCTTTTCACACCCTCATTTCCACTCATTCCTCCAATTCACTGCCCCACAGAGCCGCAGAGCGGAAGCAGGATTTCCTCCACACAGGGTAGCTTCTAGCTCAGCTCCCTCGCTGCCTTCATGTGAGAAAGAGAGCACAGGTTATGGGAAGGTGTGCATTTTTCTGTTCTTGCACAGCAGTAAAGACTTCCAGGTTTAAACATTGACAGCCTTTCCCCCTTTCCTATGATTAGGTCACGACACTGGGCTGACTCACTGCATTACCCATGGGCTGTGGCTGTGGAATCCCTGGTCTAGACCTGGGGTGTCAAGTGCTTTTTTGCTCTGTGCTTGTGGCATAAAGAGAACAAAGGGAAAGGTTTCCCTGAGAAAAACCCTTGAGCCAAGGACCCATAACCTTTTCTCACAATACGGAGTAGGGTGGGGGAGTGGCAAAAAACCCATGTCCTTCCTCTGCTTTCCTGTCTTCAAAGGGCTTTGGGGCTCATATGAATTCCTTTCCAGGCACCACTGCCTGACAAAGCTGAAATTACCCAGCGGCAGTTATACACACTCTTAATTTATAACCTGTAGCCCCTTCCCTTCTGTATTCAATGACAAGAAGGCCCGTGAAGAGGTTAGGAGATTGAGAACGTTATTTGTGCATCTGCTGGTGTTATTCCTCACCTGACAGCTGGCAACTTTGGATGAAGAAGCTTTTATCTCATTGCTAGGAAGTAGTACATAATACAGCCCCCATCTGCGTTCACTGGTCACCAACTCTTCTTCCCTTTCTCTCTGAACGGCTTCCCTTAGCTGGCCAGGGACATCATCTCCTCTATTGTGCTTGCTTTCTTTGAGAACACTTGACTTTTCTGTCACAGTACTTGGCACTTTATAGAACATAGTCATGGAGATCACAGAAGCCATGTATTCTCACTAGACTGTAAATCCTTTGATATTAGGAATTGTGAATCCTTTTAACTCCACCCCACAATGGCTTGCATCTGCTTCAAAACTGCTTACCAAACCAAAATCTATAGGAGTTTTTTACGAGGTTTATAACTAGAATGTTCATACACTCTTAAAAACTCAGAATTCACTTTTTTTTTTAGAAATGCCTCATCCTAGCATGTTAATGACATATGCTTCTTCCTATCAAGATCATATTCATAAACAAACACACTCGCATTCACAAACATATATACACATATACATACCTCACACTCCCACATAAACACACACATACATACCTCACACATACCACACATAGTCACACACTCACAGATACATGCAAGTACATTTACACATACACACACCAAACACACATACATACATACCACAGTCACACACTCACAGACACATACCTACACATCTACATATACACACCAAACACATGCACTCACAAACATACATACACATATACATACCTCACACTCACATACATGCACACACCCCACATATATAGTACACACACACACACACCACAGTCACACATTCAGAGACATACACGCACATACACATTAAACACATACATACATACACCCTACACTCACACACTTAGATACACACACATACACACACACACATCATAGTCATACATTCAGAGACATACACACACATACACATTAAACACATACATACATCTATCCCACACTCACACACTCAGAGAGACATACACACACACACACACACACACACACACACACACACACACACACACACACACGCACATCTACACCTCTCCCCACACCTCCCACACACACAGAGTTTGGTTATAGTTAAGCAAAATTACTGACTAATGTGTTAAAAATTCCATGAGATCTATTCAGTGGCACCCCAAGTCGCTTACTCATGGATTAATGTTATCTTTCTGTTGCTTATACACAAAGAATGAGAAAGAGAAAAATAAACAAATAAACAGAGTAAGTCAAGTAGCTGAGAGCAGAAACTACTGACTATTTTATTCCAGGGCTTCCAAGAAATAATCCCAGTAAACCTTCGTATAAGAATGAAAGTATACATAACACTCCATCCAGGTCCTTGGTTAAATCCGTTCTTAATAGATATCCATTACTTCCATAGTCTCACTGAAACACTGCCCCCATCCAATAGGCTTAGGTGGGTTGCCTGAGAGAAGTGACTGAGAGTTCTTCCTAATGGATGGGGTCAGTACTCCTATGAGAAGCTTTGATTAGGGTTGAGGAGAGCATGCTCTTGCACCCTGACTCCTCTGTTGTGAGAACACAGTGCTGCTTCCGGGGTTTTCCTTTTTTATCTCTTCAGCTATGTGAGGACACTTAGTCCACACTAACTGTGAGGAACTTACCTTCACTAGAAACTGAACATACTTGATCTCAGGTTCTCCAGCCTCCAGAACTGTAAGAAACACATTTCTGTGTTTTGTAAATGACCCAGTGTCTGGTATTTTGTAGCAGCGCAGATAAAATATTGCATGCTATGAGCCTCACATAATTTTAGAAGTTGGAGGGTATAACATGGGTAAAGGTCGATAGTGGGGGACATAAGGAGGAACAGATCTCATGTGACCTTGATGAACTTATGACAAAGGCATGACCACCTAGGGTGGGTGGGAGCACTTTAGGAAAAAGAAAGACCAAAGTCAAAGTTCTTGGGAAGAGGGTATATTTAGAACAGTTGAGTGACAGCACACAGTGAGACATCGAGACAGTGTGTACAGACGGTGGTATGAAAGGGAGAGGGACATGGGGGACCTGGCGGTGGAGAGCCTTGTGCCGTCGGTGGCCCTTTAGAAACAGTCATTAATGTTATCCCCTTCAGATAAAGGCAGCTCAAAAACAAAGGGAGATGGAGAGAGAGATAGAGAGGGGGAAGGAAGGAAAGAAAAGGGAGGGAGGGGAGAGAGGGTCACAAGTCTCCAGGGAAATTTGTGTCTTTGTAGGTAGTGCTTATGCTGGTTTTTTTTCTTTTCCTTTTTTAAAAAATAATTTTTGAGATTCTAATTTAATCATAACATTTCTCATCTCCTTTTTTCTCTCCAAGCCCTCCATGTACCTCTCTCATGGCTCTCCTTCAAACTCATGGCTTCTTTTTTTTTTTTTTTTAACTGATTGTTATTCCATGCGTATATGTAGTGGATATGCTGTTGTTAATTTCCAGAAGAAACTTTCCGGCTCATGTAGGAGTTAATTCTTCCAAATCACCAGTAGCCACACTTTCTGTTGCTCCCACCTCAGTGGTATCTACGTGTGGTTTCCACGCTCTTACTTTCCCTCCATTCCTCAATCTAAAGAAGTCCAAGTTCTGCCTGGAGACCAGCACTAAGCCCACAAAGCCTCCACAGCCAGATCAATGGGTCCATTTTGATTTCTGTCCAATAACACGAACAGCACTACTGGAACGCCCTTCTCTTGAGCTATACCACTGTTCTGCTTTGCTCTGTTTGACCCTCCCCCTACTCCTGCTCATCCTCTTCCCTTGCCTCTGTTCCCTCTGCCTGTTCATAAACATTGGCATAGCCTAGTCTTATCCTGGAGGGTCTTCTTTAGCTCAACACTCTCCTGCCAAGACTGCCATTTCTACATCTTCCTGTACGACAAATATGTATTTTACAGTGCTCACTAGACATTCTAGTTGAACAACCTGTGCGCATCATCACATCCATCCCCCCAAACCCATAAGCTACTATACTCCACCATTTGTCCCATCTAGAAACCTCAAAATGTTCTCCCGTAATTACTGCAGATTATATAATTATATATAATATTATATACTTGTATAATAATAATATATAGTATTATACAAGTCCCACCCCAAGCATTTCTCTTTCCTTCCTCTCCATTGTTAGCCAGTCTCATTTTTTTGTGTGTGTTTGTGTGCTGAACATAAAATCCAGGGCCTTGTAGATGATGACTGTGTGCTCCACCACTGAACCACATCCCAAGCCTTTAATGTTTTGTGATTCTCTTCAATTATGACTGTAATTACTTGTAGGCCATCCTGACTGGGCTCCTTTTCTCTTCTACTTCCCTTCAACACAGCAACATGGCTACACAGGACTCTTCCTACTATCCAGATCTCGTCACGATCCCTTTGACCCCACTCTTCCTTTGTGTTTTCCTCCCCTAATGCTAGTACCTCTTGCTCTACAGTAAACTTCAGGCACCATCATGGCTTTCCTGGTTGTTCTTGGAACTTGCTGGCCCCTTCACACCTTTATCCATGCTTTGCTTTTTGCCTTCTCCAGTGCATCTTACTCACTGTAGGTGTCCAATGCTAATCCATCAACTCTGCCAATCTCATGCAAAGACTATCTCCTCGAGGAAATTCATCTTTGCCTTCCCTGTGTTTAGGAAGCTTTGTGTATCTCAGGAGCATAGTTCTGTTCCAATGTGCTGTACTTTTCATATGACTTTCCTCCTCAACAAGTGTGGGTTCTTTCAGGTCAGAGGATAAGGATGAAAAATCTGTAATTTCAGTGTTCTTCAGATGATTCTGATGAGCAGTCAGATAGTATGGAAGGTTCCCACTGGCTCTAAAAGCCTGAATAAATTTCACTTCTTTTTTGCATTCATTGCTCGTTGGCTAAATCAGTCTTTAGATCCAGACACTGGGTTCCTCTGCGTGGCACAGAGTAAACAGATTGAGATGGTGAGTCTACCAGACCTCAGAATTAATGGCTTCGTCTACATTTTAGGCCAACAGGACCACATGAGAGCATGGTTTTCTTTTCTTTATTTTCCAACAGTAGCTTCTCAAATGAAAGAACTCGCATATTTTCCGAGAGTTTGACTATTCTCAACAATGTAAGGGTTTATTATTATTTTCATCTGCTAACATTTCCTCTTGGGCTCCAAGAGGCATCTAAAAAATGAAGAAATTCTGTCTTGTGTCTCACTTAACAAAAATACACCAAATAAAATCTGAACATTGAGACCTGGATTTTCAACAAATTTCTGTTGCTTAGGTAGTTAAGGAGAAAACAAAGGAGGAGAGGGAGGCGTCCCTGGGCCAAGTTAGGCTCGCTTACTTGCTTCCTTTGCCCTCCCCCTCTCTCCATCTCTCCCTCCCTCCACCTCTTCCTTTCATTCTTTCTTTCTTCTTCCTCCTCTCCTTTCGTTATTGAACTAGGCATTTCTAACCTCTAGAATCGAAGGCTAATCACCCAACTTTCAAAAACGGTATTCATCCACCAAGTGAACATATTGACTGATAAATCAGGGTTGTGGCGTTCCTAAGAACTGTTGGATTTTAAAAGCTATCCAGGGTTTGAACAAACGTAATGAATCAACTTTAATTTTTTATTAATTTTAGGTCACTGATTATGAAGTACAGAGATAAATTTAAGCTGAAGTCTTAAAGTGGTATGCTGGAGGTTTTCCTGGATTGCGGCTGTCGCTCTAGGCTGGCGAAGGCTATAACTAACGGCAAATCCCTTGCTATTTAACTGAAACTGTAGCCCTTTATCTTGTTCTCAGTCATATCATGGGAAGTAGTCTTTCTGAAACCACAAGACTTAATGTCCATTCATTCATTTAACAAGACTGTATTGAATCCTTACTGGGAGTGAAGTACATTTCGAAGATGACTATGACAATTTGAGCCTGTTTGAAATGGCCTGTAAACAAAGACACGTGAACAGACAGGGAGAGCAAGGCTTCACCTTTGGCAGTGCAATTAGTGCCACAAAAGAGCAAGACTTTGCAGAGTGTGGGGAGAGTTTCCTGGCATACAAGATGCTTGACATGAGACTTGGTAAATAAGTAGGAGATTGACAGACCTTCAGAGGGGGAGACACTGAAGCAGAGAGCGCATCAAGCTCAGAGGTGATGGATGTGAGGTTTAGGGAGCCACGAGAGGAGTTGTGTACGGCTTAGGAATGGGAAGCTTTCGCAGAAGTGGTGGGAGCCGTGCTCGGAGAGATGATTTAGGTAGTTAGTGTCTCGGATTAGCAGGGCAGTGCTTCCCTCAGAGCTCTTTCCACATTACAATGTGGTGTCTTCTTTTTAGGTCTGGCTTCCTCTCAAGAAACCATTTTAAAGTCTCCAAAGCATCAGTAGAACCCCTTGGAAGTGATTTTCTTTCCAGTCTTCCAGGAATACAGTGTCACTTTCTATCCTGAAGAATTTATGGTCAAATAACGTGTTCCAGAAATCAAGTCCTTAAAATGGCCCTCTATATAATTAGTGCCCACTCTCCATACCTGGTCTCTTTCTCATTCTCCTTATCTCTCTCACTTCTCTGCAGTAGATCGGTAGCTGTCTCCAGTGAATTTCCAAGTCAGCAAGATACATGTTAAGGCCCTAACTCATGGTATTAATATTCTGAAAGGGACAAGTGAGTAACCCTTGGTAGACTTGATGAATGTAAAAATTTAGGTAAATGTATATTCAGTAATAGTTTTGCTTTCATACTTTAGGTTTAGACTTTAATAACAAAGAAATGTAGTAGGAAAGCATCCTTTACCCTTGCTGTTCATACTCTAACAACCCAGGGGTAGGCACCACCAGCTGCTGATTGTAGTTTATAAACTAAAAACTGTAAAATTGCAAATGGCATGGTTTTCTAAGGAAATAGCCTTGGGAATGCCATGATTTTTTTTTTACACTTTTTTTTAAAAAAACAAAAGTGACCCAAATTTTCTACTGGAAATTTCAACACACACATACACACACACACACACACACACACACACACACACACGGCCCTTGGTTCTGAACAAATTTACCAGCTCTGAGCCGTCTGCAGAATGGCAAAGCTAGCAGCCCCCCCTATGTGCCTCACCCCCATACATTCTTAACCAATGGTGGCCAAGACTCCTCTTTACACACCGACACAGAATCCACTTGCCTCACCTAGCACAGCTAAATGTACATTCCGTACTCTCAGAATCTACAGGGGCATGCATGTGCTGCTTTCCAAGGCAAAGATCAGGTGAACCATGAGCCTGCCCAGCAGAACAGTGATGGCCAGCCTGTCTTTACCTTCATTTGCTTCTGACCTTCCTTTAATTTGGCCCACTCTATATTTTGGGATCATCTTTTGAGAAGATGGCCAAGAAGTTTTAGCCAAGGACAACTATAAAAATCCTGTCTGTTTAAACAGGGTTTTCATTTTAAATTCAAAACCAAGTCACTCCTGATACAGGAGTTCTGGAATTTCTGGTTTGCAAATGAACATATTGTTTGTTTCCTAGAACTGTGTCTCATAACAGGCCCTTGCTGCCAATAGAGAATGATCACATCAGAAACAGATCCATCTTTCCTCAAGTAACAGACATTGGCAGACAGACTGAATTCTGGGACTGGTTCAGTCTTTGGCTGACAGGGCTTAGGTTCTGATTCAAATTACATGTTCCAGAGATATGACTTACTAGTCCATAGCCTTGTGATGAGCCTTGCTTCTTAGAACACGTAAGGCAAACAGAGACAGATGTAATGGTAGATAAATGATAAGGCCAAGATGGAGAAAAATGGTCTAAGATTTTAGAGGGCCAGTGAGATGACTCAGTGGGAAGAAATGATGAGTTTTATTCTAGAGACCCTCATGACAGAAAAGGGCCAACTCCCCTCCAGCTATATATGTACACAGACATGAACACAAATGCAAATTAAAAAAGATTTTTAGGTATATTTTTAATTGAAATAGAATTATATCACTTACCCCACTCTGCCTCTTCCTTCAGTCCCCTCCCAGCTACCTCCCTTAAACCCAGCTCATGTCCCTGACTCTCAAGTGGTAGCCTCTTTTTCTTTGATTAGTATTGTTACATACATATGTATGTGTAATCATATATATACATATATATATATATATATATATATATATATATATATATATATATATATATAAAAAAATCTGCTGAATATGTTTTTCTTGCTGATATTCCAAGGCTGGCCACACTTCATTGAACAATCAATAAGGGTGCTCATCCTTGAGAGAGGCAAGTTTTTCCTCCCAGCAGTTATTAATTACCTGTACTTCCTTGTTGAGGGGTAGGACCCCGTGACATTGACCCCCTTCCACATTGCAATGTCGATTGATGTTGCCATTGTTCCAGTCTTGTTTATGCAGCCATTTCTAGAAGAAACGGTTGGTTTCACAGCAGACTTCCTGGTGTTCTGGCTCTGACAGTCTTTCCACTCCTCTCTTCCATGATCTTCCCTGAGTTATAGATGCAGAGCTGTGATGTAGATGTAGCCAATATGGCTGAACTCCCCATGATCTGTTGGTCTCTGCATTGTGTCCAGTTGTGTTTTCTGTGATGATCTCCATTACGTGTAGAGAGGCTTCTCTAAGAAGAGCTGGTAGATACACTCATCTGTGGTACAAGGATATGAGTTAGGATGTAGGAAGGAGTTATTCCAGTCTAGCATGGTGGTGCCAGTAGATTCTACTCTAAGGTCCACGGCCTCACTAGCCCTGGGAAGCTGGTCAGGCCTCCAGTACGAGGCATGATTTCCTTTTCATTGAGTGGTCCTTAAGTCTAATTAGATGGTCATTAGTTGATACCAACATGTGTGTGCCACTTATTGTACATTTATGGATATCTTGACATGTGGTAATGAGGGGGTCCTGCATATACACACACACACACACACACACACACACACACACACACGAGTATATCTACATTGTGACTTATTCATTTATTCAAACCAACTTATCCAAGCTTTATTAGCTCTGAATGAGATCACAGAGTACAGAGGTTCCGCAGGGCCAGGAAGAATACAGCCTTACACTGTGGTTTGCAAGGCAGTGAAAAACTGGTTGTAGAATTTATGCCAATAAATACGACATATTTAAAGACAGAGCACTTTATAACTCACATTGTCTTAAATTTATAGTCTTTGACGTTTCTTTATCAGCGAATTTCTAAACAGTAATTTCTATCATGAATCAGTCTTATTATAATAAGCCACACTTGGACAGATAGAGTGAATTCTCTGTGAGAATTACATTGACTTTGTGCCATTTGGTTTGATATCCTTTTTGTTTTCTGACATGAGCTTTTTTCTCTTATATTGAAAATAGATTCTTCATATAAAGTATTCTGATTATGGTTTCCCCTCTCCCTACTCCTCTCAGGTCCTTCTTACCTCCTCTCCCATCTGGATCCATAACCTTTTTGTCTCTCTTAGGAAACAAACAGGCATCTAAAGAATAATAATAAAATAAGATAAAACAAAAACAAACAAACTGAAATCGGACAAAACAGCCAAGTAGGACAAAGAGCTTAAAAAAAAAGCACAAAAGAAACTCATATAGACACAGAGACCCACATGTTCTCACATAGAGGAATCTCATAAAAATCTAAACCAAAAGCCATAATATATATGCAAAGGACTCATAATGTGCAAAAAAAAAATTTAGTGTCCTGGCTTAACATTATGAGACAAAGAACCTCCAAAGATGCTGTTGAGTTTATTTTGTATTTGCTGTCTGCTCCTGGGCATGGGGCCTACCCTTAAGCATGGTTTGTTTCCCCAGTGAGACTCCCTTGAGAAAACTAATTTTTCATTTGCAAGTGGCTATCACTTGGAGACAGCTTCTGGGTTAGATATGGGGATGGGTCCATTTCTCCTTTCAGTTCTAGGGCCCCATCTGTTGCAGACCCATGCAGGCCCTTTACAGGTTGCCTCAGTCATAAGTTCCTTTGTGTGCCAGCCCTATGATGTCTAAAGACCTTGATTCCTGGATGGAAGAGCCATCTCCTCAGGCTCTTACACTCTTTCCACATCATCACAGAGCTCTGGCACCTGAGGGGAGAGACTTGATGAAAACACCCCTTTTAAGGCTACATGTTCTGAGGTCTCTCACCCTCTGCACATTGTCTGGTTGTGGGTCTCTGAAGCTTCTCTGATGATGGCAGAGCAAGGCACAGATCCAAGTACAGCAGCATCTTGTTAGGAGTCATTTTATTCCTACGTTCCTTTAGCAGAACAGTAGTATTTGGTTTTTGCCTAGTTTCCTGGGCCCTATCTAGTCTCAGATTTTTGTCCACCCTCAAGCAGCGTGGAGTATGGGTTCTAGCTCATGGAGTGGACCTTAACTCAAATCAGGTATTGGTGAGTTGCTCCCACAAGACAAGATTTGTGCCACGCTTGCACCAGCATATCTTGCAGGCAGTTCACCATTGTAGATCAAAGGGTTTGTATCTCGGCTGATATTTTCTTTTCTCCTTTGGTAGCATGCCGAGTACCTTCCGGTACCATGAACACTAGTGCATAGGGGTGAAGGCTCTAGTTAGGCACCAGCTTGACTTCTCCATGTTCCATGAGTTGTGTAGATGTTGTCTTCAGCAACTGAGACTTACCGTCAGTTTTTAGAGAGCCACCAATAGCCTTGACAATAGCCTGGGTTGTTTTGGAATTCCCATGAGACCTCTTTGACCAAGAACTTGATTAGATGTAACCCATTCCTGGTACTGAAAGCTTCATTTGCTGACAAGAGATGTCCAGTTGGGGCTGTGTTTCCCTTGTTAATTGGCAACTTTATTTAGATCACTTTCATATATGAATATATTTTAGGAAGCCTCTACTAAATTAAGTTTCCATATGATCTCTCAAATGACCCTTAGTTATAACTGTCCCATCTTGTATTCTCCCCCTCAACCACTCTTTTCTCCCCTTCCCTGTTTGATCCTCCTGTTCCAGTCCCCACCCCTTTGTCCACCCATAACTATCTATTCTATTTCCCCTTTCCAGAGAAATCCAGCCCTGCCCTCTACTTAAACCTTATGGTTCTATGAATCGTAGCGTGCTTATGAACCCACATATGATCAAATATACACTGTATTTGTCTTTTTGGGTCTGAGTTGCCTGACTCCAGTTGATTTATTTTTTTTTTTACTTCAATCCATTTACCTACAACTTTCATATTTTTTTAAACAGTTGAGTAATATTCCGCTGGGTAAATACATTTTCTGTATATAATCATTCATTGACAGACATCTAGGTTGTTTCCAATTTCTGGTTATTGTGAGTATGTCAGCAATGAACATGGTTGAGCAAATGTCTCTGTGGTAGGATGAAGCATCATTTGAGTATCTGCCCAAGAATGATATAACTGGATCTTGAGGTAGCTCAATATCCATCTTTCTGAGGAACCGCCACACCGATTCCTATAGTGACCGTACAAGTTTGCACTCCCATCAGCAGTGAATGAGTGTTCCCCACACTCCACATTCTTGTCAGCATGAGCTGTCACTTATTTCATTGATCTTGTCCATTCTGATTGGCATAAGGTAAAATCTCAAAGTAGTTTTGTTTTAAATTTCTCTGATAACTAAGGATGTTGCACATTTCTTTAAGGGCTTCTCAACCATTTTAGTTTCCTCTTTTGAGAATTCTCTGTTTAGATCCAGACCCTATTTTTTTAATTGGGTTGTTTTCTTGGTGTCCAGTTTTTTTTTAAGTCTTTTTTTCCCCTATATTGTAGATATCAGCCCTCTCTCAGATGTGTAGTTGGTAAAAAATTTTTCCCATTCTGAAGCCGGCTGTTTCGTTCAAATGATGGTGTCCTTTGTCATACAGAAGCTTTACAGTTTCTTGAGATCCCATTTTTAAATTGTTGTTCTAAGTGCCTGTGCTACCTGTGTTCTGTTCAGAAAGTTTTTTCCTGGTTAAAATTCAAAGGCAGTACAGGTTACTAAGAGAAACCAGCCATCTTAACCATCAAATGTATTCATTCTCTTCTCTTGATGAGGCCTCAGAAATTTACCAGTCCTTCTACTTTCAACTTAGGACATCTCTCAAAAATAAAAAGAGCCATATCTGGTGACACATGCCTGTAATCCTAGCACATGAGAGATGGAGGCAGAAGATCAGGAATTCAAGGTCTGTCTTAGCTACATAGATCCTGTGTCTCAAGAACACAAAACAAAACAAAAAAACCCAGGAGAGTCAAAATCATAAGCTGTCTAACGATGTTAAATTAAGGGCTGCTTGTATCTACAAGGAGATCATGCTTATGGACAGACTATAGGATCACTGTGCTTTTCTACCATCTCCCTCTGGTCTATGTCACAATCCATCCCCAGGATATTTCAGTGGCAATTTGGGATGTGGCTAAGTGAGAGCTCTACAAATCATCTTTCTTCTCTCTTCCCCTGCCAGAGTGGTAGGCTTTCTCCATTTCCCACCCCACTGAGTACAACACAGTCACTTCCTTTCGTTACAACAGGTCTCTAACACAGAATTCCTTCCTTCTGGATCTGTACCATTCTCTCCTTGTTCTGCGTCTATTGTTTCAATTACTACCTTGTATATTAACGATTATGTCCTATATATGTCACTCACTCATAGCTGAAACATTCTGAAGTGACTTTAGGATCCCTATCTTTGGATCTAGTTCTGCCATTATCCTAGAAGCAGAAATCAGAGCCCACATTTGGTTTTGGAATATTTCGTCCCTGGTTGACTAATTCTTAAGGCTAGTCAATTATATACTCCAGATGTGTCAAGTTTCTCACCTATTATTCTGGGTTTCTTAAACAGGTACACAATCAGGACTCCTTTGTTCTTTCAAGTATTTATTTACCTTTTTTTCTCTTTCAGAAACGACAATTATTGGTGTCGCCCAAAGAATCATGAGTTCTCTTCTGTGTAACTGACTTATCCCTTTCATGGACTGAACAGTTTTCTTTGCTGCCGTGTATAAATCCTCCCCTGGGCAGGTGTGTATCATTTCAGCAGTACCACTGTTCTCCTTTCCACCAATGTATCGATCCACGCATGATGGATCCACGCACGATGGATCTTCCATTGTTATCTGTCTGTTTTCCAAGCATCACCCAGCATGGCTGTCTTTAATAAAAAATAGAAATTGAATAAGCTCTCTTTCCTTTTGGATTTTCCCAGTAATCATGTGCTTGCTATACTATTACTCACAGTCAACTGCTTTTACATATAATAATTCCAATCATAATTCCACCCAATGGTCTATCTTTATACAACACACACCATATAAATCTCAAGATCAGAAGATAGCCACTTCTTCAATTTGCAAAAGTTATTTTAGGACCTCATTTCTTTACTTTTCCCAGTAAACTGAGGAAATTAAGACTTTTTTTTTTTTGAGTAGGCTGTTCACTTTGCTTTCATGTAGATTTTGCCTAGGTCACCCAGGAGACTCAATGTAGTCCATGAATATCAGTGTTACTATTTTCTGTCTTTTTTAGTTTCGAAAGTGTGAGAATGTGGGAACAAAAATTAGCAAGGGTTCTCTAGAGTTCATTGTGCCTACTCAGAAGGAAAAAAACAAAGAAAGGAAGGATCAGTGAGCCAAAGACCTCTAGGACTATTGTCCATGTGTACTTCTGAGAACTGGTTCAGGGGACAAATTACCACTTACCACTCCCAGGCCTGTTATCAGGAAAGCGTAAATATTTACCCCGGGCATTTGGTTTGGGTTTTACCTGCTTTTCAGGAACAGCACAGTTTTTCTTAGTTACCTTAGAGAAGAATGGCTGGGAGAGCATTGTTATTTAAGTCATCAATATTTACTTTGGAAAATCTTCTTACTGAATTCCAATTTAGTAATAGAAGAATAAGAATGAAGAGTTTAGTCCCTTGAATTGTCAATTCCACATGTAACAATTCGCATAATAAAACATACACATAAAATACAACAAATGCCTACAATGTCTTCACTTATTGAACAAATACTTCCCATACATGCCCAGGGAGGGTCATGCTAATGAGAGATGGATTCTTGCATTAAACCAGTGACTGCCCCTTATCAGTGTTGGAAGTCTCAGTGTCAACAGATGTGCCATGAATACCAAGCCATTCATTTCCCAAGTATCTACTCTATCAACTACACGATGAGTCATAAAAAGAAGAAAAATGTATAAGATATGAGACTTGTTCTCAGAGACATCGTAAAGAAACTTTACGATCTCACAGAGACGTCAGTCATATATGGGATGCACTATTAGGACTAACACTTCAGGGTGGGAGCAAAGGTCTGTTAAAAGCATCTTCTGAGTCACTACATACTGCTTATATGGGAACCAGAGCCAGAGCTTAAAATGGCTTATATTCAGCTTTGGAATGCAATACCAAAGGATTCAAGTTCTTTCTTCCCCTCAACCTTGAGTTAACCCTCGGTTAACTCAAGATAGTGTCCTCTAAGCTTGGATCAGTTTATCATGAAAACAGGTTTGAAAAACCTATGAAGTATCCAAGGAATAACCTTTAAGGATTGAAAGATATGTGACGATTCTTCTATTATTCAGAGTTTACACTTTTTATGACATTACAAATTCAAATGCCTCACTGGCGACCCTAGAAATCCTTAAGGATTGACAACATAGGCCTTACCCAGTTTAATAGATGAAAATATCAGACAGATTATGTGATGTGTCCAAGAACCTGGAAAGGGATAGATGACGTGTGGAAAGGGTCTGCCTGCTCAAAGCAGTTGATTGGAAGGTAAGTGGCAGGCAGAGGACTGTACCTCAGTGACTCAGGAAGGGAGAGAATGACTCCAGAGCCCAGGGAGAGCTGCTAGTGTGACAGGAACCATGGCCTGGGAAGTGAACATAAATACTGCCAGAACTGTGGCAATTGAAGTTTTGTAAAATCAATGAAGAAATACTTGGATCATTACCTCTTCTCACCTTCCAAACCCCTGCTAGTGTCTCCCACAGCCAAAGCCGTGGGTTGGGAGGATCCTGGGTGAGGCGATAGGGAGACCACACTCAGAACAGGCCAGAGAAGGGTGCGGTGGGTCTGCTGAAGCAGGAGGAGGTAGATAAGAGCAGAATGCTAAGTTAAAAAATAGGCCCGGGAGGTGGTGGCGCCCGCCTTTAATTCCAGCACTTGGGAGGCAGAGCCAGGCGGCTCTTTGTGAGTTCGAGGCCAGCCTGGTCTACAGAGCAAGATCCAGGTCAGGCACCAAAACTACACAGGGAAACCCTGTCTTGAAAAAGCCAAAAAAAAAAAAAGGATTTAAGTCTGTAAACCAATAAACTCCAAATGGAAAATATAAGAATTAATGATAGTTATCTGAGGAAACTAAGAAACAGGCTTCAGTCTTCCTGAACTATGTGGGGTTTTGTTGTTTGCTGTCTGCAGGTTAGGTTGATCTCCTGACATGCTATGGCTAAAGTAGAGTCGCCTCCATTTGGACAGAAGTCCCGCTTTATAACCTGTGCTCTTTAGTAAATAAGTATATTATTGCCTTCCTTTCTCTCTCTCTCTCTTCCTCCCCTCCTCCCTCCTCCCTCCCTTCCCCCCTCTCTCTCCATGCTTTCACTAAGTTTCTCAAGCTGGTCCTTAACCTTGAACTATGAGGTTCACCTTAAACTCACCAATGCCCCTGCCTCAGCCTCCCAGGGACTGAAACTACATGCACGAAGCACAAAATAACCAGGATGGTTGTTTTTAACCTTTAAAAAAAGATACAACTCCCAGAGATCCTGTTGCTGAGTTTCAGCACAATGCTACATTTTATGAAGTATTATCTGAGCAACAAAAAGAAACAAGTTAAAGATGATGGAAGGTTGCTAGGGTGATATCTACATGGCAAGCATTTCCACAACCCCAAAACAAGTTCATACTTTCAAGGGCATGCCGTCTGAATGAATTTCATGTAGGTAGCATGAATTTCTCTGGGGAGACCTGAAATAAAACAAGATACAATGAGGTTGTAGTTGGAATTATTTTATAATAACCTTTTATTTTTCTGACACTGTGGATATATTTAGGACTGAACACTTGCAGCGCTGTGCAATGCAGTGCTTTGAAAAATCTACATCCGTGTTGGAACTGCTGCAGCCAGACTAATCCACCCCACACTGTGGTTGGAGAGAGATGGGAAGTTGCAGACACAGACCTGACATCTTTTTGAGCTGTCTTTAGCCCCTTTCAATAGCCATTTACTACCAACCTCTGTGTACACTCTTACCCGAGTGATCACTAAGTGAAGCTTCCAGAATGCATTGTTAAGCTTAGCAGACTTCAGGAGTCAACCAATCCCAAAGTTAGGAATGATCTATACCTGACCTGAAATATATAGATGAGATTTCCTCAATCTGCTGTGACCCAAATAGCTGATATTTGGTAAGTCATTGACTTATGCCTTTTGTTTTGTGACTATGGAAGTTTATGTAATCGCTTCTATAGAGGAGCATGTTGTTCAGAGGAACCTGAATTCATGTCCGTGGGTCTTAGATACCTATGTTCCAGCCAGATAAACTGTACTATTGGTGAAATTATATGGCTACCCTACACTGTACTTTTCTCTGGAGCAAGAGCTGTTGGCATCAACAATACAGTTAGCAACAAGATGCCCTTCACTCAGTTAAGCGTTCACCCCAGTGCATGCTCATCCCCACCATGCTGGGACCTCTGGTGCCTGAAAGTCCCATAAGTTAAGCAGGCTCATTCTTGAGCAGTACTGTAAAGCTAGTAGAAAGGGTTATTCAAATCGTTTTGTTTTTCTACTATAAGGTGTACAGTTTTTGTTAATTATTCCATGTTATTTGGGAAATAGACGAATGCACTGAAGGAATTAAACACTTTTATTTTAATAAATGCCTTATAACAAAAGGAAAAATAATTTCCCAAGACCCCATTATCTTAATATAATCCAGTTTCCTGAACTACTTTCCTCTTTTGATTAGAGAACTTCAAATCACAGACAAAAACACAGGAAATGCTGTTCACGGATTGGAAAACCAAGTAATTAAAACTTGTTAAGTTTTTGGAAGGAAAAAGAGAAGCTTAGAATAAGAAAGAGGTCAGAGAAGGAGGCAGCAGGGCTGAGGAAAGAGAGTTGTTGAAGGCAACGTTGCTTGTTTACTCGCTTGGAGCATGCTCCTTAGCCAGCCACTAGAGCGCCTCTGCCTTCTCTCAAGCTCCCACCAACCTCACCTTGTGACAGGATGCAACCTGAAGACAGCTATCGGCAGGGTGCTTCACCCCCTCCCACCTCCTCGGGGCATTTCGGTTTTTATTTCTTCCATGAATCCAGTCACCTAAGGAAAGATTGCCTCTATGCTCAAACTAAGTAACTACACTTCTTCCCGCTGCTTCAGACAAGGCTCAGAGTGAGCGACTGTCATTTCCCTAGGACACTGACCACCCGAAACACACTTTGTCGGTTACACCACATGGCAGGCTCCAGAGGTGACAGATACGATCTTTCCTTCAAATGAAGGTGTAATGAGGAAAAAAATATCACATGCCTGCTGAAAGTAATGAAATAATAAAAGCATTCATATTTATACATACTCAGGCAAATTTGATAACCTTCTGTGACCCATTAGCCAGATAGGACAGAGTCAAAGCTCCCGGAATTGCAAGAGTGATTTGGTCAATGTCCTTAAAACCAGTTTGGTTAGGTTTTGCTTCTCAGGATCTTCATAATACCAAAAGGGATGCTGGCCAGAGTCTGCAGGTTGGGTCCTCAAGGGGAGAAGCACTTTCCTCTGGGCTCATATTTTGTTGATGATGTCCATGATAACTCCTACCGACTTACACATCATTTGAACTGATAACTCCTACAGACCTGAACTCAGGCATTCTAGCCCAGGGCAGACCTTTGTGAAAAGACTGCAATTATATATTTTGATTAAAGTTTATTTAATTTGATATAGTCCAGTTTCTTCCTGTTAACCAAGTTCTTCAATCCAACAACATCTCTCTGTAATTGTCTCTCTATTGTAGGAAATTTGGCTGTTACGAGGCCTTAAATAATGATGGAAAGATCTGTCTTAAGCAATTAAACTGAATAAAAAGGGATATAGTCACAGTACAGAAGATCCATGCTTATTAACTAATAAGTATTTTATCTTTTATACCTGAACTTAGTTATTCTGCAGGCACTCACAATAATCTTTCATTTGGGTTTTAGGTTTGTGCTTACTGTCATTTGAATAACTCCCAGTTGCCAGGCATTGTGCTGGGTACAGTCTCACATTTTGCCCCTAAACCCATCAGCAATTCTAAATAGATGAAGCTACCCTCAAGAGAGCATACTGTGGCACCAGGTACAGTATAAAATGCCGATCCCATTCTATACCAATGATTTTAAACAACATCCAGATCTTAACACCATTTAAATTTTTCTTTGTAAGTTTATTAATCCAACAGTCACCTTTGTAAAATGCTTTTTATCCTCTTCTTAAAAACCATATACCTTGAAGCGAATCCATTTCTGAGCATGCTGACCCTGCTAAAAGTCTTACCACATATGTTCTGTGTCATAAGATTAAAATGCGTTAAACAATCTGCCCCAAATTCATCACTTGCAATAAAAATAAACTGATGTACACGGGATGGTGATATTGAGACTCTCATATCACTTTTATCAGGACCACTTTTCAATTTAATGCCTCATTGTGTTCCAGCAACTTCGGAAATCAAAGTGTGTCTGTATTTTGACATGTTGCCAAGGCAAGTGTAAAGAATAAGCTGAGCTGAGCTGAGCTGAGCTGAAGCAGAGTCTGGGATATTTGAAGGTTAATGGGAAAGGGGTTCTGAGGAGCATGCCACAGGGGAAAAGTGAGGGACAGAAATGGAGCAACAAGAGCTTGAGATGCTAAAGTATTCGTGGCCACAGGAGAAATGAATCGGTAGGGCTGAATGTGTTACAGCTGTATTATTTGTCAGTATTATTTGGAAAAGTTAATAAGCTTCTTCCAAATGTCCTTTGCATGAATGAGACCAAGCTGACCAAAGTATCCGGATGCTCAGAATAACTCACCAGTGTTTCTGAGAAAATGGATGAATTGCCTGGGTACCATCTAATCCAAACTGTTACTATGACTTGGGCCTCAGACTTTTATTTAAGTAAGTGAAGGTTCTGTTTGAGTTTTTGGAAAGTTTAAGAAAATCCATCCAGTTAAGCTCTCTATTATTTTTTTTTCCTTTCCAAAAGAGACTTCCTAGGCAATAGGGCCTTCTCTCTTGTCTTTACGTGAGTGCTTTGTATCTTTGCAGGTCTGGTGTGTCTCAGTGAATCTTCTTAAATGAGACAGGATTTGTTTGCAAACATTTTGATTCAGACTTGGTGTTGTTCAGAACATACTCTAATAATTCATCAAAGGAATGACTCAATTTTTAGCCTCACATACTTGTGGATAAAAGACCTGCAAATGTTGGCAATGCCAGCCAGGTATATTTTTTAGTATATCTTTAAATCTTTCTTAATGTATAAATGACATTTAAAAGCCCCCTTTTCATGGCAGTTGGCAGGATACCTAAGACCATAACAAGTTGCTTCCCCAGTAAATGCCATTTTCCCTTAACCACAGGGCTATAATTCAAATACTGCAGGTTTTTTCCCCCTCATCTATGAAAAAAAAATCTAGTTACTGTGGAGTAGGGACTGCTGATGGGCCAAAGATTTAGAGTTAGCAGCTTCCAAAGTGGATTTTCAGACCAACTATACCAGAAGAAGTGGTCTTGCAACTGGTCTATCCACAGAAATTTGCAAAGAATGGGAAACACAGACAGGGCAAATGGCAGGAGCTTAGAGCAATACAATGGTTAAACAGCAGCATCATGCTCAAGAATCCAGGTTCGAATCCAGTGTCTATCAGGTGCTAACTTTATAACCAAAGGCAAGTGAACTTCTTCTACTTGGTTTTCCCATTATAAAGTAATAGGAGTAAAGGCAGCACCTGCTTGCTCGTTTTCTATTCAATGACAGAGACGGATCAGCAGCAGTCTGGGTGGATACTTTCTGGCTTGAAACAGAAACAGTTGTCTCGAAGTTTCCATGGGTCAGGAGCCAGGTGGGTTTTCACAAGCAGAAAACAAGGTGCTGAGCAGGTGCGTTCTCATCGGAAGGCTTGGGACATCTACTTCTGAGCTCCCGGTTTATGTCCTTGGACTTGAGTAACTGTGGGTTTTGCCTTGCCGTCTGTTGCAAATGCAGATTTCATTATGAAGTCTTAGGTGCTAATGGCCCTCCCTGGCAGGTGTTCATCACACTATACCAGCTTGCCATATCAAGGCCAGCAAGAGAGTCCTAAGTATATCCCAAATCTCTTCTTTCAAGATAGTCCCCCAGGCCCTTTTAATGGTTTACTTGTTTAGATCAGGTCCACACAGTAGGTACGGATGAACTCAGAGCTGACTAATATGGACCTTGTGTAGATAATTGTCTCCCTTTTCTTTTTCATCTTATAGAAAAACAATAACACAGGGATGGTCTTCATATCTGTAAGCATCATAAACGCAAACAGCAGCAGGGGTAATGAATTTAGGGATGTTTCAGAGTTCTGCCCAAGTCAAGAATCTCAGAAGACTCCTTGAGAACATCGATTTCCAGTTATGTGAATCACCTGGAGCCTCAGTCTGGATACACACTACGCAAATTTTAACATTGTTACTTTTTCATAGGACAGATCATTTAAGCAAAACACTGTAGACCTGTGAAATCCTTGTGATTTGTCCAATTGGCTCCTCTGGGTTTGTTCAAATGTTGCCTTCCCCTGCTTCATTCACAAGAAACTTTGGTCTAGCATGACCAGTCTGGAAAACGCTTCCTTCTTAAAGTCACTTCTTCCTGATGCAGCTATTTACAAGGAAAACCCCACTCATTTTCATGTAGAATGGGCTTAACAAAGTTCTTCACAGGACCAATGCAGTGGTCGGCTTCCCTTCATCACGCTCCCAAGGTGAGTGCTGGTGGGAGGACATGGGGGTTACATAAGACAAGCCTTCTGGGTTTTCTGTCTAAATCACTGCGGATGGACTGTGCTGCCAGCCAACTACAGCCAGACACAGATGATGTGTAGAAGAGGCTGGCCCTTCCAAAGCCAAGTCTCCTACCCTACATCACAAGTCACATTCTCCTGCTGTAGGCTAGCCTGGCTCTATCCGTTAGCCTGCTTCACTCAGACAAATACACAAAACTCCCACAGTCAATTTGGGAAAGGAAATTCTTTACTTTGGCTTCGTATCTAATTAGATCCAGGAGCATGTTTTACATTCTACAGACTGAGGCCCACTTACCATGGTGTGTGAGATTTGTCCTTCACGGACTTCTCAGTGGCATGCCTCTAAACAGAAAGCTAATAATAATAAGAATCAGTAATCCTTCGCCCAGCTCTTCCTCTCTGTCTATCTATCTATTTATCTATCTATCTATCTATCTATCTATCTATCTATCTATCTATCTCTTTCTCACTCCCCCCCCCACCTCTTTCAAAGTCACTGATATGCTCTGTAGACATGCAGGGCCAGCCCCTGGAAGGTGGAAACCGATTAGCATAGATTTCCTAGGAGAGGAGTTCTTCCTAACGTTAGTGGTAAAGTTTGGGTGAAAGGAAAAGGATGCTGGGGCCTTTGAGTCTCAAATCTACATGACGAAGGAATTTGAAGGCATGTACTACTCCTTGGTATCCTTTACTGTGGGTACCGGCTGCTAGGATTACCATAACAAACCAGGTGGTTCAGTAGCAGAAACTTGTGGGGTTTTTTTCCCTCTCTGTTCAGAGATTAGAAGCTCAAGGTTAAGTTAGGCACACTGGTTTCTTCCTAAGCCTGAGATCTCCTTGGCTTGTAGATTCCACTTTCTCCCTATGTTCTCACGAGGGCTTTCCTCTGTGTATGCCCTTCCCCAATATAATCCCTCCTCTTGTAAGGACACCAGTCACACTGGACGGCAGCCAGTCTATATGACTTCATTTTACATGTCTTTTTGAATGCCTTGTCTCCATATATAGATTCTAGGAGATTAATACTTAGACATACGCGTTTTAAGGATCACAATTCAGCTCATAACATCAAGCACCATGTACTTATGAAGAATTTCAAGCTCGTATTTTATAATCGAGACGTAGGAATATAAGTGTTAGTAGCATATTAACTGTTGATGCCCAGACTCCATACCTTGGCCAGAATCAAAATGTTCTCTACCCCGTGAACAAACAACTGTGAGAACCAGAGACATTTTGATGTATATGGCAGAGGGGGTAGACCTGTGGTCAGGTAGATTTATTTCACTGTTTCCTTTATCTTTTTCTCCCTTTTATTTATTTATTTTTTTGCTCACTGATATAAACTTGAACAGTAACTGTACTGAGGAAATGTTTAATAACTATGTAAAATGAAGGAAGAGTAATTAAAAGGATTCTGGGAAATAAGATTTTTGTGTTTTGTTTTTGTTGTTGGCTTTTGTTTCTGGTTTTTGGGAGTGAAGTGCTATCAAAGCCTTACTTTTTTTTCCCATAAAGGTTTCTCTTTCCAGAACATGCTAATCATTTAAACAGCATTTCTTGCTTCCTTTCTCAGATTGACACATCTCTAAGAAACCCAGAACCAATTGATCTCAGCACAATGTTTGTTACATGGCGAGAATTTAACACTTGTAGAATAAACTGGCAGCCTTTCTGCAGAGAGATTATTCGGTTACATTTACAATGGGTAGTTTTCTTTAGGCTTAAAGACAGAGTTCTTAGCACTGTATCTTTGCTTTCCTGCAAGCAGGAAAGACCTCATGGCAGAGTAGTGATTACACATTGATGCTTTTTGGAGTCTTTCCTGTTGCCATTTTCTTTAAAATAATCACCATTCTCTAGAGCTCCTGAACAAGTCATCTGCGTCTGTGACTTACCTAACACTACTTTGTTAAACCATGTGGCACACGTAATATCAAAGCAAAGATTTTCATTACCCTATTCCAATAAGCAAATGTGTATTTGAATATATTTGAATGAGTATGTATGTATATTCACTATGTATTTTATTTTCTTACAATTTCACATAGGTATCCTTCACTCACTCTTGATGACTTCCTTCTTTCCAACTTGTCCCTTCCTTCCTTTCATGTCTAGTGTGTGTGTGTGTGTGTGTGTGTGTGTGTGTGTGTGTGTGTGTGTGTGTAGCTCTTATGCAGGTTGCCACAGCTACTGTGTGTTTATGATGGCACTGGCTGTGTCATATCCAGAAGACAGAGCTTCATGGTACTCCAGTCTGTCCCCTGGATCTTATAATCTTTCTGCCCTCTCCTCTGCAATGTCCCCTGGGTCTTGGAGAGGTAACGTAGAGGTGCCAAGCCTGAGCACTCAGTGTCACTTGTTCTCAGCATTGTGACCAGCTGTAAGTCCCTATTGCTCATGCCGAGAGCAGCAGCATCTACAGCCATAAATATTTAGAAGGCAGGTTGATATCAGATCCACTTAGCAAAACATGAGTACATCCTCCCGAGGGCCTGGGACCTCGGAAACAATTGGTTTGGGGCCAGATTTACATTTCTTTTGGAGTAATTATAAGTGTGTGCAAGTCACTGGCCTGAAAGCTAAAGCTTCCATTAGTTTATCTGATAAGCATAATCAGTTTATCTGAAAGACTTCACCATTAATCGTGTGCAGCGACTGCCTCCCGTTAGTAGTGTCCCAGGGCTTGTGGCTATGACTTTTGTAACTATTATAGCAGTTAAATCCATTCTTTAATTGTCTAGACTTTGAATATTCCAAATTTGCTTTTTCATATAGACTTTATATCTGCATTTCTATTGTTTTATGATCTGTGTCCCTTTTATTTTTACAGGGCATAGTGCCAAGAAGTCTAGAATAACGAGAGCGGAAGGTATCAGAACTGGATAGTTTTTTTGTTTTTTAAATTAGGAGGAACAAAGATCCTATATCCTAATCAATACAGGCGCTAAAAGGAATCCCAGTGAATGCAAACATACATACAAAACCGAGGCTCTTCATAATTAAAATTAAAATACATATTTATGATTCATTTCCAACATACCAGGTGGCTTTTCAATTTTCAACACTAATGTTTTCAAACTGCCTGTTAAGTTAATGTCACTTTCACAAATTCTAAGCAAGGGAGGCAAGACATGTTTATGTTTTTTATATTATATACTTATTGTGCATGCATATGTTTGAAGGTGTGCACATGTATGGAGGCCAGACAATAACTTGTGGAAACTGGTCATCTCCTTCCACCATGTGGGTTCTGGGGACCAAACTCAAGTAGTCCAGACTGGCAGCCCTCACTCACTGAGCCCTCTTGCTGGTCCAGGACATATTGCTTATCCCTAATTAGTAGATGAGGGACTAAGGTGTAAAGTGTCTTCATAAGGAATGAGAATTATTTAATAGGAAAAAAACCAACAACAGAACAAAAATCCAAGTCTTCCAACCTCTAGTTCCATATTAATGGAATATTTTATTTTTAAAAAATGCTAGCTACTACCACATTGACTACTATGAAAGAGATGGAGCACACTCCACAGGAGGCGTCCACAGCAGCACTGGTAGCACTGCCTCAGTGCCAACGAGCAGAACTGACTGCACTGTGTGTCAAATGACCCATATAGTAGCCAACTCTCCTTGGTTGAGAACAAGCCCTGTAAATGCTGGAGAACGGAAACTCCAGTGCCCGGGCTCCTCCTGTGGCTTTATGTTTTCAATGATCCTAGCTCACCCAGTTTAAAAAAAAAATGAGGCAAAGATCATAAAGTCTTTAAAGGGGAGAAATTAATTGGACCCTATTTTGTTTTGTCAGCCAGAAAGAGAAAAATCCACATCCAGGTGCTTGCCTAAGACCAAAGGAATAAATTACATACACCGAGCCCCACAAATTCTAAAATAAGGCTTTATGAGGTGTCAGATCGTGAACTGACTTTCCCTAGCTGCGATCCCTACCAAATGGTTTTATGTGGCTTGTAATTCGAATGTTTAGTCTGCAGGAGTCAAGGAAGAAGTGAGTTCTCCTTGAACGGAAGCCTTGCAAAGAGCTGAGTCACTTGACTTCGTGAGGCTCGGCACAGGCTGGACCTTCGCCCACAGAGAGAAAGAAAGGACAGTGGATCTCAAAGTGACCGTGAGGGAATGTAGTGCAAAGACATCTGTGTTGTCAAACCTTATGAAGTTCTCTCAAGGCCATTGTTTTAATTTATCTGCTTGATCTAGGCAATGCTGCCAATTGAAAAGAGCTGTGGTTCCAAAGCATTTTATCTCCCAAAGAGAAAGAAAAGACAGCTGGCAAAATACTCTTGAACTGTCTTCATCCATTCAAGGAAAGAGACCTCGTGTGTCCCATGAAACATCAATGAGATCAAAAGCCTGAAGGACAGAAAGGGACCGGAGAGGAGTGTTTGCTCCTATCAGGTGTACCTTTCCAACTTTCACTTCGTAAGAATCACTTAGAGGGTTACGAATACCCACTCTAGGCCCTTACTCGAGCTTATGATTTACAGGAAGGCCATGTAGGCCCACGACTCCGCATTTTAACCCTACATATTCATTTGTGAGTCTGATGCTGAGCAGACATGCTGGCCTGCCTGGTCCAGCTTCGTCATTTCCCTGAAGATGGAAAACTACTCCAGCAGATTAGAACCAGGACTGAAGAAATAGTGAGCACCAACACCAGAATTCTCTATTTTTTCTTTTCTTTTGTCAAGTGATGGTGTAAGACATATGACTAATCATTCTAACAAGCATTTAATGAAAGATGCGTCACTTTATTAACAGAAAGCAATCACATTTAAAAAACAGTTTTCAGAAAAACATACTCCCGTGTCCCACTTTATGACAGACAGTCGGGATTTAAGTATGTGATACAGCAGTAACGTTTGTGACTTAGACTTGTGGCCTCATGTAGCCACTAACTACTTAACTTCACGAGCAGGTCTCACTGAATGTGGCCACATTACTTTTGTATAATGGTCCCACACACCCAATTTGTTTATGTAATAAAGTGTGCCCCTGCTGCTTTATCCTGGGAGTCCTCTGCATGTGAATGGCATTTCCCAGAAACCAAGGCAGCTCTGGGTTCTAGGATGGTCAGATTTCTTTTCTTTTGCGAGAAAACAACACCTTAGTATTCTACTCCCCTAGCTCCCCAGTTTTTGGTCAAGTATATAAGAGTAAAAACAAAAATAAAGACAAAACCATGGGAGTGATACTTTCAAGTGCTGCACAGCTTGAACCTTACATGTAAGCAGAGCAAAATGTGTATCCCTTTTCTTTCTATTTGAAAAAGCGTTTGTTGTGTTTACAGTGTCTCAAAACACAAAGAAATAAGATGCTTCCACTTTCTCATTATGTTAGTTTCAGTAGAAGTGGCATGGAGATAATAAAAATGTTAATATTGATTGTCTCTTCCGTGTGGAAGTTGCTGTTTTCCACTGAGAAGGAGTGTGGTTAAAAAGCTGTTTTCATCTCATAAAGTTGTGGTTATCATTTCATATTTTTACAGAAATAATCACTACCTAAATGCATGGGGTGTTGACAATTTTTGAAACAGGGCCAAATAAATCAAATTCCCAGTCCAAAGCAGGCAGAGTCCAGATGCAGATGGAGTCCAACACCAAACTAATGACTCAAAATAAACATGGTATCACTCAGAGGACCTTGTAAAGTGAAGGCTTTCGAAGGGGAAGTGGTTTCTGAGTGAAGAAAAGAAGGAACACCCTTTGTCACTTTCTAAAGTGTGGAATAGAAATTCTTTGAATAAACCCTGATTCTTAAGATTACTTCTCCAAACCAGACTTGTCTTTAAGGACTTCTGCTTTCCCAGGGGAGAAAAACACATCCACCACAGGACAATACATTAGATGTCAACTGTGCACGCACGTGATACATCTAGATGTGAGATCATTGATGCCTAGACACAAAGCCACTCCATCCCTTTTATTTATGGAGGCCTAGAAAATGTCCTGAGCTTAAGATGCAAATAATGTCTTTCTCCTTAAGAAAATGGAAAAAAAAAAATCCCAGCAAGAGCGGAGGTTCTTTGAACCTTGTTAATAAATCAATTCGTGAATATAAGCCCTCTGCACAACACGATCTATCAAAAGCTGCACATGAAATGGGAACTTCAGAGCAGTGCCAGGAGTCTTATCACAATTGCTTCCTGACAGAAAGAGCGGATAACAAAACTCAGGACAAGGCCACTGAGACGCTGGTGGAGACCTTGTTTCTTGTTGCTCTAGGTATCAAAATAGGAAGCAAACAGCTTTCAAACAGTCCTGAGAATTACCCTGGA
The DNA here is from genome assembly GCF_007827085.1 of Peromyscus californicus insignis. Taxonomy (NCBI): domain Eukaryota; kingdom Metazoa; phylum Chordata; class Mammalia; order Rodentia; family Cricetidae; genus Peromyscus; species Peromyscus californicus. The sequence continues at coordinate 26,784,300 of NW_026294480.1, forward strand.
GGAAGCTCTGCTTCCTCTCCCTGCACTTGCTCAGTTTGCTTATCTTTCATCCTCCCAGTACAGGCTTCTGCAAGCTGGCCCAGACCCTTTCACAAACACCATCTTTTCCTATCTGCCTCTGACCTAATGCCATCCAGCTACCCCGATAGGTTCCCCTTCCTCCCTAACCAACAAAACGCGATAAGGAAGGCAAGGCACGGCCCTCACTGATTTCCAGGCAATGCGTCTCCTATGCAGACAGGCAAAAAGACAAATTCCGGCTCATGGAGGTCCCCACATACTGTGGGACAGAGTGGGCACTGCTGCCCGGTTGGTTTGCAGTACCACCCAAGCAGTATCTCAGCATGACTGCGCTACTTCATCGGGATCCTCAGCACTAACCAATAAACAGCTCTGGGTCTCATTAGCTGTTCAACCTAGTGTAAGTTCCTACCAAGAATAACATGTAAGCTTATTTTACAAGGAGCCTGGATTTGTGTTACCACCTACTGGTGATTTTTAATATGACATCATCACCGGCCTGGCACCTGACATTTACACAAGGCTTTTCATGCATGGATGTCTGCAGAACATTAAGGCACCTGGCTGTCCATGTCCTGTCCTGCTATGAGCCAAAGAAAGCTCATGTATTCGCCCTGTCGTCTCTGCTTGGCTTTGCATTTTCTGTTTCCAATTCATGTAAAGGTGTTCTGAAAGTTATTCCTAGGTCATCTGATTCCATTTAACCCGAGCATTTTAATTTGAAACATGAATGCTTTAAGATGACAATTAGCAATTCAGGAATGGGCTAACTCATTCTGTTAGATACAACATCCATCTTGGTTCATGGTTTAGCCATCAGTTTTCTGACATCTATACAATTATCTTTCAGATAACTGAATTGTTTAAAATGCTTTAAAATGACAGAAAATTTAGATTTCTAAAAGACACTCAGATATTCTGGGTAGGGGGTTAACAAGAAGAAGATGAATTATTGGATAACACATCTATTTTTAATTTTCTTCACTAATCTAGAAAATCATTCTTTAATTTCAATTTACTAAAAGATCCAAATTTACCATAAAATAGATCCATCATGATTTCTCATACTTCCCCAAGAGGATACTGTGGCTCTTAACATCAATAGTCTCTTTCTGAAGCTTTAAAAAGCAAAACTAAAGAAATATGAAAAGTGATATAAAGATTTATTTTATATTTATTCATTGTAATGCTAAGATTTAAATCCAGGGCCTTATATATTGTAGGACATCCCTCTACCACACAGCTATATGTCCAGCCACAGACAAGGGCTTTCACTTATTTCTATGAACTCAAAATACAGAGTGAGGTTCTTCAATTTATTTTAGAAATTCACTAAAATTTCAGACCATGGCTACAAGTTCTTTTGAACTTGAGGAGATATAATGTGTATCCATCTCTAAAATAACAATATTGGTCCTTCTTCCACATTCTTGACTCTGTCTTCCAATCTGTTGTAACCTCATTATTCTAAGATTAATTCCCTTGCCTCAGTAACTGCCCAATAGGGCCAATCAACCTCACAGACATATCAGTCAGCCCTCAGTAAGTATGTCATCAGTCAAACCTGCTAAACCAGAAGTTGGACAGTCAAGGCAGTTTAACTTTCCATTTTAATGTGTGAGTTTGAATCTTAATGGGTTACTCTGTTACAATTATCATCCACTAACATAAGGTTTATAACTGGACTTCTGGGAATGCAAGTGGGATTTCTGTGTGTTTTCTGTCCTGAAAAACTAACCTGAATTCTTGTACTCATGCCAGATTCCAAGAAACATCACAGTTCACAATGAGGTCCCAGAAGAATGCATTGCAGGTGAAGAGAATGTCCCCTACTGAACTATGTGGAGGAAAGGCTGGCCAAAGCAATGTTCACATTCATACAATTGTGCACTTAATTACACAAGGCAAATCAAGTCATTATAATTATGATTAAGGTCACACTAAGATTAACCTCCCCCCCCCCAAATAATGTGACAGAGAAATGACATAATTCTGAGCTGGCTGTCCACCAATATATCATACCTCATTTCCTTCCGAAGCATTCGAGTGAAAGTTCATTGAAACAAAGGTTTCACCAGACCTTAAAACATAATGGGAAAACAGACCAAATGTAGGACATGACAGATTTTAATCAACACCACAATACCTTCCCTGACATTTAATCCACATGCATTCGATCACACTCACTTGGACTTTAAGTTCACGAACTAAACAATCTGAGACTTAGATAAAAGAACTCGGCAGGGCACCCATGTGGTGAAGCTATGATGTATGGGAGATGCTGAGAGTTGGGAATAGAGCAAGGAAGGAAAGGAAGTCAAGTCAATTGTTGCTTGCACTCTGGCCTTGGTGCCAGCTGTCTCTGGCACTGCTTCCTGCTCGTTTGCCCTGTCTATTACCCTGTTAACTTACATTTTCAGACTGGCTAATGCTAACACTCAAGGAGTACCTCTAGGTCTTCCCTAACAGTAAATACTTACCAGAAATTCTTGGACAATATGAAAAAATGAACAACTTTTAAATATGAGAGGAGAGAGTGTGTATTCTTGCATGCATATTTATTTTTTCAGCATCTTTGAGAATAAGCAGAATTTCGGTAATCTATATAGAAAGAGATAAAATGTAATAACGTTTCAGTAGACTTTAATATAATTAGATCTCATTCTGTTAGGTAAATATCTGAAATTATTTACTTTATGTAACCATCATAAGCCCAAGATACATATTTTAGTTTTTTTATTTGTATAATTAAATAACTTTCATTGTATTTCATGTAACTATTATTAAATTTATATAAGTATATAACAATTTCTATAAATCTTTTAGATCTTTAGGGAAAATGATGTTATTTTATACACAAGACATGGTGCTCTTGACATAGAATAAAATAAAACACATAGTTCTTGCCTCTAGGAGATAAAATAATATCCAATAAATTTAATGATGTTCTCAGAATATCATTTGACTGGCACGTTGAGTGTGCTTGACCTATAGGAAATGTTTGAAATAACTACTTCATATTTAACACAAGGGAGTGCTAATCAACAGAAACTACTGATCAATAAAGACTAGAGAAGTGTGGCTTGCATTGAAGAGCCTGTTGGGTACCAACTAAGGGATTTTAATGGGCTGGATGCTTAGCCTGGGTAAGAAATTTCAGTGCATCTGAAAAATGAGCTAGGAATAAAGACAAGGGTTCAAACGATGTCAAACACATGGCCTTTATCTGACAAGGTTACAAACTGCCAATTTAGGTAGCATGCCTCCAAACCTTTCCATGTTTCTCCACAAAACACAGCACAGACACAGGAATATCCAAATGCTCAGTAGATAAATAGCAAGACTGTATCAACACATTTTATTGTTCTTTCTCCACTAAAAGCACAAAATGTTTAAGAAATCTCTCAAAGTAGCCAATGCTGCTACATTTTTTTAAGTAGGATAGATAAACTTTAATCAGATTATATTGTTGTGGACCCAATAAGAACGTTATTTTTTAGAGACAAAAACAGCCAAATAATACTGTATATTCCTCCCAGAAACAGTTGTCTTTGAGAAAAGCAACTCTAGAAGCTGCTATAGTTTGCCAACACTATTATGTCTTTGTCTCCATAATCCTAACAAAAATATCCAGGACTAAAGATATAAATGTTATGGTTATTGTAAATTATTAGAAGCACTGGCTAAAATATTAATACTACCATCTTAGGTTGCATGATGTTTTAATTTTCCTACAATTACATATGGACTTTGCCTCATTTTTATTTTCGATGCTACTATCAAAAATTGAAGACAGAATCAACCCATTTTATTGTTCTTTCTTGACTATAGCACAAAAAAGCCTAAGTAAAATCTCAGTCTCTAAGTAATTTAGAAAACAAAACTACTTCCTGGGCTCACAGACCTAAGTTTTGCTTTAAACTCATATGGGTTCAAATACAGAATATTTATTACAACACATTAACAGGTACTCCAAGTCTAGGACTGCAGAGTCAACAATTACTATGACAGGAAGCATAAAAGCCTTCTTATTCTTGATTCTCAGACACAATGTTTGTAAAGCCTGTATTTCTCCCTAGGGATGAATCACTACAAAGTCACCCTGATCATAGTTGGCTTTAGATGCCTCTGGAAGGAAAAAGACTGAGCATTACTCTGAGAACTTTGCCCCCTTTTCCCCTCGCTGGGATTGGATTGTTCCTTGCTGCTTTCTCCTCTGTGGGGTTTCTTTAGTTACTTTCCTTCCTTTGTATTTGCTTTCCTAGTCTATCCTCTCTGTGACAGCTCAGATTTAACCAAGAGCTAGTTGTAAGTAAAAGTGGTTAGATTCAGTGTGTAAACCATCACTTCTAAGAAAGTTCTTATAATGACCCTGCCAACTAAACAACAATATAACTCATGGCAAAGGACACATAATGCACCCAGAAAAACATTTCATAATAACCTGTAAATTCTCTCATCCTAAACTTAGTCCATGTTCTGTTCTTTAACGGCTTTTTAAATTGTCTTTTAATTGATCAAACTAGACAATTTTTGTCAATGTCCCTAAATGGTGATTTTAGACAAGTCTAAAATGAGAGAGAAAAACATAAAAAAAAAATCAAGGCAAAATACAACAAGACAAATTTGCAAGGTGGAGTGAAGCTTTAAAAGGCAGAGTGGGTAGAAAGGCAGTCATCGTTGAAAGCTGAATGAGTCTTCCAGAACATTCTATGATCTGGTCTGCAGGAGTCAGAAGAGTTAAATTGATTTTCAGAAATTGAACTTGGCAGTAGAGTGTCTACTGAAAATGTTCCTCTGCTTCCAAAAGAAAAAGCAAAAATGATGCTGACAACACTTTTCTTCCAATTTATCTGATTGGTATTATATATTTCTAACATGTCTGATTGGCAACATTAATTTGCCTCAATACAGATTTTCTTAAATTAATATAGGCTGATCAACTTACTTTAGAATTACTGTGTAGTCGGTATTTCCCTGTGAGGCTGAGACACACAAGAAGCAAATGTAGACCACATTAAAAACTTTAATACTAAGTGCAAAGACGAGTAACTAGAGGTGAACTCATATTAAGCATCCTGGGAAGGAAGCAAGTCAAAAGGGACAGAGTGCTGGAGGGGAAGTTAACTGAACAGAGGAGGGAAGAAGATGGGAAAGGGGGAAGAAAGAGAGAGAAAGGAAGGAAGAGCAGTTGGTGAGAAGGAAAGGAATAAGAAAAGAAAGAGGAAGTGATGGAATTCAAAACTAGTATCCTCATGTGTCTGTATATAATGTGCTTTAAAAGTAAAATATAAACAAAATTGACCAGCACATGTCACATAATCATCGTTAAGTCAGAGGGAATTTAATGGACCATGTGGCATCTCTCCATTGCATTGAAAGGAATAAAATTCCACAGTGTGCCAGATCATTTAAATCTAAGGAGATTTGGAGTATTTCAGCTTAATTTTTTCTGATCATTGTTACAAAACAATTGTGCAGATTGTAAGGTGCAGTGTTACGGTGATGCTTTCATACAACTCTACATTGTATAAAAACAAATCTAGGTCATTAACACATCTACCGCTTCAAGTATTTTTTGTGGCAAACATCCAAAACGCTCTCCTCTGGCCATTTTAAATGCATAAAGTCACAGACTATGTTGGAGAAAAGAGAGTTTTCAATTACTGCTGCTGGGATGACTGGATATCCACACACAGGAGCGTGAAAGCAGAACTCTACCTTTCACCATTTCCAAAATTCATATAAAAGAAATTAAAAATCTACGTTTAAGACTTCAAACTATGAAACCAATAGAAGAAAACAGGAGAAATGTCCATGACATTGTATTGAGCAAAAAGATTTTAGATAGGATCTCAAATCATGGACAACAAACACAAAAATAAACAAATGGAATTTTATATCAAACTAACCAGATTCTTTGCATAATAAAGGGACTCATGAATCGTGAAGAGGCAACCTACATAACAAGAGAAAAGATGAGTTCATACACAGAAAATACAAAGAACTAAATAAATAGAAAATAAATAATGTAATTTAAAAACTAGGCCAAAGGCCCAAATAGACATTTCTCAAAAGAAGACGCACAAATAGTTAGCAGATATATGAAAAAAAAAAAACAAAAAAACAAAAAAACCCAAAAACCTCAGTGTCACCGTGAATTATCAGAGAAGTGAAAATCAAAACACCATGAGATAAGTTAGAAGACACTGCAATGACTGGCTGGGAAGCTAAGGACACAGAGAAAAGGCTCAAGTTCACTGCTAGTGAGAATGTAAAATTAGGACATCCATGATGGAAACCAGTAGAGAGGTTCCTCAAAACATTAAGACAGAACTGTCATATGATCTAGCAAGCCTAGTACTGGAAATATGCACAAAAGACACAAGATCAGTATGCTGAAGAAGTATCTGCCCTCCCAGACTCACTGAAGCACCAAAATCACAAATGCCAAGAAAAATGAGGCAACCTCCTAAGTGTCTATCAGTGGATGAGCAGATCGAATAGTATCCAGCCATAAAAGATGACAACTTGTGATGTGTGACAGTGTGGACAATCCTGGATAATGCTGCACTTACTGAAACAAGCCAGCCACAGGGAGACAAATGGTGCATGATCTCCACTCATGTTTGACATTTAGCTAAAATTCAACTCAGCGAAGTACAGAGAATAAAGTACAGAGGTCAGGAAAGGGAGGGAGAGGGGGAACATCTAGGGAGAATTTAGTCAGTCGATACCAAGTCACACTGGGATAGGAGGAATAAAATCTGGCTTAATACTAGACAGAGGTGGTTATAGATTTAGATTATTGACACTATCTCTCAATAAAAAAAAAACTGGTAGGACTGAAAAATCTAGCCACAATGATTTCAATCTGATTGCTACTCTGCAAAGAGACATCTTTGTTTGGTACAGAAACAAATTACTATCATTGGGTTCTCTTCTCATAAAGAACAATGATATACAGCCACAATCCTGCCATTTAATCCGATCTCTGTGGGCTGCAGATAAGTAAATAGCCTCCACAGAAGTAATAGAAGTTGGTTGTCATCTATGTAGCAACAAATTAGCAATGAAGTAAGAACAACATAAAACTTTAAGGTTATATGCATAGATCTAATTAATCAGAAAGTTGTTACCAGATCTCACCACACTAATTAATATTTATGTCTATGTTTGGGAAGAGGATACAGTTTGTTATTACAAACAGCCACCGTGAATCATTGCTGGAGGCAGAAAAATTGTAAATGGTCTCATTCCTTATGGAAAGCATGAGTGTCCTCTGCTGCATCCCAGCTAAGGGCTAGAATAAAGATGTAAAACCAATGTGTATATGTAAATACTTACTAAAAGTCATTTGATAAGAGCTGGAAGATAGCTCAGTCTATATAGTGTTTACCACAGAAGCATTCCTTTAATTCAGTCTCGCCCCCTCCCCCAAATAGGGCATGATGGCAGGCACTCATAATTCCAGCACTGGAGAGAGAGAGACTGGGGGGGGTCCCTGGGGCTAGTTGACTAACAGGCAGCCAAGTTTAATTGGCAAGCCCTTGGTCTCAGAGAGAGACCTTGTCTCAAAAGCAAAGGTGGATGGCTTTCCAGAGCCACACTACCTGAGGTTGACCTCTGGCCTTCAGAGAAGCACAGAGGCACACGTGCACACAAACACACATGTACACCAGCTCAGGGAAGCACTCATACCCATACATACAAAATCATCAGTACTTTCATTCAGTAAATCTCTGAGTAACTGCTGCCTTTAAGGCATTGACTAGATACTGTATAGTAAACAGTAGGAATAATGTGTGGCCTGTTCTCTCAATACTTTATAATCTGATAGGAAACCAAATACTCATGTGTTATTACCTGTAACACACAGGGCCACATGGTAAACACACTGGAGGTAGTCGGGCCTGTTAGCACCTTCTAAACAGTAATCTATTGTCGATCCGTGGACTCTAACACAAGGAAAATGCTAGAATTCACCTACATATGAGTCCGTAACAGTAGAATTAGGATAAGGCCTGAAGTTTGAATTCCAGCTTTCCTACTTACTAGCAGGTTGGTCTTGGGAACTCATCTTAAAATTTGCTTAACCCCCATCTTAATCTATACAGAGTCTACGAAATAATAATTTGAAATAAGAGACTCTAACACAGAGTGTGGATCCCTAAACATGACGACAGCAATAATGCTTAGTATTTGTCAAGTACTTAGTACTTGGTACCTATTCTCCATACTGTGATACATTTACTGTCTAAGACCCTCTATATATTTAATCTCATGGGCACTATCAACACTACAGTAGAGGCGCTGTCTTATCTAGATGGGAAAATCTAAGTGATTTTCAACCTTGTGTCACAGCTAGCATTCAGATTCACATCACCGACTTCAGAGCTTCCAAAGTGCTGCGTGTGCTCAGCTCAGCAAGATCGATGCTAGAAAGGAGTCAGATGTTTCATAAGTCAGTAGCTCTTTCTCCACTCTTGAGTGGGGACTCTGCAATTTAACCTGGGGAACTGTGTGGGCAGACACGAACACCATCAAGTCCAAGCCAGGAGGGGTTTGGGATCAGTATTCTGATCCAATGAGATAAGAGTATGAATATAAAGCAAGAGGCAAATATTGATCATTTTTAATCCCTTTGTTAGAGTAAAGTAAGATTGTAAAACTCTTTCATAATAAACAAACATGACAGAGAAGATTTCACAATTAAAGATCAATAGATCAAAGCCTCTTGCATTTTCTTTGGTTTCTAACACAGGAAAAAGATTTGCTTTTCATGTATCACCACACTATTTTTAATGTCTATTTATTTATTTTTATACATATGGGTGTTTGATTGGCATAAAAGTCTGTGTACCATGTGCATGTAATGCCAGCAGAGGCCAAAAAAAGGCCTTGGGGTCCCTGGAACTAGAGTTACAGATGATTGTGAACCACCATGTGGGTGCTAGGAATCGTATCCAGATCCTCTGGAAGAGCAGTCAGTGGTCTTAACTATTGAGCCATCTCTCCAGCCCCACAATACTATTTTATTAACTGAAAGGTTCAAAAGTCTTTTCTTGTTGTTGTTGTTGTTGTTTTGAGACAGGATTTCTCTGTGCATCTCTGGCTGTCCTGGAACTCACTCTGTAGACCAGGCTGACCTTGAACTCACAGAGATTCACGTGCCTCTGCCTCCCTGAGTGCTGGGATTGAAAGCCTACATCACTATGCCTCAGTTCAAAATGCTTATACTGACTTGATATAAAACATTCTTTGCTTTCCACAAATGTGAAATAAGTGATCTTTAACACAGAAGCTTGCCTAGTATTGATAACCAAAACTGAGAACAAAGCAGCACTAAGAATTGCAGGTTGGTATCAGCTCCTCAAACCAATGTAACTAAATGATATGAGTCAACAATGCTTGAGAATGCATGGGAAAATGAGCATGTAAGAAACACACTGTCATTCACAGAGCCCAACATTGGTGGCACATGACCAATCTGAGTGCATGACAGATCCCATTATGTGAGAGGCAGAATGAATTCCAAAGATGATATTGCCCTGCCATCCTCGTTGTGTGACAAGACTCTTTCTGGGGAGGTGTGACACACACATCTACTCATCTCTGACAGGGAGCTCAGGACAGACCAAAGTACTGGTTCTGACAACTTGGTGAACCAATGTGTTTTATTGAGGTTTCTTACAGGGCTATGGATAAAGGGTTACTTACAGAACAGAAATGCCTCTTGAAGACAGCTGCACCATCAATGCCCATCCCAGCATGGGTAACAGCTCACAAAAAAGGGTAACCTGGAGCACACTACACAGCCTGCAGGCAGCTCAACAGGTTGGAGAGTATCTTTCCAATGGACGCCTTTGATCTAATCCTCTTCCAGGCAGCTCAGCTGCTTTCTGCTTCTTTCAGGAAGTTAGTCTGGCCTCAGAATCTTCTTTGCAGCTTGTCTTGTCTGAGAGTGACACTCTTTATTTATTCTGGGAGGGAGGGCCCTAGTGAATCTGATTAGTTTCAGGCACTTCTTGAAGATATTTTGAATTGTTCACCTTATGTCTTAAAGAGCTTGAGTGCAGGATGAAATGTTTCAGTCTTGGAGGAAACTGCTACACAACAATCCTCCAATCTAGTGTGTAATGGAACAACCCAAAAGTGTGTGTGTGTGTGTGTGTGTGTGTGTGTGTGTGTGTGTGTGTGTGTGTGTGTGTGCGTGTTCACATGGGAGACTGTGAGTCGTAAATTGAGAGGCACATATGGATGAGTGTACTTTGCCCGTGTATAGACTTGAAAGGGCAGCATCAAGGGTCTTCCTCAGTTCCCTCCCCTCAGCTTTGAAGACAGAGTCTGCTCTGAACTGGAACTTTCTGATTCAGCTACACTGTCTGGCCTGTGAACCCCAGGAATCCTCCTGCCTCTGCTTCCACAGCACTGGAATTACAGGCCTATACCACGAAATCTGGCTTTTTATGTGGATGCTGTAGCTCAAAATCAGGTTCTCACGTTTGTGTGGCAAACACTTTAGAGAATGAGTCATCATTTCATTTTTTTTTATTTAAAAAGTCAGTTATAGGAAGATTGAGAACTATTTCATCTTCCATCAGATGACACAGATGCTAAGTAGTTAGCCTGTCTGAGCAATTTCTTCCTTCCTTCTTTGCATTCTTGATTTTATTTTAATTCAAATGTCATGGCTTAGCAGTAAATGACAGCCATTGTAACTAGAGTGCAGGCTATGGGACAGTATCTACCTTATCCCTCCCTTTTAAGACAGGGCCACCAATTATCCCCATCTGTGCGGTTTTCATTCTGTGACTGACTCTCCTTCTGGACGTGGACATTGGCTAAAGAAAAAACACCTTGATAGAAGTCATGCGTCTCCCCAGGGTCGGAGCACACCCAGTGACTAGCTGGTGCCCCGCTTGCATCAAATTGAGGACAACTCCCTAGCAAGGGTCATCCCAGCTCCAAAGGTCCTGCTGCCAGAAGATGAATTTCTGGGTATGACAGAACGCTGCCAAGTCTCAGTTCTCAATCCTGCTTCCTCACTCCCCCTAAGGGGCTGATTACTCAGTTCTTCCCCAACAGTTCAACCTGTGACAACTCTTCTCTAATTCATAATCACTAAGCTTATTATATGAACATTGCATAAACAAGAAATGTAATAGAACTAAAATTCCAAAGGTCTGACATTGACATAGCAATATAAACTAAGGTCCCATGCCAAATGCTGTCTATCGTCCTAATAGTATTTGTTGCAGCAAATTTATTGTCTTTTTTCCTAATTAAATTTCTAATTCCAAAGCAATATATTCTACTTGCTTTTCAAGCCAGCTTATTTGAAATGTGTTTTCTACAGTGCTCTTCTTGACATTGGCGTTTTTAAAGGGTACAGATAAATTATTTTGTAGACTGTCTTTCAATGTGAACCTGTGTTTCTACAAAGTTAAATCTAGTATTGCTTCTCCGTGAGTCATGAGTTCAGTAATACTGCCCCAATCTTGGAATTTATACAGCTAATTCTAAAAGGTCTGCAAGTTTTTGCCAACTTTAACTGAATTGCTTGGCATATGATAAGCAATCATCTCCATAATAACGAGTCATGATAAAGTAAATTGAAGGAACATAATGGGATCCTTCTGAGGCTATGTAAAGCAATAATTTGTTATCTAAATGTAAGGTTGTGCCATCACCGAAAAGCACTTAACTAAGGCATGCATGAACTAGGTGAATACTTTCTCGGCTCATTCCTGAAGTTTACCAAATTTCATTTGACAGTAATAAAAAATACATTCTGAGTTTAAGAATATTGACAGGTGGAATTAATACTTAGTTGCTTATGGCTGAATCATGTGCTAACTATTGTATACACTTTATTATTTCACTTTACTTAACTTTCATGGCTACTTTATAATGACATTTTAGAAGACTTATTCTAATTTTAATTTTGTGTGTGTGTGTGCGTGTGTGTGTGTGTGTGTGTGTGTGTGTGTGTGTGTGTGTGTGTGTGTATGTGTGTGTGTGTGTGCGCGCGCAGGTACTGTGAAGTTCAGAAAAGAGGATTGGATCCTCTGGATCTGTAAGTTGTGAGCAGTTGTGAGCCACCCAGTATAGTAATGGAACTGTAAAACCAGCAAGAACTCTTGAGCACTGAGCCATCTCTCTAGCCCTATAATAATGATAGTTTTAATAATATCACATTTTACAGATGAGAAAACTCTGGCTTTTGGAAGGTGCCTTATGTAAGATGATATAATAGACAAGCAGAACTGGAATCCATTGTGAACTTTACTTAATAGAAGCTTAATATTTCATATTCCAAACCTATAATCTCTAAAGGTATCACCTTTTCTAAATATTGATAAATGGATTCCTTAAGTACTAACTGGTGACCTAAAGCTGTGTTAAACATTTAAAAAGATAGAGAAAATGACAGAAATATACCAGAATTCAAGAAACGTACAATCTCAGCTAGAAGATTTCTTAAGCCAGTAAAGTTTCCAAGTGCATTCTAAATACTTATCCTTATACCATGGATATGTGCAGCTCTCACCCCCAAATCAGTAGAGTTTCTTTTCACAGCAAGTAATAACTGTTACAAAAATTCATAACTGCTCGAAATGTAGAGAGAAAAGCAAACCATGTAGTACCAAACCCCAGCTGACACATCCACATAGGACCACTTTACTGAAACTCAGGGAATGGTAAGAGGAGGTAGAAAGACCTGAAGAGCTAGAGGACCTGGATATCTCCTGTGAGATAGTCTTCTATAAATAACAGGGATTCTGTGCCTATGAAATCTCAAAAATATGGTTGCCTAAAGAAGATATACACAATGACAACACCATTTGACATGTCAACACAAATGGGGAAATCTCGCAAGGTCTTAGCCCTAGATGAAGAGCTACAGCTTACTAATGACTACTGAAAGAGTGAGAATCAGCCTTCCCTAGGGATGAGCCCCCATAGGTTGGATAACTTATCCTAAGTCGTCAGCTATAAACACACACACACACACACACACACACACACACACACACACACACACACACACACATATATATATATATATACATGTAGTGGGTAGCTGTTACAGCTTTGACCTGGAAGTACTACCTCTATTGAGGCTTCCAGTAACTGTCACGTCTACAAGGAAGGGCTGAGACAGGAGCCCTTAAGACCTGAGATTCGGATGAGCCAGCTCTCTTGGTTCCTGGATCCTGGACGCTGGAGGCAGACCGAACAGAGTTCTCCAGAGAACACCGCTGGACTGCACTACACCTTTCCTGGACCCTGTAACCTATCCCTTTACTTGTAAGTTACCCCACAAAATAAACCTCCCCTTTAACTATGTAGAGTTGCCTTAATACTTCCACCAATATATATGTATGGGCAACATTAAATGGTCTCAGCAGGTTGTAGCATGAATCTTAAAAGTTCTTATTAATGAAATCAAACCTGAGCCAGTTATTGGGGTGAACACTGGAAGATCAGAGAACCAGAACAGGCCATAGCTAACCTCACCTGGCCAACTTCTCAGCTGGTCTTGTTTCCTCAGACTGGAAGCTTCTGTGCCCTCATCCCAATGGCTCTCAGCTGAACTGCTGCTCGAAAGCCTGAAGCTTAACCAGCTAAAAGCTTCTAGTTTCTGGTCTTCATGCCTTATATATCTTTCTGTTTTTGTCATCACTCCCTGGGATTAAAGGCTCACTTCTTGGGATTAAAGGCGTGTGTCACCATGCCTGGCTGTTTCCAATGTGGCCTTGAACTCACAGAGATCCAGAGGGATTTTTACCTCTGGAATGCTAGGATTAAAGGTTCACAGCCACCATTTTCTAGCCTCTGTATCTAGTGACTGTTCTGTCTCTGACCCCAGATAAGTTTATTAGGGTACACAATATTTTGGGGTACATAATACCACCACAGCAGGTTTTGACACACACACATACACACACATACACACACACACACACACACACACACACACGTGCATACATATGTACACACAATGCTTACATACATACACACATATATAATAATTTTTTAAAGGAGAAGAAGCAGTAGTAGTAAACGTAGTGATCATCAATTTGAGAGGGAGTTGGGAGACACGGGATGTGGTGGTATTTTACTTGTACTGAAATGTGATTTTAATTGTATGTTAATAAATAAAGTTGCCTGGGGGTCAGAGCTATTAGAGCCATAGCAAGTGCGTGGTGGCGGTGGCGCCCGCCTTTAAGGACCTGGAGGGCGGTACATACAGGCAGTGACGAGGCAGTCACATGTTTGGGTTTACAACCAATGAGAAGACAGAACAGCTAGAGTATATAAAGACATACACACAGGAAGTAGGTCCCTTTCGGAGAGCTCTCTTGGCTGAAGAGGATCGCTGAATCAGGAAGGGTGAGGCTCTTAGCTCTGACCTCTTGGCTTTCTTCTCTGAATTGGTTCTGTGTTTCTTATTTGATAAGATGGTTGGTTACATCTACAACGGGAGGCGACGGAGTGTGGAAATGATGTAATTGTAGTATTCACACATGAAATTCTAAAAAAAAAAAAAAATGTTTAAAAAAGAATGAGTCAATTCTGCCTATGTTTGACCTTTACTTTCTACTAAATGAATTTCTTTTGTTTGAATAATTTAGTTCATGATAACTTGTTTCTGAGCTCATAGAACAGATGCCTCATCAAGTGCAGATTTCTTGAAGTCAAATGTGTATGTGAGTGTAGCATGAGCAGCTCCAAAATATTTACTTCAGGATTTTTCCCCCAGACAAATTCCAACTAGACAATAATGTCTAACCCTGTCTGGTGAGTCGGAAAATCTCCTGAATGAAATAAGAGATTTCAATACCCGAAAGGGATAAAGTGAGTCATCACTACCTCCTGCAAATGAAAAAATAACTGCTCTGAGAAAACACGTGGACCAAATGACACCATGTGGATTAAGCAGGCAAGCAAAGGTGCTGATTATGGCTATTCTGTAAATCCCAGAATATAAATCTCTACTTTTGCCTTTTTCTTTATTTGAATATACCAACTAGTTGTGTTTTATAATTATATGGTATTTACTCTTTTTTCTTATATCTTGATTTAGTGATCTAAATTTATTTTCAATTAAAAATAATTTTAAAAGAAAATTGCATATGACATAGTACCTTTTTTTCAGAGTTAATACTTAACTTAGTGTGATGTTTTAAGACACACTTTGCAGTTAAAAAAGTAATGCATTATGCCCCTAAATAAGTTAACAAACTTGGAAGAACTTTTCTGGCTCAGAGAACAAATATTTCACCCAAGTATGGTTCTATTGCTTCAGATAATATCTGATCATAAACTACATCAAAACACTGCCTCACACACTCCTCTGTCCTGTAATTCATCCCGATTTTGTTCCAACACTCTTTTTCTACAACACAGACAAGGGTGTTCCCTTTCCTGCTTAAAAAGTAAGGTAACTTTCCTCTTCCCTTGTGCCGCATTCTGTCCCCTCCAGCTGCTTTACTTTTCTTCTTAGCATTTATCGACAGCAAACATGCAGCATTTTTGCTTACATATCCATATATTTTAGAGCACCTTATCTTTCTTCTTACTTCAAAGTACTTAAATCCCAAAGACACATAAGCTTTGGCCCTTTCATTTTTCTATCCTCTGCCTAGATAATTGTCATATCCAGAAACTCGTTAAAAAAAACCTTTTTGAGGCCGGCCATGGTGGTGCACGCCTTTAATCTCAGCACTCAGGAGGCAGAGACAGGTGGATCTCTGTGAGTTCGAGGCCAGCCTGGTCTACAAAGCTAGTGCCAGGAAAGACTCCAAAGCTGCACAGAGAAACCCTGTCTCGAAAAAACAAAACAAAACAAAAAACAAAACCAAAACCAACAACTTTTTAAATAGGAGAACGTAATCAGGAAACATTTATTAACAGCTTACTGTGTGCTGTGAGATATTATAGAAACTACAATATACCAAGAGTAAACAAGGTAAGATCCTTTCTCTCATAGAGCTCAATACACTCTACACATAGGCAATAAATAAAATAAAGATCTGGGGTTATTCAGTTTCAGATGGTGATAACAGGGGCTTACTCACTGCTTCTGCACTTGAATTGAATTTATGATTTCAGGATTCACAGTATTTTGGGAGAACTATTTTAGCAAAATTTGAGTAACATATGAGTTGATTTATTTTTGGCAAAGTTAAGTCATAAATAAATAAATAATGTGAAAGAAAGTATTATAATATATAATGAAAGCTTTGTTGTTTTATGAGATAATTTTAAAATTTATTTCCTAAAACAAAAGACTCTACCGTGAACACCATTCAAGAGAGGGATGCTAGAAAGCAACTAATGAAATGTTTTCAATGTGGCCAATACAGAATGACAAAGTGAAGAAGAATCTATGTAATACGCATTACCACTGATTAATAAAATGATAGTTGGCTTATACACTGCTTAGAAATCCATTAATGCAGATGACATTAAAGAATCTACACAGATTCCCCTCCGGGCTGTGCTCTTGTCTCAGATCTTCCCCATGCTCTGCATTATGTCATCCCATTTACCTATGGTACAAATTCCATGAGACAACACATTGGACACTTGTTCGTTTGAGGCTTTTTGTTTTGTTTAACATAGTGATTTTGAGTTCTACCCATTTCCTTCAAACAACAGCATCTTGTTCTTATTTGTGGCTAGTTATCCCACTGTGTATATACATACTCTGCTTTCTTTATCTAGTCATCCACTAGTGCCACCTAAACTGATTTCATAACTTTGCTGTTGTGAATAGTGATGTGATAAACAAGGGCATATGAGGTATAGTTTGAGTTTTATATGCCCCCCCAAACCCCCAAGACACCAATGCTCAATGAGTGGCCACTGGCATACGAGGCTACTTTGATGCAGTGGAACCCTTAGGAGTTTGCTGCTAGTAGAAAATGAGGTCATTTAAAGCAGACTTCTCTATTTGATTGGGACTCCAGCCTCTTCTTATCACTCTCTTTGCCTCTCATCTGCCATGAAATGAACAGGCCTTTCTGCTGTATCCTTCTGGGATGATTCATTGTGTTCCTAGGGTTCTGGAGCAATAGATATGAGAGATCATTGTAAAACCTCTGAAACCATGAGCCAAGTTCAAACTTCCCTCATTTAGAGTTGATTACCTCAAGACTTTTATCACAGTGATGGGAATCTGACTAAGAGAGCTCCTAAGCCAGGATATTCATGCACAGAAGTACCTCAGACTGAGTAGATGAGGAAGTGAGGTAGACAAGGTGTCCATCTATGTTAACCAAGTAGCCTGGGCATTGGTTTTTCAGATGAGTATTCCCAGTACTTGTTTCATTTATGTGCAATAAGAAGTGTTAACAACCTCAGAATCCTTTATGTTTATGTAATAGATAACAATCTAATTATGTCGCATGCCAGGACATGATTAAATTAAATCATCCAGTGCATCTATATGAGAGAGTGATATACAACTTGAGCAGATGCACAAAGGGAGGCTAGTAAAATATCAGTTGGACTGAAAGATCTCTGTAAATATTTGCTTGAAATGACAGTTCCCATACTCAGTCATGTGATTTGAGTGAGCTACTCTGTGTGCAATTCTGACCACAGTACTGTCCTATCAAGTCAAAGAGGTCTAGAATTGTAGCTAGATTTTACAGAAAATGGAAACATTTCAGAACATAGTCCAGTCCATACGGTGCCAGAAGCCCTTCTTTTGGTAGACTATCCAAAACTATCTGGGTTTAAGATAGTTACTCTCGGTATGGACAGATAATCTCTGACTTCAATGCAGTGCCAGCTACACTCTAATTGATCTCCCCTAGTGCCAAGACATCAGCTAAATGCCACAATGGCTGGAAAGAACCATAAAAGGAGTGACAAAAGGCAGCACCCATGTGTAGCTAGAGTTTTCCTGCCTGGCCCACAGTCAGGACAAATCTTTGTCACCCGCCAGTCCCACAGCCGCTCAGACCCGACCAAGTAAACACAGAGACTTATATTGCTCACAAACTGTATGGCCGTGGCAGGCTTCTTACTAACTGTTCTTATATCTTAAATTAATCCATTTCTAGTAATCTATACCTTGCCACGTAGCTTGTGGCTTACCGGCATCTTCACATGCTGTTTGTCTTTGTGGCAGCTGGCAGTGTCTCTGACTCAGCCTTCCACTTCCCAGCTTTATTCTCCTCCTTGTCCCGCCTATAATTCCTGCCTGGCCACTGGCCAATCAGTGATTTATTTATTGACCAATCAGCAACACACTTGATATACAGACCATCCCATAGCACTTCCCCTTTTCTTTCTTTCTTTCTTTTTTTTTTTTTTTCAAAAAGGAAGGTTTCAACCTTAACAAAGTAAAATTACATATAATTTGGGCATAGCTTCTCTTACTACTTCCTGCTGGAGGGGGGCGCTGTATCTTACAGGGACACAAAGAAAATTTTAGGATTATGGAATAGTCCATGAGGATGTATCATCTGAGCCAGTTGCCTTCAAACCATTCTGGATGTTGGATCATCTGGGCCATGGTGTCATCAGAGACCTTTCAGGGGGTCTTGGTTGGTCAAACCTGATGTATCTTAATCTGGAATAAATCCATAGCCTTTGGCTTTCTGTAAAAACAAAAGCAGAGACTCTTTTCCAAAGCAACATATCCTTATATCCAAATTTTGAAGTCAAGGTATCTTTAAAATACACATATTGGTTTAACTCAACATCTTTTACGATCAAGTGTTTTTCTGCAGTTAAAAATCCCAAAGACAACACAATCCAGATTCTCTGTGTAATATTCATCTTCACATGGCTTATTTTTTATAATAATTTTACTGTCTCTTTAAAGACTTTATTTTTTAAAACTATGTATTTGTTTATATGACTGTATATATCACCTTTTTTGTCTCTTTCAAGTCTACGTATATTTTACACACATTGTAAACTATTACATCTGAATCTGTCTTATTGTGAATCTATTGCTTTAAACTGCAGCAACTGTGGCTGCTGGCTCCGCCCACCTCAGCTTCCCAACATGGCGGTAGTACGTTTTCCACCAGCTCTGGGAGCTATCATGGGTCTTTATGCTTTTATCCAAGCAGTGTGTAGCCCAAAAACCTCTTTTTTTGTTTTGTACTAACAAAGGCTAAATCCACCACGCAGCTTAATGTGCCACTTGCAGAGGCCTCATTCCCACCATATGGCAGCAGATCGAGCACACACGTTAGGAACCCACCAGTAGCTCAAACCGGCAGCTGCCGCTCATTTGAGAAAGCCAATTAGGAAGCTGTTTTTAGCTCCATTTTAGAATCTTTTCTCAAGTTTTAGGTGGAAACTCTTGCCAACTCATTGGGCGCCATTTATAGCTATTGTTTTCCTGCCTGGCCCACAGTCAGGGCAAATCTTTGTCACCCACCAGTCCCACAGCTGCTCAGACCCGACCCAGTAAACACAGAGACTTATATTGCTCACATACAGTTGTGTGGCTGTGGCAGGCTTCTTACTAACTGTTCTTATAGCTTAAATTAATCCATTTCTATTAATCTATACCTTGCCACGTGGCTCGTGGCTTACCGGCATCTTCACATGCTGTTTGTCATGGTGGCGGCTGGCAGTGTCTTTGACTCAGCCTTCCACTTCCCAGCTTTATTCTCCTCCTTGTCCCACTTATACTTCCTGCCTGACCACTGGCCAATCAGTGATTTATTTATTGACCAATCAGCAACACATTTGACATACAGACCATCCCACAGCACCCATGCCCCATAAAATCTTGGCCCATTCCCAGAAAAGACATGAACATCTTTCCTTTGTTAACCTATCCCCCTTCATTTCCTTTCTCCAGATCTAATAATGACCTCCCCACTTTGATGGGTGAGACACTGATTCTCAAATTACCCATTTTTCACTTTTTTCGTCAAGAATAAAATTCTCTTTCATACAGCCAATGGAGACTTGGTTACATTACATTTTAATATTTAATGGGGAAAGACACTAATATGACCTCTCAAATGGAAGGATCCTACTTCTAATCAGGGTCATCTAGAAGTAAAGGAGTATGAGTCATCAGTTGAAAAACATGGTTTCTGGGAATGCGGGTTGTTCATTCAGATCCAAACCTCATTGACAACTTAGGTTTCCTCAGGAGAAAGGGAAGTAATAACAAATTATTAGGAACTAAGGTTCTGGAGATTCTCTTCCATAAAATATGAAAGATGAGAAAACACAAGTGTAAATTCTCAAGTTTTCATTGCTATAAAAAGGAATCGAGGCTGGTTCCTTTATAAAGAGAAGAGATCATTATCTCCCAGTGGGCCAGTGGGTTGTACGGGTGTGTACATACAGGCCAGACGTCAGCCTCTGGTATTACTCCTCAGTAGTCATTCAACTTGCTTTTCTTCAGACAGGGCCTCTCATTGGGACATAGAGCTCATCAGTGAGGCTAGGCTGGCTGGCCAATGAATCACAGGGATCCTCTTGTTTTGTGCCCCCAGTACTGGAATTACAAGCACACATCATCACACTTGGCTGTTACGTGTGTGCTGGGTGTTGAACTCAGGTTCTTGTGCTTGAACAGCAAGCACTTTACCAACAGAGAGGACTCTCTAGGCCTCAATTTGCATTTTTAAAATGCTATCTTGAAAGATTTATTTTGCAAACAATGATAATGATTAATGAATAATGATAAGTTAATATTTTGAATTAAATTTGGCCAAGTATTTAGTATTTTTGATACCATCTTTCACTGGCTGTCATTTTTTTGCTCTTTCTTGCCATCTCTCTGCTGCCTTCATGTTCAAACAGATGAAAAGTTCACAAAATTAACTAGCATCTTCACATGAAACCCAACAGATCAAACTCGGGGCTGTATCTGTAAAGAATCATCTGAGATGAGAAGGTGAAGCCCAGGGTTTGTCTACTGGTTTCTAACATCTAGTTGCCTCCATTCCTTATTAATGTGATTCTCACCACAGAAGAATGGTCACTGGTTCAGCATCCTTTAAAGTTCTCCATAAACACCACAAGTACCACAGGAATCCAAAGTCTTCACCCCTCCTACAACCTTACCTAAAAAATACACCCATGAAGGAAATATCTAGGAGGTTCATCTTGCCTATTTTTCTAGTCCTTTGCAACACCCTCTCTCCCACATACACACACACACACACACACACACACACACACACACACACACACACACACACTCAACACACCCTTGGCTAGTAGTACAGTTGTTTTTATTTCAATGGTAAGACATGATTCAGGGCAGGAAATGAGAATTTTGTTAGATGAGAAGAGCAGTCATCTCATCCCAATATTGGAGGCACTGCCTTTTCATTTCCTGTGACTCATGACTCTTTCTTTCTGGCTTCTTGCAAGAGGGAGGCGAGGTGGGAAAACATGGTGTTTTGACAAAGAAAGAGAAAAAGCATACTGTGAAAATCAACTATGAAAACTGTAAGCAGTGTATGGAGTTGTGTAAGACCCCAATCTGAAAATCTAGTTCATCTTAATTAGTCAATTAATTTAATGAGCTAGTAACTAATAGAATTCATGTTTGCATTTTCAAAGTGAAGGTTTCAGGAACTCTAACTTGAACTCACTGAACAACATGCTTCAAAGATTAAAGCAAATGCAGCTGTTTCTGAAGTAGTATTATGTAGAATGATAATGCCCTAGATAATTCGTTCGTAGTGAAAAAACAAGAAGTAGTTCAATCTGCTAAAAACTGTGACCTGACAAGAAATGCTAATGAACAGATCATCATGCATATGCAGTCATGGCTGAGGAAAGGATATAACATTACAAGAACATGTATAGCAGGGAGCAGAGGATGAAATTTGATTTTGGAAAAGAGGAATTTGCCATTTGGAGATCCTTCACTCATTCAAGAACTAGTGAACGCCTACTGTGTACTATATACCAGACTCGGCTCTGGTTTTGTGGTGATGGGAATTACAATAAATAAAGGCCAGGTTTCCAGCTCTTGGGTTTCTAGGCACTGAAAGTGTAGCAGAGAAGAAAATTTATGAATTTTGATGGAGCAGCATAAAGAAAAAGAACAGCTAACTAAGAAAATCACCGGAGACTGCTACTTTAGATTGGGTTATGAGAAAGTACTCTGTGGGAAAATACTGTATAAACTGAGGCCTCAAGAACAGTACTGAAAGAATGAGACACTGCCAAGTTTGTGAAACAATGGTCTTGAGGGACCTAGCATAGTAAGGCAATAGTGAGAAGGAAGGAGAAAGGGTTAAGAAGCAAGAGACACAGACAAGGCTGTCCTTTGTCTGTATGTCATGAGAAAGCAAAATACTGAGATCAGTCCCAAGGGGTCAGTGCTATCAGATTCTAACAAGATGCCTTTGGATTCAGAGTAGAGATGCAACTGAAGAAAGACCTAGAGAAAAGGGAGATAAGACAAGGCTAAGAAGTAGGAGACGAAGAACTTAGCTTAGTTCAGCTTAGAGATCCACAAGGAAAATGATTCATGGCAGTCTTGAAAGCGGAACAAATTATATTTAGGGACAGATGAATGTTAATACTAAGTGTGAGGGATACAAATAACAACCGGGGATTTGGGCAAGATACATACATTGATGGGACTGGTGTTTACTGATGAGAAGGTCTGGGAACAGAAAATTCGAGTGAGATATAATATTCAGCATCTGGTATGTGAAGTTTGAGATGTCTGGGAAGAGTTACAGGTAAGAGTTCAGGAAAGTTTTGTTTGCTAGAGCCCTGGATCTAGAATTCCCAAATAAAGAATGTGTTGAAGGAGGACTGGGAGAAAGACTTTGATGTACAAACTGCAGTAACATCTTTAGTAGTGGATGTGTTCAGTGAGGTTAACAATAGGCCATTCCTTACAAGGATATATCGTTCAAATGATGGCTAACATTTTTTACCCAGTTAGTGACTCCTGCAGACAATCGAAGGCTTTGGTTTGATGGAATATTAGAGGTGTTTGGGGAGAATGTTAGGGACATGAAAAGTCAAAAGAAAATACCCAGAACTAAATACAGAGAATAAAAAGGGAATAATATCTCAGTGATTTGGAGAATACAGTGACTAGACTGTGGCTGATAACTTGGAATCCTACCAGAAGACATAAATATACAGATCCTTACCTGAAAAGACAAAGATAGAAATCTTCAAAACTAATGGACCCATCTATAGTGCTAACAGTCTCCCAAGTCCCAGGTAGGTTAAAAAGCTAGGCGCATATAAATATTACAGAAAAGCTACACAAAAGGAAAATAAATGGATAGATAGAAATAATGTCAGTGGTGAGACTGAATCTGTAACCATACACCTACAGTCACTGAAAGCCTATAGTGGATACATTCTGCAGTAGCTGTAGCAAGGGCTTAGAAAATTCATACCAAATAAGTAAACTCCAAGAAATGCAAACTGTGACACAACTGAATCAAAACAACAAAAAAGAAAAATCTGGATAGTCAAACATTTAAATAAACTGAATTCATAAATAAAAAATTTACTGTAAATAAATTCTAGACTTTAACAGAAAAGTGTACCAAAAAGCCAAGGAAATCTTGATTATATGTCTTATAGAAAAACATTGCATTTCTTTTTAAAAAGCAGAGATCATTTCAGTAATTTAATATTACAAATTCAACATAGCATTATTCTGTAAAATTGGTCACAAGTTCGTGAGGAACAATACAGGAAAGGAAATTGTAGGCTACTCTAAGTCATAAACACACACAAAAATCCTAATAAATGTTTTAGCAAAGATAATTCATCAATTTATAAACAAGACGATAGATTAGGACTAAATTGAATTTATTTCAGGAATGCAAAACTGATTTACAATTTGAAATATAATTTAATGTAATCCTCATTGTAGAATAAAGTGGGGAGGGCATAGCAGTGACGGTGGGAGGCTGCAGGGAGGAGAGGATGCAGCTCCTGTTACACCTGTAGTAAGGATGCAGAGACTGGACAGGAAGTGGAGAGAGACTAAACCCAAAGACATGCCCCTGATTATGCTGTTCCTCCATGGTTCCACTTCCTGTGTGGGCTATTTCACATTCAAGCCTCAATAGTAGAATAACACACACACACACACACACACACACACACACACACACACACACACACACAACAGGTACATAAATGAGAAAAAACTGTTATTGCCAGTGTTGTTCCCAGATGATAAGATAGTATTGTAAAATAATCTGCAGATATTTAGACTATACCAGCACTAAACAGAAAGTAAAAATCACAGAAGACTCATTCATTATGTTTGGGGCCAACTACTCTATTACAATAATCCTGTTGTGTTCCTTTTGCATTCCCTGTAGTCGTGAGAAGAGTGCCATGGATGGAGTTTGATCCTTGATGAAGAAATGACACCAAGAATCACCATGATGGTGGCATCAATGACTGAGAAGCAAATGCTGCTTCTTTCTTCAGCTTACTGCCTTTCTTGGGACACTGAATGCTGCACAGCTTCCTGGTTTTCTGGTTCTCATTACTTACCTCTCCAACTATGCCTTCCTTTTAATGTGGGCCTATTTTTTTATTGTAACATTTTATTGTAAATGGTAACACTCTACCATTACCATTTTCTTAGTACTCTTCATCTACTCCTGGCTAAGAGGCAGGCTCCCACATTAGAAACTGAACCTTGTCACATTCTGATTATCTTTCCCTGCCCTGCTCCTAGTCTTCCCTCCCTCTGCTGTTTATACAAATTCTCTGTAATGTCAGAAACCATGCCATCTCCTAAACCCAGATGCTCTTTTTCTTCTCTGGGTTTCTGCTAGTGTGGGTTTGCCTTCCTAACAGAGTAAGTGTGACCTCTCTCACAGAACTTGACATTGTGTTGATTGTAGATGTAAATGCCAAACCTCAAACTCCAGTGTAAATCTTCAAGAAAAAGATTTTGCTGCAAGCTCATGAAGCTTTGCATAGTCACAGGTCAGCATTTCTTAAACAGTGGTGTGTGTATATATATATATATATATATATATATATATATATATATGTATATATATATATATGTATATGTATATATGTGTGTGTGTGTGTTACCTTAAGTACTTACTTGTGAAATCAAAATAATTTCACTTGTCAGTAGTTATGATGTCCTTAGCTTTTGAAGAGCTTTGTAAGACGTCTTTTATTTTCATAAGTGACAAGTACTCTGAAGAAATGTCTTTCAAAGACAGAGTGCAGCAACAGACAGGAGCTGAACAAGCAAGAACAAAACGAATAAAAGGCAGTTACCTGCAGTTAACTTAGAAACTGGGCTCATCCACCCTTGGCTTAAGTCTTCAGAGAACTTGCATGTGCTACTACAATTAAATATCTGTTTCTCAAAATATATGAAAAAAAAAACCCAGACAATAAAAATAAGTTCAAGAAAACATGAGATTATTGTTTCCTTCTGAGAATGGGTTACAATGATTTCCATGACTCCCAGGCTCAGGTTTAGTCTGTTTTAAGTAATGTGTAAGAGAATTCTTATTTTGTTTAGTTTTCTGCCTCGCTTCCAAAGAACAAGAAGACTAACTGGCTGGAACAAAGCAAGGATGGGCCCATTGTTCCCATTACTTCAAAAGTTTCCTGGTACAGAGTGCTGAAAAGTTAATATCTCTAGAGAAAACTAATCAGAAGCACGTCTGTTCAAAAGGAATGAGATGCTCTGGAACGCAGAGACCCAAGAATGACAGCAGCCAGAAAATTATGGATGGTTTTCCAGTGGAGCACTGCTTGAAAGTGAGGCCAAGAACATTCAGTGTAACCATCAAATCAATGTGTCATGTCACGTGTGACATTAGGACTCCGCAATGATGTAATCTCGCTGGTGAGAAATTAGGACTGGGTCCTGGAAGTACTGGCTTGTCATTGTGAGATTAAGTGTTGACAAAACGTGAAGCTAGCTGTCATTGTTTCTCTTCTCTGAGAAGCAAGTGACAGTTATCACTGAGGCTTACCTAACAGCGAAACGGTACCACTGCACCACGGGTCTTGAACATTCTTACTCTCTCCCCTAGTCTGATTCTGATCAGAGCTTCACAGTCCGCCCATAATCGAGTCTGATGAGGGTGGGCCTGGGAGGATAACCCCACAGGGCCATCCAGCCAAACACAGCTGCAGAAAACAAGCCACACTGTCTGGAAAAATTCATGATGGACAGAGAACAGGAAAGGCTGCCAAGAAAAATGGTGGATTCCTCATCAGAGACGCTTGCTACAGGGGCCACTCCAACACAGGGCAGAGCGGAGCAGGGATGACTGATGTAGCTTGTCCTGGAGGACCTCTCGTCCCTATTGGGAAGATGAGCCATCAGAGCCATATAATGATTTCCATGGATTTATCTCTGTGCATTTTTTAAAAATGAGTTTCTCGTGACACAAAATTGGCCTCACATGAGTGCCGTGAATGTCAGCACAATTCAAAGTCTGGAAAGTGGGGAGTAGTCAGTAGAGCCCATCGGGCTGCTTAAATCCAGCCCTGTCCTCGCTTAACACCAGGGCAGCATCAAATAACCTCTCAGTTCCTTCCCAAGAAAGCCATGGGTCCTTTTTGTTTCATCCATGTAGAGAGAAAAATGAAGATCACTAAAAACAAAAGTGTCACCATTCACCTCGCCAAGAGCAAGTATGAGAAATAGGATAGTTGCTACCAAGTCGTCATGGGAAGCCCCGCGTGTCTACGACTTATTGATGCTTTAATAAAACTGATCATGAAACCTACTTGCCAAAACAAAGGCATAGCTTGCTTTGTCAAGATTTTGTTTGGAGTGGAGAACATGGAAGGTGTAATTCTACACAGATATGTCTGAAAAGGTATTCTACAATGTGTAAAGAAGAGCCTGGTTAGAGGGCAAAAGGGCTGAAGTTCTAATTTTAGAAATTGCAAATAAAATTTTAATTTTAATGCCTATTGACATCTGTGAAAGTAATAATTGACTGAAGAAGAATGGGAAGACCAAAAGTGGAAGGTGCCTAAATATATAAATATAACATGCTCAGGCCATCATTTAGTGTTACTTTTGTGCATATGATTGCAGGCCCGACCACCTGGCATTGGATACCCAATTAGGGTTTTCATCCCTGGGGAAGACTGTTTCTCCCACTCTCAGGATTCCTTAATTTCCTGGATATTGTTGTCTCTGGGTGGGACCCTGTAAGAGTTCCTCCTTCCATGTTCGCATGTCTGTTGGTGTTGTCCTTGTCAAGGTCTTCTTTATATTATTGAGACATTCTGGTCACTTCAGAGTTAATTGAAAGCTCACATTAGAGATACCTCTAAGGCCTGACCTTATCAGAAGTATTTGGATAGTAACTGTAGAGGAAGCTGGAGTGGAGGAGTTGAAGGTAGGAGATAATGTAACTGAGACGGGAAGACCCACCCAAAGGTAGGTGGCACTATTCCATGATGTGGATCCCAGACTGAGTAAGAAGGGGAAAAGGAGAAAGTGAGCTGGACAGTCACCCTCACCTTTCTGTATTCCCTGACTGTGGCTGCCACCTCAGACTCCCACCGCCACATCCCCACCCACCCAATACAGACTGTGTGCTCTCAGACTGTGAGCCAAAATAAATCTCCCCTTCAGTTGTTTTGCCAGGCATCTGGTCACAACAATGTGAAAAGTAAATACTACACTGGTATGTTTGTGGTTTGAACCAATGGCAATGAGTAAACCACATAGGTTAACTCACCACAACAGAAAATAATTTGAAATCTGAGACTTACAGTCACAAGTTTTAGGCTGAGACTATGCATCTGTAGACAAGTCATTTTTTTTATGTGAAGTAATCTCTGTTCCCTGTGTAATAAATATTTTTGACATGCTTTAAAGGGCTGATATAGAGTTTGGTCTACTATACCCAATACCATTATACAAAAATAAGCTATTAGAATTATTGAGAAATTGACTTTTTGAAACATTAAAGTAAAAATAACGTATTTAATTTGCATAAAACTTTTCATTTAAGTGCTTGCTGATTGAAGGAAAGAATAAATTATTTCCATATTTTCAAATGAAATCGGGCATGTGCAGGGTGGTATGGCTGTACATGATATTTCCATACTTTCAAATGAAAAAATTCCTTTGCAAGCCAACTTACTACTTTGGGTATTTTGCATAAGCCCAACAATGTTTGAAGTGGCAGCTATGCACAGCAATAACCAATCAAGCAGACAGAGCTCCAGAGCCCCCACCCTGACTTCAAACAGTGTAAATCTTGATGTAAATGTGTGATATGAATATTTGTTTAACTACATAAATATGTGATGCATTTGTTATGCTACATTTGTTTAATTATGTAAAGAAGTGTTGCTTTTGTTTATGCTCCATTTGTTTAACTATGTAAAGATATGTTGCTGTTTCACCTTGCTTGCCTAAGGCACCTGATTGGTCTAATAAAAAGCTGAATGATCAATAGCTAGGCAGAGGAGGGATAGGTAGAGTTGACAGGCAGAAAGAAAAGTGGAGCCAGCCAGACAGCCAGGAGCCAGCCAGCCAGGGAAGAATCAGGAAAGCAGGATGGACAGTACATAGATGAAGTAAACAAGCCTTGCAGCAGCACATAGATTAATAGAAATGGGTTAATTTAAGTGAAAAAAAAGCTAGCTAGAAACAAGCCTAAGTTATGGTCGAGCATTCATAATTAATAATAAGTCTCTGTGTCATGATTTGGGTGCTGGCAGTCCAAGAATGCCTGTTACAAATGCAGGCTTCAAACTTAGGAACATTTAGAACAAGTGACTTCAGCTGACTCGGATTTGTGTGTCTCTATCCTGCTCATCAATCACCATCCAAACTCTGGCATTTTTTGTTGTTGTTCACTGTACTTACAATTTAAGGGTAATGATGACTGATATTACTTTTGAACATCCTAATTCTCAGACAAGTCAAATCTGGTCATCAAAATGAAGAACACAGGTTCTGAAATCTCTGAAAACTCTAAAGAGAATCTTTGACTTGTGCTAGTTCAACTTCTGAAGGTGAGCAAGTTTATCCAGACAACTAGTCTATTTTTTACTTTCAATAGCAGGATTCAATGAATTACATGAATCATTCAACACTTTGTTTACCAAATATACTTTAGGGAATTTTGGGCAGTTATATGCTAATATAAACATTGTCAGTACATTTAAGCATTAAGATAGAGTAGCTTAAGCTATGATAGTCAAAAAGGTAGGTATGTTAAATGCATTTTGAATTTACAGTGAGTAGTGTATTGGGAGGGAGCCCCCAATTAAGTCAGCAGATTTTGCACTTTCATGCATATTTAAAGTCTAATTCACTCTGGTAGGATCTGTTGAGGACAAATGGGAGGCCTTTCACAGCCCCACCCCATCTTGGTACCTGCTAATGTCTATGCATAATGTCAAGTAGCCAACCAGAAGGACAACAGAATAGTGGGAAAGCCCTGGATTGGGAGTCAGTTTAGGAACCAGCTCATGATATATGCTAAAAATGCTTTAGACTTTAGATATTTTTGAGAAAATGTAGGGAAGATTCTCTCTGGCCCTTTGATTGAAGAAGTAGCATAGTTTACATGCTGATGACATCAGTTAAGGAAGTTGCCATTGGTATGCATCTCTAGAAGACTGTAGCTAATGCAAAGCTTCATTCTATCCCATGTATGCTGCAGGATATAAACTTAAAATATGCTAACAATTCCTGGACTTAGAGAAATATATTGGTGATTGACTCAAAGATCTGTCATGATGTCTATAACTTGCTGTGTTAAAAGACATTTCCTTAGGATGTGATGCAGGCTCTTTTTATAGCATTCTTAAGAATACTTTAGAGTTTTGAATGAAAAGTTGTTCCATTAAGAAAATTCCGGGATAATGTCCCTGTTTACCCAATTTTTCATGTCAAAAATATACATAAACTAGAATATGGTATGTCTTTAAACTGATCCATCACATTTCACTGAAAATAAAATGCACCGTAGAAGATGTCTGAAAATACAGAGATTGGCTTGCGCTTCTCAAGGGCAATGAACCCAAACTAAACTCTGAGTCTTTATAAATAGAGACTCTGCTCTGCTATGTGCTTCATCTTGGCCCTAAAATAAAAATCCTTTCATCTATTTATATTTGTGCTGCTCCTATCCTTTTTATTTAAATGTTGATAAAAGAGCCCTTCGCCCGCTTGCAACTATCGTTGCTCACAATTTTAAAACCTAAAATGCTATGAGAGACTCAAACTTCAGCCATTCATTAATATTTCTTGTGTGACTTCCTGGGAGGTCAGTATTCGGTCACACTCTATAATTTTGTGTGACTTTCAATAGTTGCATCTCCTGAATCTGACCTAAATGTCTCTGTCTTGGAAACCAATAGAAAGAGGTCATCTGGTTTTACAAAAAAATTACTATGTGATCTGTAGGTGGTCCTTATGGTAAATACCAATCCAGCATACAAGAACTAACATGGGCCTTTATAGTTTTTCTCCTGATACTACAGACATAACTATGAAAGAAGTAAGTATCATTGTCTACGAAGTACACTTGGGACAGTAACTTTTCATCATCAGAGAACACTCCTCAGTGCCTGTCACTAATCTTTTATATTTTTTTTCCATTCTTTTCAGTTGAGAATGTTGAAGGCACAGCAAGTTTCCCTTAAAAACTGAGATGCCAAAGAGGAAGAGAGAATGAGGAGCCTGTTCCACTGTTAAAGACTATGACAAACAGTCAGAAATTAACATCACCCATCTCTTGGTTTTGTCGAAAGCCAGCCCTCTTCAAGTTACTCCTCCTGTAAAGAGTGCAAACCTGTGCATATTCAGAAAACACTGAATTTCTACAGTAGAAATAAGCAAGAAATCTTTACATAAAAGGTGTTGAAGACATCTTATTTTCTCTTAATGAATTAGGGCTCCCATGGGACCTTAAAAGCCATTGTATTTGGCCATCTTTGGGATTTCCCTTTGAAGCGGTATGATTAGCAAGAACTAAGAACACTTGAGCCCTGGCGCTTGTGACCATCTCCCTTGAGCTTGTTTATCAGGTGCTTTGCTGAGTGCCTGTGGTTGGTCCTTCAAACCAACCAACTCTGGCCTTCAAACTGTCATTCACAGGTAACTGTGTTCCCAGCTCTTCAGTTTATCTGCTTTATATCCTTTCTCCCAGAGCTGATCTGCCTGAAAGTATGCCCATGATGCTCTTCTACAATCCCCACCCACCTACTTTAAAAAGATAAGTGGACTTTTAACCCACCCAGGATCTTACAACAATCCATGCTCCAGAACTGTCAAGACTTCCGAGACCCTAAACAAAGGACCTTTTTAAATATCAGCACCAGGATGGGGAAAATATTTATTCTAGTAATAGCATTACAAAATCTATTTGAGATAAGGTAGTTTCAAATTTGTCAAAATGGGAGAACCAGAATAAACTCGTCAGCAGATGGATGATTAAGATGAATTATGATTAAAGTTCATTATGTGGATCTTTGGCATTTATTGTGGGGAGAAAAAGCACAGAATAAAGTGAATCTTGCTAGAATACCACACTGAAGCACAGCAATGTGGCAAGCTGCTTCCTTCTACTTTTCATCTACTTTTTTTGCATAAAAGTTTGTTAAAATTCATAGATTTAAAATTTAATAGAAATAAACGTGATGTTCAACCTTGTTTTATCCTGGCAATGATTATCCACAGGCACAGGGATTATCTGGGTAAAGACATAGATTGCCCAAACTTTCTTATTAATAAGAGAGTGATAAATAATAAAAATGCTTTGCTCTTTATATCAGTTATGAAAATTTGTAACGTATATTCTTTTTCTTTTTATGGAACTAGAGAGGCAATGCAGCTCCTCGCAGATGCATGACAAGTGCTCTATCTTCCCAACCTCTGAGCGACATCTGCAACCAAATACACTTCTTTTGTTTTGAGCAATAATAAAATAACAATAGTGTAAAGACAATGGAATACATGAGGATGCTTTTTAGTAAGTGGAGTTCTGTGGTCATAGAACACTAACCAAAAAATGTATATAATAACATATACACATTTTCAAGGGATGTGTAATAAATGACCTATAAGTTCGTAGAGGAGCCAGATGTGGTGGCACAGGCCCATAATCCTAGAAGGTGGGAGCCTGAGGTAGGAAGGTCACTAGAGTTCAAGACCAGCCTAGACTACATGGTGAGTTCAAGGCTGACCTAGACTACAAAAAAGGAGGAAGAGCAAGAGGAGAAGGAGGAGGAAGAGGAGGAGGAAGAGGAGGAGGAAGAGGAGGAGGAAGGGGAGGAGGAGGAGGAGGAAGAAGAAGGAGGAGAAGGAGGAGAAGTGGGACAGAGGACAATGGTGGAGGCAAAGAGGAAGAAGTTACTCATATTATGACTTCTAAGATAAAAATTTTAATGGAAACTGTCATTTTAGGAGAGAAGATGCTGAACTTCCAAATGCTAAAGGACTTTCTCAACTACTTTTGAGCATATTACTGCATTCTAATGCATCACTACATTTCTATGTCTTTATACCCATTTAAAACGGTATTATGGAGACAGAGGAAATGGCTCAGCTGGTAAAGTGCAAGCTACACAAGTCTGACGATCTGAGTTTAAATCTCCAGCACTGGCAAAGCATCCAGGCATAGCAGCCCATCAGTAACCCAAGTGATGGAGGCACCGCAAGGGGCAGCCACAGGCCGATCCCTGCATTTTATATGGTGGAGTAATTTTCCATTTTGAGAAATGGCATTTTCCAATGCCAGCCTTGCTGAATCTATAGGTCTCAAAACTTAGTTGGGCCAGGCGGTGGTGGCACACACCTTTAATCCCAGCACTCGGGAGGCAGAACCAAGCGGATCTCTGTGAGTTCAAGGCCAGCTTGGACTATAGAGTGAGTTCCATGAAAGGCACAAAGCTACACAGAGACCCTGTCTCGAAATAAATAAATAAATAAATAAATAAATAAATAAATAAATAAATATTAAAATTAAAATAAAAAACTTAGTTGGAGAGTGATAGAGGAAGACAACTGAACTCAACCTCTGGTTTACACACACACACACACACACACACACACACACACACACACACACACACACACAATCCAAACAAACCAAAAAAAACCCCACAACAACAAAAAAACACCAAAACAAAAAATATATCCCATGTCAACAATTATAGTACAATAACAAATGCGTCATTGTAGATAGTTGACTTACATAAAAAATACACCAAGCAATTTTAAAATGCTCAAGGAGGTTGATAAGCATTCTTCAATGATGGAGTGATTTTGCAGTATGTCCAGAGGTTATGTTACCCAGTAAAGGACAGTAAGGTTTGAAAGGCTCAGGCTAATGGGAACCATTTGTTCCTGCAGCACTTACCCCGAATGCCAGCATCTGCTCAGAGGCCTCCCTGGGATCTGCAAAACAGTATGTGAGTTTTCCTTCAAGTACAGCACTTAATTCACATTTTCATCGCATTGTCAAATGGCTAATGGTGCGCCACTCAAATGTTACCTGATGATAATTATTTTAATTTTTATGTAACATTATCACCATTAATGATATGTCAGGTAAAGACATGAACGTTGATGGAGGCCAGACAGCTCTCTAAAGGGCTGCTGTTCCAGCTCAGCCACCACTTGTTGGGTGGACTTAGATAAAAACTCTTGGAAACTCTACAGTCTCAGTCTTTCCATCTATAAAAGGAACAAAGGAGTGTTTGTAGATGGATTTTTTTGGGTTAGGACTGCCAGCTCCCCAATAATGACATGGAGACTTTTTATTAATTATAAAAGATAGGCCAATAGCTTAATCTTGTTTCTAACTAGCTCTTATAACTTAAATCAATCCATTTTTATTTACTTTCTGCCTCATGGCTGTATTACCTCTTCTTTGTAGTGCTCATATTGTTCGCTCTGGCTCTGCCTCTCCTGGAGTCTCCTGGCATCTCTGCCTGCTTTCAAGCATTCTCTCTGCCCTGAAAATCCAGCAAAGCTATTGGTCATTTGGCTTTTTATTAAACCAATCCAAGGGACAGTTCTTCACAGTGTACAAAAAGATTATTTCACAAAAAGTGTTTACTTGCTACTTCACTGGGATTTTGTTTAAAAAAAAGTTATTGTATTGAGTTTGCAAAAATATACACAAAACTGAAGCAGTGTGGTTATTATCTAATCCCATATGATTACTGATAATTTACTATGCCAAACACCACTTGAAAGTGAAAATATAGGATCTTATTTACATCCTTAAGAGGTTTCCAAAGCAGTTACAAAATAGAAGGTGGAGAGTTTGTTAATCCAGATAAGTAAATAAACAAACAAGCAAATAAATAAGTAAATAAAAGCATACAAACTCCAAAGTAACACTGCTGCCCTGATATGCACATTCCTTGGGAACACAGAACATTCTCTGATTAAGCCCTGGGGGACACAGCCCATGAACTTAAGGATATTTTCTGCTTTCCATCATAAATATTAATGGTTTGAAAAGGAGAGCTGTGTTCTCTTTTGCCATCTCAATCTCCAAATTCAAAGAAAGGACAGTGTAAAGTAAAGCTGGGATTTTCCACTTGTGTATATATTTGTATGCTGTTTAGAAGCCTTGAGTTTTTTATGATGACAGAAAGGACAGGAAAACCATGGATTGCTTACAGTGAGGATTCCTTTAAAGTAAGCGGCAATATGAAACAAAATTTAAAATTTCTGCTTATTTACATAATACAACTTTAATGAACAACAGAGAGTGTGCCAGAACACACCTCTGTCTTCATGGAACTTATGTTCAGTCTGACAAGAGGAACAATAAAAATGTGAATAAAAAATAAAATGGTCATAGAGTGACACAAAGTGAACAAATTACAGAAGGTTTAGAGGAAAAGTCAAAAAGAGAGAGAAAACACAACTTCAAAGACCCATGAGCTGGGAGTGTACTCACCATGTCTGAACAGTGGAGAGAAGGACCAAGTGCTTTAAACAGAGGGAAAGAAGAGTGGGGGTGACATGATGGCTGGACATGGCAATCCAGCTGGCCTTTGCAACCTGTGTTTTGGAGTTTGACTTTTAGTCTAAGTGTACACAGAAGGCTGTAATCAGGGAACAGATATTAGACATGTTTTCAAAAGATTGTTCTAATAGCTTTGTAGATATATGTAAACTGGAGGTACTGTGACTGGTACATTCTAAAGAAGATGGAGAAGGGGAAGAGGAGGAGAAGGAGACAGGGAAGGAGAAGAGAAGAGGGAGAATGAGAAGAAGAAAAGAAGGAGAAGGAGGAAGGGGAGGAGGAGGAGAAAGAGGAGGAGGAAGAGGAGGAGGAGGAGAAGAAGGAGAAGAAGAAGAAGAAGAAGAAGAAGAAGAAGAAGAAGAAGAAGAAGAAGAAGAAGAAGAAGAAGAAGAAGAAGAAGAAGAAGAAGTAAAGCTTCTAAAACCAAGACATTCAAGGGGAGAGCTGCCAAGAGAACTGGTGTTGAGACAGGCTTTGAAGTCTAGTCAGCCTTGAGTCAATTACAAAAGCAGGAAGTCTTCCTCTTTTTTCAGGTTGTGGATGTGAGGTTTTAATTTCTCTATTTTCTTTTATTTTATTTAAATAACATTTTTTCATTTGTTTTTCATACTGACCACAAGAAGTCTTAAGGCAAAGATCTTCCTTGACATACTCCTCTCCTCCTTACCGCAAATTTCCCATTACCCTCTCCTCATCTGTCTTGCAGCTGTTCAGATGTCTCTGATACTAATTTCCACTCTGCCAAGCTAATGAAATTCTCATTTTTAAAAAGTCTGTTGCCTTGATGAGGTTCCTTTCAGTTGGGTGTTAGGAGGGAAGAAACCTTACTCTGCAAACATTAGCATAGCAGTCTAACAATCCTAGGTGTATATGCTTCATTTTAAATAAAGCACAAGGATGGCAATTTAGAAAGTTTCAGACCACCAGGAATGGCAGGGTGGACATCAGTGTGGAGAAGATCTTTCTCTGTAATTACTTCTGTGCATGACTACATGTAGTGATATTGCCTTGTCTACAGATATTTAAAGAAAAATAGATATATTTTATACAGTGGAATTTTTCCATTTTTTTAGAAATAAGATCACTTATTCTCCTGATAATATGGTCAATAAATCAGTATACTTCTCTACTTTGACCCCATATCAAGTAACAGAAAATATACCAAAAGACACCAATGCCTAAACCCATCACTCAAGAGTAAGTTCAGCTAATATTCCTTTATGCCATTAAAAGCTCTGCCTACCTACTCAACAAACTCCAAGTTTAAAATTGGAACTCTACCTACATTCTATTTCTTTTTAAGAGTTGTGGTGATATTGTGTTCCCCAAAATATTGTGCACCCTAATAAACTTATCTTGGGTCAGAGAACAGAACAGCCACTAGACAGACATAGAGGCCAGAAAATGGTGGCACTCACACCTTTAATCCTATCACTTGGAAGGCAGATATCCACCCAGATCTCTGTGAGTTCAAGGCCACACTGGAAACAGCCAAGCAAGGTAACTCACGCTTTTAATCCCAGGAAGTGAGCCTTTAATCCCAGGAAGTGATGGCAGAAAGCAGAAAGGTATAGAAGGCGTGAGGATCAGAAACTAGAAGCTTTTGCCTGGTTAAGCTTTCAGGCTTTCGAGAAGCAGTTCATCTGAGACCCATTCGGATGAGGACTCAGAAGCTTCCAGTCTGAGGAAACAGAATCAGCTGAGGAATTGGCAAGGTGAGGTAGCTGTGGCTTGTTCTGCTTCTCTGATCTTCCAGCATTCACCCCAATACCTGGCTTCTGAGTTTGTTTTTATTAATAAGACCTTTTAAGATTCATGCTACAAAGAGTGACAAATTAAATAAGAAGTTGTATTGATAAAAACACTTTAATTAAGTTATCACAGCAATGCCCAATATGCCAAACCCTACAAGGTAAGAAGATGATCCAAATACAACTGGAGAACTACACAGCGATGATCATCTCACAGTGATCTCTTCAGATGATTCTTCCCTTCTGAGAGAATGTGGATCCATACACCTACTTTCATAATTATAGATGCTGACCAGACACTTGTTACTCCTACCAAGATGCCTTGAGGTATCACACAGTGCAAATGCTCAGCTCCAGCCTCTCCTCGCTCCCCCTGTCTCCTTCCACTCTGTGTCATGGGTCCCTACATGCTGGGCGTGCTACCCTGTGTCAGCTCAGACCCGCTCAGATCTACAGTCTCTACAGTGTGGTGTGGGCTTCTGTGCACCTAGGCACTCTA
Organism: Peromyscus californicus insignis; assembly: GCF_007827085.1. Classification (NCBI taxonomy): domain Eukaryota; kingdom Metazoa; phylum Chordata; class Mammalia; order Rodentia; family Cricetidae; genus Peromyscus; species Peromyscus californicus. The sequence continues at coordinate 26,821,538 of NW_026294480.1, forward strand.
CCCTGAGTCAACTGTGTTTCACTCCCAACTTCTACTGCCTCTGTTACATGTTATGAATATCTAAGTCTAATTTCCGGCTTTTAATCACCAAGAGCTAAGGAACTGTGCTGCAAATTATATTATTCAGAGAAAATTACCACAAACTTATAATAGCATTTCCAGTTCAAACACATGATCATACCTTTTTTTTCAGTTTTACATTTTTATTTCTTTCTCTTACAGAGAAAGTATTGACTAGTAATTATGTTGACATATTTATGTGCTAGTGTTATTCTCTCTCTATTTTATAAGGTATGCATAGATACAGTAGGTTTAAAACAATAGTAGTAATGTTATTGTTCTTTATGGTCACTAAATTAGTTTAATATTTTAAGTTTGTTTTTGGCTTTAGGATACAGCTTATTGTATCCTAATTGTCTAGCTCTTACTCTTCATCAAAGAAGTTTGTCTTTTGCAGCAGACAGGCGCTATTGTAGAAAACCACAATTGGTTGAAATGAAGAGAACAACTGACCATGGGGTGCCCAGCCCCAGTGGACACATCTACAAGACTCCTGCACCTAAGGCTCATGTCATGGAACATCAAGGAAGAGTGGGACTGAGCCAGAGGGTCAGGAAGTCTGCTGTTGTTTTGTGACTCCTAAAAATGACAGAGAAGCTTCACCAAAGACATCTCCACAATATGGCTGTCTTCCTGAGCAAGGCCACTACCAATAGGTGTGCTAATGTGGAAGAAATGTTGAGAGAGGGAAATTAGTCTTCCCAGGCATGACCCTGGGTGTGTGTGTGTGTGTGTGTGTGTGTGTGTGTGTGTGTGTGTGTGTAGCAATATCAAAGAAAAAGAAGCCATAATTTGAGAGGGAGAAGGATGATTCATGGGGAGGGGTTGGAGAAAGGAAAGGGAATGGGAGAAATGATCTAAATACATTTTAATTAAAATAAGGTAAAATACAAAACAGCAACAAAAGCATGATTGACATTTGGAGTTGTGGTAATATGATGAGTAATGTTAATGAGGCTCTGTCCTTATCACATTATGTGCTGATATGAGGCCTGTCAGTATGTCTTCTGGGGTGTAAAGAAAGTAATAAAATTGAGGCAACTACCACCAACACTGAATGAATGGTTATAAATGCAATAATTCTGTCCTCTACAAAAGCCTGACTTTGGCCTTTCTTGAAACCTTCAGGGTTATCTGGAAAGTCTTCTTTGAGAAGCATGATCCTAGATATGTTTCTTTTAATCTAATGTCACATATACTGTTTTAATATGTATGTATGCACTTGTGTGTATATGTGTGTGGGAGGGGCAGAAATGTACCTCAGATGTCCTCCTCCATTGCTTTCTACCTTAGTTTTTGAGATAGCATTTCTGAACTTGAAGTCACTGACTAGGCCAGACTGGAAGCAAGAGGATTCTCACAATTATCTCTACCTCACCACCACTGGGAGGTACTGCCCCATTCAATTTTTGTTTATGTGAGTGCTGGGGGAAAATATCTACTTCCTCATACCAAGTACTTTTCTGAATGAGCCATTTCTTTTATTCTATAACCATTCCACATTTTGACAACCCCATCCATAGAAAGAAAGAGGCAGAACACATTCAGCATCCACTGTAATTAAAGTTGAAGCATTGAAACAGAAATGTTAAAGGTAGTGGTGCCATCTAGCTGCTGCAATGATGAGATGTTACTTTTGTTATAAACTGCTGTAAGAAAGAAAATGTTACCATTTTGTGTAGGCAATGAAAGACACAGGCATTCTTTCTTATGTTGTGTCTCCACACAGATGAGAAAAGAGAATGATACAGAAGCAAAGCAGTGAGCTAATCACTGAGTAGTTGGCTTCTTTGTGACAACTCCACCATGAGGAGCTACTTAAAAAAAAACCAGTTTCTAGTTTCTGTATGTATTTTGATTACCTTGGTACAATTAGAGTTAGTAATTCTGTATATAGATAGATCTTTACATCTTAATGCTTATATAGATAAATATCAAGCATACATATTGATGATATTTCTTTTTATGCACATGAAATTCACCATTTTACTCTGAAACTTTTTTTCAGTATTATTGCTGCCATCTAGATATCTTCTCTTGTTGATACATGTATACCTTTAACTTGGTTGCTTTAATAGCCAAATAAATTTGCAATAAGATAGGTGTGGTAGAGCATAGTTCTAATCTCAGCTACTGCAGCTGGCAAGTCAGGAAGATTGCTAGTTTACTGCCTGCAATGGAGAATAAGTTCTAGGCCTACTTCATCAACTTAGCAAGACCCTATTAAAGAAAATAGGACTAGATATATAGATCAATGTCAAGTGCTTTCCTAGCAGGTATGAGGACAACATTCAATTTCCATTACCGCCCCCAAAAAATTCCATGGTAGAACTATAAATTATATTTAAACTATTATGTGTAATGGACACTCAATCATTCTTTTTATTTGCAATAGATTTTCTCTCTTCCCTTTTCTAATCATAAAGAACATGTCAATAAACATCTTCATCTACATTTATTTTTATAGTTGAAGAATTTAATACATTCATATAGCGTGTCTTGGTCAAATCTACCCCCCTTTCCTTCCACTCCAAGTCTTCTTCTATCCCCACCATCATTTTTCCCTTGCAACTTCATGTGCTCTTTAAAAAACAACAGTCCACTTGTGCTGCCTTATTTGAGTGTAGGATCATCCACTGCAGTGGGCAGCCTCTGGGGTCACATCTCTGCAATAAGAAGGTGCTGGCTTTCCTTCCCCCATCATCCCATCAAGTGCTAATAGCTCCTCAGCTTAGGATGGGACTTTGTGAGCACCTCCCCATCCATGCTGGAGTTGGCTGGCTTGATCTTGTGAAGGTCCCATGCATTTCATACCAACTGTTGTGAGTTCATGTACATAATGAACATCCTATCATGTCTGGAAAACACATTTTTTATACAGACATCTTATATTAATCCTGACCACAGTTTTCCCTCCCTCTACTCCTCCCAGCCCCCCTTCTCCTCTTCTTCCTCCTCCTCCACTCCTTTATTGTGTATATTTGACAAAATGGTGATGTTCCTGTAACCAATTTTAAGAAAAGAAATCACCCTCAAAAATTCATAAGTTTAAATTTTGAGCACTGCTCAGCAGGGCAACTTATACAGCTAGAGCAGCTCACATGGGTCTGGAGGATCCATTTATGGGTCAGATACTCATGTAACAGGCAGTGATTTCTAGGGACTTGGATTGAGCTGTTAACCAAGGACTTTAATTCCTTCTCTCACTGACCTATTGCCTTAGTTACTTTTCAGTTGCTATGATAAGATTGTGACCAAGGCAAATTATAGAAGGAAGAGTTTATTGGGGCTTACAGTTTCAGAGGGTGGGTTTATGACCATCATGGTGGAGAGCACGGCAGCAGGCAGACAGGGTTGGTACTAGAGCAGCAGCTGAGAGTTCATATCTTGTAACAACCATGAAGCAGAAAGAGAGTAATTGGAGATAGTGTGGGCATTTAAAACCTCACATCCTATCCCAAGTAACATACCTCCTCTAACAAGGCCACACCTCCTAATCCTTCCCGAACAATTTCGGCTGGGAACTATATAATTGACTGTACAAACCTATGGGGGCCATTCTCATTCAAATCACCATACTTATCTATGGACTACAGCTGTCTCTTCACATTGTGGTAGCCAGCTCTAAAAGAAAATACTCAGGAGAGAGTAAATAGGAACTATTGAGTTCTTAGGTCACAATCTTGGAAAATGGCAGTCTTCTTTCAACCATAGTATATTGGCCAATCAGCCACAGAGCCTACTTGGATTCATGGAGATCGTACATAAGCCCCACTGGTAGTTATTATTTTATCCTTACTCTAATAAAAAATGAATAAAATTTCAAAAATGAAGCCAACCAGCATCTACAAGTAGGATTGCTAAGTGAAAGTATGTATACTTTCAGGGTGAATAAATATTTCTAGATTTTTCCATAATAATAAATGATCAAACCAGACAGAACCTTTATCTTAATGCAGCATAAAATGATTGGTAGTACACAATCAGTCAATTATCCAATTACTGATATTTCAAAGGTGGTGATAAATAAACACCAGGAAGGGAAACAGAGAGTATTTCTGTAAAGAGAGTGAAATTTCAAATAGAATAGTAAAGAAAGGCTTCACTCTGAGTGTAGTTGGAAACAAGTGCAAGATCTGAAGGGGAACACACATGAGCTTGTCAAAGAACACCAGTGAGACCCTGTGTTAGAAGCCTAAGCACAGCAGAGGACTAATCACCAGAGTGAGGATGAGTAGGTAAAACAATATTATGGAAACTCTCCCTTCCATACCCCTGGCCTCCTACAAGCGTATACAGTCATCCCTAGGTAATCTCTGGAGATTGGTTCTGGGATACTTCTCCCCTAATATCAAAATTTGTAGATATCCAGAGTCCCTTACATAAAATGGTGTAGCATTTACATGTAACCCAAACTCATTCTCCTATATACATTTGTGTCTCCTCCCTTCTCCTTGCTCCTTCTATCCCCAAGACCATCCCTCCTCTTCTCTTCCACTTGTGGTGTTGAAGATCAAACCAATGACCCAGTGAAGTTAACCAGGTACTCTACTATCAAAACATATCCACCAGTCCTCTGCATATTTTAAATCATGTCCAGATTATTTACAATGTCTAAAACTATGTAGACTATATAAATACTTATTATGCTGTATTGTTCTGATAACAATATGAAAGGGAAAATCCACCTACAGATTTTCAATACAGATGTGACCCGCCCCACCCTGTGCCCCCTGACCCATGCTTGGTGAAATCTAAGGATGTGGAAGCTGTATATATAAAGCATGAGCTGTGCTTACTAGACTTTTGTATGTTCTTGTTCTGTGAATTGACCCTCAGGATGAAGTCACGTATAAAAACACACGTGTCCTATGCATAGTTCTTATAGGAAATTAATGAAGTATCTTTTCTGTGAGGATGCTAAGAAAATGAGAAACAAAATATACAGTGCTGTAGAATATTATTTTAAGGTGTGTTAATTTTGTTTATGCTGTGGAGCATTTGTTTTAATGATGCAAAGATGTGTTGCATTCTTTTACATTGCATTTGTTTAACTCTGTGATGCTGTGTTACTTTGCCTGTCTAAAACACCTGATTGGTCTAATAAAGATCATCTAAATGGCCAATAGAGAGGCAGGAGAAAGGATAGGTGGGCCTGGCAGGCAGAGAAAATAAATAGAAGGAGAAATCTGGGAGGGAAAGATGAAGGAATGAGAGACCAAGGAGAGGAGAACAGTAGAGGCCAGCCACTCAGCCACACAGCCAATCACAGAGTAACAGTGAAATAAGATTTACAGAAGTAAGAGAAAGGTAAAAGCCCAGAGGCAAAAGGTAGATGGGATAATTTAAAGTTAAGAAAAGCAGGCAAGAAACAAGCCAAGCTAAGGCCAGAAATTTATAATTAAGAATAAGCCCCCAGCTCCCATCTTGCTCCGGACTTCCCTTTTGGAAAACTGTAGAGTGCCCTTCCTTGCCCTGGACCCCATCCCTGGGCACCAGCCACTCCAGGGAAGACCTGCCCAACTTGGCCCCAGGTTCTGGCCACCGGGCAGGTTCCCTGCTAGCCCCACCGGGAAGGATCCCCTTCTCCAAGACCCCTGGCAGGCCCTGCAGTCTCCACGCCCTGCCCCCACTCCCATCCCCCTGAGCCCCAAGCCTCTTCCTGAGACTTAGAGGCTGGCCCCCACCTCCCATCCTGCTCCGGACTTCCCTTTTGGAAAACTGGTGAGTACCCTTCCTTGCCCTGGACCCCATCCCTGGGCACCAGCCACTCCAGGGAAGACCTGCCCAACTTGGCCCCAGGTTCTGGCCACCGGGCAGGTTCCCTGCTAGCCCCACCGGGAAGGATCCCCTTCTCCAAGACCCCTGGCAGGCCCTGCAGTCTCCACGCCCTGCCCCCACGCCCATCCCCCTGAGCCCCAAGCCTCTTCCTGAGACTTAGAGGCCGGCCCCCAGCTCCCATCTTGCTCTGGACTTCCCTTTTGGAAAACTGGTGAGTACCCTTCCTTGCCCCAGACCCCATCCCTGGGCACCAGCCACTCCAGGGAAGACCTGCCCAACTTGGCCCCAGGTTCTGGCCACCGGGCAGGTTCCCTGCTAGCCCCACCGGGAAGGATCCCCTTCTCCAAGACCCCTGGCAGACCCTGCAGTCTCCACGCCCTGCCCCCACTCCCATCCCCCTGAGCCCCAAGCCTCTTCCTGAGACTTAGAGGCCGGCCCCCAGCTCCCATCTTGCTCCGGACTTCCCTTTTGGAAAACTGGTCTGTCTGAACCAAGTGTGCGGATAAGGCCAAGAACGAACCACAAGGAGATGGGCAGACGTCAAAGCAGAAACATATACGACAAAATAAATAGCAATACAGCATCACCAGGCCCTAGCCCTCCTCCAACACCTAGACCTGAACATCAGAAATTGGAAGAAGCAGAAGAAAACAGCCTTATGAATGACATCATGAAGAAGCTAGAGGCTTGTGTAGAGGAAAAGACAAAAAAATGTGAAGAACGCTGTAAACAACTAGAGGAAAGGGCAAACAAATTAGAAGAAATCAATAAAGTCCTGGAAGAAAACAATAAAATACTGAGAGAAAATCAAGAAAAATCAATGAAACAAATGAAGGAAACAGTCCAAGACCTGAAAAGGGAAATAGAAAAAATGAAGAAGACACAAACAGAGGGAATGCTGGAAATAGAAAATCTGAGAAAACGATTGGGAACTTCAGATGCAAGTATAATCAACAGAATGCAAGAGATGGAAGAGAGGATCTCTAGCGTTGAAGATACAGTAGAAGAAATACATTCATCAGTCAAAGAAAACACTAAAGCCAACAAAGCCATGAACCAAAATGTCCAAGAAATTTGGGACACCATGAAAAGACCAAACCTAAGAATAATAGGGGTCGAAGAAGGAGAAGAATACCAACTCAAGGGCACAGAAAATATATTCAACAAGATCATAGAAGAAAACTTTCCCAACTTAAAGAAGGAAATGCCTATGAAGATACAAGAAGCTTATAGAACACCAAACAGACTAGACCCCCCAAAAAAGTCCCCTCGCCACATAATAGTTAAACAACTAAACGTACAGAATAAAGAAAGAATATTAAGAGCAGCAAAGGAAAAAGGCCAAGTGACATATAAAGGCAAACCCATCAGAATAACACCCGATTTCTCAATGGAGACTTTGAAAGCCAGAAGAACCTGGACAGATGTAATGCAGACACTAAGAGACCATGGATGTCAACCTAGACTAATATACCCAGCAAAACTTTCAATCACCATAGATGGAGTGAACAAGACATTCCATGACAAAGCCAGATTTAAACAATACTTATCCACAAACCCAGCCCTACAGAAAGCACTAGAAGGAAAATTCCAATCTAAGGAAGTCAGATACACCCTCGAAAACACAGGCAACAGATAAAGTCACAGCAGTAAACCCCAACGTATAGAAGTACCCACACATCACCACCAAAAAATAACAGGAATGAACAATCACTGGTCATTAATTTCCCTCAATATCAATGGACTTAATTCACCTATAAAAAGACATAGGCTTACAGAATGGATACGAAAGCAGGACCCATCTTTCTGCTGCATACAAGAAACACATCTCAAATTCAAAGATAGACACTACCTAAAAATAAAAGGCTGGGAAAAGACTTTCCAATCAAACGGTCTTAAGAAACAAGCGGGTGTAGCCATCCTGATATCCAGCAAAATAGACTTCAAACTAAAATCAATCAAAAGAGATCAAGAAGGGCATTACATACTCATCACAGGAAAGATCCACCAAGATGAAGTCTCAATTCTGAATATTTATGCCCCAAACACAAGGGCACCCACATATGTAAAAGAAACATTACTAAAGCTTAAATCACATATAAAACCCCACACATTAATAGTGGGAGACCTCAACACCCCACTTTCACCACTGGACAGATCTCCCAAATTGAAACTTAACAGAGAAATAAAGGACTTAACTGATGTCATGACTCAAATGGACTTAATCGATATCTACAGAACATTCCATCCTAACAAAAAAGAATATACCTTCTTCTCAGCACCCCATGGAACCTTCTCTAAAATTGACCACATACTTGGCCACAAAACAAATCTAAACAGATACAAAAGAATTGGAATAACCTCCTGTGTTCTATCAGACCACCACGGTCTAAAGTTGGATTTCAACAACAACAAAAACTACAGAAAACCTGCAATCTCATGGAAACTGAATAATACCCAACTGAATCACCAATGGGTTAAGGAAGAAATAAAGAAAGAAATTAAAGACTTCCTAGAGATCAATGAAAATGAAGACACCACATATCCAAATTTATGGGACACTATGAAAGCAGTACTAAGAGGGAAATTCATAGCACTAAATGCCCACATAAATAAGTTGGAGAAATCTCACACTAGAGACTTAACAGCATACCTGAAAGCTCTAGAACAAGAAGAAGCACAGTCTCCCAGGAAAAATAGACGCCAGGAAATTATCAAAGTGAGAGCTGAAATCAATAAAATAGAAACAAAGAGAACAATACAAAAAATTAATGACACAAAGAGTTGATTCTTTGAGAAAATCAACAAGATAGACAAGACCTTATCCAAACTAACCAAAAGACAGAGAGAGAGCATCCAAATCAACAAAATCAGAAATGAAAAGGGGGACATAACAACAGACATTGAGGAAATCCAGAGAATCATCAGGTCATACTTCAAAAACCTCTATTCGACAAAACTGGAAAACCTAAAAGAAATGGATAACTTTCTGGATAGGTACCACATACCTAAGTTAAATCAAGACCAGATAAACTATTTAAATAGTCCAATAACCCCTAACGAAATAGAAACAGTCATTAAAAGTCTCCCAACCAAAAAAAGCCCAGGACCAGATGGTTTCAGTGCAGAATTCTACCAGATCTTCAAAGAAGAGTTAATACCAATACTCTCTAAATTGTTCCACACAATAGAAACATTACCAAACTCCTTCTACGAGGCTACAATTACCCTAATTCCTAAACCAAACAAGGATACAACAAAGAAAGAGAACTACAGACCGATCTCCCTCATGAACATTGATGCAAAAATACTCAATAAAATACTGGCAAACAGACTCCAAGAACACATCAAAACAATTATCCACCATGATCAAGTAGGATTCATTCCAGGGATGCAAGGGTGGTTCAACATACGAAAGTCCGTCAATGTAATACACCATATAAACAAACTCAAAGAAAAAAACCATATGATCATCTCACTGGATGCAGAAAAGGCATTTGACAAAATCCAACACCCCTTCATGATAAAGGTATTAGAGCGATCAGGAATACAGGGAACATACCTAAACATAATAAAGGCAATTTACAGCAAGCCAACAGCCAACATCAAATTAAATGGAGAGAAACTCAAAGCAATTCCACTAAAATCAGGAACGAGGCAAGGCTGTCCACTCTCCCCATACTTATTCAATATAGTACTTGAAGTTCTAGCCAGAGCAATAAGACAACATAAGGAGATTAAGGGGATACAAATTGGAAAGGAAGAAGTCAAGCTTTCCCTATTTGCAGATGACATGATAGTATACTTGAGCGACCCCAAAGATTCCACCAAGGAACTGATAGAGCTTATAAACACCTTCAGCAACATAGCAGGATACAAGATCAACTCAAAAAAATCAGTAGCCCTCCTATATACAATGGACAAAGAAGTGGAGAAGGAAATCAGAGATACATCACCCTTTACTATAGCCACAAATGACATAAAATACCTTGGGGTAACACTAACCAAGCAAGTGAAGGACCTATATGACAAGAACTTTAAGTCCCTGAAAAAAGAAATTGAAGAAGATGTCAGAAAATGGAAAGATCTCCCATGCTCATGGATAGGCAGGACTAACATAGTAAAAATGGCAATCTTACCAAAAGCAATCTACAGATTCAATGCAATCCCCATCAAAATACCAACACAGCTGAGACTTAGAGGCTGGCCCCCAGCTCCCATCTTGCTCCGGACTTCCCTTTTGGAATACTGGTGAGTGCCCGTCCTTGCCCCAGACCCCATCCCTGGGCACCAGCCACTCCAGGGAAGACCTGCCCAACTTGGCCCCAGGTTCTGGCCACCGGGCAGGTTCCCTGCTAGCCCCACCGGGAAGGATCCCCTTCTCCAAGACCCCTGGCAGACCCTGCAGTCTCCACGCCCTGCCCCCACGCCCATCCGCCTGAGCCCCAAGCCTCTTCCTGAGACTTAGAGGCCGGCCCCCAGCTCCCATCTTGCTCCGGACTTCCCTTTTGGAAAACTGGTGAGTACCCTTCCTTGCCCCAGACCCCATCCCTGGGCACCAGCCACTCCAGGGAAGACCTACCCAACTTGGCCCCAGGTTCTGGCCACCGGGCAGGTTCCCTGCTAGCCCCACCGGAAGGATCCCCTTCTCCAAGACCCCTGGCAGACCCTGCAGTCTCCACGCCCTGCCCCCACTCCCATCCCCCTGAGCCCCAAGCCTCTTCCTGAGACTTAGAGGCTGGCCCCCAGCTCCCATCTTGCTCCGGACTTCCCTTTTGGAAAACTGGTGAGTGCCCTTCCTTGCCCCAGACCCCATCCCTGGGCACCAGCCACTCCAGGGAAGACCTGCCCAACTTGGCCCCAGGTTCTGGCCACCGGGCAGGTTCCCTGCTAGCCCCACCGGGAAGGATCCCCTTCTCCAAGACCCCTGGCAGACCCTGCAGTCTCCACGCCCTGCCCCCACGCCCATCCGCCTGAGCCCCAAGCCTCTTCCTGAGACTTAGAGGCCGGCCCCCAGCTCCCATCTTGCTCCGGACTTCCCTTTTGGAAAACTGGTGAGTACCCTTCCTTGCCCCAGACCCCATCCCTGGGCACCAGCCACTCCAGGGAAGACCTACCCAACTTGGCCCCAGGTTCTGGCCACCGGGCAGGTTCCCTGCTAGCCCCACCGGGAAGGATCCCCTTCTCCAAGACCCCTGGCAGGCCCTGCAGTCTCCACGCCCTGCCCCCACGCCCATCCGCCTGAGCCCCAAGCCTCTTCCTGAGACTTAGAGGCCGGCCCCCAGCTCCCATCTTGCTCCGGACTTCCCTTTTGGAACACCGGTCTGGCTGAACCAAGTGTGCGGATAAGGCCAGTAAGGAAGCACAAGGAGATGGGCAGACGTCAAGGCAGAAACATATACAACAAAATGAATAGCAATACAGCATCACCAGGCCCTAGCCCTCCTCCAACACCTAGACCTGAACATCAGAAATTGGAAGAAGCAGAAGAAAACAGCCTTATGAATGACATCATGAAGAAGCTAGAGGCTTGTGTAGAGGAAAAGACAAAAAAATGTGAAGAACGCTGTAAACAACTAGAGGAAAGGGCAAACAAATTAGAAGAAATCAATAAAGTCCTGGAAGAAAACAATAAAATACTGAGAGAAAATCAAGAAAAATCAATGAAACAAATGAAGGAAACAGTCCAAGACCTGAAAAGCGAAATAGAAAAAATGAAGAAGACACAAACAGAGGGAATGCTGGAAATAGAAAATCTGAGAAAACGATTGGGAACTTCAGATGCAAGTATAATCAACAGAATGCAAGAGATGGAAGAGAGGATCTCTAGCGTTGAAGATACAGTAGAAGAAATACATTCATCAATCAAAGAAAACACTAAAGCCAACAAAGTCATGAACCAAAATGTCCAAGAAATTTGGGACACCATGAAAAGACCAAACCTAAGAATAATAGGGGTCGAAGAAGGAGAAGAATACCAACTCAAGGGCACAGAAAATATATTCAACAAGATCATAGAAGAAAACTTTCCCAACTTAAAGAAGGAAATGCCTATGAAGATACAAGAAGCTTATAGAACACCAAACAGACTAGACCCCCAAAAAAAGTCCCCTCGCCACATAATAGTTAAACAACTAAACGTACAGAATAAAGAAAGAATACTAAGAGCAGCAAAGGAAAAAGGCCAAGTGACATATAAAGGCAAACCCATCAGAATAACACCCGATTTCTCAATGGAGACTTTGAAAGCCAGAAGAACCTGGACAGATGTAATGCAGACACTAAGAGACCATGGATGTCAGCCTAAACTAATATACCCAGCAAAACTTTCAATCACCATAGATGGAGTGAACAAGACATTCCATGACAAAGCCAGATTTAAACAATACTTATCCACAAACCCAGCCCTACAGAAAGCACTAGAAGGAAAATTCCAACCTAAGGAAGTCAGATACACCCTCGAAAACACAGGCAACAGATAAAGCCACAGCAGTAAACCCCAACGTATAGAAGTACCCACACATCACCACCAAAAAATAACAGGAATGAACAATCACTGGTCATTAATTTCCCTCAATATCAATGGACTTAATTCACCTATAAAAAGACATAGGCTTACAGAATGGATACGAAAGCAGGACCCATCTTTCTGCTGCATACAAGAAACACATCTCAAATTCGAAGATAGACACTACCTAAAAATAAAAGGCTGGGAAAAGACTTTCCAATCAAACGGTCTTAAGAAACAAGCGGGTGTAGCCATCCTGATATCCAGCAAAATAGACTTCAAACTAAAATCAATCAAAAGAGATCAAGAAGGGCATTACATACTCATCACAGGAAAGATCCACCAAGATGAAGTCTCAATTCTGAATATTTATGCCCCAAACACAAGGGCACCCACATATGTAAAAGAAACATTACTAAAGCTTAAATCACATATAAAACCCCACACATTAATAGTGGGAGACCTCAACACCCCACTTTCACCACTGGACAGGTCTCCCAAATTGAAACTTAACAGAGAAATAAAGGACTTAACTGATGTCATGACTCAAATGGACTTAATCGATATCTACAGAACATTCCATCCTAACAAAAAAGAATATACCTTCTTCTCAGCACCCCATGGAACCTTCTCTAAAATTGACCACATACTTGGCCACAAAACAAATCTAAACAGATACAAAACAATTGGAATAACCTCCTGTGTTCTATCAGACCACCATGGTCTAAAGTTGGATTTCAACAACAACAAAAACTACAGAAAACCTGCAATCTCATGGAAACTGAATAATACCCAACTGAATCACCAATGGGTTAAGGAAGAAATAAAGAAAGAAATTAAAGACTTCCTAGAGATCAATGAAAATGAAGACACCACATATCCAAATTTATGGGACACTATGAAAGCAGTACTAAGAGGGAAATTCATAGCACTAAATGCCCACATAAATAAGTTGGAGAAATCTCACACTAGAGACTTAACAGCATACCTGAAAGCTCTAGAACAAGAAGAAGCACAGTCTCCCAGGAAAAATAGACGCCAGGAAATTATCAAAGTGAGAGCTGAAATCAATCAAATAGAAACAAAGAGAACAATACAAAAAATTAATGAAACAAAGAGTTGGTTCTTTGAGAAAATCAACAAGATAGACAAGCCCTTATCCAAACTAACCAAAAGACAGAGAGAGAGCATCCAAATCAACAAAATCAGAAATGAAAAGGGGGACATAACAACAGACATTGAGGAAATCCAGAGAATCATCAGGTCATACTTCAAAAACCTCTATTCGACAAAACTGGAAAACCTAAAAGAAATGGATAACTTTCTGGATAGGTACCACATACCTAAGTTAAATCAAGACCAGATAAACTATTTAAATAGTCCAATAACCCCTAACGAAATAGAAACAGTCATTAAAAGTCTCCCAACCAAAAAAAGCCCAGGACCAGATGGTTTCAGCGCAGAATTCTACCAGATCTTCAAAGAAGAGTTAATACCAATACTCTCTAAATTGTTCCACACAATAGAAACAGAAGGAACATTACCAAACTCCTTCTACGAGGCTACAATTACCCTAATTCCTAAACCAAACAAGGATACAACAAAGAAAGAGAACTACAGACCGATCTCCCTCATGAACATTGATGCAAAAATACTCAATAAAATACTGGCAAACAGACTCCAAGAACACATCAAAACAATTATCCACCATGATCAAGTAGGATTCATTCCAGGGATGCAAGGGTGGTTCAACATACGAAAGTCCGTCAATATAATACACCATATAAACAAACTCAAAGAAAAAAACCATATGATCATCTCACTGGATGCAGAAAAGGCATTTGACAAAATCCAACACCCCTTCATGATAAAGGTATTAGAGCGATCAGGAATACAGGGAACATACCTAAACATAATAAAGGCAATTTACAGCAAGCCAACAGCCAACATCAAATTAAATGGAGAGAAACTCAAAGCAATTCCACTAAAATCAGGAACGAGGCAAGGCTGTCCACTCTCCCCATACTTATTCAATATAGTACTTGAAGTTCTAGCCAGAGCAATAAGACAACATAAGGAGATTAAGGGGATACAAATTGGAAAGGAAGAAGTCAAGCTTTCCCTATTTGCAGATGACATGATAGTATACTTGAGCGACCCCAAAGATTCCACCAAGGAACTGATACAGCTTATAAACACCTTCAGCAACATAGCAGGATACAAGATCAACTCAAAAAAATCAGTAGCCCTCCTATATACAATGGACAAAGAAGTGGAGAAGGAAATCAGAGATACATCTCCCTTTACTATAGCCACAAATGGCATAAAATACCTTGGGGTAACACTAACCAAGCAAGTGAAGGACCTATATGACAAGAACTTTAAGTCCCTGAAAAAAGAAATTGAAGAAGATGTCAGAAAATGGAAAGATCTCCCATGCTCATGGATAGGCAGGACTAACATAGTAAAAATGGCAATCTTACCAAAAGCAATCTACAGATTCAATGCAATCCCCATCAAAATACCAACACAATTCTTCACAGACCTGGAAAGAATAATACTCAAATTCATATGGAAAAACAAAAAACCCAGGATAGCCAAAGGAATCCTGTACAATAACACAACTTCTGGAGGCATCACGATCCCTGACTTCAAGCTCTACTATAGAGCTACAGTAATAAAAACAGCTTGGTACTGGCATAGAAACCGACATGTGGACCAATGGAATCGAATTGAAGACCCTGACATTAATCCGCACACCTATGAACATATAATTTTTGACAAAGAAGCCAAAAGTGCACAATGGAAAAAAGAAAGCATCTTCAACAAATGGTGCTGGCAAAACTGGATATCAACATGTAGAAGGCTGCAAATAGATCCATATCTATCACCGTGCACAAAACTTAAGTCCAAGTGGATCAAGGACCTCAACATAAATCCAGCTACTCTGAACCTGCTAGAAGAGAAAGTAGGAAGTAGTCTTGAACGCATTGGCATTGGAGACTACTTCCTAAATAGAGCACCAGTAGCACAGACTCTGAGAGAAACAATCAATCATTTTGACCTTTTGAAACTGAGAAGCTTTTGTAGAGCAAAGGATACGGTCAGCAAGGCAAAGCGACAGACTACAGAATGGGAAAAGATCTTCACCAACCCCACATCTGACAGAGGACTGATATCCAGAATATATAAGGAACTCAAGAAATTAGACATCAAAATGCCCAACAGTCCAATTAAGAAATGGTCTATAGAACTAAACAGAGAATTCTCAACAGAGGAAACTCAAATGGCCGAAAGACATTTAAGGAATTGCTCAACATCCCTAATCATCAGGGAAATGCAAATCAAAACAACTCTGAGATACCACCTTACGCCTGTCAGAATGGCTAAGATCAAAAACACTGAAGACACCTTATGCTGGAGAGGATGTGGAGCTAGGGGAACTCTCCTCCACTGCTGGTGGGAATGCAAGCTTGTACAACCACTTTGGAAATCAATATGGCGCTTTCTTAGAAAATTGGGAATCAATCTCCCCCAAGATCCAGCTATACCACTCTTGGGCATATACCCAAGAAATGCTCAACCACACCATAAGAGCACTTGTTCAGCTATGTTCATATCAGCATTGTTTGTAATAGCCAGAACATGGAAACAACCCAGATGCCCTTCAACTGAAGAATGGATAAACAAAATGTGGTACATATACACAATGGAATACTACTCAGCAGAAAAAAACAATGGCATCATGAGGTTTGCAGACAAATGGATGGATCTAGAAAAAATCATCCTGAGTGAGGTAACCCAGACTCAGAAAGACAAACATGGTATGTACTCACTCATAGCAGGATACTAGACATGAAACAAGGATGAATTGTCTGCTACTCACATCACCAGGGAGGCTACCCGGAAAACAGGACCCCAAGAAAGACACAGGGATCGCCCAATGACAGAGAAATGGAATGAGATCTACATGAACAGCCTGGACATGAGTGGGGGTAATGAAAGGCGAGGGTCGAGGGAAAGAGAGCTTGGGGGAGCGGGAGATCCCAGCTGGATCAACAACAGAGAGGGAGAACAAGGAATAGGAGACCATGGTAAATGAAGACCACATGAGAACAGGAAGAAGCAAAGTGCTAGAGAGGCCCACAGAAATCCACAAAGATACCCACACAACAGACTGCCGGCAATGGTCGAGAGACAGCCCGAACTGACCTACTCTGGTGATGGGATGGCCAAACACCCTAATTGTTGTGCTAGAAACCTCATCCAACTACTGAGGGATCTGGATGCAGAGATCCATGACTAGGCCCTGGGTGGATCTCTGGGAGTCCAATTAACGAGAATGAGGAGGGTTTATATGAGCGAGAATTGTTGAGACCAAGGTTGGATAAAGCACAGGGACAAATAGCCAAATGAATGGAAACACATGAACTATGAACCAATGGCTGAGGGGTCCACACTGGATCAGGCCCTCTGAATGGGTGAGACAGTTGATTGGCTTGATCTGTTTGGGAGGCATCCAGGCAGTGGGACCAGATCTTGTGCTCATTGCATGAGTTGGCTGTTTGAAACCTGGGGCCTATGCAGGATTGTTTGGCTCGGCCTGGGAGGAGGGGACTAGACCTACCTGGACTGAGTCTACCAGGTTGACCTCAGTCTGTGGGGAAGGCTTTGCCCTGGAGGAGATGGGAATGGGGGGGGGGGGCGTTGGGGGGAAGGTGAGGGGGACGGGAGGGGGGAGAACAAGGGAATCCGTGACCGATATGTAGAACTGAATTGTATTGCAAAATAAATTAAAATAAATTAAAAAAAAAAAAAAAAAAAAAAAATACCAACACAATTCTTCACAGACCTGGAAAGAATAATACTCAAATTCATATGGAAAAACAAAAAACCCAGGATAGCCAAAGGAATCCTGTACAATAACACAACTTCTGGAGGCATCACGATCCCTGACTTCAAGCTCTACTATAGAGCTACAGTAATAAAAACAGCTTGGTACTGGCATAGAAACCGACATGTGGACCAATGGAATCGAATTGAAGACCCTGACATTAATCCGCACACCTATGAACATATAATTTTTGACAAAGAAGCCAAAAGTGCACAATGGAAAAAAGAAAGCATCTTCAACAAATGGTGCTGGCAAAACTGGATATCAACATGTAGAAGGCTGCAAATAGATCCATATCTATCACCGTGCACAAAACTTAAGTCCAAGTGGATCAAGGACCTCAACATAAATCCAGCTACTCTGAACCTGCTAGAAGAGAAAGTAGGAAGTAGTCTTGAACGCATTGGCATTGGAGACTACTTCCTAAATAGAACACCAGTAGCACAGACTCTGAGAGAAACAATCAATCAATGGGACCTTTTGAAACTGAGAAGCTTTTGTAGAGCAAAGGATACGGTCAACAAGGCAAAGCGACAGCCTACAGAATGGGAAAAGATCTTCACCAACCCCACATCTGACAGAGGACTGATATCCAGAATATATAAGGAACTCAAGAAATTAGACATCAAAATGCCCAACAGTCCAATTAAGAAATGGGCTATAGAACTAAACAGAGAATTCTCAACAGAGGAAACTCAAATGGCCGAAAGACATTTAAGGAATTGCTCATCATCCCTAATCATCAGGGAAATGCAAATCAAAACAACTCTGAGATACCACCTTACGCCTGTCAGAATGACTAAGATCAAAAACACTGAAGACACCTTATGCTGGAGAGGATGTGGAGCTAGGGGAACTCTCCTCCACTGCTGGTGGGAATGCAAGCTTGTACAACCACTTTGGAAATCAATATGGCGCTTTCTTAGAAAATTGGGAATCAATCTCCCCCAAGATCCAGCTATACCACTCTTGGGCATATACCCAAGAAATGCTCAACCACACCATAAGAGCACTTGTTCAGCTATGTTCATATCAGCATTGTTTGTAATAGCCAGAACATGGAAACAACCCAGATGCCCTTCAACTGAAGAATGGATAAACAAAATGTGGTACATATACACAATGGAATACTACTCAGCAGAAAAAAACAATGGCATCATGAGGTTTGCAGACAAATGGATGGATCTAGAAAAAATCATCCTGAGTGAGGTAACCCAGACTCAGAAAGACAAACATGGTATGTACTCACTCATAGCAGGATACTAGACATGAAACAAGGATGAATTGTCTGCTACTCACATCACCAGGGAGGCTACCCGGAAAACAGGACCCCAAGAAAGACACAGGGATCGCCCAATGACAGAGAAATGGAATGAGATCTACATGAACAGCCTGGACATGAGTGGGGGTAATGAAAGGCGAGGGTCGAGGGAAAGAGAGCTTGGGGGAGCGGGAGATCCCAGCTGGATCAACAACAGAGAGGGAGAACAAGGAATAGGAGACCATGGTAAATGAAGACCACATGAGAACAGGAAGAAGCAAAGTGCTAGAGAGGCCCACAGAAATCCACAAAGATACCCACACAACAGACTGCCGGCAATGGTCGAGAGACAGCCCGAACTGACCTACACTGGTGATGGGATGGCCAAACACCCTAATTGTTGTGCTAGAAACCTCATCCAACTACTGAGGGATCTGGATGCAGAGTTCCATGACTAGGCCCTGGGTGGATCTCTGGGAGTCCAATTAACGAGAATGAGGAGGGTTTATATGAGCGAGAATGGTTGAGACCAAGGTTGGATAAAGCACAGGGACAAATAGCCAAATGAATGGAAACACATGAACTATGAACCAATGGCTGAGGGGTCCCCACTGGATCAGGCCCTCCGAATGGGTGAGACAGTTGATTGGCTTGATCTGTTTGGGAGGCATCCAGGCAGTGGGACCAGATCTTGTGCTCATTGCATGAGTTGGCTGTTTGAAACCTGGGGCCTATGCAGGATTGTTTGGCTCGGCCTGGGAGGAGGGGACTAGACCTACCTGGACTGAGTCTACCAGGTTGACCTCAGTCTGTGGGGAAGGCTTTGCCCTGGAGGAGATGAGAATGGGGGGGGGGCGTTGGGGGGAAGGTGAGGGGGACGGGAGGGGGGAGAACAAGGGAATCCGTGACCGATATGTAGAACTGAATTGTATTGCAAAATAAATTAAAATAAATTAAAAAAAAAAAAAAAGAATAAGCCTCTGTTTGTGATTTATTTGGGAGCTGGGTGGTGGGCCCCCAAAAGAGCAAAAACAACCAACTATAATGCAGCTTGAAAAAAAAAAAGGCTGAAGTATGCCTCATGACGTTTATGTTAATAGTAGTAGGTTGGGGGTGGGAACACAGTGGGGCAAGCATAGAATCCTAAACATCTCAGAATAAGGAACATTGAAGAGAGAGAGGGTCACAGAGTTAACCTGAAGATACCAAAGCCAGGAGAGTCACACTTTTTTTTCAAAATGTTTTGTAAGATCAACCCTTATAAAAATGGCAACCTTCACAGTTGACGGTGACTGTTCTGAATGACTGTAACAATTGCTTCCTGTTGTGCAGCCTTATTTGAGTAACCAGTGAGGATGGGGGAAATGTTACAAGGTCCCACCCCTTAATGAAGAGTTACAGGCAATTAATGGCTGCTGAGAGAAGGAAAAGTCAGTTTTCTCCAAGGATAAGCTCTTGATAGGTTACCCATTTCAAGTAATCAGTCCTAAATATATATATATACATAGGAGCAACACTACATGGGCCCAGTACAGTGTGTGTGTGTGTGTGTGTGTGTGTGTGTGTGTGTGTGTGTGTGTGTGTAACTATGGAAGGAGTTGGAGGGGGAAGAGGGAAGAGGGAACATGAGGTAAGCACAGCATTCACACCGGACATTCTCTAAAAAAATTAATTAAAAGGTGTTTGCAAAGAAAATTTGTCAGAATTTCCACAAGCCATCACAGTAAAAATCCTGCTATAGTTAGAAATGTCACTGGGTTTTATATAACAAATCCTCTTTTGCTGTCAACTATAATTCAGAAAATATTCATTTTGTGAGGAGAGTCCTCAATGAAAGCTTGTAGGACAAAGACCTCTGTCTGCCACAGTTCTTCCAGACTGAATCCAGTCAAGTGCAGTAGTCTAAGTCTCACAGCTTATCAGGGGCCCGTCTTCAGTTTTCAGAGAGCAGCATTCATGTCCCTAAGTTAATTCAACAAGTGCTTTATTGTTGGGTGACATCTCGACGTCTGACATCTTCAGACCCCTGAGGTTGAAGTCAAATGCTTTAAACAAAACGGCACTATTCAACTCATCCTGAGGCTGAGAAAAAAATCTTGGCATTTTTTTCTCCAAAGCAAAAGATATTTGTTATCTTTTCCTAACCCTGTTATTAACATATTTTAAACTACTGCATTCAGAAGACCTCTTGACCACTGTTCAATGGGCTATTCTGTTGAGTCCTTATCAGGAGGACTATTTGGAAATCAAAAGCATAAGGACTCTCATGGCTCCTCTAGTGATCATTAGGTAGCGAAAATACACCAGATTGTTCTAAAGAGAATGCCACTTCCTGGGAATGGTATGGGCTGGGCACTAACCTAAGAAAATGCACACTGGTAGACCTCCTTTGATAAAGTATTTTGTCTAAACTCTAATTGCTCACAAGATTTAAGCTGAAACAATATGCCTTTGTAACACCCATCTCCATCTTTCCCTGCTTTAAAGTTTAGCAGGGAACATGACACTTTTAAAACTTAGTTACTGCCCAGTTCTCTTTAATATATTCTATGACTAAACTGGTTTGAAGCATACAAAGTACATCTGAACCTATATATGAAAAAGGAAAATTTGAATGAAGGCTCAAGATTTGGTAACCCATACACTGAATCTAAGAAATATGGCTAAATATAAGCCTGTATTTAGGCTTAGAACATCAATTAGAACTATAGAAACTGGACAAAATCTGATTTAATATGGTTCTTAGGAAAAAGGCATGTAGAGGAGTTAATTGCAAACTTATTGTATGACACAAACAGTCCTCAGGAAAAAAAAATATTTGTGAATTGAAAAAAGTTAATAGTAGATCCCCATTCGAGTTCATATGAAACGACCATGTGTGTTTGTTGTAGGAGAAAGAAAACTTTGTGGGTCATGCTAAACAGTTTTAAATATGCAAAACAGTGACAAATTCCACCTGGTTCCAGAAGATCATCCAGTGTGAATAAGTAGAAGCCACATGAGGTTGGTTTCTGCTTGGGTTTGATTAGAACTTTTACAAATGGAATGTTTCCCATGGAGAAAAATGTTGGCCTTCAGCAGGCTGTTCAAGGGCAGTTTGAGTATATTTGTTCACTGAATATAGATTAGATTAAAAAAATTCTAAGATTCCATTACCATTCTAATAGCTTTTCATTTTAAAACGAACCTTTAGTTAACAATTCAAAATGACTCCAAGAACCATTTTGTAGTTAGAAGTTAATGCACAGGAGGAATACAGGCTAAAGTGCATAGATATTAGTCATAGGAAACAACACTACAGATTGACACCGAAATCAGTGGATAAACATAACGAGAAAAAAATTCACTGCTATTTCAAGTTGTCACTAAAGTTACAAAATCTGATTTAAAAAAAAAAAAACTTAAAGCAAATAAACCACAGAAAACAATGATCTCTTCCTATTCTAAGCTCCGACACAAAGGCAAAACAAATTACCGGGACTAGATATCAAACTGAATCAAGTGTATTACAGTTCTTTTACTGACCAAGAATAGCCATCACTCCCAATGAAGGAAAATGCAATAAATTACTTTTAGAAAGAGCAATTCAATCATCCATGCAGCTCCTCACCGCTACCAGAAAGATCAGAAGGAGTTATTATTAGCAACTTGGGAAAGGCACATTAGAAACCACAGCAAAGGCCTTGAATGTTTAAAAGCTCACATAGTTTCCATCTGTGTTTGAAGCTGTAACTAAATGTGTCTAAACAGTGGACATACTAAGGCAAGAGACAAACCAGATACGTGAATAAGATCTACATGGCAATGTCCACAGAGTGTAAACCACAGATACTGAGGAACATGAAGACATGGATATGCATAGAGCATTCTTATACTGAAAATTGCACAGTTCACATTTTTCTAAGCTAGGTGCAAATGTCCACATTTTACAGAGAAATAAAAGAACATTCCTGGCAAACAAAGGAGGAGCTTAAACTCAAAAAGGACATTTTCTAAGAGTAAATTCTGGAAACATCCCTAAAGGTTGGTGGAACTTTTGTCCGGAACTGACAGATGAGCCTCGGGTTCGCTTTGAGAGCTTGTCTCTGGCTTCAGTGGCATGTCCTTGTTACCAAGACTCACGATGTTCTAAATGTCAGAAGTCCCCATACCTTCTGAGAAGGGCATGTCTGTAGTTCTCCCAGAACTGCCAGTTCTAAAGCCCAGCCAATATCTGCTCCCCATTACAATGTAAAGAAGGGATGAACGACCCTACCTGAGACTTAGGAACACAGTCAGACGTCCTGGAAAATAAATTGAGAATCATTTACCTAAAAACATTTTGGAATTCTAGTTGGTATCCCCAAGCATACCACAATTATGATATGGGCTCGGAATATTGTCATTAACATATTTTTTTTGAAAATTACTTCAGAACAGAAATTCTTCAAATACAAAGCTTCCACTCTATTCTTAAGATCATTTCTGGATTTTGTTGCAAAAGTTGGTCTCAACTTCATAAGAAGTCCCCCATAGTCAAAAGCAATCCTGGTGAGCCAGAGCATGCATGCTTTGACGAGTGATTTTCCCTTGTTGAAATGACAAGCTTTCCTGATTCATCCAAATACTTTTTCCCGTCTGAGCTCTCTTTAGGATTAATAGTGGGTATCTATAATTTATCTGGCCCAGATAAAGTCATAATTTGGTTCATAAATAGCTTTTCCTCTAATCAATATGACTTGCATTTAGAATACCTAGTACTTCATTATATGAATCAATTTTTAAAACCCTAACTCCTCTTGCAGTAGCAGTGTTACCATTGGGTAAAAGAGTTTCTTATTTACTAAGTCTCCTTCCTCTGCTTTCCCAATCATACATATCTAATGAAATTTTAAGAAACCACAAAGAAAGTAAGGATAAGGTAGGCAGCACATACAAATTTCTTTTTAGGTTTAAGACATGGTTTCCATTATCCTAATGCACATTTCTTTTAGGGCTTGGTTGCTTTTTTAAATATTTTGTTATGGAGTTTGGAGTGTGTCTTAAAATATAAATATTTATAGTGAAGAAAAGCAAAGCCATATAGTTTTACAGGCAAACTCCTCCTGGACATTCCAGACTTATTTATTGCAAGTAGATTTTTCTTATGGTGGGGAAAGGAGTAAGGGCCTGCAAACACATTAAAATATCCAAGAATAAATAGGCCAGCTCTGTATCACATTCACAACCAACTAACATTGCTGCTCAGGGACCTTCAACTCTCCATGAGCAGTTTGCTAATCACTGACCTACCGTGCCTTTTTCAGAACTCTATAAGCCCCCAAACTAAAATAAGATCCCGAGACAGTTGAGTCTAAGATGGAAACTATAAGCGAATGAACTCCATCTGAACTCCAGAGTAGCAGCTCTTTTACTCTATCACTCCAAGACGGTCTTTAACCATTGCCTTTGGCCACTGCCAAACTGTTAAGTTAAACTTACAGCATCTAGACAATCTCATTCCCTGAGCGACAAGCCTGGACAATTGTGTCCTGTTCTGCCTTGGTAACCTCAGCTTTCAGTATAACTAGCAAGCCATTAAACTGTTCTAATATCTCTTTGGGGGCCAAGTCCAGGCTGTAAGCAGTATAAAGTCAGTCTACTGGAAAGAGTTGTACAGAGAGAAGAATGCAAAATGACTCCAGGTGAAAGAAAAAAATAGAAAGTGGGGCCTACAAAAAGCAGCGTGATTACATGCATTTATCATTTTTGAAGTTCTTTCCAGCTTCTCCTTTCAAAATTGCAAAGAAATACGTTATAGAATCATTTAGACTATATTCCCCTTACCCTTTTATTTATAGCTATAACCCCATACAGTCAGAAACTATGACATATTTATGAAATACAAGAGGAATATCACACATCATATATTTGAAACATATATAGATAAGTAGATACATAAATGACAGGTACTGATATGTATTGAGTTTCCCTTGTGAAAATGCTCTGGACCAGAGGTGCTTTGGATTTTGTAGTGTTTTGTGCATATGTATTGACATGCATTGGGGATGAAGACACGGTATAAATAGAAAAATAACTTGTTTCTGCTATACTGTATATGGGCAACTTGGAGAAAATTTGTCATAATATGTAAAGCAATTTGACATTTTTAATTGCAACCAATCACATTAGTTTAGTTGTAGAATCCTCCACTGTGACATCATGTTGACCCTTGAAACATACTTCAGATTTTTAGAAATTCTTTAGATTTCATATTTTTGTACAGGGGGAGGCGTCTCAACCTGTACACTATACATATCAATAATATTTAATGTGGCAATACCAATAGACATGATTACATGGGAAGGGGAATCTCACAGCCCCCCCCTCCAGATAACTTATGACTGCTAAGAGAGGAAAAAAATCAGTCTTTCTCAAGAGATTAGCACCATAGTTGGTTATCCAATACCAAGTGGTCGGGCCTGAAAACATATATACACATGCAACATTAAGCATACTCAGCAGGTTGCGTTTATACATTTATTCATTTATATTAGTATGTAACAATAATAAAGAAAGAAAGAGGCCATCAATTTAAGAGTAAGTGGGAGGAACATGGAAGGAGGAAGGATTGGAGGAGGAAAGATAAGGGAAGGAGATGATATAATTATATTTTAACTAGAATTCAAATTTAAAATATATTTTAATGTCAAATTTATTTTAAAAGATCTCATAGGCAAAAGCTACGTTTTACATGGTTCATCAAGACAGAAAGGAACGTCTTCATGACAGAGTGTATCAAATATGTAAATTACAGACTTCCACTAAGCCAAAGTTAAAAATAAATGGATATAAGCTGAAAATCATCAGAGGATTTCCCACTTATCAAACAAATGTTATCTTATGAAGGCGGAATTGAAATTCTGCATCATTCTTGAAGAATAGAGAATACAAAATTTCCCTGAAATATGATAGGCACACTTAACAGTTATAATCTGAATTCACCATCCTGTTTCCTCTCACTCTGTATACTTTGACCATCACTGTGAAGGCCGATTCTGATCAAATAAACCTCTTCTAGGAGACAGTTGTGTTTGAATGTCCTATTTGTGGTTCCCAACTTAAGATATAAAGTTTTCAGACATTTTCTCTGCAGAAGAACATCTTTTTTGGACCATCTGTCTGTCTAGTACCCCAAACTTGAGTTGAAGGCAAATTTATTAGTTTTAAAAGAGTTTGAATGAAATGTCAACAACGGATGAGGGGTATACAAGAGCATGCTGTGCCATCTCCACACGTTTTCTGTAAGCTTAAAAATCACTCCAAAATAAAAAGATATTAAATTTAAAAATATTGATCGCATGTTAGTCCACTATTATCAGACTGTAAGGAGAAGTAGGTTGCTTTTGTTTCTGCTTTTGTATTGCTTTGACATCAAGATATACAGTCTCATAAAAAAAGAGCTGTGAAACTTTCACTGTGAGGGACTTAGCAACAGCGTGTTATTATGAATAAACATTACTTAATAATTCCTTGATGTGTTAAAATATACACCATAGTAAAGTGTGTTATAAGAATATATTTAGTGGCTTAGTGTAACCTATCCAGGTGAAACCAGAAAAATCATGATGACAGAGAACTTGATTCACCAGGAAAATTCTCCCATTCCCATAAATAACATTAGGGTTAACAACTCCATTGTCAGAAATCTCCTTTTCCCTCCAAGGTGGACATAGCTTTTTTTTCCCAATCTGAAAGCTTGAGAAGCTGTAGGAGGCGGTGCTTCCTTTCATGTTTAGCTAAGACCACACTTGTGTCCCAAATTAGGTGGTACTTCCCTGGCTCTCTTAAATCATAGTGTTGATTAGGTTATCACTAAGCTCCTTGTGAGTAGCAGCCAGTGATACTCTTGTGTTCTCTGGTTCTTTCTGTCAGAACCCAAGGTTGATGGGGCTCTGGACTTCACCCATTTCATGTCAGAGTTAGAAACCATCTTAAGCAATCTCTGTTAGGGACATGGTGTGTCATCCCAAACAAACAAAAACAATGACACGAAGCAGCCCAGCACTAAAGCCAAAATCTTCTGAATGCTTGGAACTTGGTAGTTTTACTTATGAACTCACTTTCACTCCCTTTGGGGAAGAGCACATGTTCTTCAGTCTTCATGTCTTGGTTGAAGCATTTCTTCTTCAGAGTGTCCCTAGCCCTTCACAGCTACATTAAGTACTTCACACCTCAGTCCTCATCATACAGCAGCTCTCCTGTGTAGAAATTATCAATCATAATTATACATTTGTCTTTATCTACATGACTATTCAGTTGGTATTTCAGTCTCTCATTCTCAACTCTACTAAAATAAATGCCACCATTATCTTTTTTTCCTTCAGTACTAAGAGTTGAATATAGGGTCTCAGACACTCTAAGTCATTGGTTCTCAACCTGTGAGTCATGACCCCTTTGGGGCTTAAACGACTCTTTCACAGGGGTTGCCAAGACCATTGGAAAACACAGATATTCACATTACAATTTATAACAGTAGCAAAACTGCAGTTATCTAGGAGCAAGAAAAATAGTTTTATGATTGGGGGGTCACCACAACACGAGGAACTGTATGTAGTAAAGGGTCACAGCATTAGGAAGGTTGAGAACCACTGCTCTAGGCAAATGCCCAGCCTTGAGTTAAAACACTGATCCTTCATCTCTGTCTTTTAAAGCATGTATTCCACATTGCAGTGAAAATTTATATCTAGCAGTTTCTTTCAATTGCCTTGAAAATTTCTGCTCAAGCATGACCTTGGCATTAAGCTTTCCTGACTACCTCATGTCAACAGTAGTTACACCCCTTCACCCTCTCTCTGGTATTCTTTCCAAGATATTTAATTATGATATATTATTTACTTTATCAGTTTCTACTCACTCAAGTCCCCATGACATTAGAATTTGTGTGATTTTTGTTCATAAGAGTCTACAGAAGTCTCAATAAATATTAAATATTCAAAAAGTACTTGCTCTTGACTGACAATAGGCAAAGCATACTGAAGATGAGGAGTTACTTTTAGAATTCTGGTAAAAACTAGGATGAGAAGACACAGGATTTAGTTTAATTTTAGCACAATATATAATCTGTTTTCTTTAAAGTCTTCAACTTAGAAATGCATATACTGATTCTCAGGAAGTCTTCAAATTTTCAGAACCCCATTTTATTATCTATGTCAGATGAAATTATTTCAAATTATCTCCAGTATGTCAAGTGGTCATCTTTTGGATTTGAATTTGGTCTTCTTCAATACCTCGAAAAAAATCACCTGGAGAAAGAAATGACAGATGAAGTGGATAGGTAGGTTGAGTGAATCTAGTTCTGGTCAAATCCTCGAGATGAGCACAATGAAACAAGAACTCAGCTATTCAGAAGCTGGTTCTGAATACAATCACCCTGGAAATGTTTGTGCACAATAATCAAACCATCTAACACATACACCACCTTTTAGGAACCATTCTGAGGTAAAACTGCCATTTCATGCAAACACTCTAACTTCAACTGAGTTTATTGCCTCCTTTTCAGATGCACAGATTTTCTTCTATAGTTAAAGTCCAAAATAAGTTCATGTGAATTTCATGCCCCTTGAACTCCTAGTGTTTTAAAATGAGCATCCTTACACTGTGTGCTCAGTTCACCAGACATGGCCTTCCTTTTTCTTTTCCCTAGGATCCCAAAGCTCTGTCAGGGGATTCATGACTAGGTACTGTGGTGAGAACCATTTAGAAGAGAACATGTCCAATAAAAGGTTCCCTTTTGTTTATAGCGATTCCCAGTTTACACAGGAACTTATAAAAATGAATAAAAGGAAATGGCTCCTGGCTCTCTATGGTTTTTGAGAAATATCAGAACTTGAATTAAAAAAAAAATAACCAAATGAGACACCTCAGCTGGTCACAAATACACACTGTGTGGGTCACAAAGTTAAAACAAAAATGTGGATGGCCTTTGATGTGAGAAGCCCACTGGACGATGACATCCACGCTTCTTGACTTATGAAGTACAGCAAATAATAAGTAGTAATGCCTCCAAATAGGAAACCCATGATATTAAGATGTCACTTTGTCCCTTTGCCTCAAACTTACCACCAAATACAAACAATTTATGATGAATGTGGTCTGTGAAAGTTTCCTGTAAAGGAGATACTTTTGAAAATTGGCCTTTGGGGGTTTGTGGTAGGCTGCGTAAGGCTCCCAGATAGCGGGTGCTAATCCCTGGGACTTGTAAATGCTGCTTTATAAGGGTTGAATTAAATAAGCAGGAGGCCATTGCGTTGAGAATGTCCATGTGCTTCTAGTTCATAGGCTAACAAACTTCAACCAAACTTAGCACTAAACAAACAAAACTTAAATTAGGCATCTATTTTGTAGAATATTTTGAAGCAGAGATTCAGCCAATCACAAACTTCAGCCAACTACAGACAGCCCACTGATTAGAAGACATACAGACAGGCAAGGAAAAGAACTTTCTGAAGTCCTGCTGATTCTGGGTGCTGCTGCATTCAGGAGTCATCTTTTGCACAGATAAACTGCTAGTCTGACATAAAGACTTTATTTTAAAATTAGGAGACAGTGTCTTTGCATATGTGATTGTGTTAAAGATTTTGAGATAAGGAAGTTATCTTTGTGTGGTCTCAAGGAAAGCATGTGTATCATTGGAAGAGTGAACAGAGGGGGATTTGTGGAGACTGCGGCCTTGGAAGTGGAGGAGATTGGAGTATCGCAGCCATGAGCCATGGAGGCTGGTTGACACTGAAGACAGAAGAGCAAGAAACAGACCTTTGGATAGA